>NC_057834.1:107913704-108543426 GCF_910594005.1 Cervus elaphus
GACAGCCAGGCAAATGGGAAAAAGAAGAGAGGTGCAGTGAATTAGCCGCTGAATTTAGGATTAGACCCAAATTGCAACTCAGATTATACTACTTACTCCCTGGTGAGACAGGCAAGTTAATGAACTTTTTAGAGTGTCAATTTCTTCCTCTATAACATGATGTTTTCCTCACAAGTTCATTTTGCAATTTATTTGAAATAATAGACTTACAAGCATCTAGCACATAGTAGGTATTCAATAAAAATCAATCAATAAAAATCTTCAATGGTCTCTCTGCATCCCAGTCCCTAATAATAAAGGCTTCCCTTGAGTGTCTACCATTTGCTGAACCCTCTCCACAGCTATCTCATGTTCAAGGAGAAACTCACAATTTAATGCTTTGTCATCAGTTGAGCTCATTGCATTGTCTAAAGGTGGTTTAACCCTCAGAATACAGCATTGCTGGATGATGGGAACTTAGGGCATGCTGCCTGGAACCAGGCCAGGATTCAAATCTTCTAAAATTTAAAGCTATTTTTTTTATTACTCTGGAAACCTATCCACTGCATGCTTTTATTTCCAACCGTTAAGCACTTTCCCCCCTTACTTTCCACATTTAACTCAAGGCTTCATATGCAAAAGGCAAGCTTGAAACGATCATAACATTTAAGCAATGAATATAACGACAGCTTACACTTGCATCGCAGGAAGATCTACATTCTATATTTAATAGCTTTAGTCATTTACAGCAAGAGTTATCACAGGCGCCCCAAAGAGGGAGGGTTGGAGAGGGAGAATTCTGCACCTTTGATTAAAGATGTCGTAGTCATAAGCTGTTTTGGAAATGATTAAGTGATAAATACAGTAAGTTCATCCTCAGTTCTGGGAACCCCACAGCACAGACAGTAATTCTCAGAGGCAGAAGCAATCATTATTATTTAAAGGTCTAAGCCTTAGTGTGTTCGCTAAGTACAGAGAAGGAGGAACTCAGGTATGGGGAGCACCCACTAGACACTAAGTTCTCTATCACCTAAAACATCTAAGGTCCACCCTCCAAGTAAAGACTTGTAACTAGACCACAAAAATAGGGGAAGAGGGAAATCAACAATGTCAAATACCTTCCTGGACCAGGTGCACACAATGCACAAATAAAATACGATAAAGTGCCTACAATGCTTAAGAATATGGAAGGAAGGCTGGCAGACTAAGAAAGGAGATCCTGCCCTTTGTTGAGGAGATGGCTGTGTGCCATTATTCCTGTCTGCATCCCCAGACCCCGCCTCCTACATCTGGTAGGAGTTAGGAACACGGGGTAGGAAGCCAGATTTTGCAGCTCTGTGCAAATCCTACTTAGTAGGAGAGTGACCTTAGATAATCGTTTAACCTCTCTGTTTCAGTTTCTTATTTGTGAAATGGAAAATAGTAATCTCTCTCTCATACTGTAATTGTGTAGGATGAAAGGCACTAATAAGTGCAAAATGCTTAAGACAATAATGGCAAATAATAAGAGTTGCAAACATAACCACGTGTGGTCTTGCCAGATACTGGGGAGGCCGTCTTTCCTCATCCCCACCCTGTGATGGCAATTGTAATGAAGCTCTCTTTTCCAGGTGGGGGAACGAAGAAAGTTCACATCTGCCCAGGTCATCCAGTTCTGAATTGGCCTGAGAGTCCCACCCAGGCCCGCCTAGCAATAACAGTAAAACAGCATTTAATTGTTTTTTTTTCTTTTTAATGTTCTAGACCTTTACATCTAGGTACACATTTACTTCTCACAGCAATTACATGAGGTAAGAGTCACTAACTCCCATCTTACAGATGCAGAAACTCAGAGTGAGAGAGTGTAAGTAATTTTCTTAAGACCTTAGTGTTAGCAAATACCAGGGGTGGATTTAAGTTCAAGCCTAAGAACCTGACTGTTCCCATGTGCAAGGACAGGGCCGCCGGTCCCAGGACCTGAAGCTGGACGGGCTGGTCAAAAGCCCCCTGCATCTTTTAGCCCCTGTTGGAAGGAGGGGTTTGGGACCCAGGTTCTCAGGCCCGGGATGGGTCCCGCGGGCTGGGAGCAGGGGCGGGGCCTGCAGCGCCCGCCTCCCGCGCGGGGCGGGGCCGCCGAGAGCAGTCCGGGAGGACGCCCACCGCGCGCTCGCCCCACGAGAACCCCGGCGGCGGCCCCGCCTGCGCGGACGCCTGGGCACTTTACCCGCGGCCCTCCCGGGCGCGTCGCGCGCGCGTCCCTTTCGCTTTTAGCCCCAGCTGCGCTGACTGCCCGCGATTACTCAGAATCGTCCCTTCGGTTGGCGGAGTGACAAAAATCGGCAGTGGCTGTCCGAGGACACCTGTTTACAAACAGGACCCCCGCCCCCCGCTGAAAGCACCCCAGGCCGAGAGCCCGGAAATCTCGGTTCTCTTCCCACTCGGCCTCTGGCTCTCAGTGGGACTGGTTTCGGGCCTCAGTTTGCCTGTTTGTATACTTGATGTCAAGAAATGTGTGTGCAATCGAACGAAAGGTGTGCGAGGTGGAAACAGCCTGACATTTAAGTCTTCTGTCTTCAGTTACCATTATTTTGAAAATTATATTCTCCTCCATCGTAATCTATTTTAATAAATATATTTTTAATTTAAAAAAAAAGTATGACTGGTCTCCCAGGAAAAAAAGTCTTGTTACTTATACTGTGGTTCGAGTCCACTTGTTTGAAATACCAGCAGCTCTGGAAGGCCCTTTCAACCCCCCACGATCTGTTAATCTGATTCGTGTGGTTATTTTTTTTTCTTTTTATTATTATTCTCCCTTAAGACCTTTACAAGCTCGCTGGTGACCGGTGGGGTGGGAGAAGGCTGGGTTTTGCTGCCAGATATATTCGGTTAGAATTTCTTGGTTTGCCACTTTTTTCACCTATGGGACCTCGGTCAAGCCACTTACACTTGCTGAGCCTCAGTCTCTCGTCTATAAAATGGGGAGGATACTCCCAGGGTGGTGGGGAGAATTCAGGACGACATTTGTCAAGGGCCTGCCACGCGCGGGGTGACCCACGGAAGAGGGTGCAGGTGGGTGGGGACTTTCACGTCCTGGGTTTCTCCGCTCGGCTCATTCTGGGGGCCCCGGAGTGCCGCCCCCGCGCGACGGCTGAGCGTGGCCGGCTCTCGGCCTCTCCCGCCGGGCTGAGGCGATCGCACCGGTTCCGAACCCTTCCCCCATCGGCCGGCTTCTGGGGCAACCTGCAGGCAGAAGGCCAGGCTTTATTTACACAAAAGCAGCGGGTGGAAGCTGGCCTTGTATGGACGAAAGAAACGTTGGCGAGCCGGGAACGTCGCCGGGGGAGGCAGTAAAAAGCGGTTCGCCTGATAGGAATCTGTGAATAAATAAATAACGTGAATCAAAGAATGCATTGAAATGCCCTCCTAGGATCGCAGAAACAGGACCCAAAGGCAGCCTTCGGAATCCTCCCACACGTCCCATCCTATCTGATAACTTGTCAAAGAGACCCAAATTGATTCTCGAGTTATTATCAAACCAGGACGCCTGCCACCCAGACCCTACGGTCCTAGGGTGGCGTCTGGGGCGCGCCTTCCCGGCTGGGAGTGAGACCTGAGTCTGAAACAAAGGGAAAGGGAACCCCGTTTTATGGGCACCTACTCATGTGCTAGGCATTGTTCCTATGCGGTTCATGACTCTTCACACCGCGCTTTGAGCAGGATCCCCTACTCTGGTAGGCAGGGGAAGTTACCTGCTCCAGAACACAAAAGCCGATAGATGGGACGGCTGAATTCCAATACAGTTCTGTCCCTGGCTCCTTCCATCCAACCTTGCTGCCCCGGGCAGGGGGCAAGGATAAAGCGCAAAATGCGCGTCCGCAACGTACAGACAGTGGTGCGATGACCTAGCTGTTTCTGGGCGCCGCCCCTTCCCTCCTTTTTCTTTACCTACCTACAGGATGTCCAAAGCCTCTTCCAGTTCTAACTATCAGCTGATTCGCTGCTGCCGCGCCCGCTCACCTAATTTAGCAGCCGGAAGTCGCACGCCCGGCGACCGCTGACCTAGAGCCCCTAGTCTTATCATTGCCAAAGCCAGTGTTGGCCCAGAGGACACCCAGGTGCGCCCAGGGCACGTATTTCTCCATCCTCCGCCCTAGTCATGGGGCTGCATCCGGTCCGGGAGCCAAGGAAACTGGTCCAGCTGCTGCTTTCCCGGCAGGGCCCCGCCCACGCCCACCCCAGCGGAGGCCCAGAACAGGTTTCTTCACTTTCCCTGGCCCAGCTCCCGCCGCGGGCGAGAAAGGGAAGCCGGTTGCTCAATGTGCCTGAGGATTGTTCTGGTTCGCAGGCAACTCGCGAAACGAGCCATCAGTCAGGTGGACCCAACTCAAGCCACCAGGCACAGTACACCGGCTTGTGCACCGAGGTCTACCCAGCAAACCCTTAGGGTTCCTCAGGTGACATCTGGGCCCCTTGCTTTGTGCAGGGCCGGCCAGCATCAGGGCCCAAGGGGAAGGTGAGCAGAATGGGATGAGTTATCCGGCCCCCTGGGTCCATCCAGCAATGAGGGGGTGTGGGAGTCCAGTGTCAGGCTTGGCCTGGGGGGTGGCACTGTCACTGGCCCTCCATCCTCATGTGCCCAGGGTTCTTGGGGACTTTCACGGAAGCCTGGCTCCTCTGTTTTAGACCTCATGGCCAAGAGGAAAGCTTGGGCAAAAAACTCTTCAAATAGAATTTATTCACACATATTTACTGAGTGCCAGGCACTGTGCTAGGCCCTGGGGAGATCACCATGACCCAGACACAGAACCTGCCCTCATCAGTTCTAGCCTAGTGAGTCAGCGAGGTAACAAACAGATCATTTTAATAAGGGCAAAGAACCATTTCCTGGAGTTCCTCTGGGAGAAGACCCTGAGTTGGTTAGAGGTGGGGTCAGGAAGCTTTAGGAAAAACTTTTTCAGGCTTCAAACACTGCTGTTTTCCTTCTTCCTTCCATCTCTCTGCACTCTTTTCTGGAGTACCTGTACCATGCTGAGAGCTCAAGGAGCAGTTGGTGGGTTCTCAAGGGGTAGCAGTTTATAAGGGTGTCGTGTTTAAAAACATCAGCCACTTACTTTGTGCCGCTGAATGATTTGCATAATTTCTCTGAACTCCACTTTCTTTATCTGTAAGATAGGGATAAAGATAATACCAGCTTCATAGAACAAGGTCTGGCCCATGGTAGCTATTAATGAGTGGAATCTACTGTATTACTTTGTTGTTTGTGGTTCACATACTTCTTCCAGTCTGCACGACAACCACCAACCCTCCACCCCCCACTGTGGTTGGCAGCGCAGGTAACTTCATACCCATTTTACAGATGAGGGAGCTGACTTGGACAAATTAACAGGATGGCTCATGTCTGGTAAGTGTTCAAGACCAGGATCCTGGGGAGGAAAGCCCTCCTGAAATAGGGGAGATATTCTGACCTTCATCTGCCCTCCCTGAAACCCCAGATGGCTGGTTAAGACTGAACTGTCTGGGGCGCTTCCTTTGACCTAGATCCTGTGGGCTCCACCAGAACGCCAGCCAGAAATGCAAGCAGCCACACCCTCAGCCTTCTTGCCCCAGCCTGCACTTCATGCTGGGGATCCTGCTTTCAGGGACTGTTCCTTCAAAGGGGGGATTATAACTGGACAGCTACTGTGTGCCAGACCTTACACCAGGCATGCTCATGAGGGTTATTTCATCTTCTGTGAGCTATCTTCTGTGGTCAGGGAAAGGAGGAGGAAAGAATCAGCTTATCCCAATAATAATTATGTGTCCACAATAAAGCTTGACACATGCGCATTCAACCCGGAGTGCTCTTGCTAAAGTGCAAATGTGACTATGTTATTCCAACTCTCTTGTTTAAAATCTCTCAGTGGTCTCCCACTGCCTTTTTAGAGTCCACACTGAGGAAAGGCAGACTCAGCCAGTCATATTATCACATCTGCTGTTTCTCCTGATCTCCTGGCCTTTGCATATGCAGTTCCTTCTTCCTGGAATGCCCTTCCCAGCTCCTCACTTCCTTTCCTACTTTTATGTGGTTAAATACTATTTATCCTTCAGCTCTCAGCTAGATGTCACCTCCTCCAGGAAGCCCTCCTTGTCCACTCAGACAGGGCTAAGCCTGACTACACTCTCTTGTAAGTATCTGTTTAACACTCTCCCACTAGATGGTGAGCTCCTTAGGGTCAGGGATGGTGTCCTCAGCACCAAGCATGGTATGGCTCATAACACGCATTCAATAAAAATTTAATGGATGGATGAGAAAATGTTGAGCATGAAGATCGTCTCCATTTAACAGAGGAGAAAACCAAGTCTCAAAGAAGGCAAAAATACCTATCTTAGGTCAGACAGCTGGTTAGTGGGTGAATTGAGCTAGAGATAAATTCTTCTAAATCCCATCTTGTTTCACTGTTTTACTTATATTAAAGATAATACAACCTCCTTCTAAGTTGTCTTATTGAAATTGTTCTTAGCACTGCCTCTCCACATTTTACAGAAACAGATGCTGGGTCCTGATAATGGAATATTTATGAATACCAATCATCAAGTCTACAGTTAGTTGCAGGGACTGATTTTAGGTGCCTGAGACAGCTTATATCTCATGACACCTTAGAGAGGACAACATTATGATGTCTGCTTAACACATGAGGAAGCTGGTTCAGAGAGGTTAAGTGATTTGCTCAAAGTTCCACAGCCTTCAAACCCAAGTTAATCTCCAGCTCCTAAGCCCAGGTTCTTTCCATCTCCCCAGACAGCCTCCTGACTGTGGCTCTGGAGCCAGCTCTCATGTAGCTTTAGGCATCAACTGGACCCCAGGTTCTCTCTCAAAAGGGATATAGATGAAACCCATAACTTCAAGGGATCTTCTGGACTTGACCCAAATGTCATCCTAACGTTGGCTTTTTTCTCTGGCCACTCCTCTCTTTTCCCTTGGGTTGCAGCATCTGCACTGTCTCCACCTCTGGGGAAAAGTCCTTGTTCCCAGTAAATGGCCCCCTTGGGAACCAGGCAGGTAGGAGCAGATCCTCCTGTTCTCAGGTGTCTCAACAAACAAACTATTTAGCAATTACACACGCCTTTGGATGGAGCACCCACAGCCTTTCCTGACTCCGAGGAGCTGCTCTTCGACTCCACCCCAAGAGCTTCACTAAGGTGCTTGCATTGATTTATTGATTCAATGACTATCTGCCCATCTCCTACCTCTATTACACTGCTTTTTCAGCTAACAGTGTTCCCCTTGGAGTCCTGGCACTTCTCCAACTATCTGAGATGAGGAAGCTCCCCCAGCTATCTCATACTAGACAAGAAGGCAGGGGCTGCATCTGTTTTGTTTGTCACTCTATACCCATCACCTGGTGGCTCAGATGGTAAAGAATCTGCCTGCAATGCAGGAAACCCAAGTTCGATACCTGGGTTGGGAAGATCCACTGGAGAAGGGAATGGCAACCCACTTCAGTATTCTTGCCTGGAGAATTCCATGGACACAGGAGCCTGGCCGGCTACAGTCCTTGAGGTCGCAAAGAGTCAGACATGACTGAGCAACTCTCTCTCACACACACACATACTCATCACCTAGCACTATGCCTGACACATGGTTGGCCTTTAATGAAATGATTGTTGAACAGCTGAATACTAAAGCTCCATTCATCTCTTAAAAGTTAATCCTCCACTTAGAGATAGGAATCACGGCATGTTAGATCAGAGGGGAACCCAGAGAAAATAAAACTTACTCTAAATCCTTCATTCTACAGAAAAGGAGACCCAGAAGAAGGAGATACAAAGTCTAGGGAAGATCTACAGGATAGCTCAGGCCTCCGGACTTTTGTCTCAGCACCTTCTCTGTATTGGGACCCTACTCCAAACCATAAACATGCTGTGCTGTGCTTAGTCGCTCAGTCGTGTCCGACTCTTCGCAACCCTATGGACTACAGCTTGCCAGGTTCCTCTGTCCATGGGGATTCTCCAGGCAAGAATCCTGGAGTGGGTTGTTATGCCACCTCCAGGAACATATTCTTCTCTAATTCTCACGGCAGTCACCTGGAGCTGGGAGCGGGGAAGGGAGAGCATTGCCAAATGGCAGAAAAGAAAAGTGGGGCTCAGAGAGGTGAGTGGAGTGTACCCAACGTCACACAGCTGGAATCCCGGGCTTTTCCTGTCACAGCCTGTGTTCAGAGCTCCTTCTACCCCATTCTCTCTCCCCACTGCTCTCTGCTTTTATGAGCCTTGAAAGAGATTTGAAAAGACAGACTCTAGGATTTCAAGGACTTTCATCTTTATTATTCATCTTGCTTCTGGAAGATCTGGTTAATCTGTGTGTCCAGTGCAAAATATGAAGACCATTAAGGTGTTAATATCGTTCAGGTATTCAAAATTGTCATCTACTCTAAAAGGGGGCTGGTGGCCCAAATGCTTATCTTAAATGTTCAAATATGACACTGAGGACATCTACTTTCTATGAGGGGCACTGCTGAATGGGGCCAGGAGGCTTTGTAAGACTATTAGAGCCCATCACAAATCTCAAAGGTCCCTTTCGGACCCTCGCCACACCAGCTGTCTCTGACCACAGGCTCGTCCAGGCCACAGGTCCTGGTCATGGCTAATGCTGCCTCAGCAACAACATAACTATGGTGATGGTAGGGGACAGTCTTAAAAGGAGGCCAGTGCCTTAGGGGAAAAAAAGAAAAAGAGAGAAAGGGCCAAATGAGCAAGGGTGGCCATTGTTGTACCTCCAGACATCACACTTAAGTGACCTGGGGTGAAGATTTATATCTCTAGGACAAAACAGCCCAGTTACTCAAGAATGAAAAGATAAAGCACTTCTTTCTCTAAACGAGCAGGGGCAGAGTCAGCATGCCAGCATCCTGGTTCATGAATTAGAGATCATTTATAACTTTAGTGAAGAATAAAACGTCCCACGAATAACCTTAAAATGTCAATGTAACCTGTTGTTTGGACAGCACTGGGTGGGAGCCCCTGCTCTGCTCCACACCAACTGAGTGATCTCGGGGAGATGGCCCCAACTTCCTGAATCTGTCTCCTGGGCCACACAGGGCACTGATGGAGGCCCTTGGCAGGGTTTGTGGGAGTTCAATGATATCACAGATGTAAAGTGCCCAGTACCATGCCTAGCCCATAAATGTTAAGTGTTAGTTGCTCAGTCATGTCCAACTCTTTGCGATCCCATTGACTGTAGCCCTCGAGGCTCCTCTGTCTATGGAATTCTCCAGGCAAGAATACTGAAGTGGGTAGTCATTCCCTTCTCCAGGGGATCTTCCCAAGAAGATCGAACCCAGGTCTCCCACACTGCAGGAAGATTCTTTACCGTCCAAGCCTCCAGGATGCCCCCCAGGCCCATAATGAGTGCCAAACAAATATTAGCTCCTTTTAAAAAAAAAAAAAAAAAAAGAATGGGAAATGAATTGTGCTTTGGAAATAGAATAGTCATGGAACAACTCAGCTTCCCACCCCACCCCAACCCCTCCTTCCCCCAGCAAAGTAAAGTTCCACTGGGGCCACCCAGGGCCACTTCCCATCGGTTTGTTCAAGGACCAGCCTCACCATGCGTCTGGCCTCCCACGCAGTGGGCTTCTGTGCTGCCTTTCCTGTTTTCCTTGAGGCAGGCTTTGCCAGCAAAAAATGCAGTTAGCACTCAAAATGCAATCATTACAACTCACCTAGCAGGCACGTCGACATGCCTGTTGACATGTGCTCACAAATACTAAAAATGCATGCAATGCGATGCAGCCAGATAAAACGCGTGGCACCCTTCCACGTACATTCAGTGAAAGAGCAGAATGGAAAGAGCAGATGCTTTGAAGCTGGGTGAATGGGGGTTCAGAGCTGTTTCCTTCTTTTAATAGTGGTATGATCTTGAGCACGTCTCTAGGCATCTCAGTCCCCCTCATCTGAAACACAGTATTCACAATTCTTAGCTTTTGGTCTTGTTTCGAGGATCGTATAAGACAATGTATGTAAAAGAATGGTCTGGTATGCAACAGATGCTTAAAGGTATTTATTGCAGAAATGCCAAGAATCTGAAAAGGGAGGAGAGGGGGAGAGTCCAGTGCTGGACTCACCTTCTTTATGGTGTTTTACCTTTTTACTGTTTCTCAGCTCCTTAGGGGCTTTTTGCCTCTTAACAGTAAGATCTTGACCTTAACTGATTTTACTGTTATGGACCTGTTTCCATTTTACCTCATCAAGTGAGCCAGGAGACGATCTGAATGTGAATGTTGTCTCCCTTCCACATCTCCCCACCTCCCACCCACGATCCCAAATGCCCTGGCAGAGCTAGAGACAGCAGGTCCTCAGTGAAGGCTGGGAAAGGAGCACTGGATTTATCTTTATCCTCAAACTTTTTGCCATGGCCCTAATCCCCTCCTTCTTCCCTCTGCCTCTTTGAGCCTAGTTGGGTGAGAAGGACTATAATGAGCAAGAAGAGTGAAGATAAAGAAGGGCACAAGATTGACAGTCCAGATCTGGAATAGATATTTCAGAATGGGAAACAAAACAAACAAACAAACAAAAACAGTGCTGCCAAAAGAGTAACTCTCCCCCTACTCCCCTCCTCATTTATCTGAAACATTGTCAGGAGGACAAGGAAGACAATAAAGGGAAGAAATCCAGATCTGAGACATATTCAAATTTGAGAATCATATTTTGCATAACACAGAGAACCTTCCTCAACTTCGTGCTGTTTCACCTTCACGCCATCTTGGTGAGGCAGACACTGTTAGCCCATTCCACAGATGGTAAAACCAAGGATAAGAGAAGTATAGCCACTTGCCTGAGATAACACCACAGGGGAATACCAGATATGGAGCTCAAAGTGGAGTCTTCCTCATCCAGATCCCTGCTTCTTCCTGTTATGGGGGTCATTTCTCCACAGGACAAAGAAGAGGAATTCTGAGTCATTGACCCATCTTAAACTCTTCTCTATTCTGCCTCTTCTCTGACAATCCAACAACCTAAGTGGTGTACACACAGGGCTATGCACTCATTCATCAAGCTGCACTCTTATAACTTGTGAACTTTTCTGCGTACATGTTATACTTCTTTAAAAAAAACACATGGTAAATATAATTTTTAAATCTACTACAAAATCACTTTCCATTACAGGCTTTCTCTAATTTTTATTTTTAATAGACAGACATGTCTATCTCTCCACTACTCTCTGGATGGCTTATAGCACCCTGTCCAATCTGACCCCTTGCCTGCCTCCTTAGCCCACACCCCCTGCTTTGTGGAGAATCCTCAGGGCTTCATGTGGATTCCTTTTCTTCTCCCTAGAACTCCTTCCTCTTTGGACATGGCTGCTTCCTACTCCCTCATCCTTCAGGTCTCCTGTGAGATACTACCCCTCCTCCTCCAGGAAGACCTCTGACCACCATGCCTGCAGAGCTCTCCAGATCTCCAGACTTTCTGCTAAGCGCCCACAGCTTCAAGGTCCACATCCTCCGAGCCCTACCATGCTGAGCTGGAAGCACCTGTTACTCTCTACCTGTTACCCATCCCCCACACACCCCCTCTCACCACCAGCTGGTGGTCACCTTATCATTTCTACTTCCTTGCACCCAGCTCAGCAGGGGTTCAGCAGTGTTGCTGGATCAAAGAATGAATGAATCAAACCCCCACCCATCTTCCAGAAGGGTTTGTTTTGCTCTTTACTTGAAACTCTGGTTGCTCAGCTGTGTGTATTCTGTCCCTTTGCCTAATCTGAAATTCTTGAAGAAACTGTATTAAATCAAACTGTGTCCCCCCTGCCCCCTAAAGATATGTCCAAGCCCCAGTGTTTGGGAATACAACCATATTAGAAATAGGGGTTTTGTGGGTAAAACTAAATTAAGGATCTCATTGTGGATTTAGGGTCAGCCCTAAATCCAGTGACTAGTGACTTAGAAAGGAGAGGGTGACGTGAGACACAGAAATACCTAGAGGGGAGGGATGGAAGGTAGGCAGGGATTGAAGCAGAGATTAGAGAGATGCTGCCCCAAGCCAAGTGTTATCAGGAGTCACAGGAAGCTGAAAGCAGCAAAGAAGGGATCTTCCCTTAGAACCTTCAGAGGGAGTTCGGCCCTGATAACTAACACCTTGATTTTTTGACTTCTAGAATTATGCAAGAAGAAATTTTTGTTGTTCAAAGCCACCAAGCTTGTGGCATTTGTTACAGCAGCCCTGGGAAACTAATTGGAGCAGAACCATGCCTTTCACTGCCTGCCTGCCTGCCCCAGAATCTTCCACCCTGCCATGCAAACAGAGAAGACTCTTGAGAGTCCCTTGAACCACAAGGAGATCAAGCCAGTCCATCCTAAAGGAAATCAACCCTAGATATTCATTGGAAGGACTGATGCTGAAGCTGAAGCTCCAATACTTTGGCACTTGATGTGAAGAGCCAGCTCACTAGAAAAGACCCTGATGCTGGCGAAGACTGAGGGCAAAAGGAGAAGGGGGCAACAGAGGATGAGATGGATGGCTGGCATCACCAGCTTAATGGACATGAGTTTGAGCGAATTCCAGGAGATAGTGAAGGACAAGGAAGCTTGGCATGCTGCAGTCCACGGGATCGCAAAGAGTCGGACACAACTAATCGACTGAACATGCAAACAATAGGACCTCTATGAAAGCCTTATGCAGTACTGATTCCAAAAGGCCTTGTCTCCGTGTCTAGCTGGGTTGTCTATCCCAAAGGCTGACCAAAGCCAAGGTAAGTTTACATCACAGTTGTGTAAAGCAGTGTTCATGGGAGGCAGGAGCGCTACTGAGGATTCACCATCGGCTACCATTCTTCCTCAGTGTTACATTTTGCCATCTTTCATTCAGCACATAGTGCTGAGTACCTGTTGTCAAGGCCCATTTCACAGAGGAGGATACTGAGGGTCAGGGAGGGAGGGTAAGTGCTCGAGATCTCACAGTGAATAAGGGGTGGTGTTGGGACCCCCAGTACAACTCTGCCCTCCACTAAGCTACCATACTTTATAGGAACAGAATCAGGACAGGAGGGTGAAGGCAGAGAGAGATCAGGTGGCTAAGAGTGATTCAGTGCTATCAGACTTTGTGTTTTTGTTTTCATCGTCTGGGAATAAGCAGATATTACATCTCTAACTTTCAGTTTGTGGTAGTATGCTAAACATAAAACATGAGTAAAAAAAATGAGTGATCTTTATCTATGATGGATACATTATCTATATGAGCAAAACTAATCATATTGCAGAGCTGCCATGAGAATTCCAGACAATAGTGCAACTCTGCATGAAGCAGTGTAAAACCAGATAAGTCACTGCTACAGATGAGACAGATCTGGTCTTGAAGTTGCATATGTGAAGGGGTGGGTCCTTAAAAGACCACCTGATTTACCTCTTCACTGCTCATCACCTTGGCTTGGGTACAATAAATACTGGTCAGTGAGCAGGGCTGGAATCACCTGGAACATCTATGCAGGCTCTTCCCTGTCATTTCATACAGAGGCCACACACATTCATCGACTCAGCAAATATTAATCGAGCACCTACTATGTGTTGGGCTCTGGGGACACAGCAGAAAAGAAAACAAAGTCTGTTCTTATAGAGCTTACCTTCCATTGTGGGGAGAGAGGCAATCAAAAGTAAAGGAATAAATCTAGAATCTGTCCATGAAAAGTGAGGAGATAAATAAAATGGAGGATTGAGAGTGATTGGGGGTGTTATTTTATGTAAGGTCATCACGGACCTTTTTGATAAGGTGACATGTGGACAGAGGTGTGAGGAAGTGCGAATAAACTCTATAGCTGTTTGGAGGGAGACAGAACGGCACTTATAAAAGACCCAAAGCTGGAACGTCCTTGGAAAGTTCCCATAATAGTCAGAAGGCTTTTGATGCTGGGGCAGAGTTAAAAGTGCTAGGAAGCCAGATCAGAGAGCTTTCCAGAAGACAGTTCACACACACAGAGCCTTTTGGACCATGGTGAGGGCCACAGACTGCTCTCAGTGTGACCAGAAGCTACTGGAAGGAGTGGCACAGAGGAGTAACAAGGTCTGGGTCAGGTTATGAAAGGAGACCCTGTGTGGAGAATACGATCACAGAGTGCTGGATGGACAGGAGGATGGAGGAGGCCAGGGAGAGCTGCTGCCACAATCCAGGGACCAGGTGACCCTGGATAGAGGGGCTGAGTCACAGTAGATGGAGGCTGACCGAAAAAGAAAGAGAAAAGAGGGAGGAAAGCAAATAAAGAAAAAGGGTGGGAAGGAGAAAATAAAGATGGAGTATGAGAAAAGGGGCTTCCTGGTGGCTCAGAACAGTAAAGAATCCTCCTGCAGTGCAGGAGACCTGGGTTTGATCCCTTGGTCAGGAAGATCCCCTTGGAGAAGGAAATGGCAACCCACTCCAGTATTCTTGTTTGGAGAATTCCATGGACAGAGAAGCTTGGGGGTTACAGTCCACGAGGTCTCAAAGAGTCAGATACGACTGAGCGACCAACACATGCATGAGAGAAAAGAATGTGTTTTACATATCAAACAAGAACACAGCCATCCTGAATGTCAGCCTCTGGGATGGGAAAAAGGAAAACAGATACCTCCAATGCGCTATCCGAGGTACTAGGTCTCCATAGGTCCCACCTCATCATGTGACAATCATTTCAGGTGGGAATAATGAGCCTCTATTTCATAGTTGAGGAATCTGAGGCCCAGAAAAGTTAAGTAATTCCTCCAGGGTCACACAGTCAGTATGAGAGTGCTACAGTCAAAGTTGAGGAATTATCTGACTCCAAAGCCTGTTCTTTCCAAACCTCATTCTGACTGGGTGCAGAGAAGTGTACAGACATAGTCTCTGCCCTAAAAAATCTCCCTGACTGGTGCTCTGTGACAACCAAGAGGGGTGGAAGGGGGAAGGAGGTTTAAGAAGAGGGGACATATGTTTATCTATGGCTGATTCATGTTGATGTATGGCAGAAACCATTATAATATTGTAAAGTAATTATCCTCCAATTAAAAATTAAATTACAAAAAAACTCCCTGACTTACAGTAATCCCATGAGGTCAGAACTGTTTTAACCCCTGTTTTTAGAAATGATAAAATTGATGGCCAAGTCACTTAACAGTGACTTAAGTCACAACAGCTGGTAAGAGGCAGAGCCAAAATCCAAACCCTGGTCAAGCTCCAGATATCTTCACCACTACTCTGTGTCATCATATAATATAGTTGCTTAGAATATTAGTGAAACATATTTTTAAGCTTTGTTTATGGCTAGATGATAGGTAAAAGGGACCAAATCATCTAAGTACACCAGTACCTCAAGACTTCCTGAAGAACACACACCATGCATATGCTTACACACTACATTTATTGACACATAATATGGACACACCTATAAAATGCATGCATATACAACATTCCAAAGTCAATTACTTCCTAAATTAGCCTCTGTTATCTGGCTGTCTGGGGAAGCTAAGTCGTTTACCCAATTATGATAAATTGCCAAAGCCACCTTGTCTATTCCCAAGAAGTATGATAAATTGCCAAAGCCACCTTGTCTATTCCCAAGAAGTACTGGATGTAGTCTTCAAATTACTTCTTAAAAAGTCAACTGGAAAATTCTGCTAACATTTCCTTGAGAAGGTTGGGACAAGACAGGAGTTAGAAGGTTGAAATGTTAGCATCATCCCCTAGCAATGGAGGCCTCTGTGAAACACCGATTTTCAATGCCTTGCTTCCTCTCTGGAAATACAGACTCTGCCCCGCTGGTATGTAATTCAATTCCAAGCATCAGAAGCAAAAAGTCTCCTGTTGAGAGGTGCTATGGTATAGGGTAATGTGTGGAAGCTAAATTTGTCCTCCGACAGTTCTAAACCCATTTCCAGCTATGTGAACCCAAGCAGGTGACTGGGTTCCCTTAGAAACAAAATAAGGATAATACCTACCTCTAAGCTATCATGAGGATTATAAAAGATCCCTTAAATAAAGTGTCAAGCACACATTTGAGGCTGATGGAATGTCAAAGTTCAGTGTCTTGACCTTTTCCCTACAAGGTAGAAAGTCACTAACTTCCAACCAATAGAGCCTATAATTACTATTTTTGGCCACCACCGGAAGGATTTTTTTGTTTTTTTAAAGCAGTCAGATGTTTTCACAAAGAAAGGCAGGCCCAGGCATCATTACCAGGTTGCTAGGTGTTGTTAAACCACCTACGTAGCCACAGAGTGGGCAGCAATTAATATAATTAGTGTAGTGATGAGTGTCCTCAGCAGCAATAAACAGCTTGGTCCTGTAGAACTTGACAAACCTGCTGCTCCCACAAGGCTTCTGACACTATACGTCCACTTGGGGAGCCGTGTAGTATAGTTTTGTGGGAAAAGACCATATTTGACTCTGTTGGAAACAGATGTAAATCCTGTCTATGAAAATTCCTAGCTGTGTGACTGAGGGCAAGCCATGTCACATCTCTGAGCCTTAGTTTCTGTATCCATAAAATGGGATTATTGTAGTTATCTTTATCATCATCACCATAATCATCAACACAGCAGAAAACCCCCAGCCGAGCTGATATTGAACTTGCAAAATGGTGCAGAGTTCAAAGAAGAGACAAACATTGTGGGCACCTAGCACTGGAGCAACCCATTTCTTTTTCTTTGGCTAAATGCAGAGCATGTAGCATTGATTAGAGTGGCTTTACAGAAACCACTGGAGTTTGGGATAAAAAGGATATTGATACCCAGAAACAAGGGTGAGAGGAAGAGAGAGAGGAAGTACTCTTGGATTTAATTATTTAATATTATGTTATAAATAATTACCACACATGTTATCAGGAATACTAGTGCTTACATAAAACAAAAGCCACAGCAATCTGGCGGTTGGTAATAAAAGCAGGAAACCAGTTTATAACTTTGAATCTAGCAATTCTGTCCAAACTGACACCCTCACAAAAGAAGTCAAATGATCCAAAGGTTATTAACATGTATGAATGTGTATGCTGCAGTTCTTGATAATCATTAAGAATTCACTATTTCATCCAACAGTTGCTGAGTGCCTGCTAGTGCCAGGAATACAGACCTTAAGTGTGGGGAGATATATACACACAGACAATTAGGATTCACTGAAATGAAGGCTCTGAAAAGGCCTGTAAAGGAGAGGGAATCAAGAGCGGGGAATCGATAGGGCAAGTGCTAAGCAAAGAGGAGGGAATCCCTGAGGCTGATAAGGGGGAGAACCCCATGGATTCTTGGAAACTTGCATATAAAATGGTGTTAAATGAAAGGAAACTAAGAGAAAAGAAAAATAATCACAGAATTCAGAGAATGTCAGAACTAGAAAGGACTTCAGAGAACATCCCTTTCAGCAGTTCACAGCCTCTTCCATGGAGTCTTTATGACAGTGAGGCTCACATAGCCTAACAATGTAGGCAGAGAAAACTTAAGTTCTGGGTCACAATAATAAAACTCTCCAGCTGCTAGTTGTCAATCCAGGAATTGAGAAAACTTTTCAATATACTAAAGAGTATGGCTCCATTTAATAAAATGGAAGTTGGGAGTGAACACTTCAGTTGAAAACCAGTGATCTGGCCCAAGCCTTCATGCTATTAGTGAGAATCTGAGGCCCCAAGCAACCTCTCTACCCCATCACACCAGCATATACTTCTTGCTCAGTTGGTATTCATTGAGTGAGTATTGGTAAATAATAGGAAATGAGATGACCTAACCAAGGTTACCCAACTTGTATGTGGTTGGTAACATATACTGATTAAAACTTAGGCACTGGGAGTGAATTTAGACCATGGTACATAGAAATGCATGCTCATTATGTTTCCTTTCTTTAATCTGCTCAAGTGTAACCTAAGAAATAAATAATTGGGTAATTCCCTGGAGGTCCAGTGGTTAATTCTGCATGCTTCCACTGCAGGGGGCACAGGTTCAATCCCTGGTTAGGGAATTAGGACTGCCATGCCACTGGCCAAAAAAAAAAAACAAAACAATGAACAATGGCCTGGTTGGCTTGACTGTGTAGAAGGGGTCACAGTAGCCTGAAAAGATATGGAGTTCTAGATTCCTCAGGCTGTGTTAGTACCAGTACTTGAAAGCCACCACTGAGGCTCCCAATACAGTAGACACTAAAAACAGCCAACTGGAAACAGGATCTTTTGACGAGACTGGCCAAGTGCAGAACCCGTAGGCGGAGCTCCTCAACACCCGGCCACTGGTGATGGCTCTCTCCTGCCTTTGCTCTGCTGGAATGCCCCTCCCACACTACCCTCCTCCTTCAGGAGTCAGCACTTATATCCTTTATATCGTAGTCGCTCTTCAGAGAGCCCCTTTTAGATAACCCTCTTTAAGAAGTTTCCCACTGTTAATCTTCTTTCACATCACAAATGTATAGAAATCTTTCAGGTCCCCAGGCTCCATGATCTCCCCACTCCCCTATCAGATAACGTTTGCATAGTCTACTAACTACAGAGTTAGTTAGAACCACAGAGTTCCAGGTTATTTTGTTCTTTTCACTCATAATACTTATAGCTTATTGTGATTTTATATGCATGTGTTTATTATCTATAGGCAGCAACTATAATATTAGTGATTACAGTTAATATTTATTGGGCACTTACTGGGTCAGGTACTATTCTAAGTATTTTTTATGTCCATTCATTTAATATTCATAACAACTCTCTGAATTGGGTTCTATTATGAGCCTTATTTTACAGGTAAGGAAACAGAGATTCAGAGATGAATTTGGCCAAGTTCATACAGTGGGTAAAAGACAGAGACAGGTAGCAGAAACAGGCAACTTGGCTCCAGAAGTGAAGTAACCTTAATCTCCAAGCAACATGGGAGCACCATAAAGGCAGATTCCATGTCTTTCTTGCACACCATTTCATCCTCAGGACCCTGTAGTGCCTGATATGGGGTAGGGGCCTGGTAAATATTTGTTGGAAGGAAGCAAGGGAGGGAGGAGGAGTGAGGAGGAGGATGTGCTGCTAGCCCCATTGTGGACTTCTCGTAGGTAAAGTGGGGCCGGGACCTGCTGAGGAGTCCCTGCTTCACTTCGGAGCAACAGGGACGATAGGGATAGAGCTGAATGAGACACGGTCCTTGTCCTTATGGGGAAGGTGCCTCCATCCTCATCTCAAGGTGGCCCAGTGGTTTGGATGCCCTCAGATGCGCCCAGGGACCCTTCAGTGAGTTCTGGGCTCTTCTTTATCTACAGACAGAGGTTCAACTGTGATGCAACTATTCTGCTCCAGGACCCCTGTGTGGATCCTCAGAGCACATCAATGAATTAAGACAGAGCCCTCCCTCAAGGAGCTCACAAGCTAGTGAGGAAGAGCAAGTCTGAAACCAAGGAGAAGAAAAGAAGTTAGACAGATCAGACTAAGGAAGGAAAGCAGGCACAGAGAGGGAGACTCGTGCCCTGGACAAATTCTACCCCTGGGAGTCTCTGACTGTCCTGCTTATGGAGTCTGGGACCAGGCATGATTCCCTAGGCAGTGTTTTAGGAAATTTAACATGCTTCTCTTCATTTCAGATTCTGTGCCAACAGCATTTCATTGCATGACTCAGAGGTAGTTGGTCTAAGCAGTACTTGGGTTCTCTTAAGACAGAGGAAACAATAAAACAAGGAGGCTTAATATACTTTTTAAAGAGAGAGTAGCGTTAGTTTCATGGTCTAGTGACTATTCCCAAATGCTCCATATGCTTGATTGTTCATGTTATGCAGAGAAACAAGATAAGAGGCCCTGGGCCCACTCAAGACATTTAGGTTTCCATCCTATTTTGGCCACTCAGGTAAGTGATAGCTGGGGGCTCTCCCTGTCCCCATGGGCTACCTGAAAGAATTTTGATTCCATAACCGTTTTCCAGGAATGTGAGACACACACAATCAAGAATGACTATAACTGGCAAAAGCAGCTGTTCATATAAGTTAAGAGGCACCTGCCTACCAGAGGCACTAGAGCCTTCCAGGCCCAAGAGTCTGTGATTCTATGATTTAAGTTCTTTGGATTGCAAATGGCCACACAAGTAGCAGTGATGTATACACAGGGCCATTAAACACTCTGCGAATTATGCTCAGAATGTTACACCACGGGCAGCATAAGCCAACTGGTGTAAAGGCCTACCTGCCCTACTAGGCAACATGTTCTCTGGCTAATTAAACATCCATCTTAATATCACTGTGCTCATTATAATTGTAGATACGGAGTTTGTATTTTTAAGAAATGTATAAAGTGACTTTGTAATACATTAAACACAATTTAAACTATCCCTGGTAAATATTCTTTTCCTCACTTTATTATTTTTTTTTCCCTCACTTTATTTTTTAACTAAGAAGGCAATGAATGTTGATGGTAGATTACTATACAGTGAATATTCACTCTCTCTTTCGAAACCTCTATGACTTTCCAGCTCCGCCACTACTGGACTCAGTCATGTGACTTGCTTCAGCTAATAGGATGTGGGTCAAAATGGCATCAGGCCAGTTCCAAACCTGGGCCTCCACAAGCTTCCCATGTGTCCGTTTGCCCCCACCTCTATCATGAGAAGGACAGACCCCTGGCAGATTCTGCCTCTCCAGGATGGGTTCTAAGATGAGGCATATGGAACAGACCTGAACTTGACCCTCAGCACCGCTTCTCAAGGTTGCACCTGAGCACACACAACACGGCACTCATGTCAGCAGTTCCAGGAAAAGTCATCATCACCACTCAGAAAACTGCAGGGGAGGCAGACGCGGTGGGAGGAAAGAAAGCCAGGCAGGGCCTTGAAAGGCTATGCTGCCTCAGCTGACTGCAGACCCGTAAGCAGAAAACAAAATACTTTGCACTCATGTGTTACTGTGGTTTCTTTCATCACAAAAGTTGACTAATCCACCTATGGTGATCAGTAACAATGTACAGAAATCATTTACTTTTAAAAGTAAATAAAATCTCTCTCATCCCACCCCCTAGTAAGATAGCTAACAAAAACCATTCATTCTATTAATAATGTTCTACTCCTTTTTCTGGGTTTTGCAAGGATTACATGAGCAAATGCATGTGAAAAGCACTTAGCCGAGGATGGGCATGTGACGTAAGCATTCCGTAAACATTTGCTTCTCTTATTAATATTCTCATGTAAACAAATATGCTCAGATATAGGGTTTTTAATTTATGCAAAAATGAGACCAAGTTATACACATTACTGTATAACTTGCTTTCTATAACACTATATTATGGGCTTTTCTCCAGGTCAACTCATTTTTTTTAAGGGCAACTACTCACTTTTTTACAATGGCTACACAATATTCCACAGTTTGAATAATTTTTTACTTATTTCCATCTTATAGATACAGAAGCTAAGATTCAGAGAGCTAAGAAGGTGTCTGACCAAACATTGGCTGCTCTTCCTCATCAGCCGTGTGACACACCATGACCACTCAAAGTGAGAGGAAGTGACTGTGGGCAAGGCTTTAAGAAGTACTCTGTGGTGTCACCTCTCTCTTCCCTGTGACACAAACCAGCAATATCTCGTACAGGAAATATTGTACTTCTTCTGAAGAAGTGTATTGTACACTTCTTCACCCAGGGTCTCTGAATAAAGTGCTAAGCCCTAAATGAGGATGGATAGGTAATATGCACATCAATTAAACTCATGTTGTTTCAAGCCTCTGAGATTTGGGGAGGGGGGTTGTTTGTGGCCACAATACAACTTAGACAATGTTAATACAGTGTTTCAAGACTTCCAAATGTTTGGGTGTTCACTGTCACTGGTTTGACCAAGCAGCAACATGCTAGTCAATCAAGATGTGGGTTGATGGGATAATAAGAAACTATTTCCTCCCTAACTTCATTCTTTAAAATTATCCATAGCCCTCTCCCTTGCTGCCAAATCACTATGCAAAGGACATGAGAGCATCACAGAAATGAGAGATGTAATGACATAGTCCGGTAAGTGGAGGACCATTTTTTGCACGTGGCAAGCTTCTTACGTCAGTCAGGATCATGAGAATGTGGATCCAATTTCTCCAAGTTGCAAACAATATACACAAGAACATGCAACATGGCACTAAAGTCAGTAGTTCCACAAAAAGCCATCCTCAGTACTTAGATAATGGCCGGGGAGGCAGACGAAATGGAGAGGAAGTAGAATGAATGGGACCGGAGGAAAGCCCACTCCAGCACCACTGTGCATCAGCTCTTGACCTCACCTTGCTCAGACAACTGCTCTGAGGATCCGATGATGTACAGCAGGTGCAATCACAATTAAGGAGAAAATACACTCTGAGTTTCAGAATTCCTAATGTAACACATGTTTACTGTATACAGTTTCAAAACAAACAGTGAAACATAAGGGGGAAAATAGAAATTACTCAAATATTGCAAATGTTGACATCTTGATGGTAAATCAGCTATATTTTCTTCTAGGTAAATGCATACACTGTCCACACAATTGCGCTCATTTCACATGCGAGCAATGTAATGCTCAAACTCCTTCAAGTTGGGCTTCAACAGTATGTGAAGAAAGAACTTCCAGATGTACAAGCTGGATTTAGAAAAGTCAGAGGAACCAGAGATCAAATTGCCAATATTGGTTGGATCATAGAAAAAGCAAGGGAATTCCAGAAAAACACCTATTTCTGTTTCACTGACTATGCTAAAGCCTTTGACTGTGTGGATCATAATTGGTGGAAAATTCTTAAAGAGATGGGAATACCGGATGACCTTACCCTCCTCCTGAGAAACCTGCAATCAGGTTAAGAAGCAACAGTTAGAACTGGACATGGAACAATGGACTGGTTCAAAATTGGAAAAGGAGTACGTCAAGGCTGTATACTGTCACCCTGCTTATTTAACTTATATGAAGAGTACATCATGCAAGATGCTGAGCTGGATGAAGCACAAGCTGGAATTAAGATTGCTGGGAAAAATATCAATAACTTCAGATATGCAGATGACACCACCCTAATGGCAGACAGCAAAGACAACTAAAGAGCCTCTTAATGAGTGAAAGAGGAGAGTGGAAAAAGCTGGCTTAAAACTCAACATTCAAAAAACAAAGATCATGGCATCTAGTCATGGCATCACTTCATGGCAAATAGATGGGGAAACAATGGAAACAGTGACAGACTTTATTTTCTTGGGCTCCAAAATCATTGCAGATGGTGATTGCAGCCATGAAATGAAAAGATGCTTGCTCCTTGGAAGAAAAGCTATGACAAACCTAGATAGCACATTAAAAAGCAGAGACATCACTTTGCCAGCAAAGGTCCATATAGTCAAAGCTATGGTTTTTCCAGTAGTCACATATGGAAGTGAGAATTGGACCATAAAGAAGGCACAGTGCTGAAGAACTGATGCTTTCAAATTGTGGTACTAGAGAAGACTCTTGAGAATCCCTTGGACAGCAAGGGGATCAAATCAGTCAGTCCTAAAGGAAATCAACCCTGAATATTCATTGGAAGGACTGATGCTGAAGCTGAAGCTCCAATCCTTTGGCCACCTGATGTGAAAAGACCCTGATGCTGGAAAAGACTGAGGGCAGGATGAGAAGGGGGCAAAAGAGGATGAGATGGTTGGATGCCATTACTGAATCAATGGACATGAGTTTGAGCAAACTCTAGGAGATAGTGACGGACAGGGAAGCCTGGTGTGCTGCAGTCCATGGAGTCACAACGAGTCCAACAGGATTTCGTGACTGAACAACAACAAAAATGCATACACATGGAGTACAGGGTCTTCCATATGCATTTATCAAGTATGTGCATACATAAATTAAGAGTTCCTCCTCTCATGCTCATCTTCTCCGTGCTTCCTCTTCAGCTCACCTTCTGGTCCCTCCAAACACAACCCCATCTTCAAGCCCATACCTAAGCCTTTGTATGTGCATTCACTCTTCCTAGAATACTCTTCCTGTCTCCACTGTCTCCTCTTCTCCTGGCTAACCTACTCATCCTTGTGGTCTCAATGTATTCACTACCTTAACAGAGGACAATTCTCTGACTCCCACCCCTGCAGATGTCCCTTCCATGTGCATCCCAGAAGATCCTGTCCTTCTTTCTCACAGCACAGTCATGCTCAACTCGTCTTGCCTCTTTATTTCTATTTTCCTTGCTATACCCCAATTTATGGGCAGGTACTGTGGCTTTTGTTCACCAATGTTTCCCTGTGTCTAGCTCATAGTGAACTCTCAAAAACTGTTGAATAATGAATAACATTTAATAATTCATGTTACCTATGCTTCTTCTGAAACCCCCAAAGCACCTGGAATTGCTCAATAAATATCCACCAAAAGATTAAATATACAAGAGAAAGTAAGACAAAGCAACATGTCTCATTAAATTTATAAATCAGTTGGGAAGAAAACATGAGCAAAAAGGAAGCATCAGTGTGTAATTAAGTGCTGTGTCTTTTACTTCTGCCTCCTCCACTAATTCTCTTTAAACAAGAAAGGGTGAAACAAAGTCCCTAACTTCAGTTCCACGTTTCTTCTCTCTTGGAGGGCATCTTACAGCACAAGTTGGAATAAGAAGACACTAGCAGCTTTAACATATATACTCCAAAAATCTCAGTATTTCAACACTAAAGTTGATTTCTCATTCAGGTAAAGTCCAGTGCAAAAATAAAAACAAACAAACAAACAAACAAACAAACAATCTTCCACGTGGTCATTCAAGATCCAGGCTCCTTTTAGCCTATGGCTCTGCCTTTCTCTACGAACCTGACATTGAACCAGAAGATGGGGAGAGATGGTTTTATGAGCCAGGTCTGTACGTGGCACACATCACATTCACCTCTTTTGCACTGGTTTAAGTTCAGCCACACCCAATTACAAAGGAGGCTGGGAAATGTGGCTGAGCTGTATGCTCAGGAGGAAAGGAAAAGGGGTTTTAGAAAAACTTTGTAGTTCTTCTTCCACAAATAGTAAGGGAGTATCTAGTCTTTTAAGATTTCACTTTATTTTTTTATTATTTATTTATTTATTTCTTTTGGCTGGGCTGTGTCTTAGTTACAGTATGTGGGATCTAGTTTCCTGACCAGGGATTGAATCCAGGTCCCCTGCATTAGGAGTGCAGAGTCTTAGCTGCTGGACCACCAGGGAATTCCCGGGAGTATCCAGTCGTAAGTGATCCCAAGTACAGGTAATTTTGACTTATAGACATTAAAAACACTTGTTTTGATAGAAGAATATTCATATAACAAATATTTAACATGAGAAAATATCATCTCAGGTTTTCACATTTTGAAAGGAAAAAAAAGGGTGTGGTCAGTTCCAGAACTGAGAAACAAAGCCACTAATACTGGTGACCACTCCCAATTCTAAAAGAGTATATTTTAAAAGGTTTTTATAAATTTCGAAAATAAATAAGTGTAACTTGAATACTATAGGTTACTAAAAGCTCATCAGGAATTATCATACACTAAACCAGTATTGCCAACATCTGCTAGATCATCGAACAAGCAAGAGAATTTCAGAAAAACATCTATTTCTGCTTTATTGACTATGCCAAAGCCTTTGACTGTGTGGATCACAATAAACTGTGGAAAATTCTGAAAGAGATGGGACTACCAGACCAGCTGACCTGCCTCTTGAGAAGCCTGTATGCAGGTCAGGAAGCAACAGTTAGAACTGGACATGGAACAACAGACTGGTTCCAAACAGGAAAAGGAGTACGTCAAGGCTGTATATTGTCACCCTGCTTATTTAACTTATATGCAGAGTACATCATGAGAAACGCTGGGCTGGAAGAAGCATAAGCTGGAATCAAGATTGCTGGGAGAAATATCAATAACCTCAGATATGCAAATGACACCACCCTTATGGCAGAAAGTGAGGAAGAACTAAAGAGCCTCTTGATGAAAGTGAAAGAGGAGAGTGAAAAAGTTGGCTTAAAGCTCCACATTCAGAAAACTAAGATCATGGCATCCAGTCCCATCACTTCATGGCAAATAGATGGGGAAACAGTGTCAGACTTTATTTTGGGGGGCTCCAAAATCACTGCAGATGGTGATTGCAGCCATGAAATTAAAAGACACTTACTCCTTGGAAGGAAAGTTATGACCAACCTAGACAGCATATTAAAAAGCAGAGACATTACTTTGTCAACAAAGGTCCATCTAGTCAAGGCTATGGTTTTTCCAGTAGTCATGTATGGATGTGAGAGTTGGTCTGTGAAGAAAGCTGAGCATTGAAGAATTGATGCTTTTGAACTGTGGTGTTGGAGAAGACTCTTGAGAGTCGCTTGGACTGCAAGGAGATCCAACCAGTCCATCCTAAAGGAGATAAGTCCTGGGTGTTCATTGGAAGGACTGATGCTGAAGCTGAAACTACAATACTTTGGCCACCTGATGGGAAGAGCTGACTCATTTGAAAAGACCCCGATGCCGGGAAAGATTGAGGGCAGGAGGAGAAGGGGACGACAGAGGATCAGATGGTTGGATGGCATCACTGACTCGATGGACATGAGTTTGGGTAAACTCCAGCAGTTGGTGATGGACAGGGAAGCCTGCTGTGCTGCGATTCATGGGGTCACAAAGAGTCGGACACGACTGAGTGACTGAACTGAACTGAAACCAGTATTGAGTCTAGTACATAGTAAGCAGTAAATATGTATTGAGTAGATTATTTCCATTCTACTTTAAAAGCAACTGTCACATTGATAAATAGCTATAACTTCAGAAAGTTCTTCCTTTTACAGCAGAGTTTTCCTCTGTAACTGCTAGTTATTACCCTCGCTCTGATCTCAAAACCTACAGTATAAGTTAACTCCCCCATGTGATAGCTGCACAACTATCTGGAGACTTATCTACATGGTCTCAAGGTCTTTTATTCCTCCCCCTGGGTAAATATTCCCAGTTCCTTCAATTCTTCTCCACTGGACATAGATTTGAGCTGGTTACCATTTGGCTGACCTTCTCTGAGATCTCACGGATTGATCACAATTTTATGTCCACAATGTTCCCACTGAGATCCTATCAGCAGTATTCAGTAGATTTATCAGGCCCCAGCTCTGAGGATCCATAGAATGATTTAAGCAGAGATGATGCTGTCAAAGGGATTCCTGCATTGGGAAAAGCACAGGACTTAGAAGGTGGCTTTAAGGGCCCTTGTTACTTTATGACCCCTTAAGTTTGTAGGTGTTCTCAAAGACAGAAATATAGATCAATGGGACAAAATAGAAAACCCAGAGATAAATCCATGCACCTATGGACACCTTATCTTTGACAAAAGAGGCAAAAATTTACAATGGAGAAAAGACAATCTCTTCAACAAGTGGTGCTGGGAAAACGGGTCAACCACGTGTAAAACAATGAAACTAGAACACTTTTTAACACCATACACAAAAATAAACTCAAAATTGATTAAAGATCTAAATGTAAGACCAGAAACTATAAAACTCCTAGAGGAAAACATAGGCAAAACACTCTCTGACATAAATCACAGCAAGATCATCTATGACCCACCTCCCAGAGTAATGGAAATAAAAGCAAAAATAAGCAAATGGGACCTAATTAAACTTAAAAGCTTTTGCACAACAAAGGAAACTATAAGCAAGATGAAAAGATAGTCTCCAGAATGGGAGAAAATAGCAAATGAAACTGATGAAGAATTAATTTCCAAAATTTACAAGCAGCTCATGCAGCTCAATACCAGAAAAATAAACAACCCAATCAAAAAATGGGCCAAAGAACTAAACAGACATTTCTCCAAAGAAGACATACAGATGGCTAAACAAACACATGAAAAAGATGCTCAACATCACTCATTATCAGAGAAATGCCAATCAAAACCACAGTGAGGTACCATCTCACACCAGTTAGAATGGCTGCTATCAAAAAGTCTACAAACAATAAATGCTGGAGAGGGTGTGGAGAAAAGGGAACCCTCTTACACTGTTGGTGGGAATGCAAACTAGTACAGCCACTATGGAGAACAGTGTGGAGATTCCTTTAAAAACTGCAATAGAACTGCCATACGACCCAGCAATCCCACTGCTGGGCATACACACCGAGGAAACCAGAACTGAAAGAGACATGTGTACCCCAATGTTCATTGCAGCACTGTTTACAATAGCTAAGGCATGGAATTAACCTAGATGTCCATTGGCAGACAAATGGTTAAGAAAGCTGTGGTACATATACACAATGGAATATTATTCAGCTATTAAAAAGAACACATTTGAATCAGTTCTAATGAGGTGGATGAAACTGGAGCCTATTATACAGAGTGAAGTAAGTCAGAAAGAAAAACACCAATACAGTATATTAAAGCATATATATGGAATTTAGAAAGATGGTAATGGCGACCCTATACACGAGACAGCAAAAGAGACAAAGATATAAAGAACAGACTTTTGGACTCTGTGGGAGAAGTCAAGGGTGGGATGATTTGAGAGAATAGCATTGAAACATGTACATTACCATATGTGAAATAGATCACTAGTTCAAGTTCGATGCATGAAACAGGGCACTCAAAGCTGGTGCACTGGGACAACCCAGAGGGATGGGGTGGGGAGGGGGGTGGGAGGGGGGTTCGGGATGGGGGACACATGTACACCTGTGGCTGATTCATGTCAATGTATGGCAAAAACCACCACAATATTGTAAAGTAATTAGTCTCCAATTAAAATAATTTAAGTTAAAAAAAAGTTTGTAGGTGTTCTGAGTGCTGAAAAGACATCACAGTAAGGGGGGATGGTGTGTACAACAGCGTGCGCATCCCAGCCACTTTTCTCTCTTCTCAGAATGGATTTGTCTACAGGATGCACACAGTCAGTGTCCATTTGGAGAAGGCCTGCAATGCAGGCGACCTGGTTTCAATCCCTGGTTTGGGAAGATTCCCTGGAGAAGGGAAAGGCTACCCACTACAGTATTCTGGCCTGGAGAATTCCATGGACTGTATAGTCCATGGGGTCACAGAGAATCAGACACAACTGAGCGACTTTCAATTTCACCTTCCCTTTGTAACTGCCCGCCTTTGCCAGAGAGCAGTGGGTAAGTTTAATTCAGGGTGAAACATGAGGAAATCCATTACATCTGCCATGCCCTCCAATACAGCCCATATCAGCTATCAAGTGGACACTGCAATCCCCATTCATCTGATTCCTGTATCTAAGCTGGTTCTGAACTTGGGACAGAAAGAAAGAGGTGTGATTTATCACCCTCCTGAACTTCTATAAAGAAAAAACATACAGACTTATGAAAAAGCATAAGAGGGGGACCTAATTTAGATGGGGGTGGGTGTTGGGGCATAGTATGAAAGAAAGCCTCTTTACGTGTCATTTAAGCTAACCTCTAAAAAAATAGAAATTGATCAAGGAACAGGGAAGAGGTGGGAGGGTACATATACAAGTTCTTAGGCAAGAAACAGTCTGTCTTGTTTGAGGAACTGAAGAAGTCCAGCGTGGGAGTTATTAGGACTGATACTTTTAGCTCACTGCCTTCCAGGCAAATAGGATTGCATTTCCTGGTCCCCTTGTGGCTAGACTTGTTTTAGCCAATGAATTGTAAGAAGTGTCATGTGACATCCCCTGGAAAATGTACCTAATTGCCTGGCTAAAGCCCTTCAGGGAGCCTGATAGGCACCAGTCCAAGGGGTCACAAAGAGTCAGACATGACTGAACAACTGACACACACACTCAAAGTCCTTCAAAGCTCCCTTTCCCTCTACCATGAGATCTATAATGTCCCTGAAAGTACCTCCTCCATCAGACTGGATCCCAGAGGAAGGCAAAATGATCAGTTCCTGACAACTCTTGACAGATGTGGAACAGAAAGAAGAAACATAACATTTTTGTCACTAAGATCTGGAGTTGTTTTTTACTGGAGCATAACTAGGCTATCTTGACTGATACAATCATAGCTAGTGTAGCTGCAGAATAGTGAGGGGATAGGTACAAGTTATTTCAGACTGGTGAGGTAGGATAGCTCAGATCATGTAGGATCTTATAGGCAAAGTAAAGAATCTGGATTTTATCCCAAGTCCAATAGCATGTGCTTAGGGAGGAATTTGACATGTTCCGAATTTTATGTATTAAAACAAGTTACTATTGCTATTTGACTATTAAAATGCCCCCTTAATCCCAGTGTGTGTGTATTAGTGTTAGTCGCTCAGTCATGTCCGACTCTTTGCGACCCCAGGGACTATAGCCTGCCAGGCTCCTCTGTCCATGGGATTCTCCAGGCAAGAATACTGGAGTGGGCTGCCATTCCCTTCTCCAGAGGATCTTCCCAACCCAGGGATCAAACCAGGGTCTCCTGCAGTGCAAGCAGATTCTTTATTAAGACACCAAATACCAGTATAGAAAAGACTGTTTTTAAGAAAACTGTCAATAAGCATTTGCTCAGCACCTTCTCTCCTTCCACGTGCCAGGCCCTGCATTAAGCATTGGAAATACAAAAAATGAGTACGACACAGTTCCTGTATTTGGAGTCAGGGTTGTAAGCAGAATACGTGAGGTACATTCGCAGTTCAGGTGTGTACCCAGAGTGAGGAGAACCAAAGAAGAAAATAACTATTTGAGGGTGGAAGCAAGCTTCAGAGGGAGCAATTATTTGAGCAGGGTCTTGAAGGATGAGTAGGAGTTGGCCAGAGAGCATTTTGATTAAGGATATTTTATAATAAATGGAATTTAATAAATGGAAACAATAATAATAAATAAATGAAATAAATAAATATAGTAAATGGAAAACCAGGAAAATGTTAGAGGTATGGAAAATGTTTAGCGTAGCTGAGACTATGGAATGGGAGGAATGTGTAGTGTAGGGTGTGGTAGACTGTATTACTATTTGCAAATACTTGCTGCCCCTCCCCACAGACAACAGGCTTGGCCACGTGAACAGCTTGCAGCAGATGGTTTAAAGCACCATGTTCTACTCTCTCTGCTGTGACAATCAGCAATGTTTCAGAAAAGGTCCCAGAGCAAAGATGATGTATGTGAAGCAGAGACATGGCCAGCCCATAATGGGCATGCAGCAGGAGTGAGGAATAATTCTGTGGTTGTCATTGGGTAAGATTTTTGCATCGCTACCATAGCATAACCTGGTGTATACAAACACGTGCATTTCCAGCTCTTAACTTCCAAGCATAGGGTAGGATTGCACTTTCCTGAACCTTTTAAGTAAGACAAAGTCACATGACTAGTTTTTAATCAACACTATATAAACACAAGTAACATATGTCATTTCTTGGAGGCAACTTTTAAAGCCAATACAAATTCACCTTGCTTTCATTTTCCTGGTGAGGCAATTGGGTGATTGTAGATGCTCACATCTACATGTAGATATTTCAAGATGAAAACTTCAGACTCTCTTTGAGTGAGTATATTGAGAAAAGCCCCTCTGACCTTGAACAAGTAGTATGAGCAAGAAATAAAATTGTTTTGTTAAGCCACTGAGATATTAGGGTTATTATGGTGGCAAATCTAACCTATCCTGACAGACATAAAAACTGGCACCTAGACACAGGGTAATTTAATAACAACAATAATTGAAGTGTTTAGAGGGCAGTAATTAAGAACTCTGTTATCAGAAGGTAAAAGGATGGTGATCTATTTGGTGAACTGTGATAATCTAGAAGGCATATCCTGAACCTAATGAACTAAAGCAAGAGGTTGTAAAACAACATGTTAGTAGTATGTGTTGGTGGCTGTTGGATGCACTTAGAAACATTACAAAAAAAGAGGTGAGCTCAGAGAAGATTTGGCCAGCTCGTAAGCAGGAATAAGAGTGCGGACAAACTATAAAGTCAGAGATATGAAGGGTTAGAGGAAGGTATTGTTTCTCCATCTCAACTAGTAAAATATAAAACTAAGGAAGATATTCAGCAAGAAAAGGCCAATGAAAAACAGCCCTTGAAGTATGGCTAAAGTCAAAGGTATGGCCTCAAACCTATTGTTAAAACTTCTGGATAAATTAAGATGGTACTCAGCATATCTTTCACTTACAGAAAGGGGCTCTGGAAAAAAGGAAAAGTAAGACTCTCCTACCTAAGTCCAATAAGCCCAAAGCACTCAAAACCAAGTCAGGAGAAAGAGACGGAAAGACAGAGAAAGAATATGAGAAATGAGATGAATGAGATAGCAGCCACAACAGCAAGAAAGCAAAGAAACATGGAAACCATGGGTGCTTGTGTAGAAAAGAACTGGCTGCAGCTACTGGCACATAGAAAGCCTGGAATCAAAGAGATAAGAAACGTACACTTTGGGGAGAGCTCCACTGCCAAGAGAACATCAGCCTGGATTAAAGGAGACTGCATTCCCCCACGTCTATCCCTATTTTTAAAAGCTGATTTTAAAACCTATTCCCTATGCCTGCTTTATATGTAGAGAAGGAAGAGTCTCTCAGAGCACAAGGCCGGGGGTCACGGAAAACAATGGCCAGGGCTGCTACACTTAGGGAGCAGAATCCAGGTCTATTCAGGGTGTTGGGTAAGGTGTGGGATGAGCAACATGTCTGCTCTGTGGATTAATGTCCACAGTAGTGTCCCCTTCCTTCACTTTGGTGTATCCATTGCAATTATCCTGTCTGTCCCACTGTTATACCCTGAGGGTGTGCTGGGCAGACATCTTGCCTTTGGATGAAGACACACATCTGGAGTCAATAGAGAGTCTACTACGCATCACCCACTACCTGGAAAGTGAGCTCGATATACTGTGACTAGATAGGTCTGCAGGGTCATCCCCTTGAGGAGAATGTGAGGGAATTCTGCCTGAGGGAGGACAGTAAGCCAAACATTTGGTGAACAGAAAGGGAGACTGTTCGAGTCATTAGTGTTGTTCCCCAAATATTCCTGGCTCTCTTCCTTCAAGACACTTGGCAGGATTACAGAGCTTTAAGTCAGGCAAGGCCACGTGACTGGCTCCGGCCAAGGATGCATGAGCAGGAGTGCAGCGTGTCACTTCCAGGTGGATGCTCTGAGAGCAGTGAATGATCTGCTGCCTCCCCTCCAGCCAGCCCAGACAGTAACGAGACGTATGCATCAAGATGAAGCCTTCTTCAGCCCAAGTCCATGGTGAATGGAACTCCCCTGCAGACTCACAGTGGGAACGTGGCATGAGAAGAAACAAACTTGCTGGGGTAAGCCACTGAGATGGTAGGGCTGTTTGTTGAGGCAGCAGAGCCCAGGCTTTCCTGATCCTTGGAGTGAGGGATGGGACTGGAGAGCAGGAGCTAGGCTGTGAAAGGCCCCCCTCCTACACAAAGGCATCTGAACCCTCTCCTGGTTGTGAGGGGAAGCCAGTGAAGGCTTCCAAGCAAGGGCGTTAACATGAAAAGATCTGTTATTTTTTGGATGAAATATGCTATTTCTCAACATAAGGAGAAAATCAGCCTACAAACCACATAAGGCAGAGAGAAACACACAGAACCCTTAGGCAAAAGATATATATTTATATAACGTCCTAAGTTTTGAAATTTCTAAATACAGGAGCTCTGAAAGGAGGCTTTGAAAGGAGCTACAGAGAACTGGGCAAGACAATTTCTTCCATCACACTATCTAAACACTGTTTCCTCTGCAGACAATCAATACTTTACAAGAAAGTCTCCCATAGCAAAGAAGATATAAAAAGGGAATGTAACAAACACCTGAAGTCAATTTCCAGCTGCCTGTGTGACCTGAGCAGGATACTTAAAGTCTCTGGGCCTAGTTCCTCATATATTAAATCTGGATAATAATATATGTAGCTCAAGATAGTTGTGGGGGAAAAACAACATATATAAACTGCTCTGGTGAAGGCCTGGCTGATAGTAGGTGTTTATTACATGACATCCACTTTTTATTACTGTTATCATTAAAATTATTTTTTTAAAAAACAGCATCTCCCTGATTACAAAAGAAAATGATTCAGGGCAACAATATAGAGGAAAATGTTCCTTCCTGGAGAAAAGTAACTGGATCTTGTCATCACTGTATTCCCCACCCCCACCGCACTGCCTGGCTCACAGTAGCCACTGTTTTCCCTGCTGCATGAAGGAATGAGAGGCAAGTAAAGGAAGTAAAGGAAAGCTGTCAAGATGTCCCTGACACCACCTGCTCCTGGGCTGCTGAATCTCAACTCTCAAAGCCACAAATACCTTAAAGCTCAGGGCTATGAACCCAAGGCTAAAGTCCCCCAATCTCAGAAGCTGAAAAGCCAGAATTAGGACCTAGGGACATAAACTGCTGCAGGTCCAACGTCAAACCAGGGTCCTGGAGAAAACCCTGGAAGGAGCTGAGTTCTGACCCTTTCCTCCCTCACCATCCTCACAGGTTAAATTCACCTATTCCTGCCAAGTTACACTCTTACATCCTGGCATTCCATGGACGCTCTAGGAAGCTCCGACGCAGGGAAGGGAAAGGGGCTGTTGGTGACCACTACCTAGCCCTGGAGACGATGACTCTACACTGACCCAGGCCTGTGAGGTGGGTCTTACCAGCCCCACTTGCAGATAAAGGAACTCAGGGAAGTTCTCTGATTAGCTCCCTGCACACCGCGGCAGCGCTGGCCAGGAGAGAACCCACGATTCCAGACTTAGGTATTCTTTCCACCCGCGTACACTTTCGTCCCTAAGGGGTGCGGGGTTGGGGAAGGAGAAAATAACAACCACTAAAAAGGAACCACTTACATGGGTCTAGCGCTTCCTAGAGGCTACACAGGATATGGGCCCACCACCCGGCCGGGAGCGGAGAAATTTTGAATCTTTATTCTACTCACTCGCTGCGTGACTTTTGGCAAGTGTCTGCTGCTCTCGGACTTGTTTTCCCGGAAGCAAATCGGGGCGGGAGGAGTGGCGTGTGCGTGTGTTTGTGTGTACGTGTGATGTGCGGGGTGTCTATGCATGTTGTGCGGGGGCGGGGAGTAGACGATCACCGGGGTTCCCCGAGTTTCGGATTCCCTAAACGCTCGTTCACAACTAGACGCCGAGTTGCCCCCTAAGTCCATCCACCTCCTGTAAGAAACCTCTCCGAAGCAGACTCGAACGCCCGCACCCTTTCTCCCACGGTCGGGAGGGTGAGTTGGGGGTCCGGAGGGGACTCAGGCGAACACCCAGTTTCAAGCAATGCAAATCACTGGGCTGCCAGACAGAGCCAGACAGTCGCTATTGAACTTGACCAAGAGACAAACTTCAGAGCATTCTCAACGTGGGGGGCCGGACTCTCACGAACTGCCCCCAGATTTAAAAGCCACTTTCACTCGCCCCCATAGGGGACTTAACAGAGCCACCTTAAGGGCGGTGCTCCCGCCCCCCGGAAGTGCGGGGGGGCCAGGGGCCCGGGAGCTCAACCGGCCCGGCCCGCCCCGCGCGGCGGCGAAGTGCCCGCGGGTGACATCGAGCCCCCAAGTGGGGAAATACCACCCGGCCCGCGCCCTCAGCTCCAGACACCTGGCTCTGTTCACCCGACCTTCTGGGTCCTAGCATCCCTGGCATTCCCGTCCGAGCCCTAAACTTCAGCCCACTTCCCTCAGAGGCTGGGAGCGCCCGAATCCGCCCGGCTCGCGGCAGCCACCGTCACTAGACAGTCAAACCCCAAGACGTCAGCCCACAATGCACCGGGCGGGCCGGGAAAGACGCGCCGGGGAGGGAGGGGAAAGAGAGGGGCGCGAGTCGTGCGGAGGGGGGTGGGGGGGGAGGAGGAGAAAGAAGGGCCCAACTGTAGGAGGGCAACGGAGCATTACCTCATCCCGTGAGCCTCCGCGGGCCCAGAGAAGAATCTTCTAGGGTGGGGTCTCCATGGCGACGGGTGGGCCCGCCCCCCTGAGGGCGACGCGAGCCAATGGGAAGGCCTTGGGGTGACATCATGGGCTATTTTTAGGGGTTGACTGGTAGCAGATAAGTGTTGAGCTCCGGCTGGATAAGGGCTCAGAGTTGCACTGAGTGTGGCTGAAGCTGCGAGGCGGGAGTGGAGGTGCGCGGACGCAGGCAGGCAGACAGGCAGTCAGTCGGGAAGGACTGCAAATCCTATTTTCCAATTTCTCTCCAACTGCCCGGAGCTAGCGCTTGTGGCTCCTGGCCTGGTGTTTTGAGGAGCGCCGGGAGAGCCCCTTCTCCAGCCGCCCCCAGGCGGAGAGCCCCGCTGCTCGGGCGCTGCTGACAGCGCGGAGAGCGGCCACTGTCCGCCCGGGGAAGTCCGGAGAGCGGCTGCAGCGGCAAGAACTTTCCCGGCCAGGAAGACAGGGGACAAGTGGCCGCCGGGTCCCGGAACGAACTTTTGCAAACCTTGCCTCCGCCCGAAGCTGCCGCGGCGGCGGTGAAGAAAAGGAGGCGGCGGAGAGAGGAGGACGTGCGCTCCGCTTCGCTCGCACCGGTTGCTGAACTTGGGCGAGCGCTAGCCGCGGCTGCCGGGCGCCCCCTCCCCCTCGCAGCGGAGGAGGGGACAGTCTTCCGAGTCGGGGCGGTGGACACCCGCCGCCGGCCGGCCACCGCGGGATCCGCGCTCCCTGCTACCACCGGGAAGCGAGTTCGTCCGCGGGCTCTGAGGAACCGCTGCGCTCGAGAGAGCTCCGTGAGTGACCGCGACTTTTCAAAGCCGGGCGGCGCGCGCGAGCGGACAATTAAGAGCGCGGGTGGCGTCTTAACCCTGCGATCCCCCGGACCGAGCTGGTGAGGAGGGCGCCGGGGGGGCTGCCAGCCGGCGGGGACGCGCGCTCTTCCAGAAACTTTCCTTGCTTACCGCCCGAGGAGGCGCGGGTGTCCCCCGCTTGCCAGCGCGCTGTTGCGGCCCCGAAACTTCTGCGCGCAGCCTAAACTAAGCCCACGCGAAGTGACGGACTGTTCTATGACTGCAAAGATGGAAACGACCTTCTACGACGATGCCCTCAACGCCTCGTTCCTCCAGTCTGAGAGCGGCGCCTACGGCTACAGTAACCCCAAGATTCTGAAGCAGAGCATGACCCTGAATCTGGCCGACCCGGTGGGCAGCCTGAAGCCGCACCTCCGGGCCAAGAACTCCGACCTCCTCACCTCGCCCGACGTGGGGCTTCTCAAGCTGGCGTCGCCCGAGCTGGAGCGCCTGATCATACAGTCCAGCAACGGGCATATCACCACCACGCCGACCCCCACCCAGTTCCTGTGCCCCAAGAACGTGACGGACGAGCAGGAGGGATTCGCCGAGGGCTTCGTGCGCGCCCTGGCCGAACTGCACAGCCAGAACACGCTGCCCAGCGTCACGTCGGCGGCGCAGCCGGTCAGCGGGGCGGGCCTGGTGGCCTCGGTGGCGGGTGGCAGCGGCAGCGGCGGCTTCAGCGCCAGCCTGCACAGCGAGCCGCCGGTCTACGCCAACCTCAGCAACTTCAACCCCGGCGCGCTGAGCAGCGGCGGCGGGGCGCCCTCCTACGGCGCGGCCGGCCTGGCCTTTCCCGCGCAGCCCCAGCAGCAGCAGCAGCAACCGCCGCAGCCGCCACACCACCTGCCCCAGCAGATCCCGGTGCAGCACCCGCGGCTGCAGGCCCTGAAGGAGGAGCCGCAGACGGTGCCCGAGATGCCCGGGGAAACGCCGCCCCTGTCCCCCATCGACATGGAGTCCCAGGAGCGGATCAAGGCGGAGAGGAAGCGCATGAGGAACCGCATCGCTGCCTCCAAGTGCCGGAAAAGGAAGCTGGAGAGGATCGCGCGGCTGGAGGAAAAAGTGAAAACCTTGAAAGCGCAGAACTCGGAGCTGGCGTCCACGGCCAATATGCTCAGGGAACAGGTGGCCCAGCTTAAACAGAAAGTCATGAACCACGTTAACAGCGGGTGCCAACTCATGCTAACGCAGCAGTTGCAAACGTTTTGAGGCGAGACTGTCGGGGGCTGAGGGGCAACGGAGAAAAATTATAAATAACACAGAGAGACAGATTTGAGAACTTGACAAGTTGCGAGAGAGAAACAGAGAAAAAAAAAAGTGTCCGAGGACTAAAGCCAAGGGTATCCAAGTTGGACTGGGTTGCGTCCTGACGGCGCCCCCGGTGTGCACGAGTGGGAAGGACTTGGCGCGCCCTCCCTTGGCAAGGAGCCAGGGAGCGGCCGCTCGCGGGCTGCCCCGCTTTGCGGAGGGGCTGTCCCCGCGCAAACAGAACGTTAGACTTTTCTTTAACATTGACCAAGAACTGCATGGACCTAACATTCGATCTCATTCAGTATTAAAGGGGTGGGGTGGGGGAGGGGGTTGCAAACTGCAATAGAGACTGTAGATCGCTTCTGTAGTACTCCTTAAGAACACAAAGGGGGTGGGGGAGGGGAGGCGGGAGGGAGGTTTGTGAGAGCGAGGCGCAGCCTGCAGATGAGCTCTTTCTGGCCTGCCTTCCGTAACTGTGTATGTACATATATATATTTTTTAATTTGATGAAAGCTGATTACTGTCAATAAACAGCTTCATGCCTTTGTAAGTTATTTCATGTTTGTTTGTTTGGGTGTCCTGCCCAGCCTTGTTTGTAAATAAGAGATTTGGAGCACTCTGAGTTTACCATTTGTAATAAAGTATATAATTTTTTTATGTTTTGTTTCTGAAAATTCCAGAAAGGATATTTAAGAAAATACAATAAAATATTGAAAAAGTTACCCCTCCCCCAACCTCTTTTCTGCATTATCTATAGATTACTTGTCTAGGTGGAGTTGAAAGAGTTGAGTGTCAATTAAAATCACTGTGGGTGCTTCTTACTAGCAGGCCCTGAAAACTGTTGTCTGCTGGACTTGAGAAAGAACTGCAGCTGATGCTCTCATCAAGTTATACTTTTCCCTCCCCAACAATCTACATAGAGTTGCTTACAAAGGATAGTGTGGCATTTCAGGAAGATGAGAGAAGGGAGGTTGTGGTGGAGAGGGACAGCCCACTGGGAAATCTAACATTTTAGTTTGGATTATATCAAGTGGCATGTGCTGTGACCATTTATAATGTTAGTAGAAATTTAAACAATAGATGCTTATTCTCAAAGCAGGAACAGTGGCAGATTTTTACAAAAGCTGTATCCTTCCAATTTGGAATCTTTAACAATTCCTAGATAAAAGAGATGGTCTTTGCTTATGAATATTTATAACAGCATTCTTGTCACAATAAACATATTCAAATACCAATAACAGATCTTGATTTCCTTTCCCTTTTCTACTTTTTTTCTTCCCAAGCTCTATTCTGAAGCTTTTCAGTTGCTGGGGTCAACATTATTGCCATCTGAAGTTATTTGGTAATTAAGAAGCAAAGAATTTAGGAAAAGTCAACACAGAAGTTGCAGTCTGGATGAAACGTTCTCCCTGCTTCATTCATTCTCTCTCTCTCTCTCTCTCCCCCTACTTCTTTCCACTCACTCCCTCCCTGAAATAAACACCTGTGCCTAGACAAATTACCAGTGTAGCAATTTACTGTTTCAAATTCTTCTAAAGTTTCTTCATTTGTCTCTAAAATAATCTTGCTTAAATTATTATAGACTCTCAAAAGGTGGTAATCTAGATACTATAAAAAGATGCACAAGAGAAAAAAACATGAACATAAATGGAATGATGGCTTATGTATTAATAAACCTTCACTCTGGGGAAATGGCAAACTTAAATTCTGTCTGCAGATAAAACTTAGGAGATCAATAAGGCAGAACTCAACAAGGGAACAATTTTTGCTTGGTTGCTTTTAATCCCAAGAGTCAGTGTGATTTTCAAGCAGCAAAAGCAATTTGATATCCAGGAATATTTCACAAACCACTAATTGAGGCAGGTCGTTTGCTCATTAGCAGTGCTCTAGTACCCAACAGGTCTGAGAGTGCTAATATCCTGCCTGTGGCTGTAAATCCAAAGACACAAAGAGTTTTTCCTTGGGAGGATATCTAGGAGTGGAAGGGATTGGACTGAGTTGTTACCTATCAGATACTCCATTGTAATAATACTCCTTTAACAAAGGATTACTGGGAGCAGAGACGAGTTTGCCAAAGAGTGAATTTGCTGATGTCAGCAACCCGGAAGGTGAGTTTATTTTGACCATATGTAGGAATAGTGAGCAGAGGGACAATAAAGCACTCTGGGGTGGGGCTCTGTGGAAGCTAAACAAGAGCCAACTAGAAAAAATAAGCAGGCTGGGGAATTAATTACCTGCAAAGGTAGACTAAGCCCAGACAACAGAGCAGCACAGAAAAGCCACACCACTCCCCAGTTTGCTTTAGACTCTGACATTAAAAAAAAAAAAAAAAAAAGCCTGAAACTCATACCTATCGCTACCCTTGTTTGTTTCAATTATGTCTTTGAATGTATATCCCTGAAACTCTAACAAAAGAGAGAGAAAAAAATAATTGTGGTAGAGGAAATTCACCAATGATCTCCTGTAAACTTTGGAGACAGAAAATCAGATACTTGCAGATACTCAAAAGTCAATGTTAAAAAAAAAAGTCAGTGTTATTTTGACACTCAATGAGTTATTGTTTGGGTAACACTAACAGTTGGAGAAGATGAAACCAGTGGTACATGAAACTATGAATCCTCTTTTACTTTGTTTTCCCTATGTATATTTCAGAAATTCTTAACTCTTTGTGTCCACTGGGGGAGAAGGCTCATGAACTCAGTGAAAATGCCTACAAGTTGTGTTTGTGTATGGTTGTGTACATGTGTACACACACACACACATACTCCCCTAGGGGGAGAGATCATTAGCTCTGTTTAGTTCTCAAAAATTTCCATGACTCAAAAAAGGTTAATTTATAAGCTGAATGTTTATACATTCACTATGAAAAACGTATCTGTGTGTGAATTTGAATTTCGTGCATTTCACCTCTTCATGCTTCTTGTACACATTTCTCTGCCTGGAATACTTTCCCTTCTGGCTCAACTGCTGAATCCTACCCATTTTTTAAGGCTTAGCAAAAGTGGCACCTTCTCTGTGATGCCTTTCCTGCTAACTCCCTCTTCAGGTGGAATGAATATTCTCCATTGAGCATCCCTAACATTTTATCAAAACTTCTGATAGCACTTATCAAAGGAGTATCATTGTGAACCTCTATGTGTCGTGGTCAGAGCCTACTCTATTCATCTGTGGACCCCAGACTCCTAGTACAGTTCCTGGTTGCATAGATGTTCATAAGATAAATGTGTGTTAACAGGATAGACAATTGAACTTAAACGCTCCAAAATAATTCTAGGTTAATTTCTTCTAGTGCAATATACTTCATCCATTTCCAAGTGTACAACTCCAAATGGATTGAAGACCCTCAGAAAAGTCAAGTCTGAACAATCTCCAGGTACTAAAGCCTCGTTCTCAATGAGTGCTCTTAAGAGAATTAAACTGTTAGCACCTTCATTCTTCCTGGCTTCCCTAGTAATTCAGTGGTAAAGAAGCTACCTGCCAGTGCAGGAGATGCAAGTTTGCTCCCTGGGTTGGAAAGATCCTCTGGAAAAGGAAATGGCAACCCACTCCAGTAATCTTGCCTGGGAAATTTGGACAGAGAAGCCTGGCAGGCTACAGTCCATGGGGTCACAAAGAGTCAGACACAACTAAGCAACTAAACAACATTCATTCTTCCCCAGCCACACAGAGTGTCCCTTCCCTCCTCTGCTAATGCAAGTGGGCATTTTCTTATATCAAATGGGCCTATTTGAAGAATTAGCCTTGGAGGTGGAGATGGGGAAGGATAAAATGTGATCATTAGGCAGGCACAAAAAATAGTTCTAGATGTAGCTTTGTTAAAACCAACTATTCTGTTGGTAATGACTGAAAGAAATTTCTGTTTGCAAAGCTAATGTATTTCAGGGGTCCAGAAATTAGTATTCAAGGTTTACTTGATGGAGACATGCTAATATATCTAATCCCCATGTAATTTTATTATTAGGGAAGATGCACATCAATTGAATCAAGAAAAAAAGTATCTTTCAGTCTTGCTCACCCCTTGCTCCCACCACCTACTTCTGTATGTATCAAGTAGAATGTTACAGAAGAAGGGAAGAGGGCTGGAAGCTGGGATAGCCACAGAAGGTGAAGCAATCCCTTCCTAACTCTGAAATTTGGCTACAGTTATTTGGTTTTGGACTTTTGACATCACAAAAAGGGCATTGCCCTGGGCCTACAACACAAACCCTGTTCTCTAGGAACTCCAGTCTGGTGGGGAGGAATACAGAGATGAAGCGGAAAGAGGTGCCAGATGCAGGAGAAGGCATCTTTATCAGGAAAGACTTCACAGGTGAAGTGACATCTTGGTGGAACTCAGCAGGCAGAAAAAGATGGAGGAGGAACCTGTATGCAAAGGCACAAGGCATCAGAAAACATGTGATAGGGGACTTGTAAGCTGCTTGGAGAGGCTGGAAATAAAGATGTGAGAAGAAAAATGAAGGAGAAGAAGCAGAAAAGTTTAAGGTTTCATTTGTGAAGTACTATCTGTTCCACGCCAAGAGTTTGATTGTTATCCTGGTCTTTATGGAGAAATACTCAAATTGAGACTGATTAAAGAAAGCTGAGCACAGAAGAATTGATACTTTTGAACTTTGGGGTTAGAGAAGACTCTTGAGAGTCCCTTGGACTGCAAGGAGATCCAACCAGTCCATCCTAAAGGAAATCAGTCCTGAATATTCATTGGAAGGACTGATGTTGAAGGTGAAACTCCAATACTTTGGCCACCTGATGTGAAGAGCTGACTCATTTGAAAAGACCCTGATGCTGGGAAAGATTGAAGGCGGGAGGAGAAGGGGACAACAGAGGATGAGATGGTTGGATGGCATCACCGACTCAATGGACATGAGTTTGAGTAAGCTCCGGGAGTTGGTGATGGACAGGGAGGCCTGGTGTGCTGCAGTCCGTGGGGTTGCAAAGAGTCAGACACGACTGAGCGACTGAACTGAACTGAGATGATTTAAGAGTTCAACATGTCAAGAGTAGAAAACAGAGGGTAAGGAATTCCAGAAGAAGGGTCAGCATGAGGGGAACCCTGGGGAAAACACTAGGGTACCCTACGTGTGACGGGAAGGCCGATCTTCTGGGATTCTGGTGAGCAGAGGAGAGGAGTGAGCACTGAGATTGGCATTGACCAGTTTATACTTTTGTCCTCTCCAATGTGCTTTCATCCCTTCAGTTTCACTTTATTTTCACCACTACCCTGCATGTATCATTGTTAGTAACTGTGTTTCACAGGAACAGAAGCTGGGGCTCCCAGTGAGTTTTAAGAGTTTTTGTTGAGGCTCCTCATCCAGTGACTGGTGGGGCCATGATTAGGTCCCCAGCCATCAAGAACCATATTATTCTCCTCTATTGTTCCACAAACCAGATGTCCTGGTGATCCCGGGACACCTTGCTTCTACAGTGAGGACCCTGAGGAACTGAATTAGTCATCAGAAGGTTCTTTGATGTGCACAGCATCTGAGCAAAGGTAATCAGATAGTCTCCTGGGATATTTCATCCATGCTAGTAACATCTAATGAACTCTCCTTGCCCTGATGCAAACCCCTCCACTCTGGGAATACTGGTGCTAAGAAGCCCTGACAGTTTCTTGCTATACAAACTTCCTTCATGTACATCTACTGAAAGACATTGCCTGATGGTTGCTTCATCATTCCTTCAAAAAACTGGGTTACCAGATCATTGAGTTACTGCCTTCTTGGGCTATAAATATTCACTAGCTACTTGGACAGAACCTGGGTGTTTCCCAGGCCTCCTCGGAACTTTCTGTCCATCAGCTTCTGCTGATAGCAGATCTCTTCCAGGGTGTATTTGATTCATCCTGTATTCATGCTTGGAGGGAGGAACATCCTGACCCTATGGCAAATCTTGAAAAAAGATAAGCAGGCACCTGTACCATTGTATAATCAATCACACTACCAGTTAGGATGCTTACACAGGCCAGTAACAGAAGGCACAATTTAAACAAGGTCCTAGGCAAATTTAGTGGCTCAGCAACATTATCATGGGCTTTCATCTTTTCCTTTCACCATCCTCAAGGTGTGAGAGATGCTCCTTGTGTGGACTCAAGACAGCATCAGCAGGGACTTCCCTGGTAGTCCAGTGATTAAGAATCCGCTTTCTAGTGCAAGGGATGGGGGCTTGATCCCTGGTCGGGAAGTAAGATCCCGCATGTCTTCGGACAAGCTCCATGTGCTACAACTGCTAAGCCCGCATTCCACAAGGAAAGATCCACATGCCAAAGCTAAGACCTGATGTAGCCAAATAAATAATAATGTTTTAACAAATAAGTAAAAATCAAGGCTCTGATAGCAAGAAATAACTGAGTTGGAGGATAGCTTTTGGACTGGTAGATAGTCATTAGTGCTCTCCACCAGGTAGTTCCGGTTTTCCTCTTGGGTACGAGGTAGGATAGTACTTCCCTATCTTCTACCTTTTGGATGTTGAGTAAGAGGCCTTGTGACTTTGTCAGCCAATGAAATACCAGCAGTGGTGACATCCTTGACTTCCTTAAGAAGAAGTGTGAGATTTGCCACATTTCCTTTTCCCAGTCTCGGCAACTGTGGAAGCACAGAGATGGAACATCTATTAACCTGGTTCTTAAATGACGTTGATGCAGATTAGAGTCCCTCCCCACCCCCAGCATCTCCAGTAGACATTTAACAGGCACAAGGATTAAACCTTTGTTGTATTAAGACACAGAGATTTGAGGACATCTTGTTACTGTAGCAGTACCTAGACTTTCCTAACCGCTCCAGTAGGAAACAAGTGTCTGCCACACATATAATCAAATTAAAAAAAAAAACCTGTAAAATATTCAATATGCATACCAGTTACTAAATTTCTACTATGTAGCAGACACTGTACTAGGACTTACAAGGTAAATGTTAGGGTTTTATTGTAATACATGAGAAAATGGAGGTTTCTGTCTTGTTCAGGTTCAAAAAATAAGTAACTTGGGGAAGCTCGAAATGAATCCAGGTTCTTCTTAATTCCAGAGAGCTTGCATTGCTCACCTATGACCTTGCCCTTGAGTAGTACTGCCACATGAATTTATATCTCAGTGGAACCTCACAGCCTCCCTGCCATAGGCATTGCTATCACTGCATACTGCGAATGAGGAAACTGAGATTCAGAGAAGAAAACTAACTTGCAAGACTGCAGAACTGGGAACACACCAGAGACTCTGCCCTTTCCATAGCTCCTTGCTACCTTTCTGACCACATGAAGAATCGAGACGTTACAAGTTAAAAGAGAGAAGTGGAGTTTTAGGACTTGGTGGAGACACAGGGATTTTGGAGTCAGGTACCCAGGGGTTCAGCCTGGAAGCTCAAAGCTGGGAGGTGCAGACCAATTTCTTTAATGTTGCTAAGTCCTTCTTTTGTAAAGATGAGGTCAGCCATGGCTACCTCAGAAGGTTGCCGAAAGGTTCAGATATATGCTGGAAGGTTCAGATGCCCCGTATATAACAGGCAAGCAATAATTAGTCATTTTTCCACTGTAGATTTGTTAACTTAAGAAGAAATGATCAGGAATCCCACCTCCCTGCCCAAGCCAGTGCAGATGCATAGACACACACACACACACACACACACACACCCCACACACCACCATGACTGAAACGAAAACATTTTCCATTAAGATTCAACGAGGTCTCCCAGGACCTGCTTCTTGGTCATATAAGGGCTGGCAGGTCCTCTCCGCGGGCTGGAGAAAAGTTTTGTTTCCCCAGCTGCACTCACAGGGGAATACTCTGCAGGCACGGCGTTGGGAACCTGTTTGGCTTGGCTCAGAGGCCTGTCAGCACATTCAGGAAGTGAAGTCAGAAGAGGCAGGATTTCAAACAGCCAGCTGCACATGAATGCCCGAGCGGTGAAATGCCTTATCCAAGCAGGGTGCCTCTCAGCCTGGGTTGCCCTGAGCGCTGTCAAAAAAGCCTCTGAGGATGGCTCTGGACCAGGAAAGGAAGAAGCAATTGGTGGCACACAGGGAAAGGCCATGACTTCACAGCAAAGCAGCCAGAAGGGCTGTGTGGGATCATCTCAGCCATCTCTTCTCTCTCAGCTTGCTGGGAGAAGAGTTAGCTTCATCCTCAGTCTCCACGTGATAGTGTCCAGCCGCTCCCACTCTCTGCCCATAGGAATAAGTGAGATGGAGGTAGCAGCTCCTCATGTTCTCCCAGGATGGTGTTTCATTGATCTGACTGGGCCTCATATCCATCCCTGAACCAATCAGACACAGGACATACTGTTAATAATACTGGGTTGCCCGAGATGTAGGTCAATTGCCCTCCTCTAAAACCAAAGTATTGATGGGAGTTCCATCAAACCACATGGCCAGAGAAGAGAATAAGGGAGAAGATCATCAAAGGACAATCAGAACCTACAAAGGAGTAGGTGCTGGAGGTCAAACAGATTATTATTATCTGTTGTTATTATTATCAAACCCATACCAGGATGAAGGGGCATCTACTTCATTTCCAAAATCAGGTTGGCACTCACGATCCACAGTTTTACCTCTTTTAATGAATTGGTGAGCCAAGATATAAATCAAGAACATGCTTCCTTGGATGGAAAATGCTCAGGAGGGATGTATTCAATGATATAAACACATAAAAATATTCTGTAAAAAAATTATTAATCTTAGTTGCGGTTATGATATTCACTGTAAAAACTTGACATAGGCCAATTAAAGGAGAGAATTGAATATCCTCCAAGCAAGATTTTGAAACATCAAGAAGCCCTCCAAGTATGTCTACTTCTGGTCTGTGTTTTTCTCTACTTACCCTGCCCATTGAACTGTATCAGTATCAGTTTCTACACCAGGATTTGCACAATTCAATTGTTAAGGTAGTAGAAGTAGAAAAAAATCTGAGATCAATTATCATCATGACCAAACCCTGAAAAAGGAGAATCCAATATAAAATGAAATATACTTCTTCCTCCTTACAAATCAAAGATCTTTACTCCCAAGAACCAGAATGTGAGAACGATCTTTTAAAATCCTTAGAACTGACTATAAACATAAGTGAATGATAAATCCAGTGTTGCAAGTAGGAAATGCCGAGAAGTTGATGAGTATCTACTGTGTGGCTTAAGACCTTGCTGGGAGGTAATATAGTAACCAATTCTTGACATAGTCTTAAAATCTTTCCACCTGAGGATAGCATCATGAGACTTAATGATTGTCACTCTCTCAGAAGGTCACATGGCTCTATTCATTCACCCCGTGTTTATTGAATTCATTCATTTCCTCTGTCCAGGCACCCGCTAAGCACTGCAGGTGAGAAGTTATGTAAAACCTGGATCCTGATATCAAAGTCAGGTGGCTTCAATACATAATTGTCATGACAGAGGTAAATATAGGGTACTTCAGGAATAAGAACCCAACAGAAGGGAATTCAGCAATGGCTTCACTGAGGAGCTGATTTAGAATTGTATCTTAAAAGAGAAGAGTAGGCGTTTGACAGGAAAATGGGAAGACAGTGCTCCAGGGAGATGGGACACTGGGGACTAAGGTAAGTATCAACTATTCACAGACAAGATGGAGGAAGTTCCTGCCCATGTATTGTCAGGTAAAAAAGAGAGAGAGACACCAAACAAATTATTAAAGATATTTTCACAATTACTTTATCCAGCCCAGACCTTTACAGAGTGCTGCAGAAAATGTGTACAGCAGTGTCTGCAGAGACGGGGAAGCCACAACCCAAGCTTTCAGTGAGGGATGAGGAGGGGCTGGCCTCGGCCCAGGATATCAGGGAGACCTCCTGGAGGAGGTGACTTTTATTTAAACTGAGACCTGAAGGAATTAGTCAGGCACAAGGGGTGAGTGGGGAGAGCACTGCTGTCTTAGGCTAGAGCGTATGTCAGAAGTAACAAGAAGGAGTCCCCTGGAGGCTCAGTGGTAAAGAATCCCCCTGCCAACACAGGAGGCACAGGTTTGATCCCTGATCTGGGAAGATCCCACATGCCTTGGAGCAACTAGGCCTGTGAGCCACAACTACTGAGCCTGTGCTCTGGAGCCTGGGAACCGCAACTACTGAAGCCCACGTGCCCTAGAGCCTGTGCCCTGCAACCAGAGCAAAACCCGGGCAGCAACAGAGACTCCCACAGCCAAAAATAAATAACTTTATTTTTGTTTATTTTAAAAAAGAAGTAACAAGAAGACCAGTTTGTTTAGAATATACCGTTCCCTCAGGGGGAGGGGATGAGTGGATGAGGTGGTCATGGGGCAGGTTGATCCAGAAGGGGTGCAGTGAACATGGCATGTCCAAATACATCACCCAAACTCCAAGTCTTAACCTGAAAGGTTAGATGACACTGAGGAAAGAGGACCCAGGTTTTTTTTTTTGTTTTTACCATTCAGTGTTATTAATTAACATATACTAACTTCACATAGTCTAAATAAAGCCTTTTACAATCCATTCTGTGATCCTTGATCAAAATACAGATTATAAGCATACAGAAAGATTGTCATTCCTCTGATGTAATGATCTGAGAATTGTGATTTCTGTGGTTTACAAAATAGAGGCTAATCATTTAGTAAATATGAACATAAATTAATTATATGATTTTCCCAGGAAGGGTTTTTTATACTTTTCTTGGGTGTTAATGAATATGTCTTTATTTCAATCAAGTCAACTAATATTCATGACTTCTCTCTGTTGATATTATAAAGATACGTCAGGAGTTTAGTGAACTCTCATTGTTTTATCCTTAGAAAGCAAGTGATGTAACTATTTAGAATTTAGAACAAACCTCTGCCCAGTCTTTGTCTGAAAGTCACAGTCTTCATTCTCAGGGAAGAAGCTCCAATTTCTGGCTATGAGAGACTGATCATAACATTAGCTGTTTATGAAGCTCTTGTGATGTGCCCAGGCCCGTGGTAAATGCCTTCTGTATTACCTTGTTTCAACCTGACAATAGCCCTATCAGGTAACTATGGCAAGCTTGTTCCCAGGTGAGGAAACTGAGTGACTACAGAAAATGGCCAAGGCCCCGGGAATGTAAGAGGCAGGAGCAGGATTTGGCTCCAAAGTTGAGCCCCTGATCCCTCCATCAAACCGCCTCTAAAGAAAACCAAAAGCATTAGAAATATTGTAAAATTCCAACAGCTCAGCAATATCACCCTCCCTGCATGGTACTTTGACAGAAAGTCAGTTTACAATGATATTCCTTTTCCTTAATGTGGAAGGTGAAGGGGAAACTCCAGGGACCCTTTTATTTTCTTTCCCATTCGTATCTGGGCTTTATGCCCCTGCTGTTTTGAATTCCATTTCAAATGAAAAAATAACTAAAAACCACACTCAGCCAAGCTATTTGGATTTAAAACAGACCGGCAGAAACCTGGAAGGAGTCAGGATTCTCCCTAATATATCAAATGTAGCAGCCAGCGCCGATCTGAGAGACTCTGCTCTATTCTGTAAAGAGAACAGGCCGCATTTTGAAAATGGATGAGTTGAGTTCACTGTTGTGACTTGTCTGAAGGTCTGGAGGCCAGGTCTGGTTTTGATCTGACAGGCCTGGGTCTCCAAACAAGGGTTATTCCTTTGCAAAGACTCTGAGAGTCGGCACGTTTGCCAGGTACAGACCTGGAACAGTGTCCCTTTGAAGACTTCCCGGGTGGATCTTAAATGGGATTTGGTGCCCATTGTGGAATCACAGTAATGAGCTGAAAAACAATGTTTTTCATTATGCTGGCAAATCAGTTAGCTCCTCTGTTTGCTCAGGTGTGTGGCTGTGTGCCCCATGCCCTGATCTCTATATAGTAAGAAAATAAATATTTTTAAAGGGAGAAAGGATTGAAGATGAAAGAATGTCACAACTGGTGGGGTGGGAAAAGTGAGAGAGAGGAGACTCTAGTCTCTTTAAAGTAAGGTAATGTATTTGACATCACTACAGACAGTGACTGCAGCCATGAAATTAAAAGATGCTTGCTCCTTGGAAGAAAAGGTATGAAGAAGCTAAACACCATATTAAAAAGCAGAGATATCACTTTGCAACAAAGGTTCGTCTAGTCAAAGTTATGGTTTGACCAGACTGCTAGGTCCAGTACTAGGTCATGGATGTGACAGTTTTACCCTAAAGAAGGCTGAGTGCTGAAGAATTGATACTTTCAAACTGTGGTGCTGCAGAAGACTCTCTAGAGTTCCTTGGACTGCAAGGGGATCAAACCAGTCAATCCTCAAGGAATTCAACCCTAAATATTCATTGGCAAGACTGATACTGAAGCTGAAACTCCAATAGTTTGGTCACCTAATGTGAACAACCAGCTTATTAGAAAAGACCATGATGTTGGGAAAGATTGAAGGCAGGAGGAGAAGGGGGCGACAGAGAATGAGATGGTTGGATGGCATCACCGACTCAAGGGACGTGAGTTTGAGCAAACTCCGGGAGACAGTGAAGGACAGGGAAGCCTGGCTTGCTGCCTCCGTGGAGTCGCAAAGAGTTGGACACGACTGAGCAAATTCAGACTTAAACTGAAGAAAGTAGGGAAAACCACTAGACCATTCAGGTATGACCTAAATCAAATCCCCTATGATTATACAGTGGAAGCGAGAAATAGATTTAAGGGACTAGATCTGATAGACAGAGTGCCTGATGAACTATGGACGGAGGTTCGTGACATTGTACAGGAGACAGGGATCAAGATCATCGCCATGGAAAAGAAATGCAAAAAAGCAAAATGGCTGTCTGAGAGGGCCTTACAAATAGCTGTGAAAAGAAGAGAAGGGAAAAGCAAAGGAGAAAATGAAAGATATTCCCATTTGAATGCAGAGTTCCAAAGAATAGCAAGGAGAGATAAAAAAGCCTTCCTCAGTGATCAATGCAAAGAAATAGAGGAAAACAACACAATGGGAAAGACTAGAAATCTCTTCAAGAAAATTAGAGATACCAAGGGAACATTTCATGCAAAAATGGGCTCAATAAAGGACAGAAATGGTATGGACCTAACAGAAGCAGAAGATGTTAAGAAGAGGTGGCAAGAATACACAGAAGAACTGTACAAAAAAAGATCTTCACGACCCAGATAATCACGATGGTGTGATCACTCACCTAGAGCCAGACATCCTGGAATGTGAAGTCAAGTGGGCCTTAGAAAGCATCACTGTGAACAAAGCTAGTGGCGGTGATGGAATTCCAGTTGAGCTATTTCAAATCCTGAAAGATGATGCTGTGAAAGTGTTGCACTCAATATGCCAGCAAATTTGGAAAACTCAGCAGTGGCCACAGGACTGGAAAAGGTCAGTTTTCATTCCAATCCCAAAGAAAGGCAATGCCAAAGGATGCTCAAACTACTGCACAACTGCACTCATCTCACACGCTAGTAAAGTAATGCTCAAAATTCTCCAAGCCAGGCTTCAGCAATACGTGAACCGTGAACTTCCAGATGTTCAAGCTGGTTTTAGAAAAGGCAGAGGAACCAGAGATCAAATTGTCAACATCTGCTGGATCATGGAAAAAGCAAGGGAGTTCCAGAAAAACATCTATTTCTGCTTTATTGACTATGCCAAAGCCTTTGACTGTGTGGATCACAATAAACTGTGGAAAACTCTGAAAGAGGTGGGAATACCAGACCATCTGACCTGTCTCTTGAGAAACATGTATGCAGGTCAGGAAGCAACAGTTAGAACTGGACATGGAACAACAGACTGGTTCCGAATAGGAAGAGGAGTACGTCAAGGCTGTATATTGTCACCCTGCTTATTTAACTTAAATGCAGAGTACATCACGAGAAACGCTGGGCTGGAAGAAGCACAAGCTGGAATCAAGATTGCCGGGAGAAGTATCAATAACCTCAGAGATGCAGACGACACCACTCTTATGGCAGAAAGTGAAGAGGAACTAAAAAGCCTCTTGATGAAAGTGAAAGAGGAGAGTGAAAAAATTGGCTTAAAGCTCCACATTCAGAAAACTAAGATCATGGCATCCAGTCCCATCACTTCATGGGAAATAAATGGGGAAACAGTGGAAATAGTGTCAAACTTTATTTTTTGGGGCTCCAAAATCACTGCAGATGGTGATTGCAGCCATGAAATTAAAAGATGCTTACTCCTTGGAAGGAAAGTTATGACCACCCTGGACAGCATATTTAAAAGCAGAGACATTACTTTGCCAACAAAGGTCTGTCTAGTCAAGGCTATGGTTTTTCCAGTGGTCGTGTATGGATGTGAGAGTTGGACTGTGAAGAAAGCTGAGCGCCGAAGAATTGATGCTTTTGAACTGTGGTGTTGGAGGAGACTCTTGAGAGTCCCTTGAACTGCAAGGAGATCCAACTAGTCCATCCTAAAAGAGATCAGTCCTGGGTGTTCATTGAAAGGACTGATGTTGAAGCTGAAACTGCAATACTTTGGCCACCTCATGCGAAGAGTTGACTCATTGGAAAAGACCCTGATGCTGGGAAGGATTGGGGACAGGAGGAGAAGGGAAAGACAGAGGATGAGATGGCTTGATGGCATCACCGACTCGATGGACATGAGTTTGGGTAGACTCCGGGAGTTGGTGATGGAGGCCTGGCGTGCTGCGGTTCATGGGGTCGCAAAGAGTCAGACACGACTGAGCGACTGAACTGAACTGAACTGAACTGAACTAAGCAACTGAGTAACAACAATGTATTTTATATCTGCTCTCTTTACTAATTGGTCACCGTCTAATCCGTGTAGGAAAAAAGAATCTGCTAATGCAGTAGCAAGATTCATTATATTAGTTACTGAATATATCACGACTCCTCTCGGAGACGCCGTCAGACTCTCAACAGTGCCAGTAGATGGCGCCAAAGGGCACGCGCAGTGCTCTGCTTCTCAGGGTGTTTAGATTAGAAAAAGCCCAGGCAGCAAATTTGGCTGAGACAAAAGTAAGGGCATCGTTTTCCTTCGGGGGGACCAAGCATAAACACAGTTTTACAGAATAGGGAAGCATGTGCACTTAAAATGTTCTTACACCACCAGCCGGAGTCCAGGAAGTAAGCAGCAGATATTGTTTACAGGGCAGCTCTTATTTCAAAATCAGTAAGAAGGCTCAGCAGGTAGCGAGCCCTTGAGGATGAGCACCGAATTTCTAAGAAGCCCAAGCCGCCTTGGAGCTGCAGAGGGCTTGGCTCAGGGGATTCACTGGATTAGACAGCAGAGGTTGTAGAAATAAACCCATCTGTCTTATTAGAGAGACCAGATTGGTATACTGGGGGGGAAAGTTCTGGAGTTGGACAAAAATGAGTTAAAAATCCTACTTGTGTGACCTTAGGCAAGGCTCTTTCCCTTACTGAAAAACAGTTTACTCATCCTTGGAATAGATGTAATAGTTGTAAAGCATGGTTGGGGAAGGGGTGTGGAGAGTTGATTTATGGAAACCACTTAACACAACATTCACTATTCAGCAATCTCTGAAAAATTCTTCCAGCAGTGGCACTAACCCGTTCACGTGGGAACCCAGACCATTCCAGGTAGACAAGACAACTTTCCCATTTGTGTTATCACGGTGTCGATACACCCTGATTCCCTGTGGGCTTATCACGCTATTTTTGCCTCTTATTTATTTATATAGATCATTAGATTGTGTACTGCTTTAAAGCAAGGGCTGTTGTAAAAAATGCACCTTGAATTCCCAGAACCTATCAGGGCCTCTGCAACATAACATCTGTTGAATACATGAGTTTTTCTTATGAGCAAGTTGTTCCAACCCACCAAGTTGAGTGATTCAGTTACAGTGATATAACCACATCTCACTTTTTTTCTTTATTGTGCTCGGGGAAGAAAACAGAAAACACTACAAACTCAGTGATGAAAATAAATTTTGAGGGTTTTTTTGTTTTGTTTTAGCCAAAGACCAAATAGAAGCCAGATGCTAAGCGGCCATTTTCAGTATTGGCCAACTCAACCAGCCAAGACTCAAATTCCAAGACAGAATTACAATATGAGGTGTAATTCTATGATTTACTGTCATAGCTTAAGACTTGGACATGCAGATTGCAGTTTGTCTAGGCCAAAGAGAGATGCAGAGGGATGGGAGGAACAACCTGGATGGAACCAAATGACAGGAAGCCAGCAGGATGAGAAATACCATGGTGGCCAGTACCAAAGCAGATATGCAGACCACAGAATTTGGCTTTTGTGAGTCGGATAGACTTGGTCACTAAGTAGCCCCTTTGATTAGGGCAAGTTACTTAAATTCTGAAAGATTCAGTTTTTTTATTTATAAAATAGGGTACCTTAATCAGGATAGGTTAGCCTACGTATAATAACAAACTCTGAAATCTCACTGACTTCGCAAAACAAATCTCTCATTCACCCAAAGTCTCGCAAAAGGTAGGTTAATGGAAGCTAGTCTACATCTGGTGACTCAGGGATCCCATTTTTTTCTGTCTTGTGACCCTACCACCCCATTTCATTGTGTGGCTTCCAATGATGCTGTGATAGGGAAGAGAGCGCTGGAGAGGGCACACTGGCTCTTAAATGACACATGTCATTTCTGCTCAGAGCCCATTGGCCAAAATTAGACACGTCCAACCCAACTGCAAGGTAAACGGAGAGGTAGAGGAGCATAGAGGAAATTGGAAAGCACTGTCTGTGTCTGCCTCATGAGATGATTATTAAGAGAATTAAAGCAATCAGGATTAGGTCCTACTGAGTAAAACAGAACAGTCAAATAACAGAGACTTTAAAAATGCTAGACATCTATTTCCTCTGTTGCATAAAAAAAGAGAGACGGTGTGGCCGCTCTCAGTCTTCAGAAGTATGGGTTCCTCGGTGCTCCCCTGTTGTTTGCACATGGCTTCCACCCTAAAGTCACTTCATGGCGATAAGGTGCTCACCAGCTATCAAGCCCCCATTCCCACCAAGACAGAGGAAACTATCAGGGCAATAGAAGGCACCCTACTAGCTTTAAAGAGCTTTCTCAGAAGCTCACCTAGCAATTTCCATGTGTATTTCATTGTCCACTTCTAACTGCGAGGAAGTTTGGGAAATACAGTCTTTAACGTTTGTGAATGGGTGAATGAGCACTGGGTAGGCATCTATCAGTCTATGCCAAAATAATAATATTCAATGCGTAGGATAATAGTGAGCACTTCACAAAAGATCTTTGCCCATAATCTGGCCATTAAATGTAAGTGTCCAATAAATGTTAGCTATTTGCAATGCATATATGCTAATTTGCTTCCATCCTGTCCAACTCTTTGCGACCCTATGGACTGTACCCCACCCCCCAAGACTTATCTGTCCATGGGATTCTCCAGGCAAGAATACTGGAGTGGGTTGCCATGCCCTCCTCCAGGGGATCTTCCTGACCCAGGGATCGAATCTGCATCTCTTCAGTCTCCTGCATTGGCTGGTGTGTTCTTTACCACTAACACCACCTAGGAAGCCCCAGTCAGCTATATATTCTACTACAAAAGAAAGAGATTTTTTTAAAAGGACTGAATCAACCTGTTAATGCATGATCACCATGTGAGAATAAATGGTCTTAGTCAGAGATTTAAGAACTACTTTCTTTGATATTAACTATGAGATGTAAGATTAAAAAAAAACTTTCTGAAGTCTCCATTCCACAGCACCCCTGCTAGTTTAAGAGCTAGCTTTGATTGTTAGCTGGCATGAAAGTGAAAAACCCTTCTAAAATACTGCACCCTCCCGTCTGCTTTCCAAGCAGGCAGTCTTGTTTATATATCATTTCTCCCAGATGAATCATTTGTAGCAAGAGTACAGCTTCCACTTGTCCATGAGAAATTGTTCAAAACAATCCTTCCCACTCCGCACAAAACTTGAAGAGTAACAATAGATGTTCAAAATAAGACTATTTGTCAGCCTCTCAAAGTCAGGGAACAAATGAAAGTACTATGTGCCATCAAGAATCATTTTGAAAGAAAAAACGAAACCCTCCTGGTGATTGCTTATTTTTTTTTTGAGCTCCCACCCTCTACCTTCTCCAAAGTTAGCTTTTATGTTATACTTCCTGCAGAAGCCTTCCAGTTCCTTTTGTTTCAGGTTTCAAGGTGTTATTTTCACATGAAACTTTATGAAATCCGTGCAGACTTATCATGGGGGTGGGGGGAAGGAGAAGGCTGGTTTAGGAGCCAGAGTTTAATTGCCCTTTGCATCTTAGGGATCTGAATCCGCAAATCAAGGTTAGGTGGAAATGTAGAGTCATTTCTCAATATGGTGTTTTTCAGCATATCTGATATGCTGAATTTATGTAGTGCTGTACAAAGACCTTACAAAGAAATACATTTTCTGCAAATCCCTGTCAAGCTCTCAGGAACAGAGAAGGGGTAGTTGAGGAGACAAGGGCTAGAGAAGATACCAGAAGTGGAGAATGGTGTCTGGACCATGGCGTGTGCATAGATACTGTCCCAGAGGCTTTATGTTAATTCTCACAAACCTCTTCAAAGTGAGTGTTTTTATCTCCATCTTACGGGTAGAGAAAGTGAAGCTCAGAGAGATTAAGTAACTTGCCCAAGATCACACAGCAGAGAAATGGCAAGCGGGGCCCCAAATCTAGGTTGACACTGCCTAGCACCTGTGTTCTCTAGGTGTGCCTCGCTGCCTGCAAGAGCTCAGTTTCTTTCTTGTTAGAGGGACGATCGGCAAGACGTGGTGAGTAAGGAGAGAGAGGATCTAGCCCCAGCATGGCGCCATGGGACAAAGCATACCGTCCTCCTGGGCTTTAGCATTCTCAGCTCTGGACTAGAGAAAGTAGAACTAGATGGTTCTTAAACGGCTTCTGCTTTCTGCTAGTCTGGGCTTTCATATCTACTTTCATCAAAGGCATCCAACAAAAGCATCAAAATAACAGGAAGGGTGAGCCACAGGCAGGATCCCTCCCTGGGGGTCAGGAGTCCAGGAAAGGCCAGAGACAGCCACTGCAGAATAAACAAACGGAGCCTGGTGCTCCTTGCAGCCTCTCGTTTTCTCACCAACTTCCCCAGCCCCTTCCCCCACCATCCAGGTACTCTACTCCTGGCTTTACCACCTCTAACTCGCCACCGCCCCACCCCACCCCCCAACTTATGGCACCCCAGCCAGGTTTGCCTGAATGCCTGCAACGCTGAGTTAAAAGGTCTAGTTCTTTTTAGTGTTGCCAAATGAATGGCTTCTTTTTGCAAATTTTAAGAAAATCCTCCTCCAAACTGGGTCAACATAGCCCTGAATCGGGATGTGCAGCTTAATGTTCAGAGTACAGGCTGACTCCCATTGCCTGCCTTTCCCACTCAGCCAGAGGCCTTGTGCAGTGTACAACTCACACAGCTGTCTGTGGCAGCCCTGAGGCAAGGCCAACTGTTGATTCATTTCAGTGAATGATATTCCATCCATCCAATTATGCTGGGCAGAGAGGAACCTCAGACATATCCTGGATGCTCAAATTCATTTCCCATGTTCTATCAACCATGTTATTGATTTAACTCCAGCTAATCTCTCCATCGTCACCACCACCTTAGTTGACAAAACACAGCCTTTCTTCTGAACTACAACACTAAGTTCCAACAGTCCTCCCCCTTATCTATAAAATACTGCCTTTATTCACATTGTCACAGCCAGAACGTATATAAACTCAACTAGTCCAACACTGAGGGCTTGAAAACTGGAGGATCTTTTTAAAATATAAATTTGATCATTCCCTTCCCTGCTTGAAATTGTCAGTGGCTTCTCCCAACTCTTTTTTTTTTTTCATTTATTTTTATTAGTTGGAGGCTAATTACTTTACAATATTGTAGTGGTTTTTGTCATACATTGACATGAATCAGCCATGGATTTACATGTATTCCCCATCCCGATCCCCCCTCCCACCTCTCTCTCCACCCGATTAGGAGAAAGACAGAATTCTATGGCTAGGGCTCCAGCATGATCAATCCCCTCCCTATGGATCTAGCTTCAGTTTGCCTCACTTTCCTTTCAGATCTCTCTCCAGCGCCTCTGGAAAGTAGCTCAGGTGCAGGCTATTGCCGCTACCTAGAGCACTGGTCCTTCCCCTTCATCCCTATGAACTCCTGTTCACACTTTAAGCATGTCAAAGTTTAAATGTCAGCAAGACCTTCCCTGGCCCCCCTCTTGATCAGCTCCCTTTATGATAAGTTCCTTAGGAACAAAGGCATTCTCCCCTTCTCTACACTCATCAATTACAATTTCATGTGTATCCGTGAGATCATCTGACACCATCTCTTGTCTTTCCAGCCACCTGTAAGCTACATAACAAGCACACTGCCTGGGCTCATTATTGTATTTCTGACTCCTTAGCATCATGTCTGGCACACAGTTTATAGCTGATAAATATGTGTTGAATGAGTGCAGGTTTGTCTGGCTTGGAGAAACCAACATTTAGCAATGACTGGTTTTGATAATCCCTCAAGAAATTTGCAAGTTTAACTTCCCCAGACTGATGGTGTAAACGGAAGAGGAAGAAGAGCAAATCACAGAAAATTAGTAATTGACAAACAGCTCCCTCATAGCTAGGTAACTCTGAAGCCACCGTCTGTGACGCATTGTGGTTAACTGGTTTCTAGCAAATATTTGTTGAATTGATGGATAAAATCCAATCATTCAAGGCCCAGACTAGATGCTACATCTGCTAAGGAATCATGTCTAATGTGTACCAGTCTCCAGAAGTAATCTCTCTGTTTCCTATATGTTCAGAGCATTTCATCATTCCCCCCAATGATAGTTTTATCTTGCATTAGAGTTATCTGAGTATCTGTCTCATCTCTTAGAACACATCATTGTGACTGTCTAACTTATTTCCACTCTGACCCTCCAGCCCCCAAAACAGTGTCTATCTATAGTAGTGCTCAAATCAAGTTTGGTGAATGAATGAATGAATGCACAAATGGATTATAAATAATGCTTGAACTAGTGCTCTGTTTCAGGGATACAGACTGCTAGTTTGAGTGTGTTCTGACTTTCCTGATCTTGTATTCTCTTCAAAAAAAAAAAAAAACTGGGAGAAAGGATTGCTTAGGATACTTCCAATTACTTTAATTGTCTATCATTTATTAAGATTCCCTTCTGAGAATCAGGTTTTCATTTCCCTTCTCCCAATTAAGCATCTTCTATTAAGGTGATCTTGACAGTTTTCTAATTTAAATCAGAGAACTTCCAGTTTCAGATAGGTGCTCCAAACACTCCTAAGGTTCAAAATCCAGTGTGGGAGAGCTCAGTACCCACCATATAACCATCTAGGTAAATGTCCTTATGGTATGGAAATTCCATTCAATAACTGTCAGTGCTTCCCTTGAGTCTCTTATTTGTACCAGTTGGAACCATGCATTGATACATAGAAAATTTACCCTCTTTACATATCTCCCAATTGAAAGGCAGTTTAGATGATTTGTCGGGGTGGTGAGAGTCTCTTTCCTAACCATGAGTTATCATTAGGATTCAAATATGTGTACAGCAGTATATTGATACCTTAGAGTTATCAAGTTTCAAAGCAGAGAGAAACCTAAGGGATTATTTAATCTAAACATCTATTTTACAGGTGATGAAACTTAAGTCCAAGGAGAGGAAGTGACTGGTCAAGTGGCTTCTGGAGTTGAGATTCAAACTCAGGTTTTTGGAGTCAAAATATGTTTTATATCCCAATGAGGTGCCAAACTTTCTAATACTTTATCACTAGTTATCTCTAACCACATCCCAAGAAAGGTGTATCACTCACATTTTACAGATGAGGAAACTAGGCTCAGAAAGCTGAAATGACTTATCTCAAGGTTTTCTGGCTAATAAGAAGTCCTCTAAATAACAAAGTTGGAATTGAAACTCAGGTCTCTTTAAATCTGAAGATAGAGTGTGTTCCACCACATTACAGTGGCAAAGGTCATCAGAGCTTTGTGAAGAGCACCTTGCTACTGAGTGATGGATCTGAGACTAAAGAATACAAATTCCAGACTAGAAAATTCAAGACTAGAGATACCATATGCTCCTGTGTCTCCCAACCCCACCCTCACTACACAGCACCACCAGCTCCCGGGATACCTGCACCAATATATTCGTATCTTTATTATGTGTGCAGAGCACCTGGGCATCTTTAAAAAATGCGGGCTATGATTGAATAGGTCTTGAGTGAGCCCTGACTTTCTGCAGATTCTGAGATGCTCGGGGGAAGCAAATGCCCCTTGTTCTGGACCCATACCTTGTGTCACAAGCCTCCTAAAGATATGACTCCATCCTCAGAGGCTGTATCTCCAGACTGCCAAGCAGCAAAATTCAAAAGGTCAAGGCAGGGCAGCTGTGGTCAAGTAGTCGAAAGGGCACAATGTTTGCGTACTTGTCACTTGTTGAACATCTTACTGTATGCTGGGCATGATGCTAAGGACTTCACAAGTCTAATCGCATTTAATCCCCACTGTCATCCTCTGAGTAGCTATCGACATCTGTATGTTACAGAAGAGGAAGCAGACTCAGAGTTTAAGCAACTTCTCCAAATTCACATGGTTCTGTCTGGTTTAACAGCTCATGCTCTTAACCACAGTGCAAACGTCCTCCACAGTGAGTGTTTTCCTTTACACCCAGAGCAAATCTGAATGGCTCTTTCAAGAAGGAAGGAGTCTTTGAGTAGATATTAAAGAGCTGATGTGGACATCACAAACCCAACCCCAAGGTGCCAAAGCGTCTCTTAGACCAGATATTGGTCAACTTGCTAGAGAAATGTGCAAAGGATTCATTCACAGACAGGCATAAGTAGCTTGAGTGAAAAACTAAAAGTAACTTGCATGCTCAACAAAGAGGAATGGCTAAATAAAACAGTCTATTAGGCAATGAGCCTGCTTATCATGCAATGGGTATACAGATTGCAGATAATACATTTGTTACTACAGCATGACCTGAATTTTATTGGAAAAAAAGATGTGTGTGTATGTTTATACATAGGAAAAGATTGAAATGACAGATTCCAAGAAACTAGTATCAGTAACCTTTGAATAGTGTTAATATTCATTTAAAAAAATTTTATTTTTATACTTAATCTGTACTTCTCAGTTTTCTATAAAATGGCATAGCATATGTATTTTTTTAAAGAAAAAGTAAATATACAAGACAGGAAAAAGCTGAAAAAGGATAAGAAAAGTAGTTATACACTAAAATATATTATTTTTATATTAAAACATTTATTTTATATGTTAAAATGCATTATAAAGTTATAAATATTAAAACAATTTGGAATTGGGAAATAGTAGAATAAAAAATCAGTGGAAGACAATAGAAAACAAAGTAAAAGATTCACACACATAATAATTTATTTTTTCTCTTGTAGTGAGAACACTTTCCTAAAACTAATACAGAACTATGTTATGCCCCCCCAAATATGATATATGCAGGCAATAGATAATTGACAGGGTAGGAAAAATATCTCTAACACAGAGAAACATATTTCTAACACATATGATAAGTAAATAAGACTAATTTTCCTCAAATAACTTTCTGTAGACAAATTTAATAATTTGTCTTTTAGAGCACTGATAGATAAAATGTTCTTATAACTGAAGTGAAAAATTGGCAAAAAACATGAACAACTATTCAAAAAAGAGAGAAAAGAGTGTGAGAATGAATGCCAGTTACAGGAGCATTTATAGAAGGGCACTGTTCATGCCATTGTTCACCCCGCTGATTAAAGTTTTTATGTAATAATCAAAGTAGAAATTCAAATCAAACCAGAACAAGAACAACCCCATCAGAACAAGAACAATCTGAACACTAAGGGCTTCATCAGTAGCTTAGTGACAGAGGGATAGGAAATGAATACCCAGCTCCTACTGTGCACGATTCATAGTCCGTTGTATATAATTAGGCTTATACTGACTGCATAATAAAACATAGCAGTAAGGAAAGTGAGACGGCATGAGGAATGAAAAAGAGACTGATGAGGGACTACAATCCCAGCTCTTCTAGCTGTGAGTATCCTGGAACAACCTCGGTAAACCTTCCTTCCATCATCTCTATAAAATGGATACAATAAATCCTATTTCACATATGTAAAGCACTTAGCACCCTCAGTGAGCACTGAATACAGTAGTAACTGTTATTACATCACCAGGATTATTAGTAGCACCCATGCCCCAGATGGCTCAGTGGTAAATAATTCACCTGCCAAGTAAGAGACACCTGCCAAGCAGGAGACACAGGTTTGATCCCTGGGGTGGGAAGATCCCCTGGGGAAGGAAATGGCAACCCACCCCAGTATTCTTGCCCAGAGAATCCCATGGACAGAGGAGGCTAGTAGGCTACAGTCCATGGGGTTGCAGAGAGTCAGACATGACTTACTGATTAAACAGCAGCAGGGCAGAAATAGGGCCCTATGGTACTGAGCACAGAGCAAGTCCTTGTGATGGCTGAGTTGGAGGCTGGTTTGGGGACGACAGAGGATGAGATGGTTGGATGGCATCACCATCTCGGTGGACACGAGTTTGAGCAAACTCTGGATGTTGGTGACGGACAGGGAAGCCTGGCATGCTGCAGTCCATGGGGTCATAAAGAGTCGGACATGACTGAGCAACTGAACTGATTCATGGAGTGCTTTCTGTGTTCTGAGAATGATACTAAGTATTTCACCTGCATTGTTTCAATAAATCTTCACACTAGATTTATGAGAGATAAGGAGATACTCATCCCCTTTCTACAGATGGGGAGACTGAAGAGTACGAAAGGTAACTACAGAAGTTAAGGAATTTATGGTTTATAAATGATGGTGTAGAGCCTGGAACCCAAGTCTGTCTAACTAGGATCTTGGCTACCATGTTGCCTCTCTTGAAATGATTTTGCAGATGTGTATCAAGAAGTGAGGGCTTCCCAGCTGACTCAGTGGTAAAGAATCTGCCTGCCAGTGCAGGAGAAGTGGGTTTGATCCTGGCATCAGGAAGATCCTTGGAGTTGGTAAGAATACCCACTCCAGGATTCTTGCCTGGGAAATCCCATGGACAGAGGAGGCTGGCGGGCTATAGCCATGGGGTCGCAAAGAGTTGGACACGACTTAATGACTAAACAACAGCCCAAGAAGTGAAGTGACCTACCCAGGATCACAGAGCTTCTGCTGCTGCTGCTGCTAAGTTGCTTCACTCGTGTCCGACTCTGTGCGACCCCAGAGACGGCAGCCCACCAGGCTCCTCTGTCCCTGGGATTCTCCAGGCAAGAATCCTGGAGTGGGTTGCCATTGCCTTCTCCAGATCACACAGCTAGTAGGTACCAATACTGAGACTGGAATTGACAGTTTTCCAAGTGCAAAGTCACGTGCTCCCATGACACCACACTGCCTTCCCCAATCCTGTAAAGACTAGCTTCTATCTAAGTGCCTCTTCTCTGAGCCCAGAGCCTACTGCTGACCCTGCCCATTGGTTGGTGTCCTGGAACCATGCCTGACTTTTCTCAGCTCCTTTCCCTGGGGACTGGGTTCTGGAGTCTGTCCTTGCTGGTCGACACCTCCTGCATGTGGACAGATCTTCCCCAAAGGTGGCAAATTCCTATCTGGTTCCAGAGAATGCAAACTGGAGTTCCCTCTCCAGACACACCCACCTTTGAGAAAGAATGTAAATGGGTTAGAAGCAAACTAACCCACTCCCTTGCCTTCTCTGTTTGGTCGCCTCGGTTGCCTTGCTCCTAAGCTGGCTTGAGTGGGGCTGAGAGGTCAATCCCCCCGTCTTGCCTTCTCCCTATTTCATCTTCCTGTTCACTCAGTCGTGCTAGGTATCCATAGCGCCTTGTACTCCAGCCTGACTGTGACAACTGTGAGCTGTTGCTTTTCATTATGTTGCTCATCTCCAATTATAAAAGCAACATGCTCATTGTGTCATTTCCCACTGTTATGACAAACCGTTCCTCTCCACAGCAAATGCTGCAGAAGCATCAAGGGAGGACTTACACTTGAAGTTTTATAACCGACATAAGTACTAATTAAAAATCCAAGGTGTTCAAAGGATGCTACCACCGGATCAATTTACAACAGATTCAACAGAGGAAAAGCAGACTAAGAAATAGAACATTTAAATCCTGCAAATCATTTCCTTGGAAAAGTTTTCTGTATCTTGTCAGAGAAGCGAGTCATCTTCCTGCATGAAGTGTTCATACTCACTTCCGCTGAGTCATGAGAGGGGCATTCAGGTCTGGACACAGCCATTATGCACGTGGTGGAGCCCACGGCACTCCGGCTTCCTTTTCGGAAAGCAGAGGTGCTGCCTCCAGGGCCCCATTGCTCCTGGCTCTTCTCCAGGCTTCAAAACAGCCAGAGTTTCCGAGGGGCACCTGCTGGTGGCATCTGCCAGCTCTCCATCCAGTGCATCGTGGTGTCTGTGACTGAAAGCAAGTTCCTACCGGAAGCCATTGCCCTGTGTCTCTGTGCTGGCTGAAATTCATGCCAGCCCCAGGAAAGCCCTGTGATGCTGGCAGGCAGCAATCACGAGCAAAGGAGGGCTGCAAGGACCCAGCCTTAGCCTGGGCTGCAGTGGCACCTAAGGGCAAAAATACAAACCGACACAAACTGATTCATGTGATGAACGGGTCAGTCTATTCGGTAAGCTGGAAAACATGTACCACAGATCTGGTGGAGAATGCAAACACATGCCACACACAGAGAAGGCTGTATGTTATCTAGGTCAAGCACGGTATTTCCAAAGAGATAAGGAAGGAAAAGAACCCATTGCTTGGAACAGTAGATGAAGCAGGACAACGGGAGACTTGATGGGTTAGAAACTCCCATCCTGCCTCTAATTTAGGTTAATCATAAAACCTTCAAATGACCCTATAGAAACAGCCTGGGAGGGCAGTTTTGTCCCCTCCATCCTTCAAAACTCATTTTGTTCTGATAGATTTTTATCAAAAACCACCTCTGTATGCAGTACCCAAGCTTGGAGCAGACATCCTCATGAGATGTTGAATGAAAGAAAAAAAGAAAGGGAGAGAAGATGCCCCACCATTTTTGCTTTCCAAGTGTGTGACCTTGAAAGTGAAAGTCAGTCAGTCACGTCTGACTCTTTGCAACCCCATGGACTATACAGTCCATGGAATTCTCCAGGCCAGAATATTGGAGAGACCCACTGCATGCCTTTCCCTTCTCCAGGAGATCTTCCCAACCCAGGGATTAAACCCAGGTCTCCCACATTGCAGGTGGATTCTTTACCAGCTGAGCCACCAGAGAAGCCCAAGAATACTGGAGTAGGTAGCCTATCCCTTCTCCAGCAGATCTTCTCGACCCAGGAATCAAACAGGGGTCTCCTGCATTGCAGGTGGATTCTTTACCAACTGAGCTATCAGGAAAGATCTTGAGCAAGTTGCAAATAACCTGCCACCACTCTTGGGTATCCTGTGATGCACAGGGAACCATGGGGAGGGTGGAACCAGATCTTGACCTGACTCCATGAGCAACCAGAAGGGGGAGGGACATCCAGGGGGTCACCAGGCCCCTCTGGCCTCCAGTTGTTCACTTGTAAAACAGTGGACTTATCCATAAGGACTCTTCCACCTCTGACATGGTTTTATTTTATAGTCGAGAGGTTGAAATTAGATTATTATAAAAATCTAATTTTTGTTGTAAGATCCCCATCATCTCAGATTTTCTCCATAGATGCGGTGATAGACTAAAGACCTTACCATGATGTAAGAGATTGCCCCCTTAACACCCAACACTTCACAGCTGGGCAGGATGGCCGCCTCTCCCTCCTTTGCTGCTCTGGCGTTTCCTGAAGTCCTGGGTGGTGTCTCCTCCAGCTGGGTTAACACACAAAGCCACTCTCACCAAGGCCACTCAGATTGCTGCAATTTTTGAATCAAGGCCCATCTCTGATCTTTAAGGAATTACAGCAATATATGTAGGGAATTCTATGGGAGTAACATCTGTGTCTGTTATCCAGCTCCTAGCCTGTGTGTAGCAAATGCTACTACTGCTGCTGCTAATACTACTACTAGTAATAGTAATACTCCTATTACTGGCCCAAAGCATGGCAAATCTGCTGCTAATACTACTACTAGTAATAGTAATACTCCTATTACTGGCCCAAAGCATGGCAAATCTGCTGCTAATACTACTACTGCTATTACTCCTATGCTGCCGCCGCCACTCCTAGTACTGCTGGTTCAGTGCATGGCAAAGACTACTGCTAGTAACTTCGACTGCTGTTACTACTGCTACTATTGACCCAGTGCATGGCAAATACCACTACTACTACTAGTAATAATAATAACAATAACAACAGCATCAGCAACAACGGATTTAGAGTTCAATAAGCACATATTAGGGCTTCCTGGGTGGCGCTCGTGGTAAAGAACCCACCTCCTAATGCAGGAGACAGAAGAAACACAAGTTCACTCCGTGTGTCAGGAAGAGCCCCTGGAGGAGGCCATGGTAATCCACTCCAGTATTCTTGCCTGGATAATTCCATGGACAGAAAAGCCTGGAAGGTTACAGTCCATAGGGTCACAAAGAGTCAGACATGACCGAAGCAACTTAGCATGCACACATGCCCACTAGCATGCAAGCACGTATTAAATGCCAGCCTTTATGCTACTTGCTTTATATGCATCATCTCACATATTCTCCTTCAACAACTCTTGGAGGGAGGTACCATTATCATCCTGGCTTTACAGATGAAGGAATAGAGGTATGAAAAGGTTAAAATGCCTGCTCAGAGTCACACATCATCAAGCGGCAGAGTTGAGATTCAAACCCAGAGAGCCTGACTGCCAAGCTTGTCCACCTAGCCTCCAATGACACTGAGCTACATTTTGAATAAACAAGTGAATGTGGGCAAGGATGGGGGGAGGGTAGGACACAGGCTTAGAAGGCACGCAGTCCTGGGGTTTGAACGTCAGCCCTGTTACTTACTAGCTAGGACTGAAATACAAGTCTCTGTTGCAGCAAACTTTGGAATCACTTCTCCTTTCCTACAGTTTTTGTTTGAAGTCCCTTTCCAAATCTGCCTCTTCTCAGCTAAAGGCAAGTCTACAAACACGTATGATATGCCCACCAATGTTGAGTATGGCCCTGGGCCCTGGGGAGAGATGCGCAAGTGAATGGGACAGAGTCCTTGCCCTCCAAGAGCACAAGCATCTCAGGTGTGAACACGGAAACAGCCATTCACCAGGCATGTGGGGTCCACTGTGCAGGACATGGGTGCAGAGGAAGGGCTGATTAACACTCAAGGCTCCATCTTTGGACCACAGCTGCCTTCTGGAATTACATCTTGGGTCCTTTGGGCTTACACGACATTGTTGGGTGATTTATTATAGAATTTAGAGTGAGAAAATTTTGAGACCATTCTAATCCAATCTTTCATTTCACAGGTGAGAAAACTGAGAGAGAGGTGAAAGTCATAAGTAGGAAGGGACAGGATCTGGTTCAGACCCAGACCTCTCGACTTGCCTGTCTTGCTAAGTTTCAGCAGTTATGAGATGCCCCAATCTTCCTCTCATTTATCCTTCCTCCTGCATTCATACTGTCCAACCTCATTCAACTGGGTGTGATCATGAAGGACAGGGACTGAATACATATAACATTTCTCAGTGGGATACTTGAAATTAAATAAACATTATTTTTTGGACTCATTTCCAGAAATCTTTCCAGCAAGGACCTTTATTTATCTAACTGAAGTGCCAAAAACTCAGTTAACATTAAAATCTGCCTCAGATAAATCTTGTTTGTAAAATGTAGTAGATGGAAAAAGTCCTGATCCAGGATTTGGGAAGCCCAGATTCTAAGGTCAACTCTGCCAGGAGGTGGCCCAAGGCCGTAGGCACATTACTCAGCTCCTGGAATCTCCAGCAGTTTAGGAGCAACCTAAACCAAATGGAAGCTCCATGAGGTTGGGGACTTGGTCCAATTTATTGTCTCTCCAGGGCCCAGAGCCATCTCTGGCATATGGTAGGGACTTAACACATACTTCTTTAACATGTGGACTATCTTCAAAGTCTCTAACTTTTGGTAAATAGGAATCCATAAAATCACTTCCAAAATCTAAAGTTCATCTTTTTGTTTTTTCCCACCCCAACCCAGTCTCTTAGCAACAACGGGAAAGAGTTGCCGGTTCTGGAGCAGTTCTCAAGTTGTGTGACCTGGCAGCTGGGAGTTATTCTGTGGACTCATATTATCATATTGGCATCACTCCCCAGGCCTCCTGCTCAAAACCACCCATTCAGCACGGGGTGCAAATCCCAAATTTGAAACCGTAAGCATTTCCTTGCATCTTCCATGTGTCAGTTGATTGCACACCAGATTAAACATTTTTTAAAGCAACTAATCATCACAACCATTTACCCAGCACCTACTATGTGTCAAGCAGATTCACACACTCCTTCCTGCTTAATCTTCTCAATAAGCCTGGAAGCATCCCCTCTTACAAATGAGAGAGTGGAGGCTCAGAAATGTCAATGAACTTCTCAAGATCATACCGTGAGCAAAGGCTGTGACCAATATGGGACCTCGGTCTTCTGTCTGATTCCAACCTTCTAGGTTTTAAAATCTGGTTTAGAAGAACCTGGAAAGTGTTCTAAAAGGCCCAGGAGAACAACCCAGTGAAAAAGAAACAAAATGGCATTTACAGACCATCCAGTTCTTTCTCCACCCACTTTAGTTCCACTCCTAAAGCTGAAATAACTTGTTTTCTCTCGCTCCAGTATCCAGCGTTGACACTAAGAGTTGGGAGTTAGGCTCAAGAGAGTTCAACTTGGAATGAATCTTTTAGCCCATTCAGTCTAGCCCCAGTATTTTAAACTGTAGCCCAGAGAGCTTAAGAAGATCACCCATTTAATCAGGCAGAGTCAGCCTTGTTTCTACCAAATACTAAGCTTTTTATCTGGAAGGGGGCAATAACACCTGTATATTAAGCTGTGACTATGAAGACCAAGTGAGATAGTGTCTTCAAAGGGCTCAGCCTGGTGCCTCAGCAGGAAAGAACCCACCTGCCAACCAGGAGACACGGGTTTGACCCCTGGCTCAGGAAGAGCCCCTGGAAGAGGAAATGGCAACCCATTTCTGCCAGGAGTATTGGCAACTCCAGTATTCCTACCCGGGAAATCCCATGGACAGTGGAACCTGGTGGGCTTCAGTCCATGGAGTCACAAAAGAGTCGGACACAACTTAGTGACTAAAAACAAAGCGCTTAGCAAGGTTGGGGCCTGGCCCTTGGTAAGTCCGGCAAATGGTAGATGCCACTGACCCTGATCCTCTCTGAACCTCAGATTCTTTGTCTGTAACTGGGGCTGGCGAGGGCCCCTAACTCATACATTAGTGAAGGAAATCCAGTGAGCTCTTGGATGTGGCAGAACTTTGCTGTGTTTGCTTCATAAACACTAGCTTCAGTCTTCCCGGCGCTGTTGGGTAAATGTTGTCACATGTTTCTAGATGATGTCCCAGGTGGACAACATCAAAGTCTGGTTGACAGCATCTGCCCCAGCCTCTGATGATTCTGGATGATGATGAAACTGGAGAAAGGAAAGACAGGAACAATCTTAAAATTTGTATCCCCATATAAATTTTACCTTCTCAATCTTCTCTACTTGGCATTGCTTAGATTTCAGCAAAACCCCAGGGGGTTGCAAGGAAGGCACTGAACTGAAAAGGCATGGAGGGATTGGCACTGTCTGTACTAGCACCAGATAGTTTGATAAAGCTTGATAAAAGCTTGATAAAAGTTTGATAAAAGCACCAGATGGCTTGATAGAAGAAGTCAGGTGCTGCCACATAAAAGGCTCATGATGCAGGAGGGAGCTGTGTGCAAGTGAGTCATGAGCCTAGAGAACTTATGGGTTTTGCCCACCACGTGAGCTTGGATTGCACGGAGGGCCAGCAGGGACTGGGCCACCATGGTCTTTATCATCTCCTCCTCTTTCTAGACCTGCCTTGGCACTTTTTCAGGATCACCCCTGCCTGCCCTTGTGTCTTTCACCTGGCTTCTTCCAAGTTCCCAATAGTCAACCTACTTTTTAAAGGCTACACCATCAGGAGGAGTGAATGGGAGATGGGGAAGGAGTCATAGGTTGTGTAGACAAATACACTAAGGAGTTTGATGGTAGAAAGATGGAAAGAAAATGAATGGCTCTTGGGGAGTGTTGGATTAAAGCTGTTTTCTTTTTTAATGAAGTGGTGTTTTTTCTCAGGTGAAAGAGACAGGAGCCCATTTAAATGTTTTTGGAGAGGAGCCAGTGGAGAGGAAAAGGCTGAAGGGACAGGGGCTAAATCAATAGCACAAGGTCCCTGAAAAGAGGGGAAGGGGTTCAGAGCTTAGGGGCAGCCACCAAGGAGAGAGCACGCTCCTCCGTGGCAATAGGAAGGGAGGAGGGAAATAGGGAGTGAAGGGAGGCACCCTCAGTCCAGACATCCAGACACACACGGTCCAGAGCTCAGCACAGTCTTCCTTCTCTCTTTGCACAGCTGTGGCCTCCCACCGGGTGCCATCTCTGGTGCTCTGAGGGCCTGAATTGACCTCAGCACAATCTGCAAAGTAGGCACTTCTAACCCCCGTTGTATAAGCGTGCACATCACGTCTCAGAGAGCACATGAAATTGCCTAAACTTACACAACTAGTATTCTTAATGAAAGCAGTGCTGAGGGGCTTCCCTGGTGGCTCAGTGGTAAAGAATCTCCCTGCCCATGCAGGAGACGTGGGTTCGATCCCTGATCTGGGAAGATTCCACATGCCATGGAACTGAGCCCATGTGCCACAACTACCGAGCCTGTGTCCTAGAGCCCGGGAGACACACTACTGAAGACTGCATGCCTAGAGCCCACGCTCTGCGACAAGAGCAGCCACCACGATGAGAAGCTCACGCACCACAGCTAGCCCATGGCCCCGCTCTCCCCAACTAGGAAAAAAGCCTTGCAGCAGTGAAGACCCCGCACAGCCAAAAGTAAACACATATTTAAAAAAAATACTGCTGACACCAATACAGTCCTAGGTATGTGTCACATTCCCTTCCAAGTCCTTTATATTCATTAACCTATTTAATCCTATGAAGTAGTTCCTATTACTATCCTGATTTACAGATGAATAAATTAAGACACTGGAAGATGAGGAGGGTTTTTGCCCAAAGTCAAGCAACTTTAAAAACTGAACCCAGTCCATCCGCCTTCCGGGTCAGTAGTGTGGACCGTGTTGATTACAGGACACACAGAAATGGCGATTAAACTCAAACCCTCTTTTGTCTGACTCCCAAGGCCATACTTTTCTCATTATGTCAATGCATGAGGCTAGGTAAAGAGGAATCAGCCTTTTTTTTTTTCGGTTTGGCCATAAATTAGTTTCCTGACCAAGCATTGATTGAATCCATGCTCTTGGCATTGAAAGCACAGAGGCCTAACCACTGGATTGCCAGAAATCAGCCTTTAGAATCGAATATTCTGTATCAAGAGCCAGTTAGGACTCCTGAGGACAACTAAAAGACACACAAGTACCTCCATCAGACTTCCCCCAATTTCTCATTGGCCAAAACTGGGTGATAGGAATCTCCCAAATTCCCTAATAGCTGAGGCTGTCTCTATGGTGGCAGCAGATGAGTGGTAGGTTGAAACTGGCATACCTTTAACCAAGCCAGTGTCTGCCACAACCATGCAGGGAGATAGGTGTTTTACTTAAGGCTTCATTCATTCATTCAGTAAATCATTGATTAACCATAAATTCTGCGCAGCACTGTGCCAGCACTGGGCATACAGAAGGGGGAGCTCCTGGTTCTCACTTTTTAAGGATCTTAAAGACTCTAAGACTGATACTTAGGGTGGATACATGAGTAGACTCATCCACCTCATCGTGTGGCAGCATCCTATAGCGAGCTGTGTGCAATGGGTGCTGGAAAGGGGCGATACTCTGTCTGTCCAGAGGAGGGGGTAAGAGACAGGCTTCACAAAGAAGCCACCACTATTAAGAAAAAAAAGTTTGCCGGATGAACAAGGGAAATGAGGACTTGTGACTCAGGCTGAGGGGACACATGTGCACAGTCACGGAAGCAGGGAGAAGGATGCAAATTCTAGAAGCTTGGAAGGGTGAAGTATGGCTTTAGCAGAGATACCAGCTTTGGGGGAAGGGAGAGTGTGAGGTGTAGCTGGAGAGGCAGGCAGGAGCTAGACTATGTCACAATGGGTACTGTGTACCACATATAGGAATTTAATCTCTAATTCTTACTACCACCCTGGGAAGCTTGTCTATTCCTACTTCCAACTTCAGATAAGAAAATGTCTTCTGTCCACAGCTGATAAGAACCAAGGCCAGGATTTGAATCAGGCCGGCCTGAAGCAAAGCCCACACTCTTTCCCCTACATCGTAAGGAATGAGGCTTCTAAAGCTATTGCACCCTATTATGTAGCCAAAAATAAATAAATAAATGAAAGCCTTTTTGCTACAGTGGCAGTGGCCACGTCATTCCAGAGACTAAGATTTGTTCGCTTACAAATGAGGGGTCAGTGTATTTTTTCCCTCTGCTCATTATAAAGGCCTGCTTCCTACCAGAATGAATAATGAGGTTGTAGCTGTCTGCATTCAGCCAAAGGAAGACGCATAATTGTATTTCTTCCCTGATGGAAGAAGCAGCTGTGGCACTAATAAAAATGACTGCTTTTCAATTCTTTCAACAGAGTAAATAAAACTCCCTTGTGATTAACAGCAAATTGGTTTCCTACAGAGTTGTCAAACCTGAAGGGATGTGATAAGGGGGGGAGGAAGAAGATGGGGGAACGCTTGGTTAGTGTGCTTTCTTTGAGTACATGTTCCAAAGGTGCTTTGAGTTGGAAAGATACTTTTAACTTCTTTCAGGAAATTCCCAAGCCTGGCAAAATAATGGCAGGGGGACCAAAGTGGAAAGGGGGGTCTCAGTTGTTAACAACTACAGTTTCTAAGGCTTTGAAATGTGGGGAACCAACTCTTCCCCATTCATTTATTCTATTGAATATTTATGAAGTGCTTCCTAGTATTTTATTCAATAACTGAATATTTACTGAGTGCCTGCTATACCTAGGCACAATGCTGTGCTTCCAGGGAAGAAAGGTGAAGAAAATCCAGTTCCTGCCCTCAAGGAGTTCACAGTCTAATGAAAAGAGAGATGCGCATTGCTAGGATTCTAGTGATAAGATCTACATACTGGAAATAAAAATAGTGGATTTTCATAGTTTTTTCTGTCGCTTGACAAATAAGGTAAAGAAGCTGTTTTGCCCCCAGTTTCATGTGAAAGAGTTACAAACCAAGGCCAGTGAAAGATCAATCAGAAATGAAGATAATATAGCTTTGAAATGGTAACAGAAGGAAATGTTATTCTGTGTGTACAATACTGGTGGATGAGAACAGCATACTTTGAGGAAGTTAGGAGTGAGTGGGATGTAGGAGACCCATAGGGGCTCTGCAGGTACCACCAGGGCTAGTAGTTGATATCACCCCAGCTCTTGGTACCACCCCAGGTCCAAAAGAATAAGGGGGGGAATTGACTACAGGGATCTGGAAGGGAAAGAGTTGTGTAGAGAAGATGACCTTGAGAGGAATAGTGACTGAGAGTTGAGAGTCAAATCTAGACTAAGGCAACCAAACAGGAAAAGTGTCAGGGAAACAAACACCTAATCTCATTCTCCTCCATCCCAAGATTTTTTTCAATCTTGGTCAGGAAAGGCTTCCTGTAGTGGAGACAGCACTTGAGCTGGATCTTGACAGATGAATGAGAATTCGGTATGTGATGAGCAGAGTGAAAAAAAACCTCAAGTCAGAAAATATAGTCAGAGTAAAAGTAGGAAGTTGGGAGGTAGACTGAAACCAGATCCTGAGAGGGACTTTTATTTTATGAGCAGAAGTTTGACTTTTGTACCCAGAGCATTGGAGAGCAATTGAATAATTTCAAACCATGATCATATTTGCAGTTATCTAAAAATTTCCTTGGCTGTAGCATGGAGGATGGATTGCAGAAGGGTAAATATTGGAGAAGAGACAAGCTGGTACAGTAAACAGCAGATAAGAGGTGAGAGACTTCCCTGGTGGTCCAGTGGATAAGACTCTGCACATCCAATGCAGAGGATATGAGTTCAATCCCTGGTCGGGGAACTAAGACAGTAGTCACGTATGGATGTGAGAGTTGGATCATAAAGAAGGCTGAGTGCCAAAGAATTGATCCTTTTGAACTGTGGTGTTGGAGAAGACTCTTGAGAGTCCCTTGGACAGCAAGGAGATCAAACTACTCAATCCTAAAGGAAATCTACCCTGAATATTCATCAGAAGGACTAATGCTGAAGCTGAAGCTCCAATACTCTGGACTCCTGATGCAAAGAGCTGACTCATTGGAAAAGACCCTGATGCTGGGAAACATTGAGGACAGGAGGAGAAGGGGGTAACAGAGGATGAGATGGTTGGATGTCATCACCAACTCGATGGACACGAGTTTGAGCAAGCTCCAGGAGATGGTGAAAGACAGAGAAGCCTGGTATGCTGCAGTCCATGGGGTTGCAAAGAGTCAGAGACAACTGAGCAGCTAAACAACAACAGCAGCAAAGGGGTGAGAGCCTGGACCAACACCAAACTCATGGAGACAGAGAGACGCGGATAGTTTTGAAACAAACGAGGACGTAGAAATGATGGTTGGTGGAATGGGAGAAGTCTATGCAGCACAGAGAGGCATAAAGATTGACTCTCAGTGCCAATGGATGGCATGCTTACTTGGGGTAGAAACAAAAGCAGAACAGGTTTGGGGGAGGCAACAAGATGGCTTTGGTCTAAGACATATTGTTTCACAAGCCTGCAGGACACCTAGGTGGAGAAGCCCAAGGTGACTCAAGCTCAGGAGAGGGAGAGAGCTGGGCCCAAGGAGAGACACAGCCACGTGATCACTGTGCTGATTAGGCCACAGACACACACAGGGAGAACCTGAGAGCATGGGGAGAGAGAAAGGAGAGCGCTCACAGGCTAGATGAGCTCCCACTCTCATCTATAGGATGAAAATGAGCATGCCTGCTTTCTTGGGTTGTTGTGACATTGAAAGGGAAGACATATGTGAACGTGCCTTGGGCAGAGCAAAGACTAAATATATTTGCAAAAGCAGAAAAAAGTACAGATGCTGAGAAATTAGATTTTATACTGTGTTCAGAGAACAAAGCAACAGCTTCCTTATGCTTAATGAACATCACAATATGATCTCTGTTCTTACTTCCTGACATTATCTGTCCCTCCTTGCCGCTTGGACAGTAAGGGAAGGGCGGTGAGGTCCCAGAGCTGTTTGTATCTCACATTCACCTAAGCATTTGTAAAACAACTAGCACATCATAGGTATCCACTAAATGCAGAAATGTGGCTGATTGATTGTCTGGCAGGGAAAGCAAACAGAAAAAAATAAAAATGAGAGAGACCACAAGCCAAATATAGTCCCAATCACCCCAGCACGTCTCCATAACTGATAAACCACTCGCTCTCAGGGTCCTGTCCCTCCCCCACTGGGGACACATGATTAATGCCCTTTCTCTGTTGGAGAGTGGTGGTCCGAAGATTAATGAAGTCAGAATCCCTTAGAGATACTTGAGTAAGAAATGGGGCGTATTGTTGTCGTGTTTTAATTAATTTGAAAATTATCCTATATTGTTCAAATGGCAACTGACTCATCAAAAGTGGGTGTTTGGAAGTGATAAATGGAAAGTCTGAGGATTTTCTCATTAATTAATTTGGCTGTGAAAATAAGCACTGGCCCACATTCCCAGTGAAATAAAAACAGACCAAAAGGTAACCAAGAAGCCGGGCTAGTGTGGAATGGCATCAATTCTGCCCTGAGGCATAGACTCACACTTTAAGCAGCCAAGAAATAATTTTACATATGTAAGATGTAATACATGATTTTTAGTATTTTCCAAATTTTTTGCAATGTGCATATGTCATTTTACAATACAAGCTTAATTAAAAAAAACATTAAAATAAAAATATTCATCATACATATGTAGCATATAGAATACATATCTCATATGCAATAAGTAAAGTAATATAGAGTAAATTCTACATTTGCTTTTCTCTTTGTATATGCTTTGAGACTTTTTAAAGTTAACACTCCACAGTGTGATCTGGTCCTTTATTCTGTTTACTGTTTAGATAAACCAGGAATCTTTACTCATATGCAACAGAAACTGCATTTGATGGATACATACCAAAAGTCAGTGGAGAGAAGAATGTGAGGAAATGCAACATTTCAAAAGGAAAACAGAGGAACCAGGCTTAGGAAGAGGAAGCAAGTAGTTCGGGGAGTTTGTCAGGAACTACACACGTCTCTTCCAGGAGCTCCTGTGACAACCAGTTAGCTCAAAACCACTCATGTGACCAATTAGGAAGGGAAGACCTGGTCAGCTCAGCAAAGGCCATGCTTCTGCCTGTGGCTAGAGGAGAGGAGGGCCCTTTGCTAACTGTCCTAGCCAGCCTATACTCAAAGGACTTTGATCATGCGCCCAAGTGAATCATAATCCTGGAGCCAAAGGAAATGGCATGGGTATTGGGGAAACAAAAGCAGATGCCCGTCACATTGGTAATAGTTCCCTCTCCCCGTCCCAGTTTTTTAAGGTATAATCTACATAAAAACAATGATCATTCAAATCGAACACTGCCCCATTGCTGAATAGCTCTGATTGTTGGAAAATCCTTCTGAGTTGTTGACTCCACTGCTGTTTTTCCATATCAGAGAGGAGTCCGGATGGTGGTAAAACTGAAAACTGTCTTGTTTGAGGATCGGTGGAGAAAGCTGGGGGAGAGGGGAGTTTGGAGGCAACAGGAAGACACAGGGGTGAAATGAGCTGTCATCACTATGCTGCCAAAGGGCTGGCTGCCGTGAAGCAAAAGAATGAGGGCTGTTCTCTCTTTTCCTGAAGACCACGGTTAGAACCAAGAGTTAGAAGTTCAGGGGAGGCAGATGTCATCTCAACAAACGGTTTTAACTTTTAGGAATTAGAACTGCCCCTCTCTGGAAGGTAGGAAGTCCATTATCTCAAGAAGTAGGCAAGCAGGAAGTCCAGCCCAGGCTGGGGTTGGGTTATATGATTTCTAAAGGAGTCTTTGAACCGTAAGACTCTATGCTCCTTTATTATTTGCAAACCTAGTGAGTCCTTCTGAAAGGCTTCCTCACCTTTCACAGCTACTCGGTCATATCCATGCCTCAGGTGGGCCTCGCTTCTCCTTTTCAGTCAGTTTGCTTGCAAACCTGCGTTTGTGGAAGAATTCCCCACGCACTACTCACTGTGGGGAATGTTGGGATTCTCACCTGGGCATGGCAAGCGGGAGAGGAGAGGAAAAGCACAAATGGTAAATTAGAAGTAACTCTGAGATTTCAATTCCAGCTCTACCACTTAAATATTGTGGGATCTTGGGCAAATCACTGGACTTTGTGACTTTCACTTTATTCATATGTAAAAAGTGGATGATGATACAACAATAATAATAGCCTGCCTTTACAGAGCTGATTTTAAAAATAGGTAACACCTGGTTTTCATAGTATCCTAATGTTGTGCTAGATTACTTAGATACATTGTTTTCTTTAATCCTTCCAACAGTCCCATGAAGTGTAGATTCCATTATTCTTACTTCCCAGATGAGAAAACTGAGGTTTAGAGTGTGTAAAGCCTTTCCTTAAATGTTGGAGCTAAAATGAAAATCAACAGGTCTAACTCCGTAGGCTGAGTACTTTGAAATGCCAGCCCACGATTGTCAGAAGGACATGAAATAGCACATATCATACTGGATTTATTAGAGGATCTGTTATCCTGATAAGAAAACCAAGGCTCAGAGGGGTTTAATTAATCTGTCCAGAGTTTGAGGACAGGGGTAGGGCTGTAGGAAGGAAAATGCAAATGCGGGGTAGATCTCGAGGAAAGAAAAGGCTCAGGACTGTGGCAGGGTAGGGGAAGATTCCAGACCATGGTTTTTCACCTGCACTGCACGTTGGACTGACAGAGGTCACTTGAAACAGCACTGATGACTGGATCCCACCCCTCGAAATTCTGTTCACTCAGTCTAGCAGGCAGTCTGGGCATCGGGATTCACAAAAGCACTCCAGGGTATTTTAATGTGCAGCCAATGTAAAAACAACTGATTTAGGACAAGAGCTATTGGAATGTGGAGGGATTGAGGCCACTCCAGGCATAGGTAGCAAAGACCTTATATGTCTGTTTTTCCTCAATAATGCCATCATCTTTGCAGGATGTTTCATGTTCCAGGCATAACTGTGCCCTCAGCACTAACATCTAGTAGGCAGTCGCCATGGAACGGGATGCTCTACTCAGAGAATGAATAACTTGCATACAACCTCCACCAGGTAATAGTGCTTCCATTAGACAGATGGGTAAACAAAGGCCCAGAAATTTTCAGGAACTAAATCTCTCTGGCTTTGTACTTTCAAGTTCTGTCTATCTGCCCAAACAATCGGGAATCTGAGAAACAAATCGGGGGCCTTTCCTCTCTCCTTCCTCCCTCCAAAGCATTGCCTTGCCTCTTACTGTTTCCACCCTTCTGTGGCCCCTCCGCCTGCTTGGGAACATCAGCCTCCCAAGAGAGAGGAGAAAAGGGCTGAAGCTTCCTGACTGAAGTGTGGGCAGGAGTCAGGACGAATTGCCATTTTTGAGAAACCCTATAACCCTGTAAATTGGGTTTCTAGCTTGGTCTCAGAGCCTCACTCTACTGTGAATTTGAGTAAGCACTTCTTGTATCTAGGGCCTTTTCTTCTCTGCTGTAACATGCAGAAGGTGGACCAGAATCTGCAGGTCAAAAACTAAAGTACTTTGGGGTCTTAGGTAGATGATGTACATCCATGGGGCAGGCTCGATGGGGACCCTGGGGAAGCAGCAAGCATATGCCTTGTCTGAAGGGGTCAGGATTTATTGAACTCCAGCCAGCTGTCACCACATAGGCATGTAGGCTCAGAGGTGCCTACATGTAGGCATGAGGTCTGATTTGTTACTAAAGAAATGCTAAGAAATCTTTATTTATGTGCAATCTCCTGCTTAATCTAATATTAGTCTAACAATAGTAGTAGTAGTAATGCATAGAAAAGAAAACGTGAATGTGGACTGAATCTAGCCCACAGACGGCTTCTTTGTGACCCGAGGGTTAGATAGTCTGAAAGACTGTCAAGTTCTGTGATTTCTAAACAAGGGGACCTGACCCAATATTACAGATCACAAAAATTGGCATTTCTGCACTAGTTGAAAGTTCTCTTTAGGAAGTAAACCTAAATGGCATCCTCCTTATTATTAATTCCTAATACTTTGGCATGCATTTATTTTTGTGACCCTTGGGAAATTGTTCTTCCTCCAAAATCTGACAACCTGTGTGTTTGAAAGAGAAGGACCACCGGCTTTATAGAGAAACAGTGCCCTCTGCTGGGAGAGTAAAGCAGAAATCGCCTTTGGCTCTGAGGTCACCTAATACTTGAAAGATTTGTTTGTTTTCACTTGAGATAGATTTAATGAAGAATAATAAATAAAAATCTAAATGCATATTTATGGATGGTTTGATGGATGTTAGGCAGAAATTGAGCTTTCATGTATCCATTTGGGAGTAATTACTCTTAATCTATTTTTTTTAAAAAAAGTCCAGGATTAGAGAAAGGAAGAAAACATTTGTTACATCAACTGACAACAATCTGGAATGCACAGACAAGGAGAGGAAATTGGAGTCTAGGTCTCCAGACTATGTTCTGGAAAATCAGAGCCTTTAAAATAATGTATTGCAAATTTATGGGTTTCTCACCGCAGCCGCTTAATAAATCCTCCCAATAACGCTCCAAGGCCGGTATTATTGTCCTCATTTGACAGATAAGGAAAATGAAGCACAGAGAGTCTGAGGGAGCAGCTGGGAACTTTTTATCAATTAAATGATAGAAACAAGCTTAGGCTAGTTGAGTAGCCCCTCTAAGCCTCAATTGCCCTATTTGTGAAACATGGATAAAAATACCATCTATGTTTGCAACAAAGATTAAATGCAAAATACGGTGAGGCACTGAACACAGTGCTTGCCCCAGACTTAGCCTGGTGCCCAGCGCTAGCGACTCACTGCAATGATCAGAGGCAAGATCATTTATTTATTTACTTTTGGCTGTGCTGGGTCTTCATTGCTGCCTGCAGGCTTTCCTTAGTTTCAGCGAGCAGGGGCTCCTCTCTAGTTGTGGTGCCCAGACTTCTCATGGTAGTGGCTTCTCCTGTTGCGGAGCACCGGCTCTAGGGCTTAGGCTCAGCAGTTGTGGCACACACGCTTAGTTGCTCTGCGGTGCGTGGGATCTTCCCAGACCAGGGATCGAACCTGTGTCCCCTACATTGACAGGCAGATTCTTTTTGTTTTTAAGATAATTCAAGTTGTCTTTTTTCAGCTTTTTTTTTTTTTGAGTGTTTTTTTTTTTAACCAAAGGAAATTTGCTTTATAATGTTGTGTTGTTTCTGCTGTACAACCATGCAAAACAATCATAATTATATATATATCTCCCCTCCCTCTTGAAACTTTCTCCCCTCCCCCTCACCCCACCCTTCTCAATCATTACAGAGTACCAGACTGGGCTCCCTGTGTTATATAGCAGTTTCCCACGAGCTATCTATTTTACACAGACGTAGAGAATGGACTTGTGGCAGGTGGATTCTTAATCACTGGATCACGGGGGAAGACCCAGAAGCCCAGATCTTTTAACTGCTAGTCCTGTGACTTGCCCACTATGTTCCACACTGTCTTGTATGATCAAAATAGTGACCACAGTGCTGCTGAGATCTATAACACTGGCCCCAAACCCTAAAAACATAGCCCAGATTTTTTTTTTAACGTAAATGGCTTTGTCAACAGCTATGAAGATCTTTATTTGCATCATAAAGATAGAGTATTCTAAGTGAGGGGTGTTGTGTTTCCTGTGAATTGTTCTCCTATGTCCAACGACTGGTCTGGTAGATTCCTGAGCTCTGCATTTGAATAGGAATATTATTATGTTGGATTTCCTAGGTGGTGCTAGTGATTAAGAACCAACTTGCCAATGCAGGAGACATAAGAGATGCCAGTTTGATCCCTGGGTCAGGAAGATCTCCTGGAGGAAGGCATGGCAACCCACTCCAGTATTCTTGTCTGGAAAATCCCATGGACAGAGGAGCCTGGTGGGCTACAGTCCATGGGGTCGCAAAGACTCAGACACAATTGAAATGACTGAGCACATTATCGTGTTGAAGTGAAGCTCAGTTGTGTCCGATCCTTTGCGACTCCATGGACTGTCCATGGAATTTTCCAGGTCAGAATGCTGGAGTGGGTAGCCTTTCCCTTCTCCAGGAGATCTTCCCAACCCAGAGATCGAACCCAGGTCTCCCACATTGCAGGCGGATTCTTTACCAGCTGAGCCAGAGGGGGAGCCCATTATCATGTTGGATGATACCCAAAAGAAAGGGGTGAGGGGTCCAGGACCCTCATCAAAAAGGAAACATTTCTCCACTCATCCCTTCACTTGTTTACTTATTCTTCAACATTTATTGGGTGCTTGTTTTGCCATGTGCTAAGGATAGGTGCGTACATGCTAAGTCACTTCAGTCCTGCCCTATTCTTTGCAACCTTATGGACTGTAACCTACCAGGCTCCTCTGTCCATGGGATTCTCCAGGCACAAATACTAGAGTGGGTTGCCATGCCCTCTTCCAGGGGATCTTCCTGACCCAGGGATTGAACTTGCATCTCCTGCATTGGCAGGCAGGTTCTTTACCACCAGCCCACCTGCAAAGCCCAAGGATATAGCCAGGAGCAAAACAAACATAACCTCCGGTCTAATGAACCCAAATCTAGAGAGGATTCCTATGGTCAAAGAGTAATGGAGGGCATCATGTGAAGAATGGATTTGGGCCAAGGATTTGGGCAGAACTTTTTTAACTGACTGGAGGGGCAGATGGGAGGCAACTGGTTCAAATGTGTGAACTCCTTATTGACCAGCATTCCCAGGAGGAGTCTAGAAAGCTCCTGGGAGGTTTAGAGGAGATTCAAGATGGAAGTGAGTTGGAGCAGGGTTTGGCCACTTGATTTCTCTCAAACCTAGCTAGACACCATGGAGATGTCAACATTGACCAGTGTGTTCTGGAAAAGTTCCCAGGAGCTGCCTCCATAGTGGAGGAGAAAAACAAGGCCCTGAGTCCTTGGACTTTGGCTTTCTCTCCTGAACCTCCATCTTCTTGATGGTTCAGATCTTTCTTGGTCATAGAGAATTCTTCTGAAGTATGTCCCTCAACAGAGCACAAGGGTTTTGTGCTTGCTAAGTCACTTCAGTCATGTCTGATTCTTTGCCGACCCCATGGACTGCAGTCTACAAGGCTCCTCTGTCCATGGGATTCTCCAGGCAAGAACACTGGAGTTGCCATTCCCTCCCCCAGGGGATCTCCCTAACCCATGGATCAAACCTGTGTTTCCTGCATTGCAGGCAGATTCTTTTTACCACTGAGCCACTGGTAAAGCCCAAACACAAGGGAATTGGCAACAAAAGTCCTTAGTGCAGGACAAAGATGTTTCTCAAAAGCCCACAATGGGGCAAATTCATTTTCATTGTTTATTATGATGTAAAATATAAGCAACAAGAGTGAGGGGGGAAAATCACCCAAAGATAACCACAGCTAAGAGGACTTCTATTTTTTCCTTCTGTTTAGTATTCTATTTTTTTTTTTTTCAGTACATAAAATCACACCAAATCCTGCTTTTTCACTTACCAACATTCAAAAGGACTATTTCTTTAACATTTTTATAAGTTCTTCATTATAATCATATATTGAATTGTGTAATTATTATTCCATTATTTTTATTAATATATAATGTTACACAGAATAAATATGCCATCATTTACTTATTCATTCTTCTATCATTGACCACTTCCCATTTTTGACCCTATTCTGGTACTACGGTAGAAGTTCATACAGAACACAGATTTGGGGGAATAAAGGCAGAAATAGTGTGCTCAGTGGGGAGAAAGCAGGTTGGCCTTGGGTGGAGGGTAAGAGAGCTGATAAACAGAAACGGAGGAAGTGACATAGACTTAAAGATCTGTGGCTGTTCCCCTGTGTAGATGTTCCTGGTGAGGGAAGTGAATGTGCAGTCAGGTAACAATGATAAGACATCCTCCTTGGAGATCAGTCCCACACCAGTGACCAGCTAGGGACCTCAGGAAAGGACCTCTGAGCCTCACACGATGGCCGTAAGAATCACAATGAACTGGTAGATACGAGGGTTGTAGAAAATGAGATGATGTGCAAAGGGCTCAGTGCCATGCCTCGTCCTCAGCATGTGCCCAGCAGAGGCCAGTTGTGCCAGAGAGTCTCTTGGTGACTCAGAGCCACTAGTCCTTGTAAGTTCTCCCTTATACCATGGGGGCTGGAAACCTGGCAACTATGCTTTTATAAAGTACCTGATCCCCGAGTGTGTTAGTTTGCCAGGGCTGCCATAACAGAGAATCGCAGACTTAACAACAGAAATGTATCTTCTCACAGTCCTGGAGGCTGGAAGCCTGAGATAAAGAGAGGCCTCTCTCAGAGTGTGAAGAAAAGGGATCCCTTCCTACACTGTTGGTGTGAATGTAAACTGGTGCCGTCACTATGGAAAACAGTATGGTGGTTTTTTAAAAACGTAAAGTAGAATTGCCATGTGATCTAGGAATCCCACTCCTGGACATATATCCAGAAAAGACAAAGACTCTAATTTGAAAAGATATGCCCCAACATTCATTGCAACACTATTTATGATAGCCAAGACATGGCAGCAACACAAGTGTTCATAAATAGATGAATGGATAAGGAAAATATGACATAGGAATATATACACCCACACAATGGGATATTACTCAGCCATAAGAAGAATGAAATAACACCATTTGTGGAAATACGGGTGGACCTAGAGATGATTTTACCAAGTGAAGTAAATCAGAGAAAAACAAATATATGATATCACTTATATGTGGACTCTAAAAAATAGTACAAATGAACTTATTTGCAAAACAGAAACAGGCTCACAGAAATAGAAACCACACTTACAACTACTGAAGGGGAAGGGGTTGGGGAGTGATAAATTAGGATTAACAAGTACACATTACCATATATAAAACAGATAAACAATGAGGATTTACTGTATAGCACAGGGAACTATATTCAATGTCTTATAATAACCTATAATGGAAAAGAATTGAGAAAGAGAATATATATATATACACACATATGATTGAATCATTTTGCTATACATCTGAAACTAGCACAATATTTGTGTATTGTAAATCAACTATACTTCAATAAAGTAAAGGGATAACCCTCTCTCCTTGGCTTGCAGTTGGCCACCTTCTCCCCGTGTCTTCACATGATCTTCCTTCAGTGTGTGTCTTAATTTTTTCCTGCAAAAAGACAACAGTCACATTGTTTAAGTTCCACCCATACCTTAAATATCTCTTTAATGACCTTATCTGCTATCACTCACATTCTACTGAGGGTTAGGACTGCAACATATGAATTGGAGGCAGGGGATTCATAGTTCAGCCTCTATCCCAGAATATGGGTTAGAGACATAGGTAGTATTTGGAAGACAGAAGAGAAGCAAAAGACATTTTCTTGGTCTTTGGTTGGCATAAGATTTCTCCAGTGTCTGCAGCTTCCAAGAATCTTCTTGAAAATCACCCATTTTCTGCTGCAGACAGCCCAAATCATTAGCAATGGGTTCCTACAGTTCCTGCACCACTGCTGTCTTGAACACTGGCAGTGGTTTCTTCTAATAGCTTTGGAGGCATCTAATTTCCTGTACAAATTCATTTCTATTTGAGATACGTACAGTGGTCTTTGATTTATTGACTGAATCTTGAAGGCTACAGTAACTATTATTTTAAACGGGGTGGGATGGTTGGTGAGTAGAGTTTCAAGGAAACCATTAAAAAGAAGACAGTGGCAAGTCAGACATGAATAGATCCTGGAGAAATTGAAGATAGGATATTTGGAATTCATTCTACGGTCTAGGACACTATAGATTTTTCTCACTGAAACATCCCTAATAGCAGAAAGCATAAGCCGCCATGGATTCTGACAGCAACTGCTACAAGTAAGAAAATTCTTTGAAATCTTTAAAACTCACCCCAATTTTTCATATGTTCATTTGTTTTAATGTAAAATAATATTTTTAATTATTAACCATCAAATAAAATGAACATTCTAGAGTGATGCCACGTTTATCCTATGGTTTTGAATACTGTCCAGACCTGGTCACTAACCACAGCTTGAGAGCACAGCCCAAGGCAATATGGAATCACTGAATGGTTCTAGGAAGCAAAGTAAAATAAAGCAATTGCTTTTGAATGGTCTCTGTGCTGCTGTGTGGAGGGTGGAAGGAGACAAGCATGGGAACAGGGAGATATGTTAGAGCCTGTTGTAACAATCCAAGTGAAAATGTCAAGACACCAAAATAAGGCTCTGGAGCCAAGGTACCTAAGAGAGTTTGTGCAGGTCACTGTCACCTCTGACTTCAGCAGAAAAAAAAAAAAAAGCAGGTCAAGACATGTGACAGCCAAGGTCCTTCCCAGTCCAAAGGTGTTGGGATTTCTTTCTGCTTCTCTTCACCTCGTGCTCACCTCTTAATCCATTATTAATTTGCATAGTTTGTTTCCTGCAAAGGTCAGCCTCACTTAAAGAGAACTTTTGCTGCTAGTTTGCTAATGAGACGAATATCTGTAGACTTGTTTGTTTTAAAGCGGAAGAGGAAGTTCTAGATCTAAGAAAAATTGATCTTTTGACAGAGGTGTCTAGTAATTTCTAATTCTACTTTGACGTATAGAATATGCCATACATACCTGGCACGTAGGAGGTGCTCAATAAATACCTGTTGAATTACCAAGTGAATGAATAAATGACAAGTTCCAATGCATTCACATGCATCTTATCACAAGTCTTCCCTTATGCTATCCTGTGTATCTTACATTATCTTGGCACTTCAGCCCACAGTTTAAGGCCTTGTTCATATATGTGCTGCTTCCTCTGCTTACAATGTCTTTTGCCTCTTAATCCATCTGGAAAATGTCTGCTCACTTGTCACAACTCAGCTTAAATATCACATTGTCAAAGAAGAGAATAGATTTGTAAGTTGAACACACACATTTAGAGTCACACAGACCTTGATTCAGATCCAGGCTTTAAGATATATATAGTGAGAGGTGTTCCAATAATCTTTTCTCATAAACTTTTGGTTTCTTAAAATGTAAGAAAAATGAGAAAGAAAAATCATTTTGCCAGATCCAGACATCATTTTCCACGGCTGTGAACCATAGTTCTACAGGCAGCCCAACTTGGTAATAGTACCAAGCTTCATGTCTTCTTTTGCTGAATGTCTCAAACTTCTGCCCACATGGAAACATGGCCATAGGCTGGATAGCAAATATATCTGATGACACAAAATCTCAGACATATACTAAAAGTACCAGATCTTTAACTCAATCCTCAATTTGACTTGGGTCAAAAACATTCCTGATGCTTGTGCACTATATGCCCAGAGGATTGCATGCTTTGGGGTTGACCGAGGCTGGCCAGTGCTCCTCAGAAAACTTGAAAACTGTTGTTATTCATATGTGGTTATTCAGGGTTCCATGTGGAATTCATGACAAGACTGTAGGGAATCAATTGAAAACGTAGAACTCTTTCTTCTTCCACCAAATCCACACCTTTGCGTTGCACCTGAGTCCACCTGGATGACCCACCAAACAGGGCTCATGGTGTGTTTTACCCACTGTCAACCTGTGGGTTTTGGGGCTCAGAGGTATGTCACAGGTATGCCTAGCTACAACCTTCACTCACAAGCTTGTTTTCCATAAGAAACCCTGAAGTACTTGAATTGTACTTCTGTCATCACACATCCAGAGGCCTAAACAAAATGAAATGTATTTAGAAGGCAGGAAACCATGGGTGGCTTGAAATAAACTTCAAAGTGACACCAAACCCATTAATATACAACTTGACTTTCACATCGCAAACTAGCATCAATATCATCCTTCACAACAAAATAAGTTTTGAGACTTGCTAGATTTCTGCCCTTAGGCAAGTTTCCCAAACTCTCTTAGTTTCAGTTTTCTTATTATAAATTGTGAGTAATAATTCCCATTGTGAGACTTCAGTACAGTGTATTAACAAACCTGGCACACAGGAGATGTTTAGTCAACAGCGTCTGTAATTATGTCTCCAAAAACTCTTTCGTTCATGGGCTGTGTTTCCTTTCTCAGTACCGTGAATACAGAATTTCCTCACCTATTGACTGGGTAAAATAATACCAAAGTTATAGGACTGTTAGGGCTTAAGTAGATAAGACACATAAGATTTACCATCTCATCACAATTCTAATTTGCATTATCCTAAAATTGAACATGCTTCCACTAGAGTCTTTGACTGTTTCATGTATGTCTTTGGGAAGGATGGGTGAATACCATGTGTTGGGTGCCTACCACAGGCCAGGCGTGTATAATATGCTTTTGATACATTATCTCCTTGGATCTATCCCCAGACTCTGTAAGGAGAAATTGAACCCCCATTATAAGAGGAGAATATAGATGCTATAGAAAGGCTGAGGAACTCACCAGGTGTGATGCCATGTTCTTCGCATCATTCTACAGCTTAACTGAGGCCAAAGCAGATGATCCATAAGTGTCAAAGAATGCTCCCACGGATGATGAGACCCCTCCTCTGAGGCCAAATGGTCACTGAAGTTCAGCACTTGAGAGCACCTTGGGGCCAAATTGCCTTGGCTCTGTCGCTTTCCAACACTCTAACTTTGGATACATTCTTAACCACTCTGTGCCTCAGTTTCAATCAACTGTAAAATGGAAATCACAATAGCATCTACTTTATATTAGTGTGTTTTTTTGAGAATAAATGCACTAGTGTTTGTAGATTATTTTGCATAGTGCCCGGCGCATAGTAAGTTCTCAGTTAATGCCTCTCCTAAATAGATAGGTCTCAGAGCCCCTTCAGTAGCACTGCTGGAATGACTCAAGAAACCACCCACCAAGCTGTGGTAGGTCTGGGCCTTGGGAGCCTGCAGACACTTGGATGCTGTTGCTGGTAAGAAGCGGGGCCCATTTCCAGCTGTAACAGCCTCACAGTTGACAAAGGGATGGTGTTCATTTCCTTCAAAAGTTGTTTGGCTCTCTTTCCAAGGCTTTAGGGCAACTGCTGTTTCAATAGGAAGCTCTCTGAAGCTGTGAGTCAACAGTCGCTCATCCTGGGAGGTGATTCACACGCCAGAGTGTGCGGTCCACAAATGGTGTGGGGGTGGTACCTCTGGGGGAGAGATTGACATGCCCCCAAATGAGTTGTTTGTGATCACAGGCTGCTCATGAGCAGACATGAGAACAGATGCACCAATTAATTTCTTGTCGTGTCCCCTGCACACTCCTTCAGGAGGGGCACAAATGTTGCTCAAAAAGATGTCTAACTTGGACATGAGAACAGTCATTCCCCCACCTCACAGTCCTTTACAAAATGAGGGCTGTTTAAAGAGTCAGAGTGAGGAATGAGAGCTTTGGGTCGTTCCAAGATTTATGTTATTCATTTTGAGGTAAGACAGGTGAATTCCTGAGAAACTGGAGAAGGACTTTGAAGCTGAAGGCAGTTTCAGTGGGGTGAGAGTTTTGCTCCTAGTTTTTTACTTGATAATGAAAACTTTAAGATAAAAAAATAATTAACCTATTACTTACCTGTCAGTTTCCTCCAATAGACTGTGTGCACTCCAGGGGTCCTAATCTTAGATTCAGGACTGGGAGTCCTGCATTGGCCATGAGCCAATAAACCTGGATCTAAATCTGAGTTCTAGACAAGTTACTTAACTTCTCAGGGCCTCAGTTTTCTTCTCTATAATATGGAGACTCAGAATAATACAAACCTGGTAGAGTTGTTAAGAACATTCATTGATCTAATACAGTTCTACTCAAAATGGGATCCATGGACCAGAGCTCATCTATCAACTGTTACCAGCCCTTGGTCAGGTACATACAAAAAGTGAACATAATCTTTTGGGACCCACTACAGCAATTGCACATTACAGCAATAATTTTATTATATTCAGTGAAAGTATCAGCTCATAGTAGATAAAATTTTAAAAAACAAACTGGTCCTTCATCACAATGAAAACTATTAATAGTTAAATGTAGATATATTTAAGCATCTCCTTTTTAAAATACATATTGTTTTATTATAAGTATCTTCCTTTTATTTTTTCTTTGTGGTTTCTTTTGAGCTTTATGGGTAGGTAGTATGGTTTCCATTTCAGGATTTTTAAAGAGAAATTTTAAATATTTATTATTAAAAGTGGGTATCATAGACTTAAGGACACTAATTAAAGAACTTAGTAAGCATAAGGATTTTGGATTTGATTCTAAGATGGTTCGAGAGAGTTGGGGTTCTAAGTGGGAACCCTGGGAGCATAGTGAGGGAGGGGCTTCTGTGAAATCCCATTCTTCAGCAGTGTGGTTCATGGTAGACTCTCCTCCTTGGTTCTGCTGTTGGAAAAGCCTTCTTGATGAGCTCTTGGTTGACAGCAGTCCTTCCCACCTTATAGTGCATTCCACAAGATAGAGGATGAGTTTTGCTTAATATCAACTCATTTAATATTGGACAAGAACAAATACTGGGCCACTATAACTGCCATAAAAGTGATTCTTTTGAAATCTGCCAGTTCACAGGCATTTAAGGTGCTCTTGATGTGCTTCATAAAGAGAGATGAATGACAGCACTGTTGTTGTTCAGTCACTAAGTCTTGTCTGACTCTCTGTGACCGCACGGACTGCAGCACACCAGGCTCCTCTGTCCTTCACTATTTCCCAGAGTTTGCTCAAATTCACGTCCATTGAGTCAGTGATGCTATCTAACCATCTCATCCTCTGTCTTCCCCTTCTCTTTTTGCCTTCAGTCTTTCCCAGCATCAGGGTCTTTTCCAATGACAGCATAATGTAGCAAAAAGAACAAAAACTTTGGAATCAGGCATAACTGGGTTTGATTTTTAACTCTGCCACCTGGTGTCCAGCAAGTTACCTAATTTCTGGACCTCAGCTGCCTCACTAGTAAAATGGGGGTTATAATCCTAATTATTCTTTGTAAGAATCAGCAGTGGTATTTGCAGTGCGCTCCTGACATAGAATATTTCAATAATTGTTAGCTTCTATCTCCCCCATTTTTCCATGAAAAAACTTCCATGAATAAACTAATTTCAGTTCAGTTCAGTCGCTCAGTCATGTTCAACTCTTTGTGACCCCATGGACTGCAGCATGCACGTTTCCCTGTCCACCATCTCCCAAAGCTTGCTCAAACTCACGTCCATTGAGTCAGCGATGCCATCCAACCATCCCGTCTTCCATTGTCCCCTTCTCCTGCTGCCTTCAGTCTTTCTCAGGGTCTTTTCTAATCAGCTGGCTCTTCAAATCAGGTGGCCCAAGTATTGGAGCTTCAGAGACGGCCACAAATTTTGTACTATTCCTCTCAATGAAGCGGAGTTTAATTTGCCTCCCCTCAATCAGAGCGGGATTCATCTCTTATTTGACTATGGAATGTAGCAGAGTCATGTTCTAGGACTTATAAAACTAGGTTGCAAGAAATCTTGCAGTTTTCACCTGGGCCTCTTAAAAATTTTTCAATGCCATCTGCTATGTGAAGTGAAAGTGAAAGTCGCTCAGTTGACTCCGAATCTTTGCAACCCCATGGAATTCTCCAGGCCAGAATACTGGAGTGGGTAAACTTTCCCTTGTCCAGGGGATCTTCCCAACCTAGGTCTCCTGAATTACAGGCAGATTCTTTACCAGCTGAGCCACAAGGGGAGGCCAAGAATACTGGAGTGGGTAGCCTATTGCTTCTCCAGAGGACCTTCCCAATCCAGGAATTGAACTGGGATCTCCTGCATTGCAGGCAGTTTCTTTATCAACTGAGCTATCAGGAAAGCCATCTGCTCTGCCAGTATCCCTTCCATGCTGTGAAGAAGCCCAAGCCAGAAAAGCCGAGGAGGCAATGGATGAAGTGTCCCATCATTCTCCCGCTGGACCACTCATCCCAGCCCAGGTGAATTAAAGAGGTCTTCAGATGACCCCAGCACTAACTGCCATCTCTAATGATAACCAAGTGAAAGACTGTGTGAGAACCACTCAGCTAAGGCTATCCATTTGATAGACTTCTAAGAGAAAATCCTGTATTGTTGTTTTAGCCACTACATTTCAGGGTGGTGTGTCAAGCAGCCATAGATAGCCAGAACATTCTGCTAGAGTATAATTTCTGGTCTTTCTACGCCTTACTAACTTATCAGTCAGTGATTGGTGCTTTGTCAATAGTTTAACCTCCATTAGTCTGTCTACAATCCTGTACTGACCAAGGTTAAGGTATTCAAGGTTGCTGTTCACACATGGCCAGCCCTGTTTCCTTTTATAGTAACCTGTGAGCATTTTCCTCCTTCTCTTCAGTGAGGTGAGTAGGTTCTTGGTGGGGAGGGCTGCTTGCCTTGCTGATCTTACCTGTGATTTGGCTGATAAGTAAAGAGGAGTCTATTTGGTTGGCCAAAAATTTCGTTTGGGTTTTTTCCCATACCATGTTACAGAAAAATCTGAACAAACTTTTTTGGCCAACCTAATAAATTGAGTCTATTTTCTCCAGTCCAGATCTGATATTTTCATTGCCTTCTTTTTGACTCAACTGGTTTAGAACCAATAGTGGGGAGTGTTGGGACTGGCATTGCAGAGAGGATCCAAGCTCTCTAACAGTACTGATGTTCAGAAGAGTAAATGATTAGGTACTAAGTAGGTTCCCAACTTGCCCTGTACTCTTACTGATATGGAATTCTTGCTCATGTTGCTAATAATGTATTTAATATCCTCAAACTTAGAAACAAGCTAAAGCACTTATTATCATTGTTGGCAAATTGCTGGTTTTCTCTTGACATGTTTGATGGTTTGCTTACATTACTTCTCTCTAAAATCAAGACAACTTTCAGCCAAAGCCAAGCTAATAACAAAACCCGAGAGAATGCCATCATATCCTCTATACAACTCAAACACGACTTCTAATTTCCTTGGCCCCTGGGAAGCTGACAGTGTGTATATGCTTTATTGAATTTGTTGGGCCTCTTTTTTTTTTTTTTTTGGTTACTGTTGTGTTGATTCCAGTTATCCTTGCAGCTCAAGACATAGATAGAGGACATTCTGTTAAGGTGACAAATGCAGTGTTTCCCACCTCTTCCTCATGATTATTTTAACTCATTTATACCTCATCCCTTAAGTCATTCATTCCACATGTCTTTATTGGGAGCTGTCTCTGAATCAGGACCTGTTCTAGGTCCTGGACATACAACTATAAATGAAGCACTTTCAGACCCTTGCCTCATAAGCAGTGTGTTGAACGATGGAGCAACGGAGCAAGCAACTGGAATGCTATTGTAGAGTGCTCCCATGAAGAAATACATAGGGTTCTGAGGAAAGAAAGCAGACGTACCAAGGACACAATTTTCTGATAACTGTCTTCATTGAACATTCAAACGCAAAATTTGAAAAAACTTTCTGTCTTAGCTTATGGGTGAATTTTGCCATTGCGTTTGGTATTCCTCCATTGCCTTATTAATAAAATCTTAGGCAAAAGAATTGCTGAAGATGGAAAATGAATGTCTAGTAATATATATTAATGTAGATTGCAATATACATTATCTTAGTTAAGCCCCACCACCTCCTTGTGAAGGGACCTATCGTCTCTGTTTTACCGAGGAGGCTGAGACTTCTACAGGTTAAATAACTTGCCTAAGGTCACACAGCTGGTATAAGGTAGAGACAAGGTATAAAGATAGGTCTGTGTAAGTTCAATTTCATCCTCTCACTACCATATTGCATAATAGGAAAATATCTAGAGAAATCATACTCACCCATAACATTTTGCTGTTAATTGTGAACATGTTCATTTGACATTTGATCTGAATGTTTCTGAGAAATGAGGTTATATCTGTACATTAATTTGTAAATCAAGATTCTGTTCAGAAATCCTGTTTGAAGTGGATTAAACCAAAAATCTAGGGGTGGCGATTACTGGCTAAACCCCAGAAAGGAGAGGAATGAGTCTGATCACAGGAAAGACTGCAGCCACAGATGCAAACCTCATCAGTGCTGTCTCTCTCTGTCTCTCACCCCCATGGGATGACGTCATGTTTTCTGATCAGCATTCTAGGTGGTGTATTCACATTCTAGCAGCTCCATAGCCAGAAGTTGAAGGGCTACTTCCCCAAAGCATGTTTGAAAACGCTCCAGAGAAGGACTCCTACTGATTCTGTTAGGGTTGTTCTGACCATGAGGATGGACTACAATGATTGGTTCTGCTTGTAACTGACATAGATAGTCATTGATGAGCTAGATCAAGAAAAAAAGTCCATTTATAGAGTGCAAATCACTTTTACAAGGAGCTCTAGGACCGGTCACCAGGAACCAAGATAATAGCAAGGAAGAAAAGTGAAATGCTATTTGCTTATCAGCCTCAGGGACAAAGCAAGTGAAATGGAAACAATTATATTAATCATGAGAGCACCATAAATACAAACATAACCATAAGGACATAGCCATTAAAGTAGACTTCAGACTGTAAATATTTAGAATGGCAGAAAAAAACCACTGAAAATGACCTAAAATGTCCAACAATGTGAAAGTCATTAGGTAAACTCTAGTTTATATTGCCTGCTGATGTTATGCAAAAATATGTTTACACAGAATTTTGAGTAATAGAGACAAACCTGTACACAAATGTTGAGAGAAGCATTTTTTATAAGAACCAAAAAATGGAAACAATTCAAATGCCCATCAACTGAAGAATGAGTAAGCAAACTAATACAATGGAATGTGCGTGTGTGCTAGGCAAGAACCCTGGAGTGGGATACCATGTCCTCTTCCAGGGGATCCTCCCAACCCAGAGATCGAACCCACTTCTCCTGTCTCTTGCATTGGCAGGAGGGTTCTTTACCACCAGCACCACCTAGGATGCCCATACAATGAAATATTGTTTGACAATAAAAAATAATGAAGTACTGATTCATGCTACAACATGAATGAACCTAGAAAACATTATGCTAAATGAAAGAAGTCAGTTACAAAGGACCACATATTGCACCATTCCGTATATATGAATCCATATATATGAAGTACCAAGCATAGACAAATCTGTAGAAACAGGAAGTAGATTAGTGGTAGTCTAGGGCTGCTTCCCAGGTGGTGCAGGAATAAAGAATCCACCTGCAATGTAGGAGACACAGGAGACGGGGGTTCAATCCCTGGGTCAGGAAGGTTCCCTAGAATAAGAAATGGCAACCCACTCCCAATATTCTTGCCTGGCGAATCCCTTGGACAGAGGAGCCTTGTGGGCTACAATCCATAGGATCGCAAAGAGTTGGATACAGCTGAGAACACACACACACACACACACACACACACACACACATGCAGGGTTGGGAAGAGGAAACAAATGGTAAATGATTGCTGCTGGATGTGGGGTTGCTTTTTGAGATGAAGAAAATGTCCTAAAATTAGATAGTGGTATAACCGCAAGCAAAAGAATGAAATTTGTCTCTTATTTTAAACCACTCACAAAAACTAACTCAAAATGGATTAAAGAGTTAAGCATAAGACCTCAAACTGCAGAACTCCTAGAGGAAAACATAGAGAAAATTCCTGGCAGCAATTTCCTGACGTGACACTGAAAGCGCAAATAACAAAGGCAAAAATAGATACGCTGGACTATATCAAACGAAAAGTCTCTGCCCAATAAAAGAAATGATCTACAAAATAAAAATTCATAAGATCAGCAAGTTCTGGGGACCTATGATTACAGCTAATAATACTGTATTATATTTTTCTTACCACAAAAAAAGAAATAGTAGCTTTTTGATGGGGTAGAAGGGTTACTGTGATGATAATTAATTTGCCGTAATGTATCAAAGCATCAAGTTGTACACCTTGTACAATACTGTTTATCAATTATATCTCAATGAAGTGGAAAAAATAAAAAAGTAAGAATCCTTACTGGATCTTAAAGCTAAATATACATAAATAAATAAAATCAGTGATGATGCTTACACATTCTACGACTTTGATAAAAACACCTTAAAGAGTGAATTTTATTGTATACAAAATATGTCTCAGTAAGATTATCATTAAAATAAGTAAAACTCTTATTGGAGAAACAATGACAAAAAATAATGAGAAGAATGTTAATGGTCTAATAACACTGAGACAAAAAGCAGATGACATGGACTGAATGCTAGTGTCTCCCTTCCCATTTTTTGCTGAAGCCCTAGTTTTCAATGTGATGGCATTTGAGTGGAGCCTTTGGGAGGTGATTAGGTTTACATTGGGTCCTGAGGGTGGAACCTTCATAATGGGATTGAAAACTGAAGTGAAAGTGCAGTCACTCAGTCATGTCCAACTCTTCAGGAACCCATGGAGTGTACCCCACCAGGATCCTCTGTCCATGGGGATTCTCCAGGCAAGAATACTGGAGTGGGTTGCCATTTCCTTCTCCAGGGGATCCTCCCGACCCAGGGATCAAACCCAGGTCTCCCGCATTGCAGGCAGACACTTTATCCTCTGAGCCACCAGGGAAACCATCATGAGATTAGTGTCTTTATAAAAGGGGTTTCCAAAGTGGTGCTAGTGATAAAGAATCCATCTGCTGATGCAGGAGATGCAGAAGATGGGGATTGTGTCTCTGGTTCAGGAAGATCCCCTGGAGAAGGACATGGAACCCATTCCAGTGTTCTTGTTTGGAGAATCCCACGGAGAGAGGAGCCTGGCAGACTAGGTCGCAAAGAGTCTGAAGCAACTTAGCACACATGCACACATTTATAAGAAGAGGAAGAAGCTCCATCTCCCTCTCCAGGAACATGCATGGAGGAAAGGCCATGTAAGGACACAGCAACAAAATGGCTGTCTGCAAGCCAGAAAGTGACCCTTACTAGGCACCTTGATCTTGGATTTCTCAGCCTCCAGAACTGTGAGAAATAAATTTCTGTTGTTTAAACTATCCAGCTTCTCATATTTTGTTATAGCATCCCAAGCAGACTAAATAAAACAGCAGAATACAAAATTCAATATAACCGTAACTATATAAGACAAATGTACAGAACAGAAAACACATGGGGAAAAGATATGTTTGCTCTATTCTAAGTGATACTTCTTTCAAATTTTTCTATCTTTTTTAGGATGTTTTGCAAAAAACTCATTTGAGCTCCAAGTGCTCACAGGCCAATATTTATTGAGCATTTACTCCTTGCCAGGATCCATGATTTTAGTTGGTCTTTATAAAAATCTTATGAGGCAGGAACTATAAATTCCTCCATAGTTGACCCTCTCTACCCCTGTGTTTCACATCTGCAGATTCAACCAACTTCAAATAAAAAATAATTGAAAAAATTTTCAGAAATTTCCAAAACGCAAAACTTGAATTCGCTGCACTCACAACTATTTACATAACATTTACATTGTACTTGAAATTATTTACATTCATTGTGTTAGGTATTATAAGTCATCTAGAGATAATTTAAACAATACTGGAGGACATGTATAAATTCTGGGCCTCCCTGGGTGGCTCAGACTGTAAAGAATCTGCCTGCAGGGTGGGAGACCCAGGTTCTATCCCTGGGTTGGGAAGATCCCCTAGAGGAGGGCAAGGCAACCCTCTCCAGTATTCTTGCCTGGAGAATCTCATGGACAGAGGAGCCTGGCGGGCTATGGTCCATAGGGTCGCGAAAAGTCAGACAGGACTGAAGCAACTTAGCACACACAGAACAGTACCGTCTTTCCTTCTCCCTCATGGAAAAGGAATTTTAAGGTGCTGCAATAAATGGGTTGTCCAATTTATTCAAGAAGCATCTTGCATCAGGTTGCCTCTGACTGAGGGCTTCTTCCTCAACCTGCTCCAGCTCATCTTCACATCTCAGCAGCTAGCACCTGCATCCCTTGCATTACTCAAGCAGAAAACTTGGGAGTTATTCTTGTTGCCTCCCTCTTCCTCACTCCCACAGCCCATCTGTCACAAAATCCTGTTGATTATACCTCCAAAATATATCTCAGTTTCATCTGCTACTCTCTGTTGCCACTACCCGTGTCCAAACAACTATTAGATCTCATCTGGATCCCTGATCTCTCCCACTTTCACAGTACTCTCCCCAAAATACACACACACACACACACACACACACACAAAATCCATTAACCACCCATTACCCAAAGTGGTCTTTTAGAAAAATATGCAAGATCATGTCACTTTCCTGCTTAAAACCCATAAATGGTTTTTCTATTGTCCTCAGAATATTACTAAAAATCTTCCCTGATGCTTTCATAGCCCTCCTATGATCTGGCCTCTAGCCACCTCTTGGCTCCATCTCACACATTCTCCATATTATTCATCACGTTTCAACATCAACAGAGAGCTTTCAAGGTCTGACTGCTCTAGGGCTTCCATCAGCTACTAGCCTAGAATGTTCTCCCTGCACTGCCCACCTTCCTCCCTGATCCTAGTTTGGCCAGTTCCTATTTATCCTTCACGTGTCAGCTTAAATGTCACTTCCTTAGAGAAGTCGTCCATGATTTCCCAATCTATATCAGCTCTCTCTGGAGGCCAGGGATGTTTTCTTGCAAAAAAAAAAAAAAAGTCCAACTCTATTTGATTTAGTTAAATAAACAAGTTTTTATCAGATAAAATTTTTAAGTGAATCTGTTGACTTCTGGAACATAGAAGTCTAACATTGGTCTTGTTTCAGGCACAGTGGATCCAGCACTCAAATTTCAGAACTGGGTTCGATTCCATCTCTTCATTCAATCTTATGTTCAACAAATATTTATTGTCTCTTAAGTACCAGGCACTGTACTAGATGCTGGAATGTATCAATTATAAAAATCCTTGTGTTCATGGAGCTGTCTTTGTAGCAAAGCAAGATACACAAGAACAATAAAGATATTAAATAAGTAAAGTTTACCAAATATTAGAAAATGTAGCTAATATGAAAAATACACATAAGGCAAAGTAATAGTACAGAGGAAGGAAATGGGACTTGCAATTTTAAATAGGGTAGTCATGGTAAATCCCTGGGTTTCCCAGGTGGCGCTAGTGGTAAAGAAACCTTCCTGCCAATGCAGGAGATGTGAAAAACGGTGTTCGATCCCTGGGTAGGAAAGATCCTCTGGAGGATGGCATGGAAATCCATTCCAGTATTCTTGCCTGGAGAATCCCATGAACAGAAGAGCCTGACAGGCTAGGGTCCATAGCGTTTCAAAGAGTCAGACACAACTGAGGCAATTTAGCATGCATGCACAGTAAACCCTTATGAGAAAGTGACTTTTGAGCATAGTTTTAAAGGAGGTGAGGAAGCCACATAAATATCTGAGTTAGAGGAACCTCCAGGCTGAGGGAATGGCCAGTAAAAAGCATCCTACAACGGTGTGCCTGCCACCTAGAGGACCAGAAAAGGAGCAAGTGAGGCTGGAGTGGGTGGGGGAAGAGGGGAGAAGGTCACAGCTAACAGGAATCTCATCCTGGAGAGTTTCGCCAGCCCCTGGAGAGTTTTGAGTAAAAAAGCTAAAAATCTTACTTCTAAAAGAATCATTCTGTGTTGAGTGTAGATTTCAAGGGGGAGAGCAAGAATAGAAGCAAGAAAGCTGGTTAGATGCTATTGTAGTCATCCAAAGGAGAATGATGGTGGCTTGGTCCCTAGTAAGGGCAGGGAAATGGTGAGAAGAGGCTGAATTCTGGACACATCTGACAGATCCCATATGAGGTGGGACAGTGGCCCAGGATGAAGACTTCTTTTCCCAGCCTCCCCTGAAATTAGGCAAAGTCATCTAATTCTAAATTTTGGCTCTTGGAATATAAGCAGAAGGAGGTGGGCAATTTTTCAAAGGGAAGGGGTGCGCTCTACTATTTGCCCCTTCTGTCTGCCTTGCTGGCTGACATTTGGCTATAATGCTGGTGGCTGCCTTGGGTGCTGCCATGTTGGATCACCCCAAGAAGGGAAATATCTTAGGAAGCCACTGAGTGACCCAAGGAAGAGTGGCCACATCAGCCATGGTCTGCCAATGCACGGCTTGTTACATGAGAAAGAAAGATACTTCTGCAGTATTTAAGCCTTTTTACTTTATGCCTCTGCAGGAGATGTCAAATGTCCATCATACCTAACATAATGGCCATGTGTTCTTTATCTCACAAGTTCCAATGTGATTTTATCCTGCAATAAGCATAGGTCAGCCCAAGGAGATATTTTGATGGCAGAAATTATGTCTTTTAAATGTATCGAAAAAGTGCCATGTGTTCATATCTTACTTTTCATCATGAACTATTCAGCTCATAAAATACTTAACATTATTTTATTTAATTCTTGAGATAGCACTATGAGTTGAGTATCATCCTCTAGTGTGATCACCAGGGGGTATGGATATTTTAATCATCTTTGTATCCACATCCCCTGTGTCTTCACTTCAGGGCCTGGCATCCAAAGGTATTTACTAGATATCTGATTAAGTTGATTTATAAATGCTTGAATACATGAGAAATATAGTTCTTGTAATTTCAAGATACTTTAAAAAAGATTCAAAGCTGTTAAATGATTTGCTCCAGGTCACACAGTTCATAACAAGTGAAGACAGAGAGCTATGCCCTCTGAGTTGACACTTGGCTTCAGATTTTTACTCAAAGAGGGGAGGCAGGAGAAAGATGGTGAATGGGGGAAAGAAAGTGGAGAGAAAATAAAGAAAGAGGGAAGATAAGGGGTACTAAGCAGAGACCCTCTCCTTTGCTGGGATATATTGTCTGAAGGGTAAAAGACAAATGTTCAAAGGAATTTCTTTATTTCCAGGTCCTCGGATGGAGCATTGCAATACAGTAAAATCACATTAAAAGTCCAGCCTCTCTCTGAGGCCAGTGTACAGGGCAGGCCTTTGAGCTCCCAGCCATCTGAACTCCAGAGCATCTGCCAGTCACTTTCCCTCTGGCACATTCCTGACCCAGATACTCTCTCTGGGCAACAGATTCTTCTGTAAGTAAAGATCATTTAAGAAAACGAGACTAGCTAAGCATTAGCTGCTTGTGTTTGCCAAGAACAGAAATGAATGCGTTTTTTCCCTTGTATCATTCTTGTGTGATTTTAAGCCTTCTTGCTTGCGCAATCTGAAGGGGAATCATCAGACCCCAGATTTTGTGTTTAAATCATTCGATAGCTTTAGAGTCTGTCTGTCCTACTCATTTAGCCAGGAGGACATGGGCAGGGCCGTATGATCTCGGATATAATATAGATTGTGATAGTCATCTCAAGCTGCTGCTGCTGCTGCTAAGTCACTTCAGTCGTGTCCGACTCTATGTGACCCCATAGAAGGCAACCCACCGGGCTCCACCGTCCCTGGGATTCTCCAGGCAAGAATACTGGAGTGGGGTGCCATTGCCTTCTCCGATCCCAAGCTGCAACTGATAGCAGAGGGCCATGATGACCAGGAATCACACAGATCTCCTCCTCAGGCAGGCACCAAAGCCCTGATCCCTGGTTACATTCTCAGCTGTACCTCACAAGCAAGCCAGTACCCATGTAAAGGAGCAACTGTTTTGAACACAGACCTACAGCAGATGTTATGGTCAAAACTAGACACCGTGTGTTTGCAGCACAGCCGTAGCCAAGAACGACAGTTGCCTGAGGCAGCATAACATTTGTTAAGTACCTTCTATGTGTCATACCCTGGGCTAAGCCTTTCCTCCTCCATTATCTTTATTTCAATTTGTTTTGTATCATTTCATCCTTCCAGTAGCCCTCCAAGGTAGGGATCCTTACCCACCATTACAGATGATGAAACAGACACTCAGAGAGGACAAGGACTTTTCAAATGCACTACACCAGTAAATGCAAAGCCAGAATTCCCTCCTGTTCACTTTTCACTCCCTCATTCACTGTTCATTCTGGCAAACATCACCTTTTCCATTCAGAGAATCCACCTAGGCTCTGAAGTCAGGACAAGCTGTGAGCAGACAAAATATAAATAAAGATGAAATCCCTGCAGCAGGAGTATGGGGGTGGGTGAGTGTCTGTTTGTACTCTCCTGGGAAGCACTTCAGATGACGGTACTGTCTTCCCAGGGCATGGGCAGTCTATTCCCTGGGCCAGGAGGGAAGGTGTAGACCACAAGGGCAAGGGGGAAAAGGAGCCCCTGCTCTGGGACTAATGAGGTGTAACCATTGCATCCCAGGCATCAGAGCCTTCCAACATTCCCAGCTCCTTTTATGCCAGGTCCAAATTAAGGCTGAAAAATCCTAGTGGTCATAGTCTATTTTCAAAGGCTTAGTCGGATCCGTCAGAAGAATGCTCCAGAATCTTCACTAATGTGATGAGGTCTGTTTCCAAGACATGGGGCTTAGATGCCAAGAATCTTACTAAATATCATCTGGGCTGCTTAACAGAGGAAAATCACAGCAAGTTCAAGGTGTCTGTGACTGAGATGGAAATGAGCTTCGGTGAGCATGAAATTAAATCAAATAAAAGCGTGGAAAACCCTGAAAAATCCCTTCCTGCCTCAAATGAAAACCACAGAAAATGTATATGAATAACTCCTTGATGTCCAGTTTTTTTCTAAGTAAATCCTTTCAAAAGGTTAGAATAGTTAAGGACAGCATGTGGCCTTCTGAACACATCCTCCCATATAAACAATTAACACAATATCTGTACTTCCAAATTAACTTTTACTATCACCTGATTTGGAAGGATCCCCTAGAGAAGGAAAGGGCAAACCACTCCAGTATTCTTGCCTGGAAAATCCCGTGGACGGAGAAGCCTGGCAGGTTACAGTCCATGATGTCGCAAAGAGTCAGACGTGACTGAGCAGCTTAAAAAAAAAAACCATGTATAAACTAATTTTTCTAAAGAGGGCCTTGGTTTTCTTACAACATGATAGAATATGATCTGTGACATGGAGACATACATAAAACACACTGTGGAAAATCTTCAAACACTTTGACTTCTCAAACCAGTATAAATAAAAAGATGGTAACATAATATTTTTGTTGATACTGACTAGTAGCAGGTCTATTTTATTACATTATGCAGGGTTCTGAGATGGATAATGAAATTCTCAAGTGAAGAAGAACTAAAGAGACTCTTGATGAAAGTGGAAGAGGAGAGTGAAAAAGTTGGCTTAAAGCTCAACATTCAGAAAACTAAGATCATGGCATTCAGTCCCATCACTTCATAGGAAATAGATGGGGAAACAGTAGAAACAGTGGCTGACTTTATTTTTTGGGGCTCCAAAATCACTGCAGATGGTGATTGCAGCCTTGAAATTAAAAGATGCTTGCTCCTTGGGAGGAAAGTTATGACCAACCTAGATAGCATATTAAAAAGCAAAGACATTACTTTGCCAACAAAGTTCTGTCTAGTCAAGGCTATGGTTTTTCCAGTAGTACATGTATGGATGTAAGAATTGGACTATAAAGAAAGCTGAGCGCCGGTAATTGATGCTTTTGAACTGTGGTGTTGGAGAAGACTCTGAGAGTCCCTTGGACTACAAGGAGATCCAACCAGTCCATCCTAAAGGAGATCAGACCTGGGTGTTCATTGGAGGGACTAATGTTGAAGCTGAAACTCCAACACTTTGGCTACCTGATGTGGAGAGCTGACTCATTTGAAAAGACCTTGATGATGGAAAAGATTGAGGGCAGGAGGAGAAGGGGACGACAGAGGATGAGATGGCTGGATGGCATCACTGACTCAATGAACATGGGTTTGGGTGGACTCCAGGAGTTGGTGATGGACAGGGAGGCCTGGCGTGCTGCGGTTCATGGGGTAGCAAAGAGTCGGACAAAGAGTGACTCAACTGAACTGAACATCCTAAGAAATGCCCTAGTCTGAGGCAGGACGTTAAAAGCTATGTCAACCAGGGTAAAGATAGATAGAGATCTGCTCAGATTAATTCAGAAAACATTTGTTAAACATATATCAACTATACACATACCAGGAATTGTACCAGTGGGACAAAATGTCAAAGTTGAACAAGTTAAATTCCCACCTCCCCCAGAACTCACAGTCAGGCAAAGGAAATGAAGTGCAGGCATCTAATTCAAGTTGCCCATTTTCTCAAATCTCTGAAATTAGGATGCATCTTACAATTGACAACATGTCTCAATGTAATTGGCAGTGCTTTTTCATTCCTAATAGCACATAAAATAAGGAAATAACTCACTATCTGTTATAATGAAGTTAAGATTTGATGCAATGTGGTCATTACTGTATAAATCAGAATATAATACTAAAATAAAGAGGTCCAAAATTTCTTTTCAAATGTACCACCCCTCCCTGAAGAGTATTTATAGTTGAGGAATTTAAGTCCTAATGGGTACATAAAAATAAGTAAGGTAGGAATAATTACACAAAAGCACTTGTAAAACATTTTTATTCATAATAATAAAGCAATGAAAATTCACTGCTATTTACTAATTAATAATAATGCATATACACAATTCATTTCCATTTACTTTACCTCCCTGACATTTTTCAGGATCCCCTCTTTTAGTCACAATAAGATGATTGTAAATTGTTTTACACACCTGAAGATAATTTTCACACTAAGAACAGTTTTAGTTTCCAGAATTTGGTCTTCCATCCACATATTCAATTTTGTCTTCAACTTTCAGCATGGTTTGCCAGAGATGAAGAGCAATGTAGGTGCTTATGATAAAAAATGAACAACAAACAAAATTTTCTGGGGGGGGGGATTTTTTCAGTATTCTCAGCTGAATATATCTGATAAGTATGTCTTAATCAACAAACCTTCCCACTGGTAATTTCCTCTCCCTCATCCTCTGCATACACCAGGGCTTCAGCCACAGCAAGTCATTGCAAATCCCCAGTTGTGTCTTACCCTGTTTGTGCCTTCTTGTCTTTGCTCCTCCCTTTTCCTTTTGCCTGCAATGCACTCTCCTTGTCTCTATACTTGGAAAACTCATGCTCAACTTTTAAAACCCAGGTCTAACACTGCTGTCTTAGCCTGGACTTCTCCAGGAAAAAAAGACTTGAGACCAGGACTTGAAGAGGGTAATTTAACCGAGGGCCAAAGGTTATAAATGAGGACTGGAAAGAATTTAACGATGAAGAAGACAAAGATAGTAGAAAAGTTTGTTATTGCTTTGTTCCTTTCTGTGGGCAAGTGGGGCTCCATCAGATCATTTGAGGATCTGCACAGGATGCACTTCAGAATTATTACCTGTAGGATGGAACAGAAGGGCATCAAATCCTGCTCCCCATTGGTCATTATTGGTCATTATGGGATGTTAACATCCTTGCTTTTTCAGACTGTGCGTGCATCAGAGAAGTCCTGGTACAGAAAATGAGATACTAAATAATCTGTAGTGCTATCAGATTATACCTGAATGATGCTGGTTGCCATGGCAACAGCTGGAGTAAAAGGTGGGCTAAGAGAATGAGGCCATGAAGAAGAGGTCTTGCTTTCCCAGCATGTACAGAATTTGTCTTTCCCCATCAGACCTTCACAGTACCAAGCACAGGCCTCTGCCTCGTGGCATTTGTCCTGTTAATTTTATAATGAACAGTTTCTATATTGGATGAACTTCTTATCAGTGCTGGCAAGATGAATCCAGCACAGTAACCAGCATAAACCATATAGACTTAGCCCCCAGCCCCCGATAGAATCAAAACACACATGTTGTTTTGTTTTATTTAATTTTTTTCTCTTGGGTATTTTTTCTTCTAGTTTTATTGAGATATAATTGACTTTACAACACTGTTAAAGATGTATAACTTCATGATTTGACTCATATACGTAGTCGCTCAGTCTTGTCTCTCTTTGCGTCCCTATGGACTATAGCCAGCCGGGCTCCTCTGTCCATGTGATCTTTCAGGCAAGAATACTGGACAGGGTTGTTATTTCCTACTCAAGATTTGACTCACATACATGATAAAATTATCACAGTAAGTTTAGAGAACAACCATCATCTCATATAGAAACATAATTTAAAAAAAATACACGAAAATTTTTTCCTTGTGATGAGAACTCAGAGGATTTACTCTCTTAACTTTCACATATTAACATAACATACAGCAGTGTTAATTATATGTGTCATGTTGTCCATTACATCCCTAGTATTATTTATCTTATAACTGCAAGTTTATACCTTTTCACTACCTTTATTCAAATCCCCTTCTCCCTCACCATCTCCCTGCCTCTGGTAACCACAAATTTGACCTCTTTTTCTATGAATTTAAAACATACATTTTCTTTTATTTTTTAATTAGTTAACTTATTTTAATTGGAGGATAATTACTTTACAATATTGTGATGGTTTTTGCCATACATCAACATGAATAGGCCACAGGTATACTTGTGTCCCCCGCATCCTGACACCCCCTGCAACCCCATCCCTCTGGGCTGTCCCAGAGCACCAGCTCTGGGTGCCCTGCTTCATGCATCGAACTTGCACTGTTCATCTATTTTACATACGGTAATGTACATGTTTCAATGCTATTCTCTTAAATCATCCCACCCTTACCTTCTCCCACTGAGTCCAAAAGTCTGTTCTTTACGTCTGTGTCTCCTTTGCTGCCCTGCATGTAGGATCATTGGTATCATCTTTCAAAATTCCATATATATGTGTTAATATACAGTATTTGTCTTTTTCTTTCTGACTCACTTCACTCTGTGTAATAGGCTTCAGTTTCACCCGCCTCATTAGAACTGACCCAAACGCATTCCTTTTTATAGCTGAGTAATAGTCCATTGTGTATATGTACCACAACTTCCTTATCCATTTTCTTCCAGTGAACATCTAGGTTGCTTCCATGTCCTAGCTATTGCAAATAGTGCTGCAATGAACTTTGGGGTACATGTGTCTCTTTCAATTCTGGTTTCCTCAGGGAATATGCCCAACAGCAAGATTGCTGGGTTGTATGGCAGTTCTATTTCCAACTTTTCAAGGAATCTCCACACTGTTCTCCATAGTGGCTGTACCAATTTGCATTCCCACCAACAGTGTAAGAGGGTTCCCTTTTCTCTACACCCTCTCCAGCATCCACTGTTTGTAGACTTTTTATGATGGCCCTTCTGACTAGTGTGAGATGATATCTCATTGTGGTTTTGATTTGCATTTCTCCAATAATGAGTGATGTAAAACACACATTTGAAATTAATGGGAAATTTTATAGTAGTTGGTCTTTCAAGCAGTTGACATGACTGCTCAAAAAAGACGTTATGATGTAGTGGGAAAAAAAGTCAGGTAGACTGAAAACAAAGTCAGCAGAGACAAAAATGTGATGACACATGATCCTGGGGAAAAGGAGTCATTTTGACAGAAGCATCAGTTACATTTCGTGGGATTTTTTCCTGAAGAAATATGACATGTGTCATATGATTCTTAAGAAACAAAATGTATTTTCAACCATTCAATAAATAATCTTAAATGAATTTCAGTGTATTCATACTGCTGAAATCTAGCTTTAATCTCATTAGCTCCCTGCAATGACTCCCAGATTCACTAAGCGTAAGAACTAATGTTTTTATAATGACACCTAAAACTCTACAAAAGGTATTACTAGTCTGGCTTCTTCTCTAAATACTCTCCTGTTTGCTCAGTTTCCTCCATGCTGGCCTCTAACAGGCACACTCTCACCTGGAGTCTTTGCACTGGTTGTTTCTCTCACCTGAAGCCTTTCTCCTGACATCAGGGGGGCACTTCCCTCACCCTTGCAAGACTCTGCTCAAACTCTAGCTTTCTAATAAAGCCTACCCACAGCCCCCTCTAATCCTGCGGCACTCCGCCACTCTGAACCTTTGAGCCTCTTATCCTGCTCTCCATTGTTCCTTTTTTCTTAGCATTCTCTCACTTCTAACAAACATACAATTAATTAATTTGTTTATTGTTTATTTTCTTTCCCTCTCTGCTAGGATGTGAGTTCTCCCAAGATAGGGAACTTTGTCTTTGTTATTCATTGTCATATCCCAAGCAGTCTGAACAATGCCAGACTTATAATAGGTGCTCAATAAACACTTTATTGGATTGAACTGAATATCTTGAAGCTCTGGAGATAATATGCTTCCTCATGCAGAAAACATGTCATTGATGAAATTCTCCAAACTTTGACTGTACACTCACTAAGTGCTAGGCATGGATAACCTAGACATGATCCCCATCCTAAAAAAGGTCCCAGGCTACTGTGGACACAGGCACAGTCACAGACAATTACAGGCCAGAGAGATGGCACCCTGACACAAGTATGCACATTGGCTGTAGGATTGAAGAGAAGGGGATGTTTGTATATGAGTGATCAGGAAGGTGTTAAGTGAGGAGACAACACTAAAGCTGACTTTTCACATAGAAATGGAGCTACCATGATGATTAAGGGAAGGACATTGGACTGGACTTTGTGCACATGAATTCTATCACATGTGAGTTAAAGAAACAAGAGTCAGTGTGGATGTTGATCTTCAACAATCCTTTAGGATCAACGCATGGTAAACTATTTCCCGCAGTTTAATTATCTTCTGCCTCCCCTCATTTCCCCCTAAAAGTATAGACTGTAAAATAAATAGTCAGGCAATAGAACTTCGTGTGTTTCTCCCTCAGTAATGAAAAGGGACTTTAGGAATCTGTTTAGGTTTATAGTTTTCCCCTTCTCTATTGGGTTTTGCACTTTTGGTTAGGACCATAATTCAATTACTACATGTATTTCTCATTTAAAGTATCCATTGATTATGTGTTTATAAAGTTTTTTGTTTCCAATTAAAACAAAACTCTGGCCTTATTCTTTCCACTTGATTCACCCATCCATTCAACGATTTTTAAGTGCCTACTATGTACAGGCATTGTGCTAGATGTCAGGGAGAAGAAGACCAGAAGCATTTTTCCTTCCCTTAAGAAGACTTTAATAGCAGGATAGGCAAATGTGAAGCAAAGAGAAAGAACACTGAAGCCTCACACGTTGTGTGAGAGAAGGATTTAGGGCAATGATCACAGACTGCAGGTCAGATGTAGCCCACTCAAGTGTTTGTTTGGTTCAACAGTGTTGATTTTTTGTTCTGTTTTGTTTTTAAAATAAATAAATAAATAAAATAAAACCTGAATTGCTTTTCACAAATTAATCTTGATTTCTGGCTGGTCTTAAAAGAAAAATCAGATCTGACAATTCCAAGCCAGAGCTTCAAAAGGGCAACAGAAGACCAGAGTTCAGAGAGGGCCAGCCCCTTCAGAGGGAGTGGTGAAGCAAGGGCAGGAGGGAGAGAGGCAGAGCGCCCTTGAGAATGTGGATGGGCTGGGAAAGGGGAAGAGATGCAGATTTAAAACGCAGGTCATATTTTGTCTGTGGTCCAGTGAACTATGTATAAACCTATGTGAACTCCAACACTGCCCATGACAACGTTTAATAAATGTCTCTGAGATGAGTAAGAACATGATCAAAGAATTTTACCCTATAAGAGATTATTTCATAGGTCATTTTACAAATGAAGAAGCAGGAGTCTAGAGAGGCTGAATCATTTGCCAGAGGCCATGTTAACATGAGCCTGTGGTTCACAGATTGTATCAAAGGCTGGAGGAAACAGAGGGGAAGTGCAACAAGAAACGTACAGAGGATATCTGCTGTTTTACCTATCCAGCATCCATTTCTCCTCTCTCTGGAAATGGGACCCTTATTTTGCTTGGGGAGCCACCATTTCTCCTATTCCATGTGATGCTGGTGGAACTGAGCCTACCTGGCTTCTGGAGTGGCATGTGAGTCAAGCCTGGCCAGCCACACTGGAGTTGCTGAGAAAAAGGCATAGTTCTTCCATAGGGAACTGCTGAGAAGAAAAGATGCAGTTCTGAATGATGCTAATAGTACCCAACGTGAGATAGAAAATGAAGAAGAAATAAAGAGCCTCTTGAGGAAAGTGAAAGAGGAGAGTGAAAGGCTTAAAGCTCAACATTCAGAAAACTAAGATCATGGCATCTAGTCCCATCACTTCATGGCAAATAGATGGGGAAACAGTGGAAACAGTGGCTGACTTTATTTTTGGGGGCTCCAAAATCAGTGCAGATGGTGACTGCAGCCATGAAATTAAAAGACGTTTACTCCTTGGAAGGAAAGTTATGACCAAACTAGATAGCATATTAAAAAGCAGAGACATTACTTTGTCAACAAAGGTCCGTCTAGTCAAGGCTATGGTTTTTCCAGTAGTCAGGTATAGATGTAAGAGTTGGACTGTAAAGAAAACTGAGCGCCAAAGAATTGATGCTTTTGAACTGTGGTGTTGAAGAAGACTCTGAGAGTCCCTTGGGCTGCAAGGAGATCCAACCAGTCCATCCTAAAGGAGATCAGGCCTGGATGTCCATTGGAAGGACTGATGTTGAGGCAGAAACTCCAATACTTTGGCCACCTGATGGGAAGAGCTGACTCATTTGAAAAGACCCTGATGTTGGGAAAGATTGAAGGCAGGAGGAGAAGGGGACGACAGAGGATGAGATGGTTAGATGGCATCACCGACTCAGTTGACATGAGTTTGGGTGAACTCCGGGAGTTGGTGATGGACAGGGAGGCCTGGTGTGCTGCGGTTCATGGGGTAGCAAAGAGTTGGACATGACTGAGTGACTGAACTGAACTGAACTGAGATAGCTTCCTTGGTGGCTCAAATGGTAAAGAATCTGCCCACAATGCAGGAGACCCGGGTTCGATCCCTGGGTCAGAAAGATCCCCTGGAGGAGGAAAAGGCAACCCACTCCAGTATCCTTGCCCGGGAAATCCCTTGGACAGAGGAGCATGATGGGCTTCAGCCCATGGGGTCGCAAAGAGTTGGACACGCCTGAGCAACTAACATTTTGAGACAGCATGACACAATGAAAAGATGATAAGCTATATTTCCTGGATAAATTGCTTAACTATTCTGAACCTTAGTTACCACATCTGTAAATGGAAATAACCATTTCCTTACCTCAAAGGGCTGTAAAGAAAGAATGCATGTAAAATGCCTGGCACACAGTAGGAGCTCATTAGTGTTGGCATCTTTTCTTTTCCTTCCAAATAATGTCAGATGGATGTAACACTACTGTAATTAAAGTGGAAGAAGTGCATTGGCAGACTTTCCTTACAACATATTGGGAACAGCTTTTTCAGTAGCTATCTTATGTGATTTCAGGGAATTGGGGAGGGAAAATAAAATAAAATGCAGCCTGCTTTCCTGGAATAATTCAAGCCATATCTAATGCTTGCCAAGTGTAGCCTATAATTCTATGTCTGCATTCATCTATTATCTCACCTCTATTTAGATAAAGTGGTTTTCCTCCCCACTAACTGCCCATTTTATTTTTAAAATGGGAGCTCTTTTGAATCCCTGGCAATCATTTAGCTGACAGTTTGGATCATAATGTAATAATAACATTAGTGAGCAGTTGTATGACACTTCCCGCTTTTAAAGCACTTTACAAATCTGAGCTAATTAGCATGGATATTAACATGCCAGCTTTTTTTGTGGCTTAATATTGCCATTATACTCTGCTTTTTCAATAAAAAATGCAGTAATCTTTTTTCACCAGAAATGAGGGAAAAGGAAATGAATAAGCTGCCTCTCCAATGGACTCAAACACAATGTAGTGGAGATATGAGACAGACAGTTAATTGACTGAAAGTTCAGGAGGATTTACAAGCATGGTACCTCCTGCTAATTCTGTTTTAGGATCAACAAAGGGAATAGAGTGTATTAATGGGGGACAGAAAATTTGTAAACCCAAGACAGGTTTCCAGCCTTCAGAACACTCTTTCTAGTCATTTCTAGGCCTAAACACCTAAAAGAAGAACCTGATTGTGATTTATTCTTAAACCAAATGAGGAAAATATCAATTCACATAATATTGCAAAATACCCTATTCTTTCTGTTGTAAATGGGAAGGTAACAAAGTTAGTGTAGAGTGAGAGACTTGGCTTGGAATCCCAGCTCTGGTACTCAGCTATGTAACTGTATCTGAATCTTGGTTTCCTCATCTCTAAAATGAAAGTGACCGTACTTATTTTGCAGGATTCCTATGAGGTCTAAAAAAGATCCTGCCTTTCGCACTCTTCGGGGTAAATAGGTTGTCATGTTAGCTTTGATTCACTGTCTGTCTGTAACTCATCTTCCTCCCTTTCCCCATCTAAAATTACTTTGACATTCATTCAGTTTATAGGAAAGCAGAGAGTCATGATAAATTAAAATGTTCTTTTCTATATTCATGTTACGTATTTTTAAACAAATAATTAAAATTTAAAGGGACCAGGAATAAATGAGTTCATTTTGATGGGAAAAATCTGAACATGATTACTTGAAAGCTTTTCTTTTAACATACTATGAAAATGTAGAGATATCTCAGTTAAATTTGATCATTTCATCCTGTGCTCTTTTCTCTCTTTCTCTCTCTCTCTCTTTTTTTTGGCCATGCTGCGAGGCTTCTGGGACATTAATTCCCTGACCAGGGATCAAACCTAGACCCTCCGCAGTGGAAGAGCAGAGTCCTAACCACTGGATCACCAGGGTATTCCCCCAGAGTGTGTTCTTTGTATGAAATTAGTAAAAAGTGATGCAAAGAGGTGCAAGAGTGGGAAGGCTGCTTGGGACAGTTTTACCTGTCAAAGCTTCCTTGAGCCCACTTCAATGTCTGGCTTATCTTCTCAATGTGCAGAGTGGTCAGACCTGAGAAGTTGGCTCACATTACTAGGAAGGCTTGCAAGATTGATGTGGCCACCGGTCTGGGTAATTGTTCCTTCCGTTGAACAATTTATAGACTGTTGCACATCTATAAATCTCACATCAGCATAATCAATCCAAATCTCTTGTTTCTGTGGGAAGATCATTCACAAAAGCTGAAGGTTGCTATCTGAGAGGAGAGTTAAGTATGTTTTCAATGTAATGGTTTTGTACTATTAGTCATGGCCTTGTGTGACCATTTACTCAACAGAAAATAAATGCCTGTAAACCTTTTCCTTTTATTGCTTAAGAAAATGATACAAATAACAAATAAACAAATTTTCATTGTTAATGTTCAAACTTTGTTTTGTTATTGTAGTGATTATTTTAGGGTTTATGCTATACAACCTTAATATGTAACAATGACAGAATATTCAAGTGATATTATATCACTTTATAAAATAACTTCACAATAATATACAGACAGACTTCATTCTATTGCACTTCACAAGCATTGTATTTTTTACAAATTGAGGGTTTGTGTCAAGGCTGTGTCAAGCAAATCTATCTGTACCATTTTTCCAATAGCATTTGCTCACTTCATTTCTCTGTCACATTTTGATAATTCTCACAATATTTCAAACTTTTCAGTATTATTATACATTTATTATAGTGATCAGTGATCTTTGATGTTACTATTGTAATAGTTTTTTGTTTTGTATTTTTTAAATTATGTATTTTTAGACATAAAGCTATCACACACTTAATAGGCTACCATATGGTATAAGCATAATTTATGTGCACTGGAAAACCAAAAAATTTGTGTACTCGCTTCATGTAATATTCTCTTTATTGTGGTGGTCTGGTACAGAACATGCAGTATCTTTGAGGTATGCCTGCACTTGTATCTCTCCCTTTTGAGATTTTATATCATTGTTCTCATATATTTCACTCATATATATGCTATTAATCTCACATTACATTGTAATTACTTTTGTTTAAACAGTCAATTCTCTTTTAAAGAGATTTAAATACTGATAAACAGACTGAAGGGACAAAACAGGCAATTAAATAGTTAATCCCACTAATGGATTATAAGTAGAAAAATACAGGAGATCCCTGTAAGTTAATAATTACTCAAGAAAGCAGATTTGCTTAACCACAAAACCAAGCAGGCTTGCGTAGCAACAAAACCTTGCAACAGAAGCATAGGACATGCCCCCAAACAATAAAACAATGGTTGCGTGAGACCCACATGCTGTCCAGTGAGCTCAGTACATTAATGATCCCTAGAACATGCTCCCCACACACATAAAAAACAGTAATTTGTGGACCTAGCTTGACCACAACGGGACAAGAAAACTCCCCTTCTCAACCTGGAGGAGGAGCTGATGATGAAAACATTCAGTTCAGTTCAGTCGCTCTGCTGCTGCTGCTAAGTCACGTCAGTCGTGTCCGACTCTGTGCGACCCCATAGACGGCAGCCCACCAGGCTCCCGTCCCTGGGATTCTCCAGGCAAGAATACTGGAGTGGGCTGCCATTTCCTTCTCCAGTGCATGAAAGTGAAAAGTGAAAGTGAAGTCGCTCAGTCGTGTCTGACTCTTCGCGACCCCAGGGACTGCAGCATGCCAGGCCTCCCTGTCCATACCAACTCCCAGAGTTTACTCAAACTCATGTCCATTGAGTTGGTGATGCCATCCAGTCATCTCATCCTCTGTCGTCCCCTTCTCCTCCCGCCTTCAATCTTTCCTGCATCAGGGTCTTTTTCAATGAGTCAGTTCTTCACATCAGGTGGCAAAAGTATTGGAGTTTCAGCTTCAACATCATTCCTTCCAATGAATATTCTGGGTTAATCTCCTTTAGCATGGATTGGTTGAATCTCCTTGCAGTCCAAGGGACTCTCAAGAGTCTTCTCCAACACCACAGTTCAAAAGCATCAATTCGACACTCAGCTTTCTTTATAGTCCAACTCTCACATCCATACATGACTGCTGGAAAAACCATAGCCTTGACTAGACGGACCTTTGTTGGCAAAGTAATGTCTCTGCTTTTTAATATGTTGTCTAAGTTGGTCATAGCTTTTCTTCCAAGGAGTAAGCGTCTTTTAATTTCATGGCTGCAGTTGCCATATGCAATGATTTTGGAGCACCCCAAAAAAGAAAGATAAAGAAGGTCAAGAAAGACAAAGAAGGTCTTCTGCCTCTCTTTACTTTTTCTTTGATTGTAAAACTGTAGCCCAGTAAGTTCTCAGGGTGTGGCATTTCTAGCCACCCACGTGTAAGCCTTACAAGCTTCCTGTTCTAGTAAATCACTTTTTATCTACCTCTTTGCTCTCACTGAATTCTTCTCTGTGCTGAGATATAAAGACTAGGGTATCAGAGCTCTTCAGAGACCCCTGATATGACACTAATGGTTTTGATACTAAGAAAAAAAATCTTATACATTTACCATGTCTTTACCATTCCCTATACTCTTCCTTCTTTTACATGGATTCAGATTTCCAACTATCATTTCTTTCTGCCATATCACTTCATTTCTTTCTAACATGTCTTTCTTTAACATTTTTTGTAGTAGATAGGTTGATGATGTGTTCTTTCAGATTTTGTATCTCGAAAGGGCTTAACACTGCCTTAATTTTTAAAAGACATTTTTACTAGATATACAGTTCTCTAAGTTGCCTCTTTCCTTTCAGTAATTTTAAAATGTTGGCTTACTCTCTTCCTGCTTCCATTGTTTCTGACAAGAAATTTATTGTCATTCTTATGTTTTTTCCTTCATAGGGAATGTGCCTTTATTCTCTGAAAAGTTTGCTTTTCTATCACTGGTTTTGAGCAATTTGATTACAGTGGGCCTTAGTATAGTTTCCTTATGTTTTTTAACACCTAGAATTCTTTGATTTTCTTGGATATGTGAATTTATAGTTTTCCTGAAATTTGGAAAATTTTTCCTTTTTTTCCTTCAAATACTTTTCCTGATCCCTACCATCCATTTTTCAGAGCCTCCAACTGAGCGTGAAGTTATCCTACAGCTCATTGACTTTTCTGCTTATTTAAAAGTGCTTTCATTTCTCTGTATGCTTCATTTTGGATAGCTCTTTGATTATATGCTCAAGTTCAGTAATCCTTTATTTTGCAATGTCTAATTGTTACCTGTTTGATATCTAGTACTGTGTGTATGCCAACCTCCTAATTTATCCCTCCCCAACCATTCTGACTTGGTAACCATAGTTTTCTGTGTTTGTCTTTTTCTGTTTTTTAAATAGGTTCATTTATATCTTTTTTAAAATTCCACATATAAGCGATATCATATGATATTTGTTTTTGTCTGGCTTACTTATTTTTGTATCCTTATAAGTACTCCTGAGCTTTTTTGTTGGGGGAAAGGAAGATATAGTTAAATTTACCAGAAACAGTTTCATCATTTCAGATCCTATCTTTAAGCTCTGTGTGAGTATCAATTTCTTCTAATTTTTTCCTATTGGTTCTTTCTCCACATTAGCACAGGGTCTTCTATTTTGTCGTCCCTAGAATCTAGGGCAATCCTTTCAAATTTTAACTAATCAATGTCCTCAAAAATGTGGTATAGGAGAGTATTTATTCTGGGATAAGTGCCACCCCCTGTGATCCTAGAAGGATGGAGAATGTATTAATAGAACTTATTACATCATCTTGAAATTGCATGTTTGGTAGATTTTATGAGAGCAGTGAATGAGTCCATCTTGTTCAATGCCATTTCTCTAAAACTGAATACAGTGGGAATATAAGTATTTGTGAATTCTGAATTTTTTATTCTATTTTCAAATGGGTGAGAAAATAGGTCTTTAAACAAGTTGCAGAGGTTTTTGTTTTTTGTTTTTGCAGAACTCTAGAACAAGGAATTTTAAATAATAGATGGGGCCTCAGGAATCCACTGAGGTTACATGTGGGGTTATAGCTGTATCTTTGTAGGTGCATGCATGAGTGCTAAGTTGCTTCAGTCGTGTCTGACTCTTTGCGACCCCATGGACTGTAGCCCACCAGGCTCCTCTTTCAGTGGGATTCTCCAGGCAAGAATACTGGAGTGGGTTGCCATGCCCTTCTCTAGGAGATCTTCTGGACACATGGATCAAACTCATGTCTCCTGAAGCTCCTGAATTGCAGGTGGATTCTTTGGGGTTGGGCTAAAGCCTCATAGAGCCTGTTTCACATAAGTCAGCAAAGCAGGAGCATAGTGTGGGTTATGTGTGGGAGGCTTCAGGCTAGTCCCCCTATTTAGGGGGCCTTGGGGCATGTTCGTGTTCTGTGCAGGACTTCCTTCCCTTCTTTCCACATATGTTTTAATGCCTACTGATGGTGGCACTGGGCCAGAAAGCCTTCAGTTCCCTGTTGCAAGAGATGCTGTTCTCATGGTGTTCTGTGTCATGGTCTACGTCATTTGATACCATGGGTATCCAAGGTTCCCATCTGGCCTGCTATGTAAAGATTGATAAAAGGCATCTATATTCTTTTGATTATCTGGGTATGCCCATCTTTCTAACTTACGGTAAATCACATCCAGCAAATACCTCAGAATGCCTACTCTGTTACAAGCGTGCCAGCTACCACTAGAACTGGTCATTGGATAAGTCCTTTGGCAACAGGTAAAGCATCCTCGCATGAAGATGACACCACCCTTATGGCAGAAAGAGAAGAGGAACTAAAGAACCTCTTGATGAAGGTGAAAGAGGAGAGTGGAAAAAACTGGCCTAAAACTCAACATTCAAAAGAGAAGATCATGGCATCCGGTTCCATCACTTCATAGCAAATAGATGGGGAAATAATGGAAACAGTGACAGACTTTATTTTCTTGGGCTCCAAAATCACTGCAGATGGTGATGGCAGCCATGAAATTAAAAAACGCTTGCTCTTTGGAGGAAAAGCCATGACAAATCTACACAGCATATTAAAAAGCAGAGACATTACTTTGCTGACAAAGGTCCATCTAGTCAGAGCTGTGGTTTTTCCAGTAGTCATGTATGGATGTGAGAGTTGGACATAAAGAAGACTGAGCACCAAAAAACTGATGCTTTTGAACTGTGGTGTTGGAGAAGACTCTTGAGAGTCCCTTGGACTGCAAGGAGATCAAACCAGTCAATCCTAAAGGAAATCAGTCCTGAGTATTCATTGGAAGGACTGATGCTGAAGCTGAAGCTCCAATATTTTGGCCACCTGAGGTGAAGAGTCAACTCATTAGAAAAGACCCTGATGCTGGGAAAGAGTGAAGGCAGGAGGAGAAGGGGACAACAGAGGACGAGATTGTTGGATGGCATCACTGACTCAATGGACATGAGTTCGCGCAAGCTCCAGGATGTAGTGAAGGACAGGGAAGCCCGCCATGCAAAAGTCCATGGGGTCGCAAAGAGTTGGACATGTCTGAGCGACTAAACAACAAAAACAACAACAAAGCATCTGCAGGTTGACCAAAGGATGGGGCACTATACAGTTTCAGAGCACTGGACACCGGATATCCCTCTTTGAAAAATTTTCCCTCCATCTTCTGTTGTCACATTCATAATACAGCTCATCTATGGCTTGAGCATAAAGAAAAGTAAGATGGAAAAAACTCACGACAGTGTCGGAAGAGGACTCATTCCATGAATTGATTGACTCATTCATCAGTATAATATTTATTGAGCACCTACTGTGTGTCAGACACTTTGTTGAATGATGATAGGATAAGGACTAGTGCAAAGACTAGCAGATACAGTGCTGTCCTTAGTGATTTCATCAACCAACAGTGGAGGCAGACAAGTGAATGAACAGCTACAATAATGGAAGTGATAGATGGTAAGGGAGAATAAAACATAAGGCCAATATCTAATTTCTTGTGAAACCATAAATTCTTTGAGAGAAATGGCATTTGTCTTTCACTGTTCCCAACTAAATGATGTATAGAGAGTAAGCACTCAGGAAAGAGTCAAAAGGCCTAGATTCTGGTCCCAGCTGTCTTTGACCAGCTATCTATCCTTTCCGTTAGTCACTTCAGTTTTCTGAGCCTCAGTTTCCTCATCTGTAGAACTGTGACTGATAATATCAGTACTGATTAACTCACTGTGTAATTGTGAAGATCAATGGTCATGAGAATGATATTTTGATTAATTGTAAAGATCTCTACAAAATAAAATATGCAATCATAAGTTATATCCTTAATTTTTTTGATAAAACAGATGTTCAGCACTTCAATAAGTACTGAATAATTCCTTAAAAAAGAAGAAAAAAGAAAGGAAAGAAAACCAGCAGGTAAGGATCACTGTTGCCACCTTCACAGTTCAAAGTAGGTCTAATTTGATATTTTCAGCACTCTAGATAAAAATTTTAGGTCTTCCCTGGTGGCTCTGACAGTAAAGAAGATCCCCTGGAGGAGGGCATGGCAACCCACTCCAGTATTCTTGCCTGGAGAATCCCCATGGACTGTAGCCCACCAGGCTCCTCTGTCCATGGGGTCGCAAAGAGTCAGACATAACTGAGGGACTAAGCAGCAGCAGATTATTATCTTTACATTTTACAAATCAGAGAAGTGAGGCGCCAAAGAATTTATGCAAGAGCACAATCTCTTCAAAACCCAAGCCTGGGCTGCTTGCCAAGACTTTTGTTGAAGCTTAGTCTTTAAGTTGTGCCTGACTATTTCGGGTGACCCCATGGACTGTAGCCTGCCAGTTTCATCTGTCTACGGGATTTCTCAGCAAGAACACTGAAGTGGGTTGCCATTTCCTACTCCAGAGGATCCAATGTAGGGATCGAACTGGCCTATCGCAACCGGATTCTTTAGCACTGAGCTACTCCTCAACAAAAGCCAAAAGGATCGAACTCCAGAACTCCTTAGCATCTTTTCTCTGAAACCCCGCTTCCACAGCGTGGAAGGAGCCGGCCTAGGCGTCGACTCCGCCCCATGACGTACATGGCCCCGCCTTCAGGCCCTCCACCTCTCGCGGGATCTGTCGGGAGGACGGCTGGGGTCAGGTCCCATCATGGCGGCTGAAGAGGCGGATGTGGATATCGAGGGGGACGTAGTGCCAGCGGCGGCACAGTCTGGGTGAGCGGTAGAGACTGGGCTTGCAGAGACGAGGGTGGGCACGGCTGTGAGGAGGTACCCTATAAAGGTCGCGGTTCCGGCAAGGGCCGGGGGAGTGGAAAACCATCCTCTGGGCCAGGGTCTCCTGCCGGCCAGAGAGGCGCGCCTCGCCCATCCCGTTTGTTGGCTCCTCTTGAACCCAGAGGGCGGGTACCGTATAGACTAGCGTGGGACAGCCCTTTTAGCTGGATCCTGTGAGGGCGCTGACCGCGCGCCTAGCACATTAGATTGCTTCTTCCGTTACTGCCACCCCAGAACCCGCCCCCTTGCCACCGCCCAAAAAATAATTAGAACAAGGGCGGTCCCTGGACGGAACCGAGCTTAGGAATTCTTGTTCCCTCGCTTACAGGCCGTGTGACCTTGGGCTTGTCGTTTTATCCCTACTAGCCTCTGGTTTCCTCATTTACGTAGGGATAGTTGTGAAAAACTTCCCGACAGGCGGCGTGATCTAAAAGAAAGGGGTGGGACTTAAGAGTTGGACAGCTGTGTATTGACCCTGCTAGTTACTAGCAGTGTGACTTCGGGCCTCAGACAACTCATGTGTAAGCTGACTATCATGTTATGTACCTCATACGGTTATTGTGAAGATCAAATGAAATAATTTGGGGATGTGCTCTAGTGTAAGAGGTGCTCTGTAAGTGTTGTGTTCTTTACCGTCCCACCCACGGATGGTATTTTGAGGACCCAGTAAGAGGTCACCATTTAGTACTAGTTCCTGGAGAGCAAGCCAGTGTGATTTTTAGAAAGCAGCCTCCAGCCTGAGACATCTAGCTGTTTGACTCCTTGTGTGCAGAGAAAGAAATAGATATATGCGGTTTTAAAGATGTGCTTTCAGAATTCAGAATTCTATTACTAAAAAGTAATAGAAGAGGCCTACATTGGTCAGGATCAGAAGACCTCAGTTCTCAACTCAGCCAGCTATGTTGCTTATAATTATGAACAGATTCATTAGAAGTCTCTACATTGAGCCAGGTAAAATTGTGAGGCTTAGACCATTTTTGACCTGTAAAATAAAAATTTCACATGATCCAACCTAATAATAGCACCTTTGTAAATTTGTGAAGAAGAGCACCAACCCTGCCCATGAGGGACTGAAATACAGCCCTATAAAGTTTTCCTGAACTTAAAACACTATAAAAATGAGAAGTAACTAAGTCTCCTTCAAATGTTAAGCAAAACAGTACATGTCTATACAAATGAACAGAAAGCCTTTGATAACAATCTTTCACATTGGTGTAGATTAAGTTAATCTTGACCAAGTGCTTTTGCATGCAAGGTTTGGTTTACTTTCCACAATAAGTGTATGAAATAAGTGTGAGGGATTCTTACCTGAAGTTCAAGAGAGATGAGTTTCCCTTGGAAACACTAAAGATTATCTGAGAGCACTGACTCTTCCCCTTTTTCCAAGGGTTTTTCTTTATTTTTACGATTGTGTTTTTTTTTTCTCTTTTTCTTTTTTCTTTCCTTTCTCTTATTATTCTGTCTGAGCTCAAAGTCTACTGGTGGCACTTATAGTCACATTAGTCTCATGAAACCAGTAACCAGTTGTTGGTTCCTCATGGTTGTCGTCATTGTCTCACACAGTTCTGTAGAGCAGCATGAACATTACAGTCTAGTGACAGTTGCTTCCTAGTGTTGGTACTCTAATCATGTGGAATTTGGTGTGAGTAAACACTTAGATGCCCCTCTGAATTGTTCAGTTATAGCTGATCATGATATCTTGAAGATTAATTGAAAACACACTTTTAAGTCCTTGGTAAGTGCTGGTTACCAAGGTTAGAAGATGCATTGAAATGTTTTGTTTCCCTTCTACCATTCTTTCTTATCCTCTGTTTCTTCTACTTGTTTTTTAAATCATAGTATTCCAAGGAATTTTTGTCGTAAGACTCCTACTAACCATACAATCCATCTCTCAAGACTTAAATTTCTGTTAAGTTGGACCATATGAAATTTTCCCAATGTTCCGCCAATTTTGACCCACACAAATGAGAGTTAATCTTAAATTCCACCTAATAACAGGCTGATATTGCCCAAATGTGTCTCTCCTGATCTTTAGGTCCATTTATCCATTTTCCTGAATCTATTTTCCCTTGGGTGATCCACGAGCTCCTCAGTCTCACTTTATAGAAACTTTCCTTACCCAGCCTGCCTCTTCAAGTTCCCTAGTTCAGTAAATGGCACCATGCACCCAGTCATGCAGGGGAGAGACCTGGATTTTAACCTTTTTCCTCACCTCTCTCCTCTCAGAGAGTCTGTTGATTCTGAGTATCCTCTCAGATGTGTTCACTTCTTTCTATTCACACTGCTTGTGTTTTAGGTCTAAGTTACTGTCACTTCTCTAGTATCTATGTAATCACTCCCTCTTAACTGCTTCTTGTCTCTTTGACCCTCTTCTAGTCTTTTCTGAGGTCTTTTCTTAGATCCAGATCTGATGATGTTACTCTCAACTCCCTAGAGACCTGTGTGATCCATACCCCACCTACCTGTTCATTCAATCATTCAACAAATATTGATTATCATTTATATGCCTAGCTCCGGGTTTATAGCACTCATCCAAACTAAGTCCTTGCTCTTATGGAACTCACATTCTTAATGGATGAAACAGACAATAAACTTTGTATTATAGCAGTTTGTAAGAGGTATAGCAGTTTGTAAGAAGTATAGACTGGGAAAAGTCACTAACTAGGAAACTTTTATAACTTCAAAACATACAGAAGCAAATTTTAAATTTAATTATATCACAGATTGGGCCTCCTCAAACTTAACTATTCATATGAAGTGAACAGTGTGACTTTCAGTTCAATTGCTCAGTCATGTCTGACTCTTTGTGACCCCATGGACTGTAGCACGCCAGGATTCCCTGTCCATCACCAACTCCCGGAGCTTATTCAAACTCAAGTCCGTCGAGTCAGTGATGCCATCCAACCATCTCATCCTCTGTTGTCCCCGTCTCCTCCCACCTTCAATCTTTCCCAGCAACAGGGTCTTTTCCAATGAGTCAGGTCTTTTCATCAGGTGGCCAAAGTATTGGAGTTTCAGCTTCAGCATCAGTCCTTCCAATGAATATTCAGGACTGATTTCCTTTAGGATGGACTGGTTGGATCTCCTTGCAGTCCAAGGGACTCTGAAGAGTTTTCTCCGATACCGCAGTTCAAAAGCATCAGTTCTTCGGCGCTCCGTTTTCTTCATAGTCCAACTCTCACATCCATACATGACTACTGCAAAAATCATAGCTTTGACTAGACGGACCTTTGTTGGCAAAGTAATGTCTCTGCTTTTTAATATGCTGTCTGGATTGGTCATAGCTTTTCTTCAAAGGAGCAAGGGTCTTTTAATTTCATGGCTGTGGTCATAATCTGCAGTGATTTTGGAGCCCCCCAAACTTAAGTCTCTCACTGTTTCCATTGTTTCCCCATCTAAATGGTGGAAGTAACTGACTCTCTTAAGTGTGACTTTAGAGAGTTCTAATTAGTTAAAAGGCTGAGAATTAACAAAGTTGAGTCCCTCATGGACATAGAGAAGTCCCCAGATAACTCAAGTTTTGTTATGTGAGTTAAAACATCAGATTTCTTAGCTCTCTTCACTGTACTGTCCTCCTTCAAGTATTTTCTTTTGTCTCTTCTATTTTATCTTGCTTTTTCTTCCATTTTGAGAGTGATACTGTTAATGGGTGGCTTTCATGCTTTCAGTTCAGTTCAGTTCAGTCACTCAGTCGTGTCCGACTCTTTGCAACCCCCTGAATCGCAGCACGCCAGGATTCCCTGTCCATCACCAACTTCCAGAGTTTACTCAAACCGTCGAGTCGGTGATGCCATCCAGTCATCTTATCCTCTGTCATCCCCTTCTCCCCCTGCCCCCAATCCTTCCCAGCATCAGGGTCTTTTCCATTGAGTCAACTCTTCCCATGAAGTGGCCAAAGTATTGGAGTTTCAGCTTCAGCTTCAGTCCTTCCAATGAATACCCAGGACTGATCTCCTTTAGGATGGACTGGTTGGATCTCCTTGCAGTCCAAGGGACTCTCAAGAATCTTCTCCAACACCACAGTTCAAAAGCATCAATTTTTTGGCTCTCAGCTTTCTTCACAGTCCAATTCTCATATCCATACATGACCACTGGAGAAACCATAGCCTTTACTAGATGGACCTTTGTTGGCAAGGTAATGCCTCTGCTTTTTAATATGCTATCTAGGTTGGTCATAACTTTCCTTCCAAGGAGTAAGCGTCTTTTAATTTCATGGCTGCAGTCACCATCTGCAGTAATTTTGGAGCCCCCCAAAATAAAGTCTGACACTGCTTCCACTGTTTCCCCATCTATTTCCCTTGAGGTGATGTGACCAGATGCCATGATCTTAGTTTTCTGAATTTTGAGAGCTTTAAGCCAACTTTTTCACTCTCCTCTTTCACTTTCATCAAGAGGCTTTTTAGTTCCTCTTCACTTTTCTGCCATAAGGGTGGTGTCATCTGCATATCTGAGGTTATTGATATTTCTCCCGGCAGTCTTGATTCCAGCTTGTGCTTCTTCCAGCCCAGTGTTTCTCATGATGTACTCTGCATATAAGTTAAATAAGCAGGGTGACAGTATACAGCCTTGACATAACCAAAAGAGTCAGAAAGTTGAATTCCTGTATAGTTGTGCATATTCATCAAAAGAAATCTGAAGTGTTGGTTCATAGCCACAGAATATGTTGTGTCTGGTTGCTGTTTGGAGGTAGTTTTTTCCTTATGGAGTTGTTTATTCTTGAGAAACAGAAGTAAACAAATGATGTTTAGCAATTGAAATAGGATGGAGAAAGGAACTAAATATTTGTTTAACATATGAAAGCTGTCAGTCACTGTGCTGTGTAAATTATATTCATTAACTGGTATAATTTCACTTTCATACTTATTTTCTCAATTATTACAGAAGTGATGAAAATACAGCATCTGTTTTACAAGATCATTATCTTGATTCATCATGGAGAACTGAGAATGGTCTTATTGTAAGTATTTTATGGAAATATCAGGTATATTAAGCTGTTACTCAGTGCCCAGAGTATCTCTTTTTTTATTTTTTTTTTAACTTGGTGCTAGTTCTCAGTGGTCACAGAGGTAATATAGTGAAACCTTTTTCTTAACTTAAAAATAGAAGGAATTTATTCTTTTTTCTTTTGACTGAAAAAAATGGCCTTCTGGGAAACAACTTTGGAGCCAGCTAGATTTCGGTACAAATTGGTGCTCTACCAGTTTTCAGATTTGTGAACCTCAGTTTCTTCTTCTAAAATATGGGGATTGTTGCCTGGTTCATTTCTTCATTTAACAGTTATTTATCGAGTACTTGGGCTTCCCAGGTGACTCGGTAAAGAACCCCCTGCCATTGTAGGAGATGCGGGTTTGATCCCTGGGCGGGAAGATCCCCTGGAGGAGGAAATGGCGACCCACTCCAGTATTCTTGCTCGGGAAAGCCCATGGACAGAGGAGCTTGGCGGGCTACAGTCCGTGGGTTCACAAGAGTCAGACACGACTTAGTGACTGAACAACTATTGAGTACTTACTATGTGCCAGACACCAAGCCAGGTTTTGGGGAATACAACGATAATCAAGATAGACAGGGTGAGGGAAACTGAAAAGGTGACATTTAAGTTGAAAATAGGAGTAGGAATGTGAAGAGTAGAGGAAAAATACTATATGCAGAAAGAACAGCAGCACAAAGGCTGTTGTTGAAACCCAGTATCTAGAATATAGTAGGAAAGGGGGAGAGGTGACAGCTGTGACAAGGTTGGGGAGGCAAATGATGGCCCTGTCATACTAGTAGGAAGCAGGAAGAAAATAAAAAAGACTAGTTAGGAAACATTTCTAGGGATCTAAGCAAGATTTGTTGATGGCTTGGCCTCAGGTTGTGGCAGAAATTGACAGATTTGAATTATGTTTTGGTGGTAGAAATTCTTATTGTATTAGGTTTGGGGATTGAGGGAAAGGAAAGAATCCAGGATGATTCCTGGGTTTCAGGCTGGAATAGCTTGGTGACTAGTCATGCTGCTTACAGAATTGGGAGGGCAGGAGAGAAGCTGGTGAAAGTTATGTTTTGGTAAATTTTGTTTGACTATGTGAAGTTTAAGAAGCCTGTTAGGTATCCAAGTGGAAATTTTGAGTGGGTAGTTAGTTATAACAGTCTAAATAGAGCTTGGAAAAGAGACTTGGCTGAAAATGTTTACATTTTAAGAGTTAAAAAGAAGTATGGAGAGATTGTGGCTTAAGGGGAAAAAAGGAATTGTGGTGAGTTTTGGAAATATTAACAGGTGAGGTATCTAGCAAAATCTTAATAGTATCTTAATAGTTTCTCATACTGGATAGCCATTATTACTTTATCATGAGTAGGAGCCAGAACCTAGGAATCTAAGGCTCAAGTCTCTTCTTTCCCTCTTGAAACGTTAGTGAGTGCTTCTATCAATGCATCTGTGAAATAGTGATGCCTATCTCATATCAAGTATCATGGGAGTCCAAAGATATGTCTGCGTGCTCAGTAAATGGTAGCTTTATTGTTTGTAATCATTTTATTGTATATTTTCATTTAACAAAACAGAAGTTGGTTTCAAAAAGCAGTAAATAAAAAAAATTATTCTTCCTTTTTTTAATAGCCTTGGACTCTGGATAGCACCATCAGTGAAGAGAACAGAGCTGTCATTGAGAAAATGTTGTTGGAAGAAGAGTATCCTTTATTGACTATGAGGAAAGTAAAGATTTCAGCGTTAAAAATCCATTAATGCAAAACTTATCTAGCACTGTTAGTTGCTAGATACAATTCTAGTATATAATGTTACACCTACCTATTCTGTTTTACCACTAAGTCTGAGATCTGACCCAATACTTTTGAGTTTCTGTTGTCAACCAACTCTTTTTATTACCTTAATATTGAACAGATATTACAGAGTTTTTTTTGTTGTTGTTGTTTTGTTTTTATTTTTTATCTTTTTGCCATGCCACATGACTTGTGGGATCTTAGTTCCCAGATCAGGGGTTGAATCCATTTCCTCTTGAAGTGTGGAGTCCTAACCGTGGAGCATCAGAGAGTTCCCATAGAGTGCTTTAAATCAGCTAGAATCCTTAGTTGGAGTCCAGATTTTCTAGTCCAGACCTCCCGTTTTCAGTTATATGAGATACTAATTCGTCCAAAGACTCAGAATATGTAAAAGTTATCACTTCTTATTCTACCAATTTATAGGTGTTATTGGGAGCAATCTAAGTAAAAAGCACAAAACTATAGAATGAAGATTTTTTTTCTCCTAGAAGTTGTAGGTCATTATTCACAGTTCAGCCACTGGCTTCTTGCCCTATTTCTTTCATCTGTTTGTGATATTTACAACTTAAATTTTGGGGAACTCATATATTTTTTACATGTAAAATAAAAGGATTGAATAAAAAGTTTTCTGATTTTCTGATTTATAAAGATTATTAATATAACTCTAATAAGTAGTGAGTGGTTTGTTTTCAACTCATCTGTGTTTCATGGATTTTTATCTCCTTTTTTTTTTAAATCTCCTTTTTAAGCCAGAATTTCTGTTCCTTTTACTCCCAGTTATTGCTGTGTTGTTTTCAGGGTGTCTGTGAACCTTTAATTATCATAGGTAAACCCCTTTTAGGCTTTCTTATTCTCCAACTCTCCCCAATCATTACAGCTATAGTCTGGATCATTGCTTTTCAGTAGAAAAATAGTGCAAGTCACATATGTCGTTTACAGTTTTCTAGTAGCCATGTTTAGAACGGGAAATTAATTATAATAACATTTTATTTGACCCAGTATATTTAAAATATGTTTCAACATTTAATATGTAAACATTGAGATGTTTTGCATTCTTTGTTTTATACTCTTTGAAACCCAGCGTGTGTTTTATATACTTAGAGTACATCTCAGTTTGTGCTAACCACATTTCAGGTATTCAGTAGCTACACATGTGGCTGTTGGCCAATGTGTTGAACAGTGTCATTCTAGATTAATGAATATTTAGGTAGTCAGTGGTTCACTTCCAGACTTGGGAACAAAATAATGATAGTAAAAGCTATGTGAGCTCTTGGATAAACAAGGATAATGTTTTCTTCTATCCTTCAGCACCTAGTATCTACCATGGTGCCTCGTGTACATGATACACAGTCAATATTTGTTAAGTGAAGAATCTAAAAGTATAACAGTATAGGCTAGGTTTAATAAGTCTGAGAGGTAAATTTGACCCAGACATTCGTTTTATTTGTTAGGGTAGAGAACAACCCTAAACTCTTCTCTATTACCCTCAGAAACATGAAAGCAGATACTCCTGAATTATCCTGGGTGACCAATCAGATTCATCTGTTAATTCTCCATGTGTGTTAGGAAGAAAAGATTTAAATAAAACATTGAGGATATATCTTTTCTTAGCCACTTGTAATAGGGAAGAACGAGAAACTAGCATTTAGGTAGTACACATTTTGTGCAGGTACTGTGTATGTGTGACTTCACATGTAATATTTAATCCAGATAAAACCCTATAAGATATAAACATTTTTGTTATAATTATTACACACCTGGAAAATTCTTTGAGAAGAATTGGTTTCACGTGAATTTAAGTGTGACTTTCTGGATATGTGAGTGCCTGCTTTATACAGATTGCATAAGAACTTATAGGACTTTATTGTTGTTTTAAAAGTTTCTTTAATAATTATACAGATATTACTTATCCAGTAAGTCACTTCCAGGAAAATTCTGGCTTGATCAAAAGGAAGATGACAAAAAATACTTGAAGAGGTAAAATCAATTTATAATACTTTTAAAAGTCTGAATTGTATTTTTAAAAACTTCACAAGCTTCCTTATTTTCTTTTTTCATGTGGTGCAGTCTGCAGAAAACAGCAAAAATCATGTATGTACTTATGTTTTATACTTTAAAATCTTCTTGATTAGTTAAAAATGGGAAAATTAAACAAGAAGTTATAGTTGGCCTGTGGAAAAATCCTCTTGACCTTGGATTTACAAAAATATAAAATCAAAATTTCTTCTACAAATGTTGGAATGTTACAAGATAATTTTGTTATATTATTTTTTTGTCAGAATCTTTATGGCCCTACATAGGCAATTTTATTAAACTATGGAAAAGGTGGTTTTCTAGGGATTTGTGGGGAAATTTTTTTAAGCTGCCCTCTCATAAATTATGAATTGACTTGACTTCTGTTGCCCTGTCAGTTAATTTTCAGTTGTTTCAAATAAAACTTTAATTTGAATTTGTAGTTTTTAAAAATTATCTAGAGAAATTAAGTAGTAACTGTTTTATAAACATCCTTTCCCTATAATTGAAGAAGGCTTGATGTTATTCAGTGTTTCTAAGTTTGCATGTTTATAATCCCTTAGAGGGTAGACTTGTAATTACCGAGAGTTTGAGCACTGAACAGACTTTGGCTTTTGCATTTTGCTGAACAAGCAACAACAACTAAAAACTGAAGTTAAAAGATTAATGGTTCACGTCAGTTAAATTAGTTGGCTTCATCTCAATTTTATTTTTAATTTCTTAATGTCCTGCATTTCAAAAGCAATAATTATAATGTCATAGTACTTTTACCTCCTTTCCAGCTTGATATTTACATAGATTTACATAGAAGAATCAGATGATATTTCTGGAGCCGGTTTTATCTCTGACAAGCCTCTCAGGTTTTGGAGATGTGTTAACATTTGCTGCTTTGTGTCCAATCTAAAGAAGCCTATTTGTTATCACATTGACTTCCTTTGATGTCTTTTAGTGTTATCTTCACTCGGAGCCAAGGATTATGTCTTTGGGGGCTCCTGTCCTGAGCTAGAGAAGTATGTAAGACAGGGTAAATCTGGTCCCCCAGGTGGAGGCTGTGGCCTGCTTTTTCTTCTTTTTAATTCTTAGACTCAAAAAGTATTAAGTTTAGCCCATGGCTATCTATAACCTTTAGCTGCATAAATATGGAATGTTCCATTTCAGAAATTTTTTTGCAATTCCTCTTTTTCCCCTCAGGGTACACTCTCCTACAAAACCAGCCAGTTACTCAGTAAAGTGGACGATAGAAGAAAAAGAGCTGTTTGAACAAGGGCTGGTAAATAGAGCAATTTTTAATTTATAGTGAAATAATTCTAGAAGCAAATATTGATAGAATTATAAGGTTAAATTAATTTATAGAGACCGAAAATTTCATTTTAATTACAGTAATCACATTTATAGTTTTTCTGTAGTTAAATGATGTAGTTAGTTAGAATGATTATGTTTGTAGTGTAATACGAGAGAATTCCTTTTAACTCATACTTAAGTTACTAAAATATTAAAATATTGATAGACTTGACTCAATATTTTAGATAATTTTTCACCCCTTTTTTGGTACTAATAAAACCCAAGAAATTGTACTGTATCTTTATACGTTTTACCAACCACCTGGATTGAAAGGCAAACTTACTTAATTACCTGATCTTTTCTCTTGGGGGAAAAACTTGTATATTTGGAACAGTCTGGGTGATCAGCTGAGGTTTTTTCAATTCCGATTTTGACACTTGTGCACACAATCTAAATATTTTAGTGGATATAGTTAAAGACCAGAAACATTCCTTTTGCATGAATGTTTCACTGAGATCTATTTAAATGTCCACAGTTGCATAATGGAAAAAAAAAATATACACAAGTTTCTAATTATGAGAAAGTGCCTTAATATAATGAAACTTAACAAAATATGCAGGAATTTTTTTAACTGTCTATAGTAGATTATATTTTTTTCTTTAAGGTACATATTACCCAATATTATATTAATTAATTTTGAAATTATATATATTTATATATTATATATGTAGAATATGTGATATTATGTAGTATTCATGAATGCAAATTGAAACATAGTTTAAAAACTACAGAAACTATTTTGAGGGTTATATCTCCTGAGATTTTTCTCCTTTACTTTTGATGCTTTCTATACTGATATTTTAGTCTGTTGTGTGATTATCATTTCTATAATCTGATTAACCAGTCATATATTTAAGATTGCTGACAACTTTGGTATTTGGACCATTATCAAAGATCAGAATATACACACAAATGGATTATGAATTTTGGGGTTGTTATTATTGATATTGGTGGTAGTTATAGAGGCTTAGCTCCATGGTTCAAAACTCAAATGGCACCTAAAGTTGTAGGCTGTTAAGTCTCCTTCTGACTCCTATCTCACCTTTAGTTTTCTTTGCCTGTCACCTGTTCTTGTGAATCCTTCCACAGATAATTTGTCCCTATAAAAGCAAGTGTCTTTATTTAGGTACATACGTAGATATCTATATCTATCTGTGTATATATAAAGAGATATTTTTAACCTAAAATATTTTCCCACAAAAATACATGGAACCATTGGTTGTATTTTCAGCCTTGGTAACCCATTAGTAACATTTGCTTGTAATCTGAATTCTCTCAGGCTTGAGAGTAGGAAATTATGTGGTACTGAATGATGGAAGATTTTTTCCTTCTTGTCCCTTTGCTCTATTTTTAAATTGGTGAATGTTTTCTTTGCTTCTCTTGTTAGTGTCCCCTCTCCAATTTTCATAGTGCCCGAGCCCCTAGAATCCTAACTAGTCACACATTATCCAGATCTTTCCTGTTTCCAAAAGTGCTTCATGCTACCAAATTACACGTTTGCCTTCATTACACAGTGTGTGCTCAGTCACTCAGCTGTGTCCGACTCTTTGCGACCCAGTGGACTGTAGCCCGCCAGGCTTCTCTGTCCATGGGATTTTTCAGGCAACAGTACTGGAGCAGGCTGCCGTTTCCTTCTCCAGGAGATCTTCCTGACCCAGGATCAAATCCGCTTCTCTTGTACCTCCTGCATTGGCAAGCAGATAGTTCACCACTGCGCCACCTTGGGAAGCCCTTAGCACATAATACAGATGACTAAATCTTCAGGAAGTTGATCTCAGGTGTTAGTTAAGAACTGTCATAAGTTATTAATTTATACTTACTGATTTTCTCAGAAGTACTTTCTGAGAAGAAAGAAGTTTTAAGAAATTGTCCATATGTCAGATTTTCTATTGAATACCAGAAATAAGTATGTAGGTTAAGGTTTATCATTTAGGTCAGGACAATTTATTGCCATTAGTCATGACTCTCTGGCATGTAAATCTAGCCCTGAGATCAACTTCTCTGAGTTGTTATATTTTTGTTTTTGTTTTTTTTTCTTTAGACAGTTTTAGGAAATCTCAAAAAAGATTGTTGAGCTTCTTTGGGAAATGGAGAGTATCTTGTGTTAGAGATAATGTAAAGGAAATTTATGTATCAAATGATAGCCTTGATAATTAAAAATACTGTCTAGCTTTAAAATTACACCACATTCCTGTCTGTACTTGAAAACACACCAGAGCTCCCTCAAGTTCTCAGTTTTTCCCTTCACAGCTTCGATGTTAGTAGGTGCACAGCCTTTGGAAAGTGAAGGGATGTAGGGAGGTGTTGGTTGAAGATCACTTTATTTGTGATTCAGTCTTTTAAGTCAGTTTACTGTGATATCTGAACAGTGTAAAAGTTAGAATATGTAATAGATATTTTAATATGGAATCTGAGTAAGAAAATTTTTTTGAAATTAGTGTTGGAACATAGTCAATTGATTCTATAATTGGAAAATAGAAAATACAACCCATCTCCCTTTCAATGCACTTTCTTGTTGAGTTATCCTTAATTTTGGAACATCATAATGTATAATACTAATACATACTGTAGGAGTACATAGAAGTGATGGATCTTCATTTAGGTAGCTATAAAAAGAAATTTCTGAATCATCTGGCTTTCAGAAGGCAAGATTCAAAGAGAAGATTGTGGGCTTTGATTTTAAGAGTCTTAACTATATATGAGACTTGTGTGCTTTAGAAAACAAAAATAGATCATTTTAGTTTTTTTTTTAATATGGCAGTAATTTGGAACATTAATTAAGCTAATCAAAAGCAATTTCTTTTCCATTTTGATAACATAGGCTAAATTTGGCCGAAGGTGGACCAAAATTGCAAAGCTAATTGGAAGTCGCACTGTTTTACAAGTGAAGAGTTATGCCAGACAGTACTTTAAAAATAAGGTAAGCAGGATATAAATATCCTAGTGATCATATTTAAAATAAAATTAATAAGCATAAATAGTTCTTTAATTCAGGCATACTTGCGTATATGCTAAGTCGCTTCAGTCATGTCCAACTCTTTGTGAACCTATAAACTGTAGTCCACCAGCCTCGTCTGTCTGTGGGGATTCTCCAGGCAAGAATACTGGAGTGAGTTCCTCCAGGGGATCTTCCCAACCCAGGGACTGAACCCATGTCTCATATCTCCTGCATTGGCAGACGAGTTCTTTTCCACTGGTGCCACCTGGCATTAAAGTCTTAATGTTCAGAGTATTTATAGTGAAAATATTTTATACCCATAAAGTACCCTGTAAATGTTCATCTTCAAAAATCTCAAAGCATATCTTCAGTGTATTGAGTATTCCTGTTAAATTGGTATTATTATGTTACTCCACTTAATTTCATGCAGTTAAGTAGGGCAAATTTTAGTTGCTCAAAAACATCCTACAAAGCAAATAGTATTCCAAAGAGAACACCTTAGAGGTCATTGCTTCCTGGAAAATTTTTTTCCTTTTTAAATATTTGCATTAAACTTTTAGGAATTATTAGAACTTAGGGGCCAAAAATGCTAACATGATTCTAAAATCTTTTTAATAGCAATGAAACTTGTACAATTATTATGAAGAACTGTCTGAAAACTCTAATAAACTGCAGTGTTCGAAAATGGACAGTTACGGTCTAGTTCCTTAGTCTTGAAAGTAATTTGTGCTGTATTCAACCATGTACTTCTGATGTTTAGAATTTCTCTAATATGTTCTGCTTGAGTACTGAAAGCATAATTATATAGAATTTGAAAGTGTCTTAAGTGAAATTTGGTGCTTTCTTTTCATGTAAATTGGGTTGACCCTTGAACAAAACAGGCTTGAACTGAGCTGATCCACTTATGTGTGGATTTTTTTCAATAGTCAGTAATACAGCACTGCACAATCCACTGAGGTGGAATCGCAGATGTGGAACTGCAGATACTAAGGAACTGCAAAAAGGAAGGCCAACTTTAAGGTACATGCAGATTTTCAACTGCATGGAGGGTTGGTGCCCCTAACCCTCTGTTGTTCAAGGGTCAGCTGTATTGGGTTTTACCTTGTATACAAGACTTATCTAATTTAGTGTCATTTGGTCATAGGAAGTAAGTAATGGAATGAATTCATTGTAAGTCAATCAGTCTGCTCCCTCTTTTAATGAGCAAAAGCATTTTCCAGACAGCCTACTAAGGTCAAGGTATTACGAGACAGAATGAGCCTAATTTAGTTACTCTTACCCATGCTTCTCAGGCTGGTATGTGCAGGACTTCTTGCAGTGTCAGTTTTACTCCGAGGCTTGAGATGAAAGGGTACATTTTAATATTAAAAGAAATATTAATATATAATGAAATAACAATGCAAAATTTTGTCTGAAATTTTAAGCTAAAAACAAGAGACTTCAAATAAATAGCCAGGTTGTTAAAGGCTATTTCAGTCTAAATGTCCAAATTTCCTTTTCCCTCCTGCTACCCTTTCCTTTTCCTCTACATAGTAAGCCAGTTAACTACAAATACAGTATCCTCAGAGTCTGTTGTGATAAAGGATCTATACATAATCTCTTTTTAGGAGCTGTTATATTTTGGGTGTGTTAGTCATTTGCATGATTTTTCAAAATTACATGTAAAAAAGATTTTACTTCAAATCATATGTACTCGTTAGCATTCATTTTCTTTTCCTTATTGCATTACAACATATTTATGTTTATAATAGCAGATATGATAGTTTCATGTCTTAAATTATAAGCTCTATAATATTAGAGCTATGTTAAATGAACATGCAAAAGCCAATTTGTTTCTATTTGTATTTAAATGAAAGATGATTTTAATTTACTCAATAAATATGTGTGAGTTTAACTAAAAGGAGTTTTTAGCATTATAAAAAATGATCTGCTGAGGTATCAGATATTCTGAGAAATAAGCCTTTGCAATATCTTAAAAATACCTTGTATGATGGTTTTTGGTTAATTCTCTATGGTTGATCTGAGCCAGATTCCCATTTTAAACTTCATACTGAAAATTAAGTATTAATAGTAGGTCATAATTATTTGATTAATCAAAGTCACCAGACCATGATTGAGTAAGTATATTTATGGAAATTTGAAGTGATGATCTTTTACATTTAAAATGTAGTTGTAACCCCTTCAGAAAAAGCACAGTAATGATATACCATTGACATGTACTCAGTTTAATAACTTTGTATCTTATTTTTTTTGTGTGCCAGTGATGACATTTTAAAAATGTTAATATTATGGAGATTTTATCTTGATTTTTAATAAGGTAAAATTAGATGGTCCAGAAAAGGAAACACCAAATCAGAAGAATAGCAGTGGCTTCCAGATGAAAAATGAAGATGAAGGCACAAAGGCGTGCACACCATCAGGTTTAAGGGGACGTGCTGATCCCAACTTGAATGCTGTAAAAATTGAAAAGTTATCCGATGATGAAGAAGTAGACATCACAGATGAGACTGATGAGTTGACTTCACAAGGTCCCCAAAAGGATCTTAGCAGTGATCTCTTGTTAGACATCTCTAATAATAAAAGATCTGAAACCAGTAAAGGACTGGTTTCTGACAGCCAAGAAGATCCCATTTCTAAATCTTCCACGGAGTATCTTCAGAATATAAAGCAAGGTGAGATGGAAACACTTTCAAGCTCAGGAATTAGACTTTGGGCTGAAAATTACACCAGTGACCAAAAATTAGCTGAATTAAATGATGAGAAATGTGATAAGCTGATGAAGAACTGTGATAAACATGATGGGAATGGAATACTAGATGATGCCAGACAGTTGCCTTCTCCAGAGCCTTGTGAAATTCAGAAAGACTTGAGTGATAATGAATTGCTTTTTCGTTCTTCCTGCCAAATGGAGGAGGAGAGCCAAGAGGAAGAAGAGCTTAAGCCACCAGAACAAGAAATAGAAGTTGATAGAAATATCATTCAAGAAGAAGAAAAACAAGCAATTCCTGAGTTTTTTGATGGGCGCCAAGCTAAAACACCAGAACGCTATTTGAAAATTAGGAATTATATTTTGGATCAGTGGTAAGGAAAAATTGTATTTTAGATGCTATTTTAAAGCTTATGATACTCTAAAGTATGTACGTGTGCCTGTGCAGAATTTAGTATTTTCCAGTCGTAGTGTTCCAGAGAGCTTTAACATATTAATACATTTCAGTAGGCAAGATTTGGTTTCTCATAGTGAAACCGTTTGAAAGTTTTGGGAAATGTTGTCATCTATAGCTGTCTTAACCCATCTGTTACTTCATTCAAGTCAGTGGTCCTAAAAGAAAAGGGATAAATCATTACCTTAAAAAGCAGTTTCGTAGGACAATGTTAGGAAGATATAGAAAACACTACTGAAGTGGAAGAGGGGAAGAATGTCTGTCTTAGTTTATGGTTTACTTTGAAGTACAAAGAGAAAACTTTGGTGTCAAGGATAGTATCATTTAATGTGGCTTGTTTTCAGAAACTATTCTAAAAATCTGCCTTAAATGCTTTTGACTTTGAACTTGTGACATAATGTGTTAATAATTCCTTTATCAGAATATAGGAATTTTTTTATATATTCAGTGTACCCTCTAAATTGTCAGTACCTTTTATTTGAGTTACTTAGTGAGGGATGGGGAACAAGCCAAAAAACTTCCCACCTTATTGGCTTAAGTGCTCTGAAAGTGATTTGCATTTTTCGTAATAGTTTAATTAAGACATTATCAAACATTCATGATTGTTACTGCTTCAGGAGCTATAAAATTGTGTAGAGCCATTACAGAGGGCTTCTGTTCTGACCTAGGAAGATTACCAAAGGAAAAAAACAGTAACTTTCATTTTACCCACATAATATTAAGCATGTTGACATCTAAAGAAAACCCTATTCTAAAAGAAAAAAAATTTTTTTTCTTACTCTTAACTCTTGGTTATTTTGCAACTGATTGAGGTTGGGAAGATGCTAAGTGAGGGTGGTATCAAAGTAAAAGAATACCTATAAGGAACCACTCCTGACATTTACATAGTGTTTTATAGTTTACAGAGAGCTTTTCTGTATCTGAGTGCTCACAACAATCCTGTAAACTAGGCAGGTGGTGTTTTCTCTCTAATAGAATGAGCTTGAGATCAGGAGAGGTTTAGGGACTGCCTTGGATTATACAGACCGGTTGTTGACAAAAGAAGGACTTCAACGCAAGTCTCAACTCTGTAAATCACTCTTTCCATTATTCTACATTACCTAGTTGACACTTAAAACAGACAAATTAAATTAAATCTCCCCTGGTATCTAATTTTGTTTTTGGAAATAAGAGCATGAATGGCCAAAATTGAAGTACTTGAAAATAATGACTAAATCAAAAAAGTGTCTGTAAATTATCAAAGACAATTTAATGTTACTTTAATCAAATTTCATTTGTTACTTTGAATTTTGGATTTACAAGGCAGAATAATTTATATGGGTAGCATAAATTATATGGCAGGAGTTTCCTAATGTCATTGCCTTAGTTGTGAAACCAGTTAAATATTGCTGTTTCAGTACAGTGATTTAGCTGAACAGTATGAAAGCAAAAAGAAATGTTTTGAACAGGAACTCAAACCTATTCTCTTCAGAAATAGAACAGAGTATTTAGAGACTGGAGGCGGTGTTAAAAAAAAAAATTGAAGTGTTCAAGTTTTAAAGATAAAAAAAGCCCTGCTAGATTTGTTTGTAGCTAGAAGATCCTTTCCATAAAAGCACATGCAATTGACTCCCTGTTTAGGGGGCTATTTTATTAAAATAGTAACCAGTATCATTGAATACTTACTAAATGCCCGACATTGTATTTATCTCTAGTCCTGTTTGACAGCCTTGTTCTCATGTTACAGATGAGAGAAATGAAGTTGAGAGAGGGAACAGAGCTTGTTCCAGGTCACATTAGGTGGAGGTGATTCCAGAGAATGCAGTCTTGTCCCATTATTTTCACACTTACCACTCTGGGCCTTGACTGACTTTTCACACTGCCTGGAATGCTTTTCCCCACTGGATTTTGGTGAATCTCACTTCCTCTTCTCTTTCAGTTCTGCTCAAGGGAGATTAGACGCCGCCTTTCTCTACCCTGTGTCTGCAGTAGCTCACATATCTCCTCCCTCTCATTCTCTTACCCTGTATTTTATATATCTTATAGAACTTTCTTACCAGTGAAAATATTATATTTTTATTTGTGTTTTGTCTCGCCTCTCCCCACCCCCCATGATAAATGTAGGCTCCATGTTCATTGTTAATTGTTTTGTCCCTCCTGCTTAGAACAATGCTTGGAATACAGAGATAGATTGAAAGAATGAATCATCATTATAAACAGATATTTCTAGAGGCCTTACCATTTGTTCAGTGTTGTACTAATACTAAGCTCTTTGTTGAAAGCCTTTTGATTTGTGTAATATTAATTAGACCAGTATGGTTTATAGATTCATGGTTTTTTGGTAGCTAGTATACCCTGCCCATTCCAGCTTTCCTGCCTTCCTTTGTGTAGTGTGTTTACTTTTCATTCAGGACACACTGAAGTCCCACCTTATTAATGGAACTTCTGATATCCTCCCACATCCCAGATGATCAGTACTTTTACCCTCACTGACCTTCAGAATTTATGATTTTAAACTTGGTTTCTGCTTAGGTCTTTCCTGACCACCCTATCTAAAATAGTCTGTACCTCTCTGCCCTACTGTATCCTCTTATCCTTCTTCTTCTGTCTTGCTAGCACTGTTGCTACCTGACAATACAGTATATGTTGTTCATTCATTTATTTACTTACTAGAATGTAAGGTCTGAAACTTCAGATTCATCTCTGTATCTGTGCCTAGAACAGTGCCTGATATGTAGGACACAAAATATATATTTGTAGCATAAAGATTGATTGAGGAATTCTATGTTATGTAATATATCTGAACACTCAGTTTATAAAGTCTGTGTTTGAATCCTGTCATTCCTTAACAAAGTGCTTTCATTTCTGTTACCTTCTTATTTCTTCATCTCAAAAGTGAGAATAATAACAATCTACTTTGTAGAGTTGTATATAACCCTGAGTCTGGCATCTGTTATAAGTACTCAGTAATTGTTTGCTACTCTTACTAAGTTCCATTACTATGACTTTATGTTGTACCATCTAGCGTGGTGTTTTAGTTGTTATTCAGTCGCTCAGTCGTGTCCAACTCTTTGCAACCCCATGGACTGCAGCATGCCAGGCTTCCCTGTCCTTCACCATCTCCTGGAGCTTGCTCAGACTCATGTCCATTGAGTCGGTGATGCCATCCAACCATCTTGTCCTTTGACCCCTTCTACTGCCTTCAGTCTTTCCCAGCATCAGTGAGGAATGTGAAAGTGAAAGTCACTCAGTTGAATCCAACTCTTTGTGACCCCGTGGACTGTATACTGTATACAGGCCAGAATACTGGAGTGGATAGCCTTTCTGTTCTCCAGCGGATCTTCCCGACCCAGGAATCAAACTGGGGTCTCATGCTTTGCAGGCATATTCTTTCCCAACTGAGCTATCTGGGAAGCCCTCCCAGCATCAGGGTCTTTTCTAATAAATCTCCTCTTCATATCAGGTGACCAAAGTATTTAGTAATTGTTTTATTATGTAAGCCTCTTCTTTCTTTCAGTCTTTGGGCATTTCTTGATTCTTTAGCATGGAATATCGTATCTTTTCCACTGAGAGCACTTAACATGACTGGCATAATGATTAAAACTAATATATAACTTTTAAGCATTTATAATGTAGCTTGTAATTAAAAGATGCTGTCCAGCAAAGTTAAAGTAGATGAGCCTAAGCAATGTATTAAAAATTGGAATGTCTAATACTAAGCATTTTCAACATATTATAAATGTGCCCTTTTTATTCAAAGATTGAGGCTTGCATTTGGAGTTTAATGTTGGGGAAGAAATGATACTTGTAAAAGTCACACTGTACTTGTTAATGAGTGTATCATTGAAAAGTATTTTGTTTCAAAAAAAGTACACTTGGGTATTATGTATTAGCGTTGTATTTACTACACATTTATTACATATTGAGAAGGGGGTACATTTTTAAAATATTTCAAGTAATAAAAGTTTCCCCCAGAAGTCTTCTTTTATGTTTTTATTTATCCAAAATAATTGTACTTCCATCTCTTAGGGAGATATGCAAACCGAAATACTTAAATAAGACCTCAGTACGTCCTGGCCTGAAGAACTGTGGGGATGTTAATTGTATTGGACGGATTCATACATACCTCGAGTTGATAGGAGCAATCAATTTTGGATGTGGTAAAAATAAAAACCCAACAACATCTTTTTACTCAACGTTTTTTATCCTTACAGCACCCATTAATTTCTTTTGATAGTCAGTATTCAAGTAGATTTAGTATTGTTAGAGAGTACAGAAAGGTGCTATAGAATAAATGTGTTTTTATACACATTTATAGAATGTGTATAAAGGTGTTATAGAACAAATGTATTGAGATTTTGTTTTAAAACAGATTTCTGTTGATAAACTATATTTCCTTTTAACCTGCAGTCAAAATTGGTGATTTTAAAGGAAAAATATTAAGTTTAAGTAGTAGAAATGATTTATGGATGCACTTCTTTGTCAGGTAAAGAAAATTTTATGAAAAGTCCAATCAAAGCCCATTTAATTTGGAAATACTATATTAATGCTAGACATATTGTCTGATGGTATTTAAATAAAATAATTTATGTGCCTTTTTACTTAAATGTAATAAAAGTGCCAAAATATTTTTTGTGGTAGAAAGTTTCTTTCACCCTAGTTTTTCTCAAATGTAAAATCATGCATATTTTTAATGTATTCTGCCCTTTTATTGAATTAACATGACATAATTTTGAAGAAAGATAATAGTTATAATAGTTGGAAAGTGATGTTAATTAGAATGTTGTAATCCATGGTTTGAGTGGAGTATATTCTGTGTTCTGTGTCTATGAAAAGACAACCAGAAAACTTCGTACCAGAGATTATTTCATTTCATGTAGAGATAGATAGAATTTACAGTCTGCCCTGGGATCTGTTCTTCATTTCAGTGTCTTTTCTTGCCAAAAGCAAGGTACCAGGAATGGCTTTATAGGAAAACTAAGATGTCATAGCTTCCCTAGCCACGAAAAGAAAAGTGAAATCAGTGTACTGTATTAGAATACCAAAATTAGCAAAGTGGGCTTAGCACTCATTTAAGCAGAAATTAAACAACTGACCCATTTCCTGAATGTTTCATTTTATTGATATTTCCTTGTGGCAACAGCATTACTTTCATGTGAGAACTACCAAGAAGCACATCAGATGTGTATTGTGGAATAAGATAGAAACACAGATACTTTAAAAAAACTTAGAAATTGGCTTACAATTGTAGATGTGTCTTCCCATTGGACAAATAATTCTATAAAATAATAGATTATTGTGTTTTTTTCTGGATTCCAATAGAACAGGCTGTGTATAACAGGCCACAACCAGTTGACAAAGTACGAGTCAGAGACAGAAAAGACACTGTAGAAGCGTACCAACTTGCCCAGCGTCTGCAGTCTATGGTAAGCAGTCCCGTGTCTCCCTAAATGATGGCTGAGTAAGGTGTGCCTACTTCTCTTCACCTGTTTAACAAATGGCCATCTAGTAGAAGATGTTTTCTTTCACCCAGACCATTCACTTTTCTGTTTTCATTCAGTTTCATGTTAATTTGTAGGCAAAAAACAAACCCCCCAAATCTGAAAATCATTCACAAACTTTACACAAAAGTATGATGTTTTGCTTAAAGTGGTCTTAGACTGCTTCATTTTGATATCCGTATCTAACATATCTTTTAAAACCATACATTTAAGCTTTTTTTTTTTTTAAGCTCTTTTTTTCTTTCCATTTTCTTTTTGTTTGCTTAAAATTCTTGCCATAAGATTTAGCTTTTTGGAAGAGCTGTTCAAAATATTTTAGTCTTTTTTAATTCTTGAGGTTAATGAGTTTTACAGGCTCCCATGGTGGTTCAGTGGTCAAGAATCCGCCTGCCAGTGCAGGAGCTGCGGATTCAATGCCTGGGCCAGGAAGATTCCCCTGGAGAAGGAAATGGCAACCCACTCCAGCATTCTTGCCTGGGAAATTCCATGGACAGAGAATCCTGGTGGGCTGCAGTCTGTGAGGTCACAGAAAAGTCAGACATGACTGAGCAGCTGAACAGCAATGAGTTTTACAGTGTTTTAAAATGCATGCATCTTATTTTAAAAATAGGTGATCCAACAAGTCTCCCAAAGGCAGAATCATGCTGTGGTCTTGTTGGCTTTTACTAATTGTTGCTGTTGTTTCGCTGGTAAGTCGTGTCTGACTCTTCTGCAACCCTATGTACTCTAACCTACCAGGCTCCTCTGTGGGATTTCCCAGGCAGGAATACTGGAATGGGTTGCCATTTCCTTCTCCAGGGCTTTACTAATAAAATAGGTGAAATTGGTAATAGGTAAGGTAAATAGAAAAGAATAGAAGATGAAAGAGCAGGTTTTTTTCCTCGGAGTATTTAGGCTATAAAACATGTCTACCCTAGATTGTTTGTTTTTGTTTGTTTGTTTTTTTTTTAAAGAAAGAAGGTTTTCATGTATAGTTGCTGGAGTTGGTGCTAGTCATACATATTCCTAAGTCTGAGATACAATTATTTTGCTTCTAGTTTTTATTATTATACCTCTAGCTGTGTGCTCTTGCTAGTTTTCTACTATGAAGTCATTTTTGTGGTGGTTCTTCTTGGCCCTAAAAAATATTCTTTTCCTATAGTGTAACTCCAATATGGTGAAAGGAAATGAAAATTAAAGGAGAAATCAGAACAAAATTTCAAAAATCTTCACTTACTTATTTTTGAGCAGAATGCTAACGTTGAACATAATATAGTCAGGCATTGCTGATCAGGGATTACAATAATTTAATGGAGAAATTGATGTTTAGAAAATTATCATTTTGGTTTTATATATTAATGTGCTGTGATTTCTCCAAGCTAATCTTGTTCACTTTTGCTTTATTTTTAATTTCACAACAGCGCACAAGGAGACGCAGAGTCCGAGACCCTTGGGGAAATTGGTGTGATGCAAAAGACTTGGAAGGACAGACGTTTGAGGTAACTTTGATCCCTTCAGATGACTCAGAAGTAAAAATTGTTTTGTCAGTATACATTTGTGTATCTTTAATGTCACATATTACACTTGTTTTATATGTCTCCATGTATAGGTCTCTTTCCCATATTAATTTGTTTGTCTAAAAGTCATCAATAAACAACAAAGAAAAAGATATTGAGGATGTAGTTAACTAGAAGTTTGACTGATTTTCAGAACTGTCATTATCTGTCCCAGTATTCTGGTCTTTAGCTCCAGAATATCTGTCAACCTGCCAGGGAGTTGTGCCCTGTTCATTTCAGTGAACAGTTCTTGAATGATGTTCTGATATACCAATTAAAATGTCGTTCCGAGCATTAGACATAAATTGAATTACAAATATTGAAGTATTATATCTACTAACAAAACTTATGGTTCTATAAAGAAACATAGGCAGTGAATTATGTGTATACATGCGTGCACACACACACACCTTCTATGACTATATAATCTGTTTGTGTACAGCCAGTGCACGTTAAATTGGAAGAATGTATGAATGTGTACTACTGGCTTTGTTACATTGGGTAACTGCATTGAACCTCAGGGTTTCATTTATAATCCCCTCAAAGGTTGAATTAAATAAAATGTATGAAGGTCCTAATACTCAGTATCAGTAAGTCTTACATATACCTGGTATTCCATAAATGTTAGTTCTCTTCTTTCTCTCTTCCCCATTCCCTGCCCCCAGCCTCACACCTGAGCATTATTCCAGGTACAGCAATTAGTCACACATGGTCCTTGCCTTGAAGGAATTTACATTTCTAGTAGGAAAGATAAAACCTTTGGTGAGTTCCAACAAATTGGTTCCAAGAAATAAAAATCGACTTAACAGGTATGATCAGGGTAGGTTTCACAGAAGAAGTGATGTTTCATCTGTTACTTAGGGAATGAGCAAGAGAATCTCAAAATGTGTAAATGTAGATGAGGGACTCTCGGCTGAAAGAGACATCTAAGTAAGGGTATAGACATGTACCAGACATGGGAAAATACCAGGTATAGTCTGGAAAAGGTATGTAGTTCACATGGGGTGGAGTATAAGACTGATACATGAGTGTGTGTTGGTCGCTTCAGTCGTGTCCGACTTTGCGACCCCGTGGACTCTACCCTACCAGGCTCTTCTGTCCATGGGTTGCTATGACCTGCTCCAGGAGATCTTCCCAGCCCAGGATCAAACCCATGACTCTCGTCTCCTGCACTGGCGGGCGGGTTCTGTACCACTAGTGCCACCTGGGAAACCCAATAAGACTGGTAGTAGATATGAAATGAGAGTTATTTTATTTTATATTTTCGTAGGATTTACTATGTTAGACACTACTGTCAGTGTTTCACAAACATTAATTCATTTAGTCTTCACAGTAACATCATAGTGGTGTTACTATTATTGTTCACATTTTAAAGATGAGGAAAACAAACACAGAAAGCTTCAGGAACTTGACCAGAGTCACCCAGCTAGTGTGAGGCAGAGCCAGGCATTGTCTCTGCAGAATATGTGCACATTAGCTTTATGCTGTGATGTCTCTTGATTAATTCTCCCTTCAGTGGTTGATGGATGCTTTGATCAAATGGTGGGGTTTTTTTTTTAGCATCTCTCTGCTGAGGAGTTGGCAAGAAGAAGAGAAGAGGATAAATGCAAACCTGGTAAACCTTCAAAAGTACCAAGACCAACAAAAAGGTATAATGTGACAATATGCAAGTGTGATTTTGTTAATAATCATAAATGATTAGAAAACATATGGAAGGACTCTCTGATGTTGCAACATTATTTTGTTCACTTATTAAGTTTAAAAATACTGCTGAAATTTAAGAATTTTTTTATTTCACTGATTGTTAATTTGGGAGACCATAAGCAAAAGTTTTAATTTGTTCATGTTCAGTAAATATAGGATCCAACATATGTTGTGAAGGCCTTGTTTATGACAGGTGGTTATTTAACTCCTTAGACATTATAAACCAGTAACCTCATGAAATGACTAGTTCCCTCTTTGGTTGGTGCTGAATGTTAGTGAGGGTCTTTTTTTTTTTTTTTTTAATATAAAATATGTAGCTTGTAACATTAAGGGTCGCTGTATAAATTAAATGCCTTGATTTTCTAGACCCTCACTTCCTGCAGATGACCCATGAAACAGACTGTAGTTTTGTCAGTGTCCCTTTTAAAACAAGATATCCAGGAACATCTCTTGGTTATTTTCAGTGGAAAGAGCCCTAATACTCAGCAGTTAGATGTTCCTGGGTAAGTTACATAATGCCTTTATAAGCCTAAGGTCCTCATTTATAAAATAATAACTTTAACAATTAGCACTGTTAGCTATGTTTTAAGCATATCCTATATATTAACTCATTTAATCTTCATAATAACCCTATGAAGTAGTTAATATAATCATTCCCATTTTATAAATGAGGAAACTGAGAGGCACAGAGAGGTTATATAACTTGCCCATGCTTGTTAATGGTGGTGGTGTGATTTAACCCAGGCATTAAGGCTTAAGAATCTGTGCTCCTAACCATTACATTATATATCACCTCTCTAAAATTAAAGTCAAACTTTAGAATTGTTGTGAGAATAAATTAAATGAGATAAACTACAGTTATCCATAAACTAGGACTCCTCATCTCATGTCCAGACACTTGATTTTCTGAATCTAAATGTGAAACATACTTACTGTAATTTTCAAGTCATTCTTCCAGTTAGGATCTTTTTGAATCCAGATCCACTTTTTTCATATTAGTCTTCATAACTTTGAATCATCAACATTTCAGTAAGCTTGCCTTTTCCACCATTGATCACTGATTAAAATGTTTAACTGAAATAATGCAAACCTCAGACATCATTGTTGAATCAGCTATATATTACCACTTAACCCAATTAACTCATTCTTCATCTTATACAGAAGAATAATCATAGCAGATGTCTTGCTTACATTTAATAACTGAGTCTTTATGAGTCTGCTAGTTTCTAGCACCTCATTGCTATCAAAAGTGAAATTTAGGTGTACCTATCATGACTTCTGTTTTCATGAACCCATTATTCTTAGTCACCTCTTCACTTGCTAAAGGCTTGCAAAGCAGTTGTTAAATAACCTTTTCTAGAATTTTCCTCTGCTTCTTTTTTGGTGTTTTGAAAACAGGCCCAGTAATTGCCTATTCCTGGTCCTCCAGTAATTTTCCATTCTCTGCAGTGCCTCAAAAAGGGTTGACGGTGGTTTCAGACGATGGTTCTTCAAAGTGCTCTGGGATGTAAATGCTTTGTTTCTATTTTCCTAATTCTCTTGACCTTTTTTTTTTCTCTCTTCATTTTATTTGCATTGATTAAGCACTTTCTAATTTGAACATCTTCCTCCTTCAGCAAACACTTTTTAAATGCCTACTGTTCTCAGTATTTGGAATACAGTATTCAGCAAAACAAAGTATCTCATCTAGCACTAAGTCTCTGGTAGAATAGGAACTAAATAGTTCTGCTCTTTTCCGGTTGTTAACATGAACATATTCCTTGTGTATTTGCTTTCCCTGGGTGTAGCCTAAGAGTTTTTATTTTTCTCAAACCTCAGTTCTTTATTGGTCAAAGCCTTTCTAATATTTCTCTTATATTTACACGTTTTTTTATCTAGCTTTGGTTAGGTGGCCCTTTTTCCATCTTTTATACTTCAGCTTAAAAGATGAGTTTACCACAGAACTTTGTATAGACATTAATTTCTTTAACAGAATTGTCATTTATTCATTCAGCAAAGATTTAGTGAGCGCTTCCTTTATCCTGAACACATTGTACTGACAGAAATGTTTCTGAGAAACGTCTGTCTTTGAACTTCCTTTCCTATCTTATGTCAGAGTTAGGTTTTCATTGAAACCTGCTTTCAGTGTAGGACACGTCTGGCCATTTATAATGTTCTCTTTGGGTGTTAAAAGAAATTAAGACAACAAAATTACTTTCTCAAAGGTCCTGTTGTTTCTCAAATTTTTAGTCAAGTCCAAAAGAACCATGCTTCTTTCCAAAGGGTTATCATCATAAATTCTCCTAGTTTATTATTTTTCCACTTGGACAGAATTTAGGTTTAGATTATTGGTATACATTTTTAAATTTGTAAATAAATTATGTTATTGATATTATATTAGGAATGATTTTCTTTTCTTTTTCCTTTTCCAGCTCATTTGATCCCTTCCAACTGATACCTTGTCATTTTTTCAGTGAAGAAAAGCAGGTACTATTCATTCATCACAGAATGACCATAAATAATACCCTCCTCTCTGACATGAAATATTCTTTTTCTATGTGTGCAAGGCATGTGTATATGAAAGGTTGGATAAGGCAGGGTACACTAAGGGTCAGATGAGTGATACAGGTGGAAAATGAGAAAGAATTTCTCCATGCTAGGGCTTTGAATTATACATCTATTTCTTTAAAAGTCTGATTTGTGCTGAGCCTTGGTTGGTAGTGAGAACTTGGTGTGATAGATAAAGGAGAAAAGGATGGACATTCCAGTTAGAATAAAATCTCTATTTTTATGCTCCCCCATTTTTTTTTTCTTATATTTCAGGAGCCATTTCAGGTGAAAGTAGCTTCAGAAGCACTTTTAATAATGGATTTGGTAAGGATATTATGTTGTGTTTACTTAGTTATTCTGATTTCCATTCTTGTGTATTTTTATTGCAGGCATAAGAGAGAGTATGGAAGACGTGTATTTTGGATCTTAACTATCCTCTTTTACAAGGAATCTAAAAATAAGTCTTTTCTTTTGGAGAAAAGCCAAACAATTGCATGTTTCCATATTTTAGAGAAAATAAATTAATGTGAGTTTTTGCAGACTGTTTCTCATCATTAACCCTATTTTAATTTCCTAGTATCCTTGTCTGCTGCCTTCTAGATAACTGCAACAAAGCACAACTCATAATTTGGAGGCTCCTTGTTTTGCACTAAACTACTGAGATCTCCAATAGTTGTGTGTGTGTTCATGGTATTTTTCTATAGGAAGACCCAGAGTAGTTTTACTTTGTATCCTTATGATACCTTTCCTGTGTAGGGAGAGCAAAACAGTATCTTCATTTTGTAAATGTAAAAAATGGCATCTTGGAGTGTTTGAATGTTTGGTTCAGTTTCTCAGCCAGCAGTAAAGATAGGTCTTAAATCCTAAGTCTGTGTATGCTGAGCCTAGCATCTGGTTCCTCTACTGTGTTAATTCATTTTAGAAAAGTATAATTATCATACTTATAAATGACTCTCCTATGATAAGTGAGATTTGTTCTGGTATTTTGTCAGATGGATTTAGTTTGTATGTTTGGACTAAGTCTATCTTGTATTTCTTTTAGCATGCTCATGTTTCTATGGCAGAAGTGATTGGTCTGTTAGGAGGAAGATATTCAGAAGCTGATAAAATAGTTGAGGTAAGTTTTCTCTTAAAATTTTAAAAATTATTTAGTCTTGCTGCTATACCAAGTGTTTTTATAGATTTCAGTGGATATAATTAACATATAAACTTTATGATATAAATGAGAATATGCAAATGTAGAAAGTTATTTCCTCCCTGGGACTTCCCTGGTGACCCAGTGGTTAAGAATCTGCGTTGCAATGCAGGGGATGCAGGTTCGATCCGGCATGCCGCGGGGCAGCTAAGCCTATGCGCTGCGCCACGCACAGCCACGAAAGAGCCTGTGTGCCACAGCTAAGACCTGATGCAGCCAAATAAGTAAATATTTTTTTTTAAAGGAGAAAGAAAGTTATGTGTTCCTGGAGGTGACTGAACATTCCATGTATTGAGCACCTGTTTCCCTTCTCCACCGAGAAGGAGGGAACTGCCAGGCCTTGGTTCCATATTGCCTTCACCAGTAAAAGCTTCAGCTCCTAAGAGGCCGCCTTATTGAAACTCAGTATACATCATTTGCTAGAAATTACCATAAATAATAGGGGTCATTGAATGACTTTTTACAAACATTAATATGAGCTGACCAACACTTCACTTGTCTGAGTAGAAAAATGGATTTTGAGTTCCTAGCATATAGTCACACTTTTGGAGAGTAATTCATTTGCAAGTTAAAGGCTGCCTATGATAGAGACAAATAAAAGACTTGGCTTTAAAAAGTTTCTGTTCCTGTGTATGAATTCTGTGTAGAATTAACAGGATTTCAGTATAATCATTTAAGGATTAATCCTTTATAGGTCTGTGCAGCAGAACCATGTAACAGTCTGAGTACGGGACTGCAGTGTGAGATGGATCCTGTCTCACAAACACAAGCCTCGGAAACCTTGGCTGTCAGGGGCTATAGTGTTATTGGATGGTATCATTCTCACCCTGCCTTTGACCCTAATCCTTCCTTACGAGATATTGACACTCAAGCCAAATACCAGGTGTGTTTATAGGTCTTCGTGTGTATAGTCTGTAAATAATTGCACATTCTCTCCCCTCTCATTGTTTTCTATTAATTAAATACGCTTTTAACATTTCTAGCAAAGTAATTACAAGAGTAATATATGTATTTTGTTTAATACAGACAAACCATCACAGTAATGGTGTTAATTCTTCCCAGAGCCTTTAAAAATGATGGGGCTGACTAGAACAGAGACTGGATACAACTGAAATAATTGGAAATATCATGTATTTTGCATGTCTGGGAAAAAGTTTTGTTTTATTCTGCAGTTTTGTTTGCTATCTGGGTGTTTTTGCTGTTGGCAACTGATTATAACTTGTTACCATTTTGGTAAAGATTACAGCTGAAGGGTAGTGAATTTAATTTATAAATGTATTCATGGAAAATGTAGATTATGTAAGCCAGGTGATCTTTTCGGGTTGGGTTGGACATGTTTTGGCCCGCAAAGTTTAGGGTATGGAATAAACTTCATCTAGTTGCTGTTTGGAAGTGAAGTTTCTAACACACCTTTGCATTCCCCTTGTCCTCTATTGGGTATGTAAAATGTTGGTATGGATAAATACTGACTTTTAAGTTTATGTAGTTGAAACTAATTATACTTTTTTTTTTTTTTTTAATTGTAGAGTTACTTCTCCAGAGGCGGTGCAAAGTTCATTGGGATGATTGTTAGTCCTTATAATCGAAATAATCCTTTACCTTATTCTCAGATTACCTGCCTGGTTATAAGTGATGAAATTAGCCCAGATGGCTCTTATCGTAAGTTTTCAACAAAAACAGTTCTACTTGTACTTTCATTTTTTTGAATCTTACAAATCACAGAATTTATACCTAGGCAGAGCAATTTGATGGAAAAATTTGTGTCCTCAGCTAGGGAATCACTGTTCACATACCATGTAGTACAGCCACCCTCTTTCCTTTTATGATTTCCTTCTACAGTAAAGTCCCCGCTGTGTTACCGTGGCCACTGGGCAAAAACATTACAATGTAAAGATAACTTATGGCCAAGTAGTGTGTATATGAGGTCCTAGAGACATTGCAGTAAGCAAAACAGACAAAATCTCTTCTGTTTTCTTGAACATTTTTTGATAAATACACTTTCTTTCTCTGCAATGGCAGTCAAATGAATAAAAAGATAAAAAGAACAGTGGCCACCCTACCACAAGTTCTCCATGACCTCCCAGTTTAGGCTCAACAGTGCTTATTTTTATATCTATCTCAAGAAAGAATTTGGTTGGTTTAGCCCATCATGACTTGGTTCCTTTGGGGCTTATGTCCACTGCTCTTCCAATCAGTTCTGGCTGGATAGGGAATTAGACCAAGAAAGTAGGAATGTTTAAGATGGGAATGCAGATAGAAGTGAAAGATTAGAGGAAACAATTAACTTTTAGAGCATATTCTCTTTTCATCCTGATACCACTGCTCTAGTTGACTATACTCTGTGGATGCTGTCACTCTACATTGTTTTCTTTCCCATTAGCTCATGAGCCCCTTGAAGATAGATACTATATATATATATATTTTTTTTTTAGAAGAAAGCCGTTTAATTGACAGTATACAACTTTCCAAAATATATTTTTGTAAGAAAATGGCAATAAGTAATAATTTTTACAAACAGGTTTCTTAGTAAATTCCAGTGTACTTTAGACTCCTATCCACTAAGACACAGCTCCCCCAGTCTCCTGAGCAAATTCTTTTAACATTCACTAATTTTTTAAAAAAGATGTGGAGCAAATAGTAATCCCCTCCTGTGACTCAGGGTAGGGTTTTCACCAAACTTGAGTTAATCAGCTAATGACAGTGATGAAAACCATTGCTTTACTTTTGCCCCCTCTGCCTTTCCATCTTATTCCCTTTGATCCTTAGCCCTCTATGTAGAAACTATTCAAAACTATTCTTGGCAGAACACAATTGTTCATTTAAGTCTTAGACCTAAATAAGCCACAGACCAGTAAGGTTCCTGTTTTTGTCTTCATGCTCTCCCTACCCTTGCTGCAGATCTGTCCTTGGTATCACTCTGCTGCCTGCCCTTAATTAGCAGGCCTTAATTTGTTGGTTTCTTCCTGAGGCACACAGCACTGGACAGTTTTCCAGTCCAGGTTTTAAGCCTGTTTTCTGTCACTAAATATGTGAGTTTCGCCAGGTCACTTTATCTTTCTGGGCTTCAGACTCTTCTTCTGTTAAAAAAATAAAGATTGGACTGGGTTCTAAAACCCCTCTTCCCAACCAGGTTGCATATTGACTACAACCCTTATTGTAACATGCTGGGACTTTACAGGGAGGGGATGAGGACCATATTTAAAAATAAAAATGCCCAGTCTGCAACACAAATACTTCATCATCAGCCTATCTCGTATTTAGTTTTTCATTAAAGAAAAACAAAAGCTTGTTATTTCTAGTAAAATAGACATTTACATTCCTGTTTAGAGGGAAAAAAAGCCTTCTCTCTTAACAAAGGTTTTTTCTAAGTATATTCACTCAAAGCAGTGCAGGGTGGATTAACATGTGGCTGTTGTATTTACATTATCAAAAAATACATATGTGTGTATCAGCTGGAACTGGTTTTTCAAAGTTTCTCCAGTATATTGTCAAAAAGATAAAAGCTCAAGAAGTGATTTAAATAAACTTTCTGCTAGCTTTCCTTATCAAGAAGGGAAAGAACAGTCTCGTGTCTAGATTAAACCCGTATCTTGTCCTATGACGCAAAAGAATATTCTGTGCCCCCTTCATAAGCATTGCTGCGTCTGTCCCCCCTGACATGACAGTGTGCTTCCCCCTGGATTTCGTCCAGTCATCAGATTCGTGGTTTCTGGCCTTTCATGAAGTTTAGGGAAACCAGTGTGCCACCGAAATAAAAGAGTTTATAATCTCTGGCACAACTTGTTTCAAGTCAATGCTGAATTCTCAGCTTTCTTCTCTCTTCTCAGCCCCAGAATCTGAATTAACCAGATAGCATCAGAGACCAGCAGAGATGTGGGAAGAAGGTGGCCACTACAGATGCATGGTGATATGGTGTTTGACATAGGTGGCAAGAGCAAGCCAGGGCAAGTTGCCCAGAAGGCTAGAACGATACAGTTCAGATGCACTCAAAGAAGGAGCCTCTGAGCCAGCCCAGAGCTTGTCAAGGCTGACTCTGGACAGAGCCACAGTCATTCCTCTTGATCAAGCCTCATTTTTACTCTCTGGTCCTTGCCAGTGACCTTCTCGCTCCCCAAGAGGCCTGTGGGTTATGGCCTTTGATTAGTTTCCAGAATGTATTTGCTGTCTCTGTCTAAACCTGGCTGGTGAAATGAGACCCAGAATCAGCGAAGGAGTAATCCAGGCTGGCCTGTCCCACGGTGGCCATGATAGAAACCCACTGGGTAGAAAGAACCAAATGCTGGGTAGGAAAGAAGCAAACAGATCTTTTCCCAGTGAGACAGCATTTTCCTCTGCTGCTGCTGCTAAGTCACTTCAGTCATGTCCGACTCTGTGTGATCCCATAGATGGCAGCCCACCAGGCTCCCCGTCGCTGGGATCCTCCAGGCAAGAACACTGGAGTGGGTTGCCATTTCCTTCCCCGATAGATGCTATATTGTACTCATTTTTCTACTCTCAGTTTCTAGCCCAGCGCCTGGCGTAATGTAGATTTAACAAATTAGTTTCTTCATTCTTAATGATGTCACTCAGATGCCCTCTCTCTGGTAAAGACCCCAGCACCACTACCCTCTATCTCATTTACTATTAGTTTCTGTTCTTTATGCACCTGCAACACTTGTTTCCTGCCTTCATGGTTATTTTCATCTTTTATTATAATTTATTTAGCCTGTCTCACTAAACTGTGAGCCTCAAAGAGGAGGAACTACATCTTCGTGTCTCCTGTAACACCTAATCACTTGCCTTACATGTAAGGCGTGGTCAATGCTCTATATAGTTTTATTGAATGAGTGATACTGACATTAACTTTTTCCAAAATGCCCATTTTGAACATAGCGCGTGTGTGCACGCGCACACACACACACATGTGTGTATATATATATATATATATCATTCTTTACCCCAGCATAATTTTACAAAAAGTTACAAAAGGAAGAATCACAGTAAAATTGTTCTCAGTTTAAATCATGTCTTAATATCGTATACTACTAGATTTGGGGAGTGAATCTCTACTGTGCTGTCTAATACATTCACCTGTGGCCTACATATGATGGCTTAAATTAATTAAATTAATTAGAATTAAATGAAATTTAAAATTTAGTTCCTAGAATCCTACTTCTGGGCAAAATGAAGTAACAAGGACCTGTCTGATACAACTGAAAAACTGGACAAAATATAGAAAACAATGGGATTTATAATATCAAGCAGTGAAGGATATGATTGCTGAGAGATGGGAGGCATAAAAGTGAGCCCAAGTGACCCTGGCTTATTAACTTAAAAGAACTTCCAGGTATGGCACAAGGAGGAGAAACTCACCCAGAGTCTAGCTGACTCTGAGTTGACATGATTGAGATAAGACTAAGGAACCAGGGCAACTAAATTTGTAGGACAGAGTACCAGAGAGGAGAATGCCACCTGGAGAAACTCCAGAGATGTGTAGAAGGTTCAAATTTAGTATTTAACAAGATAAAGACCAATGTATGTGTGTGAAGAAACTACCCCAAATGAGAAGGAATCACCCAAAAGATTAGCAGGCCCAGTGCTGGAGGCTCACATAAGCTAGTCAGACAGCACACAAGTGTCCATGTAAACATCACTGCAAGAAGTTCTCTTGAGTAGAGCCGCCTCTTCCATTGTTAACACTGCTTATTAGGTCTTAATCCTTGGTCCTTTGCTCCTCTTTGAAACTTTCTGGTTCAAGAGTTAATTAAAATTTCTCACAAGCCATGGGATACCTTGTATTACATTACTTTGAACTGGGTGCTTGACATATTTATTTGTTTATTCATGTATTCATTAATTTACCTCTAATGGCTAATCATTTTCTCTACTTGTAATAGGCAGGAAATATACTTAGTAATTAGTTTTATTCTGACACTTAAGTGGATAAAAATAATCAGTGCATATATGTGTAATTGGATCATTTTGCTGTATACTTGAAAATAGCACATTATAAATTAATTATACCTCAATTTAAAAAAATAATAAGCCTATCAAAAGTAATCAGTACAAAAGGAAATTTTTACTGGTTTAGTGCCTTTTTTTAACTTATAAAATACTCATTACCTAATAGAGATGTATAATGTGTGTGTGTGTATTTTCTTTTTTATGAGCACAGACTGAAAATGCATTTATTTATTTGCCTTTATTTTAGTCTCATTTTTTACTTCCATTAAGAATAAGAGTTGCTTTACCTGGATTCAGATCCCAGCTCTGATATGTTTTTGTTATTTTACCTAGGGAAGGTTACTTAATATTGCTCATTCTCCTTTGCCACATCTGTAGAATGAGAAAAAATTATTACCTTGCTTACGGGGCATTGTAGAGACTGTCAGTAATGCATGTAAGTGCTTAGTAAATAATAGGTCTAAAGTAGGTAGGTAAAATTATTGCTGTAGCCTGTGCTTACTAGGTAATGAAAACATATCAAGTAAATGATTGTTATCACAAAAGGAGTTTGGGTAGTAGCTTATGTACTATAATGTGTCACTCTTCTTAAGTTCTTGGAGGGGGAAATGAAATGGAAGAGAATTGAGAAATGAAAAAAATCAGCTATCATCATGCTGTTCCCTTCTCTCCTTCCATACACCTGGAAAAAAAATGGGGAGAAAAAGCCATTTTAGAGCATACTGACAAATTATGTTTACATTGTATGGAAGTATAGTTATGATTTTTTTTCCCTAGTACCTTCTGATTTGCTGGCATTTTATTTACTTGAAAAGCTTTATGATGGCAAAAATGCAAGTTGAGAGGCAGTATGATGTAAAGGTTAAGAACATAAGCTTGAGCCAAACTGCCTGACTTCAAATCCTGGCTCTCTCTCTTGCTAGTTATGTATTAATAAGTCCAAGAACAGATTATTTAATAGCCTCTCTGTGGCTCAGTGTCATCAAAAAAAAAGGGACTAATACTGGTAGCTAGTTCATGTGATGTTGGTATTAGTCGCTCATTCATGTCCGACTCTGCAATCCCATGGACTGTAGCCTGCCAGGCTCCTCTGTCCATAGATTCTCCAGGCAAGAATACTGGAGTGGATTGCCATTCCCTTCTCCAAGCTAGTTCATGTAAGTGGCCTTTATTGTTGTTATTTAGTCGCTAAGTCAAGTCTGGCTCTTTGTGACCAGGTTCCGCTGTTCTCCATTGTCTCTCAGAGTTTGCTCAAATTCCTGTCCATTGAGTTAGTAATGCTATCTAACCTTCTCATACTCTGCCACCCCCTTCTCCTATTGCCTTCAGTCTTTCCCAGCATCATGGTCTTTTCCATTGAGTCAGTTCTTTGCATCAGGTGGCCAAAGTATTGGAGCTTCAACTTCAGCTCAGTCCTTCCAGTGAATATTCAGGACTTATTTCCTTTACAATTGGCTGGTTGGATCTCCTTGCAGTCCAAGGGACTCTCAAGAGTCTCCTCCAGGACCACAGTTCGAAAGCATCAGTTCTTTGGTGCTCAACCTTCTTTATGGTCCAGCTCTCATTTCCATACATGACTACTGGAAAAACCATAGCTTTGACTAGACTGACCTTTGTTGGCAAAGTGATGTCTCTGCTTTTGAATACGCTGTCTAGGTTTGTCATAGCTTTCCTTCCAAGGAGCAGGCATCATCTGATTTCATGGCTGCAGTCAACATTTTCAGTGATTTGGGAGCCGAAGAAAAGGAAATCTGTTACTGCTTTCACTTTTTCCCCTTCTATTTGCCATAAAGAAAGGGGACCAGATGCCATGATTTTCATTTGAATGTCGAGTTTCAAGCCAGCCTTTTCACTCTCCTCTTTCACCTTCATCAAGAGGCTCTTTAGTTCCTCTTCACTTTGTGCCTAGTATGGTATCATCTGCATATCTGAGGTTGTTGAAATTTCTCCCGGCTGTCTTGATTCCAGCTTGTGATTTATCCTGCCCAGGATTTTGCATGGTATACTCTGCACATAAGTAAAATAAGCAGGGTGACAGTATTTAGCCTTGTCATACTCCTTTTCCAATTTGGAACCAGTCCATTGTTCCATGTCCAGTTTTAACTATTCCTTCTTGACCCACATGAAGGTTTCTCTGGAGGAAGGTAGGGTTTTCTGGTACTCCCATCTCTTTAAGAATTTTCCACAATTTGTTGTGATCCACATAGTCAAAGACTTTAGTGTAGTCAATGAAGCAGAAGTATGTATTTTTCTGGAACTCGCTTGCTTTCTCCATGATCCTATGCATGTTGGCAATTTGATCTTTCATTCTCTGCCTCTTTGAAACCCAGTTTATACATCTGGAAGTTCTCGGTTTGTGTACTACTGAAATCTAGCTTGAAGGATTTTGAGCATAACCTTGCTAGCTTGTGAAATGGGCACAATTGTACAGTAGCTTAAACATTCTTTGGCATTGCCTTTCTTAGGGATTGGAATGAAAACTGACCTTTTCTAGTCCTGTAGCCACTGTTGTGTAAGTAGCCTTACATCCATACAAAGTGTACCTCTAGGGACTTTTCTGGTGGTCCAGTGGCCAGAACTCCATGCTCCCAATGTAGGGGGCTCAGTTCCAATCCCTTGTCAGGGAACTATATCTTGCATGCCATAGCTAAGACCCAGTACAGCCAAATTAATTAATTAATTATAATACCTTTATATAAAGCCTGGCACATAGTAAGCATTATACTAGTGTTACTATTATTGTATTGGCCTTTGGTAATGAATCACCTGAGCTTTTTAAATATACCACAAATATAACTACACGGGGATTTTGAAGGATATATGAGAAATTTCTAAGTAGGCTCATCTCTTGGTATTTTTTCCTTTCTAACTTATGTAAGTGATATCTACCCTTTGGACTTGTTTCCTCCAGAGTTTATTGCGACTCGAGTGTAGTTACTGCCTCTCCATAATTAAATCTAGTCCCTCCCTGCCTAGTCTTAGGTCAGCACACACAGTCAGGCAAGAATGCTGGAGGTTGAAGTCCAAGCTCTTCGCTTTACTAGAAGAAACAGCTTGTTCAACCCATCTCAGCCTCAGTTTTATGTGTTAAATAGGAATAATGCTACCTATCCTATAGCACTGTGTTGATAACCTGTGTTTTAAGTCAGTGGGATGGAACATAGCTTGGTTTGCCTAGGTCAATTCCTATTTAAGCCTGTGGTTCTGGCACAAGTGTATATAAGTGCCCGCTTCCACTCCAGAAGCCTCGTGGTTTGGATGATGATTTATATGATCATCTTACCTGTCACAGTTCCTTGCATAGAATTGTCATGCAAATGGCACTATTACTTTTCTTTATTAATTGTTTGGCATTAATAGGGTTTATGGACCAAGTTCACCCAGGCAGTGCATAATTAATGAATGCCTCTTATGTTTAAAGTGCTGCTTAGCTGGTATGCCAAATTGCGGTTGTGAAAACACTGATGGGAATTGTAAGTAATTAAAAGGAGATTGGAGATTCAAGGAATAGTTGGTAAAAATATGCTTCTTTATGCTTTTCTAGGTTTACCTTATAAATTTGAAGTACAACAGATGTTAGAAGAACCTCGGTGGGAGTTAGTGTTTGAAAAGACAAGATGGATAATAGAAAAATACAGGCTATCCCGGAGGTATGTGCTGTGGTTTGAGAGGGTTGCACATCTGCCGTGTTCTCATTAAACTGTGTTTTAGGGAAAGCCCAAGTTAAATATAAAATTGTGATGTATGGCATCAGTGACAGTTTATTACAAAACTAATGTGTTTATAGTATTTGTTTCATTGGTTTGTTTTCATATTTCTTCCAACAGCAGTGTCCCCATGGATAAAATCTTTCGCCGAGATTCTGACCTGACTTGTTTGCAGAAAGTAAGCTTTCTTCAGTTTAATTGGTTTCATTGTTCATAGATTCTAAAGCTATTCATCTTGATGTGTTTTCCCATGATGCCTGATGCTTTGTGGATACATTTTCTGTGTGTTTCTTTTATTGCTTTTTCCTTTCTAAAGTTAATTTCTAGGAGATAATTAGTAATGTGTTTTGTTGCCCACGCTTGCATATAGAAATAATATTGTTTTAGAACAAAATTTGTCAATGTTGTCTGATTATTATTGTACGCAATGGAGAGCATTTTTCTTATTTTATTAAATTCAAAAGCACCATGTTTCCATTTAGCTTTAACAATTGATCATTTTTAAAAGTGGTAGTGTAAATCTAACAAATTTAAATGGTCATTTTACTTAACTTCTGGTAGAAAATAAGAGTCTTGAATTATTTTACTTCACTTCTAGTTTTGTTTCTATGAGTGTATTGAGAGATTGGCAAGATTGGTCTTTCTTTTTTTTCTTTTGGTAACAATTTGGAAATAGAAAATTTTAACTTATTAAGTTTCTTCTTTAATATTTTTTACCCCCTCCTATTGTAGTCCCTTTCTCTTTGTTCTATCAGAAGATTAATATACACATTTCCCAGGAATTAGACTCTAGCATCCTGTTTTTGAAATGGTAGAATCTTGTATTTTAATGTACATAGATTTTTATCCCATAGGATTCTTTGCTTTGTAAATAAAACTACTTTAAAAAGCAAATCCACAAGTTTGTAGAAAGCATGATACATACAGGCTCAAGTTTATCTCCTTATATAAAATCAGAAGGAACTAACCTAAGCATTCCTCAACAATGGTTTCCTACACTTCAGCTATATGATTATTAAACACAAATTTATCCTCAGCCTCTTTTGAGGAGAATGTTTCTAATTTAAGCACTATAAAATAGGAGATTTGGAAAGGGATAAAATGATAGTAATGCAAACCCTCTTCTTGTACTTCTGTGTATTTAAATATAAAACTTTTCTTTTCAACTAGCTTTTGGAGTGTCTGAGGAAAACTCTGAGCAAAGTGACTAATTGCTTCATTGCTGAAGAATTCTTGACTCAAATAGAAAATTTATTCCTTTCCAATTACCAAAGCAAGCCAGAGAATGGAGTGGCTGAAGAGAACTGTACTGTGGGACAAAAGGAATTGTTAATGTAATTATCTTAAAGAAAGATATTTTAGTCTTGACATAGTAGATCCTACTTTCAGAGTTACAACCTTGAAATTATTGTTTAACTGTGGTACAATTTGGTTTTTTTTTTTTTTTGCTAGTTCATGAAATCCAAACTTGGCCACATACACCATGTGGCAAGAGAGAGAGCTGGACTTGTTTTCGTGTGTGGTGCTCAGAGTGTTGTGTGAGGGGGGGGTCGGCCGGCACGCTCAGTCCTCCACGGCCAGTCAGGGCCTGAACTAGAGGCCGCCTCCCTGCTGTCTGCAGGTTGAGAAATGGATTGTGTCTCGAATTTTTGCCTCCCCTGAACTAGTCGTTCCAGTTTTGCTGTCTCACGTCTCACCAGGAGCAGTTCCATTCTCTTCGTGTGTTTCGTGAGGCTTGTTTATGGTTGCAGAGGAGATCCGGGTGGGTGGTCCCTGAAGTGATGAACACGGCTGAGAACTGCTGGTTTAATGAGTCTAACAACATGCTGTGCGAGGCCAGGGGAGGCCTGGGGAAGGGACCTAAAGGAGAGAATCAGGTTACCAGCTTTTTAATTACAGATTTGCTTCCATTTTACTTTATAACCGCACTGCTATAGGATATGCCATTTTATCAGCTGTAACGTTTTGTCAGGCTTTCAGATACATAATATAATTAGCTTCAAATATAGGTGCCACTTATACTAGTGTTTGTGATAAAACTTAGTTAACTAGAACACAGGTAATCATAACCCTTAAACTAGATTTTTTATATTTCCTCTTACTACCTGCTATGAGGAGAAAGAGGCAAATTACAATAAAGCTTAAATAAATCAGATTTGATTTTAAAAACAAAAAATCCTTCCAGGACATATTATGTATTCAGCCCAGTTTTGTATACTTGCTGAATCCAGAACAGGGGTCAGTGGACCTTTTATGTAAAGGGGCAGTTAATAACAGGCTTGGCAGACTACATACCATCTCTGTCGGTCATTCTTCTTTATATTTTTTAACAACTCTTTCAAAATGTAAAATCATTTTTAATTCACGAGCCTCACAAAAGACAGGTTGCTGGCTGTTGTCTTCCAAACCCTGCTCCAGAGGATTGCAGATATTTAGAATTTATTTTCAAGTGCATGAGCCTGAGCCACTGAAAGGTCTTGCGTCATCTTCATCAGTTTTATTGCATCTAATCTGGGTATGATTCTGTAATTTTGCCTTTTTTTGGTTTAATGAATATCCAGGGAAAATAAGTCAGTATTGGAAGGAGCAGTGAGCCAGTTTTAGATGATCTGGGCCTTGACTCAGTCTTGTGAATTGGGGGAATATAGTCTGCCTTCTCTGGGCCTAAATTCATGTGTAACTGAGGTCTAAATTATCTTCCCTGCATCCTTCCAGGTCTAAAATCTTGTGATTCATTCTAATTGTGGGACTTACAAACCTGGAGCTTATATTTTGAGGTGGTACAGTTCCAAAATTAATTTTAAATGTTTTTTTAAGGAAAGTGGTAGTATTTTCCATTTTTCTATATGCCTTTAGGATAAACAGTGAAGCATAACTTACAAAGCAGTTACTTTGGGGACCAGGGATATTAGAACTGTAGACCAAAAATAGGAAACCTGAATTCTTACCTAATTCTCTTACCAGCTTTGTCATGTGACAATCATGTAACCTTCTGAACCTCAGGCTCCTCACCTGTAGTTCAGGGGCAGAAAGTGCGCTTCTGTAACAGGTGGTGGTTCATTCCTTCGTGCTTTTCCTTCTGACATGTCTTCTTCATTATACCTCAGGAACAGATCCTAGAAAGTGGTATTAATTAGCTTTCTTAATTGACATTTCCCTGTTATATTGATGAATTGGGGTTGGAAAATAGTGAAAATTAAGAATTCTGTTCTCAGTCTGGGTCCTCTGCATGCTTGTGGGTTACTATATTTAGTAACCTAAGCCATACTATGAGGAACTCAACATGGTACTGTTCACAGTTTAATGCTTTGAGAGCACAGTTTTTTTAAGTAATACTTACTGTTTTTTTCTGATGGTAAGAGTACATTTATCTTTTTAGAAGATAATTTTTAAAAAACAGAAACCATAGTTAACATTGTAGTATAAACCTTTCATTTTTTTTTAACATCATGTAATTTTGATTATAGTCTGTGATATTTTCCTCCCCTCCTCCCTCATTCATTCCTTTACATTTTTCTTATGATAGTCTTAAAACATTTTTGCAGCTCTCGGTGCCCACATTCCTATCACTGCCAACCTTGGCCTGCTGAGGGCAGTAGGAGTCAAGCCTTGAGAAGCACAGGAAGGCTCAGCCTGAGTGGCAGTGTGGAAGTTTAAGAGGCAGGGTCTCAGAGGGAAACCTACCTCTGGCAGTGTTTACAGAGTGGAGATAGGACTTGAAAACATCAGAGTCTCTTCATCCTGATTTGGTCCTTACTTTTGTGCAAAGACAATAAAATGATGAGCTTAGTTTTGTTTTGTTTTATTTTTTTCTTTTTCCAGCTTGCCTACTGGAAATTGACATTACAATTACTTCTCTTTTACAGTTTCATCCCAAAATAATATTCAAAAAAAGAAAAATCAGTGAAATAAGATCCACAAGATCAGAGGCTGTCCCCTTTGTAATTTCAGCCTTGGGCCATTGGCCCTCAGTGCTGTATTATAACTTTCGTGGGCCTTAGACACTTTTGCCTTTTTGACCCTCTTCTTCCACAAAAAAACTACTAAAAATTAATGTTACAACTGCATTTGTATAAAATGAATTTAATATTGTATATGCATACATCCTTCCATCTGAAAGTGTTTTTTGTGTTATAAATTTAAAAGAAATTAAAACATTTGGGAGGGCCTCTAAATGTATTATAAACATGAGACCTGGTGCCTAATAGCTCAGTTGGCCCTGCCTATATTCTGTTACCCCTCCCCTATAAACCGACCTCACAAACCCTAGCAGAGCTTTGCCACACAGCCAGAAACCCTGCAGTTCCTGTGGCTTTAGATCCACAGACATGAACTTTGGTCTTTACTGACTCCATCAACACTCAGGACTTAGTTGGAACCATTCATCCCCCAAAGAAAGATGGGCTGCAATGGCTAATCTTAGGTTTCAGGTGGATATTTTGTTCTGATTCTTAATACTTAGTAAGAGCCACAGCTCCTGCCACCTTTTTTTTCTTCCTGCATTTCCCTCAGGCTCTTTTTTTTCCATCCCCACTCCCTCACTTGTCACCTGTCGGTGTGTAGGTATGAGATCCTTCATTGTCATGTGTTGAAAGCAAGGTCTGAAGAACAGAATTGAACAGAAGCATTCTTGCTTCCCAGAAGCTGACTTGTGCTGCCCCAGCCTTCTCTCCGTAACTTTCCTCCCCCACAGGAGTGGGCCAAGGGCTGTGATGCGCAGATTGTTTGGGCAGCGAGGAGCCTGTGGCCTCGGCCGCCACCCTGAGTGGGCCTCCTGCTCCGCAGTTTACCTTCTTCCTGCTTGTCTTGCTGGGTCCTCTTGAACTGAGCTGGAGGACCTGGAGAAACTGATATAGGCAGGAGGCCCTAGGACTGATGCTTTCTCTGTCCCTACACCACCTGGAAGGCAGCTCCCATCTCAGGACATACACAGTTGGTGTTACCTATACTCTTCTCTACCCAGAGCTAGAGGCTAAATCTAGAGTCACACATTATGACAGTTAGGAAAACTTACTTCACACAAGCACAAAGATAAAAAGACATACATTTGTGTCATCATCTGTTCCATCAGAGTTAATACAGCATTTAACAAAGAAATTTGATCATTTCCAGTTTACAGTAGTTTAATAGCTTTCTTACAAATTAATATCATATTTTGCAATATTTCCAGAAAACCACTGTGGAGAATAATGTAATATGCTTTAGTTTAAATCCTTACCTTTTCTTAAATGGTTTTAAGCATGCTATTCCCCCAAACTCTGTTTTTTCATTTAACCTATAATTTGGGCTTTCTGGTATTTTATAAATCTTTTCTTTTAAGCTTCCTTAAATCTTTTCTAGAGCAAGGCAAAGAGTAAGTATGTTATCCCAGCTAAGTCAGGAGAAAGTCAAATATCCCAGAGAAACTGTGATTATGCAGGGGCTCTATACCAAACCAAATTTGAGAAGGTAAAATTAATTCATGATGTGTGGGTTGTTTTATTCCTTTGACTATATTTATGAATATATTCATAAGAACTCCTAATTTCTGCCCAAAAAAGAAGCCAGATCTTCCATCTTTGAGGTTTCCTGGAGTACTATCTTAGGAATTAAGAAGTATGTTAACTATGATCTTATAGTTTGTATTCCTGTTTCATAGGTTACCACAGAACATTTGTTTCATATGAATTATAAAATAATATTTAGATTCTAGCATGATTTAAATAGATGGGTCACATATATCTTTAAATTTATGGATTTGATGTGTAAATTGTATATTATGTATAAGTTTACTATGATTATTGATAACCCTGTTGCTGTTGTTTTCCCCAAATGTTATTAATATCAGTGTTTATGGAATTTCTTTTATTAGTTTGAATCTTGGAATGTTCTGTACTAAAATATAATTTAAACCATTTTGTACATTTAAATATGATGTCATGTTGTGTATATCTGTATTAAAGAATATTGTAAATATTAATGTTTGTACAATTATGAAAGCTTTTCCTCCAAATAAGTGAATTCTCCACCTTGTACTTAAATTGTGACATAAAATATCTGGTTTTAAACTTTGGGGTTTTATCTTATAAAAATTTAAGGGAAACATTGTAAAGATTCTATATAAATAAAATTTTGAAAATAAAGTGGTGAATCATTTGGTCTCTGTCTAAATTATTAGCAGCATGGATGCTGATTACAAACAGTGCCCCCATTAATTCAGCAAATATTTGTTGAGCCTTTTAGGGACACAAAGGTGAATAAGGTCTTGGTTCCTTTCCACAAGAATCCTACTACCTAATTCTACTACCTGAAAAATGAGAAACATACAGAACCTGACATAAGTAGGTAAGACACTAAGATAAAAACTGGAACTGATTATAAATGCCTGTAAGATTTCAAGGAAGGGTAAGAGGTGTGTAGATAAATGAGAATTCTTTAGAATGTAAGCAGTGAGATTGATTGCCTGGAAGAGATCACCTTTAAACCTTAATGATATTTGGGGAAGATGTTCCAGGGAGAAGATGTTTCGGAGATAAGTGACCTTGGAGCATAGACATGGAGGTAAAGAATGAGAGAGTTAAGAGAATGTTGAGTCTTGGGTTTAAGAGAAAAGTCTCACTGTGGAATTAACTCATTAACTAATCCTTAAATTTCCCAGTTCGTTCTTTCTGCAAAACCTATCAATTTGAAAAACGGAACAACAAGGTCAGACTTGTGTATTCAGTACCTACATCTATCTTCAATGTCTGTCCTTTTCTTGAGGACTTCTTTCCATCTCAGCACATACACATCTACTCATTCTTTGCAAGCAGTGCATAGCACTCTATGTACAAGTTTGCCGTTACCAGTTTTGAACTGATAAACTTCAAATGTTCCCATTTTTCTATGAAAAGTTATCTAAAACTTCTCTGAATAGATTCCTAGATACTTCACTGCTAGATGAAGATCTGTATACCCTTTATATTTTGTTAGTAATAGAAAATTTTCAATTTCTACAAGTGAATTTTTCTCATAGTAGTTCAGTTCATTATCTTGTTTACAAAACCAATTTGAATTCAGGCTCCTAAATGAAAATAATTTAGGTGGCGAAGTATAATCTTAGGAGTTCTAATTCCATGAGGCATTTATTTCATCGGACGTTCATTCCTGTGTACAGCTGTTACGGATTCCTGCTAATCAAGCATTTGCTATAGTTTTGATTGGCCAGCATCACAGTCTGTGTATGGCTCCAGACCAGGATTGTCCACAGACCTGTTCTGTAATAATGGTTTTTCTAACTGTTGCTGATGAGTTTCTACATCACTGATTCCCAATTATCTTCCCATAGAATGCTAGCTTAAAAGAAAATAGTATTTGCAGCTGCTGCTGCTAAGTCACTTCAGTTGTCGTGTCCGAGTCTGTACGACCCCATAGACGGCAGCCCACCAGGCTCCCCCGTCCCTGGGATTCTCCAGGCAAGAACACTGGAGTGGGTTGCCATTTCCTTCTCCAATGCATGAAAGTGAAAAGTGAAAGCAAGTTGCTCAGTTGTGTCTGGCTCGTAGCGACCCCATGGACTGCAGCCTACCAGGCTCCTCCATCCATGGGATTTTCCAGGCAAGAGTACTGGAGTGGGTTGCCATTGCCTTCTAGTGTTTGCAGAGTTACAACTGAAAAAACAAAACAAAACAGCTTTTGTCTTCTGTATTTTTTCTGTTATCAAAAACAAGCTTTATCAGTTAATAACTCTGATACCTGTTACCAGGTATAATCAAGGATTCCTTGCCCACCTTCCTCCATTAACAAGTTAACCTCAAAATGTAGAATTGGATAGTTCTGAAAGCAAGTTAACTGCTTAGATTATTTCACCCAGATTAGTGATTACTGAACTTTCTTGTGTTCCAAAACACCTGTTAGCTAGAACTCAATAGTAATTATGGTATCTTTAACCATCAATAGGCTTCCCTGGTGGCTCAGATGGTAAAGAATCTGCCTGCAATGAGGGAGACTGGGATTCGATCCCTGGGTTGAGAAGATCCCCTGGAGAAGGAAATGGCAACCCACTCTAGTCTTCTTGCCTGGAGAATTCTATGGACGAAGGCTACAGTCCATGGGGTCGCAAAGACTGAACTTTGAACCATCGATAAATAGGAGATTGTCCACATCAGGCTCCCTTTGTGTAACAAAATAGTTTAAAGGAAATCTTGGTAAGATGGTTTTCTAGAACAGAATTATCTTTCCAATCACAAAAAATGAGTGGACTAATCTTCCCTGCCTCTCCTCAAACACACACCCTCCCCTAGAGATAGTTTCCTTTTGTGTAAAATCTAATTAGATTGCAACACAATAGAGTTGGAGGGTATGTTAGGAAAATTAAAACTAGCTATTGTAACATCCTCCCTCCTAATTTTCAGTGTCTTAACACAGTAGGTTTATTTCTCACACTGCACGTTCTCTGCCTGGCTCCCCTGGGCAGCTCCCCTCCCATGGGTAATTCAGGTACCCAGATTCTTTCACATGTGGCTCTGTCCTGTGACTGTAAGTAGCCCAGGTGTCTTCCATTTGGGGACAAGTGGATAAGAAAGAGAGTCACACACGATAATTTACCTTGGCTTGGAGTATCCACATCATTTTTGCTTTCAGTTTTTTGATAAGAACTAGTCATATGGTGGTAGCTCAGACGGTAAAGCGTCTGCCTACAATGCGGGAGACCCGGGTTCGATCCCTGGGTTGGGAAGATACCCTGGAGAAGGAAATGGCAACCCACTCCAGTAGTCTTGCCTGGAAAATCCCATGGACTGAGGATTCTGGTAGGCTACAGTCCATGGGGTCACAAAGAGTCAGACACAACTGAACACTTTATTCACTTTAGTCATGTGGTCCCATCCTGACACCAAGAGGGGCTGCTCAGTAGAGGCCTGACTCTGCCGCTGCTTCACAAAATTCTACACTGTGGAAGGAGAACACGAAGCTTTGTTAGTGACTAGCCATTTCTCTTACTCATGGCTAGGGTTGGTATTTTAAAACATTATGAATCCATCTTCAAATGGGCTCTGAATTACCGTGCCAGAGCCCTAATATTAAAGTCGAGGGCATTACCTGGTGGTCCAATGGTTAGGGTTCTGGGCTTCCACTGCAGGGACAGCGGGTTTGATCCCCAGTCAGGCAACTATGATCCCACAAGCTCTGTGACATGGCCAAAAAATAGAGAGGGAGGGAGGGAGGAAGGAGGAAAAGAAATGGATGACTTACCCCCCTCAGATCAAAGTTCTTAAAAGTTAGAAAGGACCTTGGAAATGTTTGGGCTTAGATTCCTACTTCTAATATGAATAAACCAAAGTTCACAGAAATGAAGCAACCTGTCCAGTCACACTGGTCAAGTTTGCAGCAAGGTTATTTCTAGAAAAACTCCAGTTTTGCTATTGCACCATCCTTTTGAGTGATTCCAAATTATTTTTAATTTCACAGCATAAAGTACTATTCTGAAGATTTTATGTGCAATTTAAATGTTCAATATAATTTATGTTTTAATTTAAAATATAACTTTGTCTTTTAGAACGGCAAGTTCTAATAAACGCCCAGAATGTGAATTTTATGGAAAAGTTGACTAAAGAATTACTATTAGAAGTGATATAATTAATGATACTTTACTGGCTTTATGTAAGATTAGCTTTATTAACTTTATCTAAGATTAAAGAACACCAAATCTTTGCTGTTTGCTTATAATCCAGAAAGCTACGTTTGTTCCATCATTTTAATGAAAATGTTAATATCTAAAACCACTAGAGGGCGCTCCACCACAGTCTATGAACTCAACAATCTCGGTCCTGTAGTGTTGATTGGCTTTGCAAAGTCAGGGAAAGTTGCACATCTGGCTAAACTTACAAACAGTGTAAAACATTCACTTGTCTAGCACCTTGATCCTGTGTGATCTTGGGGTGAGTGTCCTTGTTTCATGATATCTCCAAGTAGCCATTTTCATTTTTGAAGTTTTCATTTTGAAGGTATTACAGTAATAGCTTGCATCCTTCTAAATGCTGTACATATAATATCACATTTATTCCCCACAACATCCCTGCAAGAAGTTTTATTATTCCCATTTTAAACTTAACTTTAGGAAATTCCCTGGCGGTCCAGTGGTTAGATGGAGAAGGAAATGGCAACCCACTCCAATATTCTTGCCTGGAAAATCCCATGAACAGAAGAGCCTGGTGGGCTACAGTCTATGGGGTCACAAAGAGTCAGACACGACTGAGCACACACACATGCCAGTGGTTATGACTTGGCGCTTTCATGGTCAAAGGCCTGAGTTCAAACCCTAGGCAGGGAACTAAAATCCCACAAGCCAAAAATAAATAAATAATAAACTTAGCTTTAGAGTGTTTAGGTAACTTATGCAAGGTCTTGCAATGAGAAGTAGCAAAAACAGAATTCACACTGTTCAAAATCAGCTAACCAAACTATCGTGTTACTGGTTTCAGAGCTGCAAGAAACCTAAGAAACAATTTAGTTCTTAATGAAGAATTAAATTTAGTTCTTTAGTTTTAGATGAGAGAAATAATACCCGAAGATGAGGAGTAACTTGTTCAAGTCACAGATTCAGTCAAGGCCAGATTGAGAAATCAAGGTCTTCCCATTGTCAGGGTTCCTGGATCACATCATATGGGAATCCCTGCCTTCTCTAGGGCAGTCAAAGAAATCCTGTGCTCACAGACGCTGCACCATGCTGCACCCGAACTTGGCAGATGAAGTCATTGGATTAAACATACAATTGTCTGTTGCCTAGACAATAGGGCTTCCCAGGTAGCTAAAGAATCTACCTGCAATTCAGGAGACTCGGGTTTGATCCTGGGTTGAGAAGCTCCCCTGGAGAAGGAAAAAGCAACCCCCTCCAGTATTCTTGCCTAGAGAATCCTATGTGCAGAGGAGCCTGGCAGGCTATGGTCCATGGGGTTGCAAAAGAGTCAGACATGACTTAGTAACTAAACAACAACCTAGACAAAAGAAATGGACCTCATGGATAGAAATTTGCTCTAGCGTGGTTCCCTGTCTTTCCTATTACAGCCAAGTCTGTAAGAAGCAAATTCATAAAAACACCTTGCATTTTTAAAAGTAATTAATCTCTCTGCCTCCAATAGGTCCCCCTACCTCCTCCACACTCCAGAAGGATTTTCTTTTTCATGAAGCATGAATCTGAAGCATGTCCTTTCTCTGCTGAAAATTCTCCAGTGGCTCACCGAGGTTTCTGCACCAAGTCCAGCTCAGAAGACCCTTATCCATCTCACCTCTTACCAGTCCTCCTGCCCTTCCAGTCCAACACACACACACACAGACACACAGACACACACACACACTCGCACTCTTTGCTGTAGTCATACTGAAGTGAAGTGAAGTGAAGTCACTCAGTCATGTCCGACTCTTTGCGACCCCGTGGACTGTAGCCTACCAGGCTCCTCCGTCCATGGGATTCTCCAGGCAAGAATACTGGAGTGGGTTGCCATTGCCTTCTCCAAGTCATACTGAACTATTGGATAAATCCATATATGCGCCAGCTCCCCTTGCCGCCTGTCCATGCCGTTGTGTGGGACACCTGCCCCTGGTCCCACCGTTGTCTTACTTCTGTGAAAACTTCAAACTCAGACACCACTCCTGCCTAGATACCTGTTCTTCACTCTTCTGCTCTTCCCTCCAGACTGGGCTGATCCTGTCCCCTGAGCCCCTCTGACATCCTGTTCTTCCCCAGGCACGCTGGACCTCACTTGTCTCTGTACTTTTCTGCCACCTTCGCTGGCCTGTGAGCTTCTGAATAGCATGGACTTAACTTTTAAAACATTTTATCCCCAGTGCCTATTACGATACATAATATGGATTAGCAAGGTACTGAGTGGCAGTCTGATGGATGAATAAATGAGTGAATGAATGAAAGAAAACCAAAAGCAAAAAAGGAAGGCAGATCTCTTGGTCGGGGGTGGAGGGGGAATCAGTTCTTTAACACTCAGATACCAGGTGTTTTTGTTTCCTACTATAAGGAGGGGGAAAGAACAGGCAGGACTGTTTGTTCTGAAAAATGAGCCCCAGAATGGAGTTGGGGTTGGGGGTGGGGGGAGGAGCTGAGTGCCTGGGAGAAGCAGCATGTCTTCATTAGCCTAAGTGGCGCTGAGAGCTTCTGGAGACAAGAATCAACTGATTAGCGAGGGCCGCTTGCTCCAGAAGATGTATCCTCCTGCAGTTTCCTCAGAAACACAAAGACAGGTGAGATTATAACGCTATAAACATAATTGCATTTTCTAATCAAAAGTGCAACAGAACTCGGGTAATTACGAGCCTTCAGTAACTTAACCATTTTACATTCTGGGTATTTTCATCACTGAAAGCTGCTGGAGTGGGGTGGGGGGAGGTGGGATGGTGCTCAGGCATTTTGATCCATTGCTTTGTGTTCTTTTCTGCGGCATCTCCATGGAGGAAACAACTCACAGGGGAAGAGCCAGCAACGAGGTAGCAACCATTTCAAGATGACAAAAGCGCCTGGGTGACTCGAGGCCAAGCAGTGAAGTGTGCTCCATGTTCTGGGGGCAACTGGTGTTTCTCTGTTGGGCAAATGGGGGGCATAAGGGCATCGTCTCAGGCCGTATGAGCGGAGCAGGAGAGGCGGTGCCCGCTAACATCCAAGCCCTTTCTTCGCCTTGACAGAAGCCCTTTAACAGAAGTATCTTCCCATCCAGGGACTCAGCACAGCGCTGGCAACAAATGGAGGGTGGAGTGTGCTCTGGGCAGACCCAGAATGGACTGATCTCTCCTCTGCTGGAGAGAGAAGGGTGACAACAAAAACCAGAAAAACAAAAACACAAAACAGGCCTTTGTGGAACTGGAAGCCTCTTTTGATGGCTGTAGAAGGAAAAGAAAAGCATCCTGCTGAACTTTGCTGGTGGTCCAGTCGTTAAGACTCCATGCTGCCACTGCAGGGGGCATTGGTTTGATCCCTGGTCTGGCAACTGAGAGTCCATGTGCTGTGGGGTGTGGCCAAAAGATTTTTTATAAAGAAGAAGAAAAATACCCTGCCAAGCCCAACTCCTCTCCCCAAGGTTTAGGTATGCAACAGCACCTCCTCCTGGCCCTCAGACACAGGACCCAACTGTGAGTCTTGCAAGGCTCCGCATAGCAGGCATTTTTTTGGCTTTGCAGAGAGGCAGGGCCACATGGAGGGAACCCTGGAATTCCAATGAGATTTCTCTGTAAAACGGAGCACAGTCAGAGAAAGCCATTCTGGGCAGAAGGTACTGGGGCAGCAGTGACATGGTGATAAAGAAGATAGTGCCATGTGGGGTGATGTGATGGTTCCATGCAGTTAGTACACACAGTATGTAGGGCCATGACCCAAGATGTGGAAACGGGGTCATGTCTTGAGGTTGTCAGGTGCCATCCTAGAGAGAGGTGTATCTGTGATCCTCGTGAGAAAAGATTCAGGCCGTCAACAGTCACCATCTTCAAATCCCAAAATGAAAGGGTTCCGCTAAGTCAGTAGTGTTCAGGCTTTTTTTTTTTAGGTGGAGATGTTAAAATTTTCAGCCTTTCCAGGTGACTCAGTGGTAAAGAATCCACCTGCTAATGCAGGAGATGCAGGTTCGATCCCCAGGTCAGGAAGATCCTCTGGAGAATGAAACGGCAACCCACTCCAGTATTCTTGCCTGGAGAATTCCATGGACAGAGGAGCCTGGCAGGCTACAGTCCAGGGGGTCACAAAGTTGGACATGACTGAGGCAGTGAGCACACACACATTTGAAGGCTTACATAAAAACCAAGCTCTTGTGACAGATGATAAAACAATATTATATGTAAAACAGATAATAGCTCAAAAGTAGAAATAATCAATTGGCCATCCACTGGAAAATGGATAAACAAAATGTGGTCAATCCATACAATGAAATGATATTCAGCTATATAAAGGAACAAGATATCAGTAGACAGTACAGCAGAGATAAGCCTTGAGAACATTGTGTTCAGTGAAAGAAGCCCATCACATTCATGCATATGAAATGTCCAGAAAAGGTCAATAACAGAAAGAGAAAGTAGATAGATGGCTGCTATGGGCTCCAGGGAGGAAGGAATGGGGAATGGCTGTAATGGACACAGGGTTTCTTTCTGGAGTAATGAAAATGTTCTGGAATTAGATGGTGGTGATGATGATGATGGTTGAAGAACCTTGTGAATTTACTAAGAACCACTGAATGTACTAAATCCCGTACTGTAAGATGGTGAATTGTATGGTACGTGAATTTTTGTCTCAAAACCAAAACAAAACAAAAGCCAGATAAAGCGGGACTGGTGTGGGGGGAGGAGGACAGCCTGTAGCCTTCACAGCTGCTTTGACTATTTTGTGTCTCTGCCCATCTCCCATCTAGAGCTTTCAAGCCTGGCTTTCAGCGCCCTGGGGAACAAAGTAGGGGGAAAAGTGGGACTTGTAAAATTGAGAAAGGAAACTTTCACTTAATTTTCCTGTTTTCCTCCAATCCAAAGAAGTTCTGGTTACCTAGTCTGCTTTCTCCAGATGCCAAACAGGCAGTGACCTAGTAGGGCTGCAGAGGGTCAGTTGCCCACTGAGGAGGTTGCAGGAAGGCACCAACGGGTAACTCTTCTTAAAAGGCTTCTTCTTTTTATTTTTTTTTTAAGCTGGAGTGGATTCCCATTTCCCCCTCCAGGGGATCTTCCTGACCCAGGGAATGAATCCCTGTCTCCTGCATCTTCTGCATTGGCAGGCAGATTCTTCACCACTGAGCCACCTGGGAAGCCCCCTTAAACTGCTTCTTGAACTTCTCTGGTACTTCCTCCCTTCTCTTCTTAGCAGCCCTCCCACTTTTAGCCCCATCTCCATCCCCAATTCCAGGTGTGCTGGGTGCTGTAGATTCCTGACCGTTGAGGGTCAGAGAAGTTCTCCAGGTAAATGGGTTACTTCTTGCCTTTCTCTGACTTTCCCTGGTCTGCTAAGTCAGGCTTCTCCTATTTATCTTCTACATCACACCTGTCGGTACAAACCAACCACCACCCCTTTGCTGTTCCTGATGTTCCAGGGGAGATCAGAGATTAACTGTGCACAGTCACACTTTCATCTTTAACCCAGAGTTAAAGCCATGGCTTTCCGTATTTCTTAAAGTCCCTTCAATTAGCACACAACTTTATAGTTGAAAAAAAGAGAGAGGAGAAAGGTGAACATTTTGGAAGTCAATTTGAAAGCACTTGGAAACTGCAAACAGATTTGAGGGTGAGGCAGGAGTCCAGAGAGACAGGAAGGCAGAGGTACCATTAGCAGAGATGTGGAGTCAGATTCCAGAAACAGGTTTGATGTGATGAATCCAAGTTATGTTTCTCTGATCTTAAAGGAGGGATCCATTTTTGAGCTTTGACCACAGGACACATGGGGAAAGACCAGCTTTCCAGAAAAAGCACTTGGGTGTGCAGTGTCACCAGGGTCTGACCCAATGCCCCAGCTACCCCTGACCTTGGAAGTTGGAGCCATGTGACACCCTATAACCTTGAACCCATGCTTGTCTGTTCCCTATATTCTGGAACTAGTTCTAACTCTAGTGGGGGTGGGTGAAATACAGGCCATCCTGGGCTCTGGAGCATTTAGCATCCGGGAAACCCAGCCACAAATTCCCCTCCGAAAGTGAAGTCACTCAGTCATGTTCGACTCTTTGTGACCCCATGGACTATATATAGCCTACCAGGTTCTTCCATCCAAGGGATTTTCGAGGCAAGAATACTGGAGTGGTTGCCATTTCCTTCTCCACCTCCAACTCACACCTCAACTCTAATAACCACCCAGTGGAAAAGGCCCCAGCTCACAGCCCAGTTCTAGCACCAGCCTACCCAAACATATTTCCAAATCTATGTTATCTGGGCCTGCTACCAAGACCTAAAATCAAAGCCAGAACACACACCCTGTAGCTAGATCCTTGTTAACCTGCGGTCAATAGTCTCTGACACGCCCTTTGACGATTCTCAAGACCTCCTACCCAGCTCCCATCCAGAATCAAATGCTGCTTCACCCAGGCATGTTCATGATCAGTAAGGCAGTTAAAGTAGCCAACATCATCTTCACCCCTGAAGCCTTGAGGTCAAGACTCAGGAGTAAGAGAAAGAAGCAAGTCTTATCTCAGTCAGCTGCTCCAGGCTTACCCTCAAGTGGATCTCAACCCTTGGGCTAAGTCCAGACCTGGCTTGTCTTTCCAGAGCTTTCTGGAGCACTTAAAAGCTTCATGATGAAAAGAAGCTCATTATTAGAGAAATACAAATCAAAACAACAATGAAGTATCACCTCAAACCAGTCAGAATGGTCATCAGCAAAAAATCTACAAACAATAAATGCTAGAGAGGGTGTGGAGAAAAGGGAACCCTCCTACACTGTTGGTGGAAATGCAAATTGATACAACTCTGGAGAACAGTGTGGAGGTTCCTTAAAAAAATAAAACTACCATAAGACACAGCAATCCCACTGCTGGTCACATACCCTGAGAAAACCATCATTCAAAAAGCACATGTATCCCCAGTGTCCACTGCAGCACTATTTACAATAGCCAGGACATGGAAGCAACGTAGATGTCCACTGACAGATGAATGAATGAATGAAGAAGTTGTGGTACATATATAGAATGGTATATTACTCCACTGTAAAAAAGAATGAATTTGAGTCAGTTCTAGTGAGGTAGATGAACCTGGAGCCTGTTATACAGAGCGAAGTAAGTCAGAAAGAGAAAAACAAATATCATATATTAATGCATATATATATGGGATCTAGAAAACTGGTACTGCTGAACCTATTTGCAGGGGAGGAAGAGAGGTGCAGACGTAGAGAATGGACTTGAGGACACAGAAGGGGAATGAGAGGGCGGGACGAATTGGGAGAGTAACAGTGACATCTATACACTACCACGTGTAAAATAGATAGCCAGTGGGAAGCCGTTGTGTAGCCCAGGAAGCTCCGCTTAGTGCTCCGTGACGACCTGGGGTGGGGTGGGGCTGTCTGAGGAAGGCTCACGAGGGAGGGACTTGGGTACACACGGCTGATTCACAGCATAGTACAGCAGCAACTGACACAATATAGTAAAGCAATTATATTCCAATAAAAAAAAAAACAGATTCAATAGATTTAAAAAGGAAAAAGAAAAAAAAGCTTCATGATTTCTTCCCAATGACAATAGATATATTTTCTTGTTGCCCAGTTTAGACTTGGGAAGATCCCATCTAGAGCCTGCTCAGCCAGTTTTGCAATGTAAATTCAGAGGAAAGACTACACAGGAACCATAATAATAAGATTGCATTTTCTATTATAATCGGATTTTACTGGTTCTCCACTAGTAATTACAATAAGTGCTTTTTAAATGGTTAAAGCCATGAGGGGTCAGGGAGTCCTGGGATCAAGTGCAAGAAACAGACAAGATATCTCAGAAAGACATCTTCCTGGCTATTGTCATTTTTAAGGCAGTGCACAGGTTTAAATCCATGCCACCACTCACTATGCGTGTGGCCCTGGGCAATCATTCTGTATCTCAGTCACCTATAATGCCTGACTCAAATGGTTGTTGCAAGGAAGAAATGAGTTAACACATGCAAAACACTTAGAACAATTCCTAGGATGAGGCAGGAGCTCCATAAATATTAGTGATCATCATTATTGATTTTATCATTCATATTATGATTATAAATGATGGTATTATTTAAATACAATTATTTCTTTATTGTGTGTGCTAAGTCACTTCAGTCACATCTGTCTCTTTGCAACCCCATGGACTGTAGCCCACCTAGCTCCTCTGTCCATGGGATTCTCCAGGCAATAACACTGGAGTGGGTTCCCATGCCCTCCTCCAGGGGATCCTCTTGACCCAGGGATCAAACTTGCCTCTTTTATGTCTCCTGCAGTGGCCTCTTTATCACTAGTGCCATTATTATTATTCAAATCACTCAAGTTTCAGTGTGGGAAACAGAAACCACTGTAGGTGTTTTATGCAAGAGGGGATTTAACACAGTAAGTTAGATGCTTACAAAGCTACTGGAAAAGAGCTGAAGGTGTAGGCGACAGCCAAGGCCTCCAGGAATGACCACCAGGTGATGGTCAAGGTTGCTAGAACCTCTGAGGCTGCCCCTGGAGCCTGCTGGAATTAAAATCCCACCACTACTGCTTCTGCTGTCTCTGAGTGCTGGGAGGTCTTGTCAGTCACCACCCAGAGGATAGGACGCTGGTGAAGGAGCCCTTGTCAGCAACTGATGGACAGACAGATGGTAGATGCACAGAAAACTCTCATCTCTATACTTGCAGCGAAAACATCCCAAAGATGCAGGAAGATGGCTTTCCCCTCACGTCTACCTACCAGGTCTCCTGAAAGAACGTCCAAATGACAGGACCTGATTAGCCTGTGGAACTCTAAGGGTCTGGAAGTGAGGTTGTTTGTTTTCCAATTGTTCCAATGAGAAGGAACAGGAACAGAGGTAGGGAGAGACATCCAGGCAGGCAGGCAAATGAGAAGAATGTCCTAAGCAGAAGGCACCCCTCTGTCCAGAAAGTGGGCCTCACCTGAAGGGGGAGGCCATTCCTAGCATTGGTGCATCAAGCCAGATGAGGAGGGAGTCCTGTGGCAGTCCAGTGGTTAAGACTCCCCACTTCCACTGTAGCAGGGACGGGTTCGATCCCTGGTTGGGGAACTGAGATTCTACATGCCATGTAGCATGGCCAAAATTAAAAAAAAATTCAAAAGGGAACCCTCTTACACTGTTGGTAGGAATGCAAACTAGTACAGTCTCTATGGAGAACAGTGTGGAGATTCCTTAAAAAACTGGAAATAGAACTGCCATACGACCCAGCAATCCCAGTGCTGGGCATACACACTGAGGAAACCAGATCTGAAAGAGACACGTGGACCCCAGTGTTCATCGCAGCACTGTTTATAACAGCCAGGACATGGAAGCAACCTAGATGCCCATCAGCAGATGAATGGATAAGGAAGCTGTGGTACATACACACAATGGAATATTACTCAACAATTAAAAAGAATGCATTTGAATCGGTTCTAATGAGGTGGATGAAACTGGAGCCTATTATACAGAGTGAAGTAAGTCAGAAAGAAAAACACCAATACAGTATATTAATGCATATATGTGGAATTTAGAAAGATGGTAACGATGACCCTATAGACAAGACAGCAAAAGAGACACAGATGTAAAGAACAAAGCTTTGGACTCTGTGGGCTAAGGTGAGGGTGGGATGATTTGAGAGAATAGCATCGAAACATGTATATTACCATATGTGAAACAGATGACCAGGCCAGGTTTGATGCATAAAACAGGGTGCTCAGGGCTGGTGCACTGGGATGAGCCTGAAGGATGGGATGGGGAGGGAGGTGGGAGTGGGGTTCAGGATCCAGAACACATGTACACCCATGGCTGATTCATGTCAGTGTATGGCAAAAACCACAATATTGTAATTAGCCTCCAGTTAAAAATAACTAAATTAATTTTTAAAAAGACGCCTACAGATGAGGATAGAGAAAACATGTAGGTATGAACAAAGGGGGTCTCAGTCTCCTGGCCTTTACCATGAAGTTGGATCTGTCATGAGTAGAAATATTATCGCCCAAGAAAACACAGGAGAATGTTCTTGGAACACTTGCCTTTCAGGCAAAGCACAAAATTCAGAAGCCACAGAAAAAAGGCTGACCTATTCAACCAAAGAAAAAACCTAAAATAGAAAGACAAGCAAAAGTTTGAGGGGAAGTGTTTACAATTAAAATAAACAGTTAATATCCACACTATATCAAGAGCTCCCATAAGACAATAGGATTCAAAAATTTGACTGGAGCAGGTCACCGAAAAGCTTTTCATAGGTTGGTGGGTTGTGTAGGCTGTGTCCTCTGTCAAGAGTACCTCTTCCCCCTACCCACCTGGAAAAATCTCTATTACTATTCAGACACTAATAATATCCCCTCTCCTTGACTTATTACCTGACTTGTCCTCTGTAGCGGATACCACGGTGCACAGCCAGATTCCCTTCAGAATGGAGGCATCGTTGTCCTCAGCTACAGGGTAGCTGAGTCTTATACAGGAATTGCTCTTGGCAGAAAGAAGTTGCCCTCCCAAGTCCACATCACTGGCCTGGGGGCAGCCTGTATCCAAGATACATCCATGTATCCAGAGCCCTCGGACACTAAGACAAGCAGGAGAACCGTGTGAGCTCCAGAGATGCCCAGAGGGAAAGCTAAGGCTTCCGTTCCTATTTCTTATGTCCAGCCAACTCTGCCTCACTCACCCCTCACAAGTACTGGTCCAGGGAGCACTTCCCAATAAACCTCTCACACACAAATCTAAGAGAATTGGGATCTGTTTCCCTGGGAATCTGATCTCTGACAATCTCCTATTGATGGCTTATGGATGTTTCCATAGTGATACGTGTTGATTTGCTTTAATCCATCTTAATAGCATTTTGTTGTCCAAACATACCACAATTTAGTTATTCTTCTCTTTTTATGGGTATGTAGTTCATTTCCATTTTTTTGCCATTACAAGCAGTGCTTCTATTAATATCTTTTTATGTATCTCCATGATCACTTGCAAGTGTCTCTGGGATGCACGCTGGAGAGGTGGAGCTGTAAAATCAGAAATACATGAAGTTTCAAGTTTAGAGATATCACCAAGTTCTCTGCAAAGTTGTTAATATCCACTGACACTCCTACCAGCCTTGCATCAGAGCTCCTACTTCTCCACACCTACCCAGGTGTTGTCAGACTTTTACATGTTTGCCAGTCAAATGGGAGGGAAAGGGCATTTCATTGTTGCTTGAATTATAATTTCCTTGTGACTAGTGAGCTGGAGCATCTTTTTGTGGAGGGTGGTGGCATAGTCCTCTCTAGGAATTACTTGTTCATACCTTTGACCTGTTTTCATATGAAGTTGTTTGGTTTTCTTACTGATTTTTTAAGAGTTCTTGAATACTTAGGCTAAATAGGGACCATTTGTTGGTCAAAGGCATGACAAAGTTACCTCCTCTAGATTCTCCATTAGTTTCTTAGACCTATTCACATATATAATTTTTTCCAGTTCAAACTGCAATTCTGCACTCCAGGCCCTGTTCCAGACATCTGGCATGACCCACAAGCCTTCCAAATATCCTGTCTCCAGAAAGGAACTCAGTGAGCTCCCATTCCCCACTGATCAAAATCAGAACCTGCTCATCCTCCAGAATTGCCCATCTCAGTTCACGGCACCACCACCTACCTAGTCAGCGAGGCAGAAACTTGCATGACAGGCTGCACTCCTCTCCCTCCTTCTCACATACCTTTTGTCTATGTAGTTTCCTTGCAATGCCATAACTCTCAGATCCTCTTCTCCAAACCTCTTCTTGCTGTGTTAAGTCAGGCCCTCATCACATTCCTGGGCTAGTGTGTTAACATGGATGCTATTTCGACCTCCTGTCTTCTCAATCACACTCCTACCCTGTCCCAGCTATAGTTCTCCTCCCTTCTAGACTACACATTGGTCTCTATAAACACCAATTTAATGGTATCCCTGTTCTCCTTTAAACCATTCAATGTCTCATTATTATAAGGACAAATTCCAAATTCCTTTAGCTTATCTTGACTCCTGTTTTCAACTCAGCTCTCCTAACTTGCAGGCTTGATCCCAATCTTACTCAGCTATTCATGGCTCATTAATGTGCTCCATCTCTCAAGAGTCCATCCTTATTGCTATTTTGTTCTTTATGCCTGAAATTTTGTTCCTGCTCTTTATACCTGACTGATTTGGCATCATCTTCTCCACCAAGTTTCACCTGTTTTCCCTGGTCCCAACACAGGACTAAGACCTGTGGCATGTTTGACTGAATTCCAGTGCTTACTGCTTGGATATGAATTGTTGCTTTGTCTCTTTTCCACTAGAGGGTTTGTCCTTGGTGACTGAAATTGCTCACCCCCATCTCTAGGGTCTAGTAGAGTGGTTGGGTAGATGGGTGGATGGAAGGATGAATAGGTCCCCTGTTCAAGATGGCATAGTCAGCAGATAAAATGATAAAGCCCCAAACCAAATCTTTTCATATTCTTACTTCTGTACTGCCTATCTTTAAAACCTGTTCATCAACTTTCCAGTTTTCCCAAATTACACCTTCCATTGCAGGCTGCTACAAACGACGATGATATGCCCTAAGAGCTCCAGTTGTTCAGACGAAGGGCTCTGTGCCCAGTGAGTACAAGGTGGTAATTTGTCCAATGGGCTTCTGATGTACTGGACTGAATGTTGAAGAACCAGCTAATGAAACCTACATTGTAATTAGGCAAAATATTCCTGCAGCAGGTTGGAGAGATAATTACTGCCTAATTGTATTTTCCCCCAGTATTTTAGCCCAATGGTCTAGAAAAAATAATTTAGAATCATGATTTTTATAATTATCTTTTTTGAGAGGTCTGTCCAGAATTGTAATTAGTTTCTAACAGGTTTGAGAGCTAGCTATAGTTTAGGCACTAAAGGCCTGTCTAGTCAAAACTATGGTTTTTCTAGTAGTCATGTATGGATGTGAGAGTTGGACTATAAAGAAAGCTGAGCACTGAAGAATTGATACTTTTGAACTGTGGTGTTGGGAAGATTCTTGAGACCCTTGGACTGCAAGGAGATCAAATTAGTCCATCCTAAAGGAAATCAGTCCTAAATATTCATTGGAAGGACTGATGCTGAAACTGAAACTCCAATACTTTGGCCACCTGATGTGAAGAACTGACTCATTGGAAAAGAACCTGATGCTGGGAAAGATTGAAGGCAGGGGGAGAAGGGGACGACAGAGGATGAGATGGTTGGATGGCCATCACTGACTTGGTGGACATGAGTTTGAGCAAGCTCCAGGAGTTGGTGATGGACAGAGAAGCCTGGTGTGCTGCAGTCCATGGGGTCACAAAGAGTTGGACACGACTGAGCGACTGAATTGAACAGAACTAAACTAAGTGTTTAAATGTATTGCCTCATTTGATTATCTCTAAAGCTCCATCGGGTAGGTCCTATTTGCCTTATTTTACAGACGAGAAATTTGAGGTTAAGAGGGGTCAAGGGTAACTTGCCTGAAGTTACCCTTGGTAACTGGGTTTCACTAGAATCATTTGCTGCCAAAGAACATGATCTTATCCACTTCTCTCTGCTTCACAGTTCCCAAAGAATGCCTTTATTGAATTAATTTAGAAATTCTTTATCATTAAACAGCGGCAGGTCCTATTTTAGGTGCTAGAGATACAACAGGGAGCAAAACAAAGTCTGTATTTACATGGAGCATATGCTCTAGGGACAGAGGAAGGCAAATAATGAATAAATAAATGTATGGTATATTATATATTGGTAAATGCTATGTAAAAAGGTAAAGAGAGAATGTGTAGGGAGAACTGTTTAAAGAATGGATGTAGGGCTTCCTGGTGGACCAGTGGTTAAGAATCTGCCTGCCAGTGCAGGGTACAAGGGTTCGATCCCTCGTCCCAGAAGATCCTGCATGCCACAGGGCAACTAAACCCGTGAGCCACAACTACTGAAGCCCATGATCCCTAAAGCCCACATTCCACAAGAAAAGTCACCATAATAAGAAGCCTGTACACTGCAGCAAAGAGTAACCCCCACTTACCACAACTAGAGAAAGCCCGTGATAGCAAGGAAGACCCTGTGAAGTCCAAATAAAAACATAAAAAGTGGGGAAAAGGTGAGAAAAAAAAAAGAATGAATGCATCTAAATTCCAAATCAGTAATGTAATCAGAACTTAGTCCAAGTTCCCTAGAGACACACTCCAAGCCTGAGTTGGCCTGCAGAAGATTGACTGGGACGTGCTCTCAAGAAAGGCCCTGAGAATAAGGGAATGAGGACAGCCAGACTGAGCTGGGGGAGAAGCTGAGCCAAGATGTGATTGCATCTGAGCTCTCAGTAGATGCTACAGAAAACTTGCCATTGTGGGAGTTCTTCAGGGTTGTCTAAGTCAAGGTAAAGGGAGCTGGGTCTTTGTGTTTCTCCACATCACCAAGCATTGACCCCTGTTATTGCTAGGGGGAAGTGAAGCTTCTCCCTGTGGCCAAGGGCAAAGCCCAGTGAGAGGCATTTTCTGGAGTCCTGGGTGTTGTTCCTAGACAGTGGGTATTTTCCATCAAGTCTCTCTTATAGGGTTATTGGCTGATGCCAAAGAATTATCTGCTTGAGTCTTCATCCTTCATTTCTACAAGAAAGGATAATAATATCTCTGCCAGAAAGGTGGCTGTAATGATTGGAATGATAAAATGATGATAAATGACCCTACAGAAATATAATAGAGATCAGATGAATTAAGGTCCTCTATACTGTAAAATCCAGCAGATGTTGGCAATTTGATCTTTGGTTCCTCTGCCTTTTCTAAAACCAGTTTGAACATCTGGAAGTTCACGGTTCATGGATTGCTGAAGCCTGGCTTGGAGAATTTTGAGCATTACTTTACTAGCATGTGAGATGAGTGCAATTGTGTGGTAGTTTGAACATTCTTTGGGATTGCCTTTCTTTGGGATTGGAATGAAAACTGACCTTTTCCAGTCCTGTGGCCACCGCTGAATTTTCCAAATTTGCTGGCATATTGAGTGCAGCACTTTCACAGCATCATCTTTCAGGATTTGGAACAGCTCAACTGTAACTCCATCACCTCCACTAGCTTTTTTCGTAGTGATGCTTCCTAAGGCCCACTTGACTTCACATTCCAGGATGTCTGGCTCTAGGTGAGTGATCACACCATCATGATTACTGGGTCATGAAGATCTTTTTTGTACAGTTCTTCTGTGTATTCTTGCCACCTCTTCTTAATATCTTCTGCTTCTGTTAGGTCCATACCATTTCTGTCCTTTATTGAGCCCATCTTTGCATGAAATGTTCCCTTGGTATCTCTAATTTTCTTGAAGAGTGGCTGGATGGCATCACCGACTCGATGGACATGAGTTTGGGTAAACTCCGGGAGTTGGTGATGGACAGGGAGGCCTGGCGTGCTGCGATCCATGGGGTTGCAAACAGTTGGACACGACTGAGCGACTGAACTGAACTGAACTGAACTGAACTGACTGATCCTGTAAAATGCGTGCTTCCCAGATGGCAGCAGTGGTAAAGAACCTGCTTGCCAATGCAGGAGACATATTAGACGCAGGATCCCTGGGTCGAGAAGATCGCCTGGAGGAGGGCATGGCAATTCACTCCAGTATTCTTGCCTGGAGAATCCCATGAACAGAGGAGACTGGTGGGCTATGGTCCACAGCATCACAAACAGTCAGACACAACTGAGGCAATTTAGCATGCTCTCACAGACTGTGAAGTAGTAAAGATCACGTGTGGGGGGAAAAAAAAAAAAGAGTACCATGAGACTTCTAATGAAACACAGCAAGCCCTTGTCCATCCTTGGTTCCACTGTCCAAAGGTAACCTTATTTAACTCATTAAAGCTATCTTACCAGTTACTTCTGTATTTCTAAACAGTATGGTTTTTTACTGTTTCCTGTTTTATCAAGTATAGACAGTATCTATTGTCTTTCTATTATATCCAAACACTTAACATTCTTGTACCACTCTCCCATCCCCCATCTGTCCCACAGCTTAAGTAAAGTTGAAAATCAGGGTTTATATTATAACTGTGTAAATGGTTCTGTAGTTTTTTAAAAAACTCTTCATCAGATCTCCCAGCTACCTACTCTTTGATTCTTGTTTACAAACATTCTCATATTGGATATTCTATTTGCCATTTACCGTATTACCTCCTCCTTCTGTTTCCGCATGGGGGCATCTCTCTGGGGGCTTCCGACCTGCACTAGATGAGTCACTCCTAAGGTCTATCACACAGCAGCCATCTGGGGGAGCCTCTTGTTGCTCTCCTGGGTAGAATCCTCTATTGCCTGGATTTCCTGTCTTTTTTTCTCCCCAGTTTGGCTGGAACACATCCTTTAAAAAAGGAACTTGGTAGGAAGGGGTGTAAGTTTCCTCCTCAATCATCCTCTGGATTTGCACTTGGCCAGAAGCAGGAAGGTGTTCTCCCTAGTGAGGTACCTCACACACCTGAGGTTAAACAAGTATAAAGACAGTGTTACACATTAATCCATTTATTTAACAAATATGGACTTGGATCCTGTCCAAGGATCTAAAATCAATAAGATAGGAACTCTGCTCTCAAGATGTTTTTTCATTGAGGATAATAAATAAACAGGCAATGACTTAATGTGGTCAATATTATAGTAGACACTTCATAAGGTGCTAAAATAGCACTCCACTGTCACCAAAAATGGACTTAACTTAGGGAATTCTTAGAAGATTTCTTAGAATTGAAACTACCTAAATTGAGCCTGGACATGGAACAACAGACTGGTTCCAAATAGGAAAAGGAGTACGTCAAGGCTGTATATTGTCACCCTGCTTATTTAACTTATATGCAGATTACATCATGAAAAATGCTGGGCTGGAAGAAGCACAAGCTGGAATTAAGATTGCTGGGAGAAATATCAATAACCTCAGATATGCAGATGACACCACCCTTATGGCAGAGTGTGAAGAGGAACTAAAAAGCCTCTTGATGAAAGTGAAAGAGGAGAGTGAAAAAGTTGGCTTAAAGTTTAACATTCAGAAAACTAAGATCATGGCATCTGGTCCCATCACCTCAAGGGAAATAGATGGGGAGACAGTGGAAACAGTGTCAGACTTCATTTTTTTTGGGCTCCAGAATCACTGCAGATGGTGACTGCAGCCATGAAATTAAAAGACGCTTACTCCTTGGAAGGAAAGTTATGACCAACCTAGATAGCATATTAAAAAGCAGAGACATTACTTTGCCAACAAATGTCCTTCTGGTCAAGGCTATGGTTTTTCCAGTGGTCATGTATGGGTGTGAAAGTTGGACTGTGAAGAAAGCTGAGTGCTGAAAATTGATGCTTTTGAACTGTGGTGTTGGAGAAGATCCTTGAGAGTCCCTTGGACTGCAAGGAGATCCAACCAGTCCATCCTAAAGGAGATCAGTCCTGGGTATTCATTGGAAGGACTGATGCTGAAGCTGAAACTCCAGTACTTTGGCCACCTCATGTGAAGAGTTGACTCATTGGAAAAGACCCTGGTGCTGGGAGGGATTGGGGATAGGAGGAGAAGGGGACGAAAGAGGATGAGATGGCTGGATGGCATCACCAACTCGATGGGCATGAATTTGAGTAAACTCCGGAAGTTGGTGATGGACAGGGGGGCCTGGCGTGCTGCAGTTCATGGGGTTGCAAAGAGTTGGACACAACTGAGCAACTGAACTGAACTAAATTGAGCCTAAAAAATGAGAATATATCTTTATGTATTGAGTTTATGGTTAAAAATGCGTAAGATATTTTGCAAAATGCTTATAACTGCTCAGGTATACTTAAATTCAGGCTTCCCAGGTGGTACTAGTGGTAAAGGACCCACCTCCCGATGCAGGAAATGTAAGAGAAATGGGTTAGACCCTTAGGTCGGGAAGATCTCCTGGAGGAGGGCATGGCAACCCACTCCAGTATTCTTGCCTAGAGTATCTCATGGACAGAGGAGCTTGGTGGACTACCGTCCAGGGGTTGCAAAGAGTGGGACATGATTGAAGTGACAGCAGGCATGCACATAGTAAAATTCTTCCAGGTACCACAATTGTGTTTCAATCTCCCTGGCCTTCTGAGTTTCAATATTTTGCTCAGTGACTGGAATAGTGCTTGGTACGTAATATGTAGTTATTGAATGAATGGATGTCCAATGTAGCATTATAAATCAGTGGAGGAAGCAAGTTCTTTCAAAAAGAACCTTTAATAAATGGTCCTGGGACAGCTTACCATTAGCTCACACAAGAAAATAATGAAATTAGTTCCTTGTTTTTCCTTATTTACAAAAATTTCAGATGGACTTAAGATAAAATTTTTCTCAATGTTTTGAAGACAGTACAAAAGAATATCTATATGATGCAAGAGTAGGGAAAGATTAATTAAATAGGACACAAGGCACAAATCAGAACATTCAGATTGACAAGGTGGACCCCAAAAGACACTTATCACAGAGTACTGTCAAACATGTCTCTTCCCCTGGACTTCAAAGGTCACATTTGTCAGCCCAATAGACTGACTATAAATGTGACCTTGCTGTTTACTAGCTGTGTGAGCTTGCTCAAAAACTTCAGGTTGGATTGGGAATACATGTAAATCCATGGCTAATTCAAATCAATGTATGACAAAACCCACTGGAAAAAAAAAATAATAATAATAAAAAAAAAAAAAAAGAGGAAAAAAAAAAAAAAAAAAAAACTTCAGGTTGCCTCTCCTGAAAAGACAGATATCATTTTGGAACATTAAGTGATAAGATGACTGTGAAGATCTTGGCAGAGTGCATGGTTCATTTTGTGTCCAGAGTGGTAGGTTTTGAGGTTTTCAGGATAATTAAGCTGTGATTCCATCCTTCATCCTTGAAGAATTTATAGTCTGTTGGGCAATCTAGACAAACGCTTAACAAGTGTCATCACAGTTCTCTTTACTTTGGCCTCTTGTAGGTCAAGAAGCCATGGCACCCCAGTCTGGGGTGAGGGGAGCCTCTCTTGGCCTCCTCTGTTAGTCCCATTCCTTAAGACTCTATTACAGCTCTTGTGTTCTCACCAAGAACTTCTTCCCACATGATCTCATCTACTTCTCTGGCCATGAATGCTTCCTCTGCATTGAAAATTTCAAAAATTGTCTCCAGTCAAGACCTGATACATCCACTTGAATTTCTAATACACATCTCACACTTAGTATGTCAGAAACTAAACTCTTAATCTTTCTATGTCTCTAAATAACCTCTGTCTGTCCACTGGCCCAGCTTGACAAATGATCCTCAATCCACTCATTTACTCCAAACACTCATGACAAAAATCTGGGAACTGTCTTGATAACTGCCCCTCACATATTGCCTAAACCATGTTCCTTCTCCCTTCAAAATACTCCTTAAACCCTTCTACTTCCCTCCATCTCAACTTAACCAACCTGATCTAAACCATCATCATCTCTCACCTGGATTTCTGATGGAAGTACCTAACAAACCTCCCTGAATCCCCTCTTATCCTTCTACCCTTCCTCATTCTTCATGCAAATAGTTTGAAAATGCAAATTGTTTATTTCCCTACATGAAATTCTCAGTTGGCTTCCCATCATATATAAATGTCTAAATCTCTTACCAAGGTCCACAAAACCATGGATTACCTGCCCTCCACCCATTGCACCTGCCTTGTCTCACTCCGTTTGTTCATCAGTCTTCCCAGACACTGGTCTTCTTCCAATTTCTTCAACACACTACACTCTTCCTACTTCAGGCCATGGGCATATATTTTCTTTCTGCCTTAAACAATCCCTACCTCCTTCTTGGCCTAGCTAACATGGGCATATATTTTCTTTCTGCCTTAAACAATCCCTACCTCCTCCTTGGCCTAGCTAACCTATATCATCTTTTTGGATCTCTTCTTGAATGCCATTTTCTTAAAGGAAATTTCCCTTTTGTCCCTATCAAAATCAGGTATTTTAACTCTCTAATCACCTCCTTTTATTCCTTCCCCATATTTATCAATATAAAAATATCTATTTATTTTTTATATTTATTGAATATGTTCATCTCACTTAACAGACTAGAAGTTTTATAGGGTACAAACTATGTCAAACTTGTTCCCTTTACTATTTGCCCTTTGTTATAGCCTATATCCAGCATCATTTACCATACATGGTAGGAAATTGGCTATCATCCTGGCCACACAGGAGATTTTGTAGGGTGTTATTACAAGGTGAATATTTGTGTTCTTCCCTCTAAATTTGTATGTTGAAGTCTAATCCCCAATGGGATAGTATTTGAGGGTGGGACCCTTGGGAGGTAATTAGGTTTAGATGAGCTCATAAGGGTGGGAGACCATGATTCGAATTCCAATCCCAAAGAAAGGCAATGCCAAAGAATGTTCAAATTACCATACAATTGCATTCATTTCATATGCTAGCAAGACAAATTTTAAAATCCTTCAAGCTAGTCTTTAGCAGTACCTGAACTGAGAACTTCCAGAGGTACAAGCTGGTTTTAGAAAAGGCAGAGGAACCAGAGATCAATTTGCCAATATACACTGGATCATAGAAAAAGCAAGGGAATTCCAAAAAAAAATTTGCTTCTGCTTCATTGACTATGTTAAAGCCTTGACTGTGTGGATCACAACAAGTTGTGGAATATCCTTAAAGAGATAAGAATATCAGACCACATTACCTGCCTCCTGAGAAACCTATATGCAGGACAAGAAGCAAGAGTTAGAACTGGACATGGAACAACAAACTGATTAAAACTTGGGAAAGGAGTACGTCAAGACTGTATATTGTCACCCTGCTTATTTAACTTATTTGTAGAGTACATCATACAAAATGCTGGGCTGGATGACTCACAAGGTGGAATCAAGATTGCCAGGAGAAACATCAACAACCTCAGATATGCAGATGATAGCACTTTAATGATAGAAAGTAAAGAGGAACTAACGAGCCTCTTGATGAAGGTGAAAGTTCAGTTAAGTTCAGTCTCTCAGTCATGTCCGACTCTTTGCCACTCCATGGACTGCAGCACAGCAGGCTTCCCTGTCCATCATCAACTGCCAGAGCTTGCTCAAACGCATGTCCATTGAGTCAGTGATGCCATCCAACTATCTCATCCTCTGTTGTCCCCTTCTCCTCCTGCCTTCAATCTTTCCCAGCAACAAGTTCTTTTCTAATGAGTCAATTCTTCACATCCAGTGGCCAAAGTTTGGAGTCTCAGCTTCAGCATCAGTCCTTCCAATGAATATTCAGGACTGATTTCTTTTAGGATTGACTGATTTGATCTCCTTGCAATCCAAGGGACTCTCAAGAGTCTTCTCCAATACCACAGTTCAAAACTATCAATTCTTCAGTGCTCAGCTTTCTTTATAGTCCAACTCTCACATCCATACATGACTACTAGAAAAACCATAGATTTGACTAGATAGACCTTTGTTGGCAAAGTAATGTCTCTGCTTTTTAATAGGTTGATCATAACTTTTCTTCCAAGGAGCAAGCATCTTTTAATTTCATGGCCGCAGTCACCATCTGCAATGATTTTGGAGCCCAAGAAAATAAAGTCTCTCACTGTTTCCACTGTTTCCCCATCTATTTGTCATGAAGTGATGGGACCAAATGTCGTGATCTTAGTTTTCTGAATGTTGAGCTTTAAGCCAACCTTTTCACTCTCCTCTTTCACTTTCATCAAGAGGCTCTTTAGTTCCTCTTCTCTTTCTGCCATAAGGGTGGTGTCATCTGCATATCTGAGGTTATTGATATTTCTCCCAGCAATCTTGATTCCAGCTTGTGCTTCATGTAGTCCAGTGTTTCTCATGATGTACTCTGCATATAAGTTAAATAAGCAGGATGATAATATACAGCCTTGATGTACTCCTTTCCCAATTTGGAACCAGTCTGTTGTTCCATGTCAGGTTCTAACTGTTGCTTCTTGACCTGCATACATATATCTCAGGAGGCAGGTAAGGTGGTCTGGTATTCCCATCTCTTTAAGAATTTTCCACAGTTTACTGTGATCCATGCAGTCAAAGGCTTTGGTGTAGTCAATAAAGCAGAAGTAGAAGTTCTTCTGGAACTCTCTTGCTTTTTCAATGATCCAACTGATGTTGGCAATTTGATCTCTGGTTCCTTTGCCGTTTCTAAATCCAGCTTGAACATCTGAAGTTCACGGTTCACTGTTGAAGCCTGACTTGGAGAATTTTGAGCATTACATTGCTAGTTGTGTGAGATGAGTGCAATTGTGTGGTAGTTTGAGCATTCTATGGCATTGCCCTTCTTTGGGATTGGAATGAAAACTGACCTCTTCCAGTCCTGTGGCCACTGCTGAGTTTTCCAAATTTGCTGTCATATTGAGTGCAGCACTTTCACAGCATCATCTTTTAGGATTTGAAATATCTCAACTGGAATTCCATCACCTTCACTAGCTTTGTTTGTAGTGATACTTCCTAAGGCCCACTTGACCTTCACATTCCAGGATGTCTGGCTCTAGGTGAGTGATCACACCATGCGATTATCTGGATTGTGAAGATCTTTTTTGTATAGTTCTTCTGTATATTCTTGCCACATCTTCTTAATATCCTCTGCTTCTGTTAGGTCCATACCATTTCTGTCCTTTATTGAGCCTATCCTATGTCCAAGGGCAAAGGAGAAGCCCCAGCAAGATGGTGGGGGGGGCGGCAAAATAGGGTTTAGAATCAAACCCCATACTCGCTAGAGATGCTCAGAGGGCTCAAGCAAACCTTGTGTGCACCAGGACCCAGAGACCCCACAGAGACTGAGACAGAACCATGTTTGGGTGTCTCCTGAGGAGGTGCAGGTCAGCAGTGGACTGCAACAGGGGCAGGGGCTCTGGGTGCAGCAGACCTGGGTATGGCATAAGCCCTCTTGGAGGTCGCCATTAACCCACCATAGAGCCGCCAGAACTTACACAGGAGTGGGGAAACTGACTCTTGGAGGGCACAAACAGAACCTTGTGCACACCAGGACCCAGTTGAAAGGAGCAGTGACCACACAAGAGACTGACCCAGACTTGCCTGTGCATGTTCAGGAGTCTCTGGCAGAGGTATGGGTCGGCAATGGCCTGCTGCAGGGTGGGGGCACTGAGTGTAGCCGTGCGTGCATGGGACATGTTGAAGGAGGTTGCCATTATCTTCATTACCTCCATCATATTTTGACCTCAGTTCAAACAACAGGGAGGGAACACAGCCCTGCCCTTCAACAGAGAATTGGATTAAAGATTTATTGAGCATCGCCCCAACCATCAGAACAAGACCCAGTTTCCCCTTCAGTCAGTCTCTTCCATCAGGAAGCTTCCATAAGCCTCTTATCTTTCTCCACCAGAGGTCAGACAGAGTGAAAACCACAATCACAGAAAACTAACCAATCTGATCACATGGACCACAGCCTTGTCTAACTCAATGAAATTATGAGCCATGCTGTGTAGGGCCCCCCAAGACAGACAGGTTATGGTGAAGGTGAAAGGGGAGAGTGAAAAAACTGACTCAAAACTCAACATTCAAAAAACTAAGATCATGGCATCCAGTCCTATCACTTCATGGCAAATAGATGGGGGAAAAGTGGAAATAGTGTCAGATTTCATTTTCTTAGGTTGCAAAATCACTGTGGACAGTGACTGCAGCCACAAAATTAAAAGATGCTTGCTCCTTGGAAAAAAGCTTTGACAAAACTAGACAGTGTATTAAAAAGCAGAGATATCACTTAGCCGACAAAGGTCTGTATAGACAAAGCTATGGTTTTTTCAGTGGTCAGGTGTGGGTATGAGAGTTGGACCATAAAGAAGGCTGAGTGCTGAAGAACTGATGCTATTGAGCTGTGATGCTGGAGAAGACTCTTGAGAGTTCTTTGGACAGTGAGAAGATCAAACCAGTCAATCCTAAAGGAAATCAACCCTGAATACTCATTCATTGGAAGGACCTGATGCAAAGAGTCAACTCATTAGAAAAGACCCTGATGCTTGGAAAGATTGAGGGCAAGAGGAGAAGGGGACAACAGAGGATGAGACGGTTGGATGGCATCACTGACTCAATGGACATGAGTTTGAACAAACTCAGGGAGATAGTGAAGGACAGGAAGCCTGGTGTGTTGCAGTTCATGGGGTTGCAAAGAGTCTTACACAACTTAGTGACTGAACAACAACAAGAAGAGAAAGACAGATACCTCTTTCACCACACAGATGCACAGAGAAAAGGCCATGTATACTAGGAAGCAGGCTCTCACTCGGAACCAAATCTGCCAGTACCTTGATCTTGAACTTCTCATCCCCAAGAACTACAAGAAATAAATGTTGTTTAAACCATGCATTCTATGTTATTTTGTTATAGTAGACCAAGCTAACTAATATAGGTGTTTAATGAAGATATTTATTCATTGAACATGGCTTCAAAAACATGTTGAATCAAGACTTTTTAGGAGACAGCCTAGAAATCTGTATTTTTAACACACCCCCAAAATGATTCCTACTTAGGCAGCCCAGCTCTGATGTTTAGAACCTACTGGTCTAGAGAAAACTGACCACGATTGGATATCAGAAAACACAGGTTTGAATTCTGCTCTGTAAATTGTTGTGGATGACACTTAGGGAAGTGATTTAATATATCTAATCTTCAGTTTATTTTTCTGTAAATTTGGAATAATAACATCTGCTTCAAAGTGTAGCTGTGAGGCTTCAATGCATGATTTACTTTAAAACACTTTGTAAACTGCATAGTAAAGACATAGACTTTCTACTTGTTAAGGATCCCTTCTATGTAGTGCTTAACCTCACTATCTCTGACTATCTACCTGGTGCAACCCACACTTCTCCAGTGAGATAGCATCCCTGTCTTCAGACTTCTGAAGGACTAATAACAGTGATTCACAGAGCCTTTTGCTTTTCCAAAGTTTTGGGCCATCATTATTTAGATATACATCATCACACACCCACAGTCTCAATAGTCCGTTTGCTTCTGGGGAAGAAGCTGAGATCAGGCAGCAGCAAAGCTGGGAAGGGAAAACTTGACCTCACCTCTACGGAGATGGTGAGTGTTGTCTATGGAAGATAACAAGGAAAAGCCACCACCTTCCCCCCCCACCCCCATTTTTTTTTTTTTTTGGAGATCTCTGAGCAGTGTCTTTTTAAAAAATCATTAAAAAAATTAAGGCGTAAATGCTTTCCAATGTTTTGTTAGCTTCCGCTGTACGACCATATGAATCAGCCCTTTGTAGACATACCTTCCCTTTTGCGCCTCCCTCCCACCCCCTCATCCCAGCCCTGTAGGTCGTTACAGAGCACCAAGCTGTCCTCTCCCTATGCTATCAGCAGCACCCCACTGTCTGAGCAGTTCCTTAACTGACATTCACATGCTGAATCCTTTGAAAGCTTATTTTTGGGGAGTGATGGCAAATTCAAGAAAACTGGCAGAGGTGTAATTTTTTAAAAACAAACTGTCGACTTTAAGCAATTTGCTGTGTGAATCTAGGAAAATCCTCTCGTCAACTTGGCTCTCAGGTATCTTATACGTGGAACAGGTGGTAGACCAGATACACATATAAATGAATGAATGAATCAGCTCCTTTGCCTGCAAGACAGCCTTTTGTTTTAGTATGGCACCTTGTAAACACTGCTGTATGTTAAATTGATAACCAACAAGGACCTACTGTATAGCACAGGTAACTACTTAATATTCTATAACAACTTAATTGGGAAAATGATTTGAAAAAGAATAGATACATGTATATGTACAACTGAATTACTTTGTTGGACATCTGAAACTAACACAATATTGTTAATCAACTGTACTCCAATTGAAAATAAAAAGTTTTTTTTTTTTTTTTAAAGAATGACTGAAAAAAAAGAATATGGCACCAATACCCAGTCACCCAAATCAGGCTTGTTTATTCCCTGATTCCTTTCAGATCAACTTAATTTCCCTCATCTTCCCTCCCTTCTCCATCCCTGCTACACTGACCCGATCCAGCCCCTAACAGGTTTGCCTTCTTTCATTCATCACCTTTATTTGTCCATGCATTCATTCATCTGAGAAACACTGACTGAAGTATCTTCTCTGGGCCAGGCATTGTTCCAGTGATGGGGAATCTGATGGTGAACAAGACAAAGTTTCAGCCTTCATGAAGCTTACATTGTCATTAGGAGAAATGACAGGAAAACTAGTTAACAAATACACATGAAATACCATTTGAGGTTGCTCAGTTCAATTCAGTTCAGTCGCTCAGTCATGTCTGACTCTTTGTGACCCCATGAACTGCAGCACACCAGACTTCCCTGTCCATTACCAACTCCCAGAGCTTGCTCAAACTCATGTCCATTGAGTCGGTGATGCCATCCAACCATCTCATCCTCTATTGTCCCCTTCTCCTCCTGCTTTCAAACTTGCGCAGCATCAGGGTCTTTTCCAATGAGTCCGTTCTTCAGATCAGATGGCCAAAGCATTGGAGTTTCAGCTTTAGCATCAGTCCTTCCAAGGAATATTCAGGACTGATTGCTTTTAGGACTGACTGGTTTGATCTCCTTGCAGTCCACAATTTGAGGTTGTGGAAAGTGTTGCTTTTAGGACTGACTGGTTTGATCTTCTTGCAGTCCACAATTTGAGGTTGTGGAAAGTGTTATTAAAAGAATGTGAAAGCTGGCCGAAGGAATAGAGAATAATATGGGGGGAGAGATCTATATTTTTTTAGGGGAGTCAGGCAAGAATCCTCTAAGGAGGAAGTGGGGGAATGGGCCATGTGAGATCAGGTAGAATACCATTATAATCAGGGGAGGAATATGCATAAAGATCCTGAGGTGTACACAAGCTTGGTGTGTTCTAGGAATTGTGAAAAGAAGACCAACGTGACTGGAATGGGGTGAGTAAGGTTAAGAATCATAGGATATTGGTTTAAGGGGTAGGCATGGACCAGAATCACAAAAAAAAGAGAGATACTAAAAATGACTACTTGACTTTGGGCTTGAGCAACTGAGAAAATGGCAGTGCCATCTACTGGATCGGAAAGATAGAAAGAATGTGGACAGGTGCAAACTTTCAATAGTTCTGTAATTTCCACTAGTTTTGATAGGCTTATTAAATAACTAAGTGCACATATCAAGTAAGATGGATAAATAAGTCTGAAGCTCAAGGACGAGGTATGAGCAGATGTGAAACTGGACTTATCAGATGTTATTTAAAGCCAGTGCACTAGAAAGGGTATAGATTAGATAGAAGAGATGGGAGGATTAGCCATGAGAAATTTCAATAATTCAAGAACTGGGGGAGACAATGCATCCAGAAAAGAAGAATGAGAAGGAACAGCCAGTGAGGTTGGGGCAATGCCAGGAGAGGGATGTGTGGGAGCCAAGAGAAGAAAGCATTTTAAGAAATAAAAATGGTCACTGTGTCAAGTACATCTTCTTTTCTTGGAGGATTTAAATAAATTACATTTCTTTGAGGACTGAGTTATTTGGCCATCTTTCTTGCATCTTGTTTTTTATTTCTTTACCATGCTTTTTTCTTTGCTTCTTCTCTACTGATAGAAATTCAGTTTGTAACAGGTTTAGAGGGAGTCTTGAATCATTGTGTATACATATGAAATGATTTTAGTTTTTCCAAGTCTTGCTTCCTAATGCTGCTATGATGATCCCCTTCTCTCCCTGGGCATCTTGGCTAGATTACTTAGTTTTCAGTTCAGTTCAGTCACTCAGTCGTGTCCAACTCTCTGCGACCCCATGGACTGCAGCACACCATGCTTCCCTGTCCATCACCAACTCCTGGAGCTTGCTCAAACTCATGCCCATCAAGTCGGTAATGCCATCCAACCATCTCATCTTCTGTCATCCCCTTCTCATCCTGCGTCCAAGGAGGCAGTCTCCTTTGCAGTCCAAGGGACTCTTAGGAGTCTTCTCCAACACCACAGTTCAAAAGCATCAATTCTTCGGTGCTCAGCTTTCTTTATAGTCCAACTCTCACATCCATACATGACTACTGGAAAAACCATAGCTTTGACTAGACAGACCTTTGTTGGCAAAGTAATGTCTCTGCTTTTTAATATGCTGTCTAGGTTGGTCATAGCTTTTCTTTCAAGGAGCAAGCAACTTTTAATTTCATGGCTGCAGTCACCATCTGCAGTGATTTTGGAGCCTGAGAAAAAAAAGTCTCTCCCTGTTTCCATTATTTCCCATCTATTTGTCATGAAGTGATGGGACCAGATGCCATGATCTTAGTTTTCTGAATGTTGAGCTTTAAACCAGCTTTTTCACTCTCCTCTTTCACTTTCATCAAGAGGCTCTTTAGTTCCTCTTCTCTTTCTGCCATAAGGGTGGTGTCATCTGCATATCTGAGGTTATTGATATTTCTCCCAGCAATCTTGATTCCAGCTTGAGCTTCATCCAGCTGGCATTTCGCATGATGTACTCTGCATATAAGTTAAATAAGCAGGGTGACAATATATAGCCTTGACATACTCCTTTCCCAATTTGGAACCAGTCTGTTGTTCCATGTCAGGTTCTAACTGTTGCTTCTTGACTTGCATACAGATTTCTTAGGAGGTAGGTCAGGTGGTCTGGTATTCCCTTCTCTTGAAGAATTTTCCACAGTTTGTTGTGATCTACACAGTCAAAGGCTTTGCTTTAATCAATAAAACAGAAACAGATGTTTTTCTGGAATTCTCTTGCTTTTTCTATGATCCAACTGATGTTGGCAATTTGATCTCTGGTTCCTCTGCCTTTTCTAAATCCAGTTTGGACATCCAGAAGTTCACGGTTCATGTACTGTTGAAGCCTGACTTGGAGAATTTTGAGCATTACAGTGCTAGTGTGTGAAATGAGTGCAATTGTGTGGTAGTTTAAACATTCTACAGCATTGCCCTTCTTTGGGATTGGAATGAAAACTGACCTTTTCCAGTCCTGTGACTACTGCTGAGTTTTCCAAATTTGCTGTCATATTGAGTGCAGCACTTTCACAGCATCATCTTTTAGGATTTGAAATAGCTCAACTGGAGCCATCATCTTCACTAGCTTTGTTTGTAGTGATACTTCCTAAGGCCCACTTGACCTTCACATTCCAGGATGTCTGACTCTAGGTGAGTGATCACACCACCACGGTTATCTGGGTCATGAACATCTTTTTGGTACAGTTCTTCTGTGTATTCTTGTCACCTCTTCTTAATATCTTCTGCTTCTGTTAGGTCCTTAACATCTCCTGGTTCTGTTAGTTTTCAGTAACTTTTGACTAATAGCACAACCTAATTCTGTCTTTAAAAACCCAGTTCTGTTACTTAAAAACCAAGTTTTTCTCAATGGAGTCCCTTTTGTTTGTAAACATTTTAGTGAAAATGTTCAAACATGTACAAAACCCAGGGAAATTCTGTTCATTTAAAGACTCAACCTTACATCAATTTAAAAACTCTCCTCCTCTGGATGCTGGGCAGGGACAAGTGGGGGCCTATAGTGCCCTGCTGTCAAGGAACTCATTTCCGAACTTCCTCCTTGGGGCATTTGGAGATTCAATCACATCTTTTGGCTCTGCCCCCGCCCCGTTGGTGATGTCATGCATACAGCTTATTGCATGTGACTCTCCATCTCCCACTCTTTCTTGGCATTGGAAACACCACCCCTCCCCATTCCCTGCCAAGATTATCTCTGAGCCCATCTTCCATACTTCTCGGGAACTCAGATCAAAGGTGGGGGCAGCACCCTATCCCCCAATTATGTTCCAGTTCTGTCTCCATACTCCCTTTCCCCACTACCCCTCCGATTTAGAATTTCATCATGTCTTGTTTATTTATTGACTTCCTCCCTTATTTATTCAACAGTGTTCACTGAGTTCCTACTATGGGTCAGCGTTGTTGTTGTTGTGCTAAGTCACTTCAGTTGTGTCCAACTCTTTGCTACCTATGGACTGTAGCCCACCAGGCGCCTCTGTCCACAGGGATTCTCCAGCCAAATATCCTGGAGGGGGTTTCCATTTCCTCCTCCAAGGGATCTTCCCTGCCCTGGGATCGAACCCGTGTCTCTTCAGTCTCCTACACTGGCAGGTGGGTTCTTTACCACTAGTGCCACCTACTATGAGTCAGGCTCCTGCTCAAAGTGGTGAATAGGTAGATATGTTTCTACCCTGATGGAGCTCACAGTCCAGCAGGGAAAACAGACATTTAAGTAGGTAATGATATTAACCTGTGATGCTCTATCACACATTTTACACACATAGATGTTCATCTTTTAAACTCAGTTTAGACATCACCTCCTCTGGCAGTCTCTCCAGATTCCCCTGGCTGGGTTAAGCACTCTCCTAGGTGCTCACTCAGTATCTTATAAATATCTCTCCCAGACACTTCACACATTGCCCATCATTGTGAACATGCCTATCTTTCCCACAGTACATGGGGGGCATCTTAGGGGCAGGCACTGACTCATTTATTTCATAATCTCTAGCTCAGTTTCAGTACATAGTAGATTCCAATGAATGCTAAGTTAAAGACTGAGTGTATAAACATTTCCATCAGATCCTTCCAAGGAGAGTCCCGATAAATAACGCTCTGAACAATCTGAGAAATAAGTCAAATAAAAACATAAGCCAAATATAACCTTTAGTAATACTAGGAGCTCTGCTGGAGGGTGTAACTTAGTTTGATGGCCAAATGAGTCTGTCAGGGGACCATAGCATTAGGCAGATGCCTACTCAGGTGAGGGGCTGTCAGGGGCGGGTAGGGAGGTCGGAAGGGGGAATCACAGCAGAGGGGTTGCTCCCATGGGCAGGCTTGCTCCAAGAGGAAAAGGGCATAGCTGCACGGAGCAGGCCCAGTTATTCTCGCAGACTTACCATGAGATCACCCACCTTCCCAGAGCCAGAGAAGGTGAAAAGAGAAAGAGAGGCCCAGAGAAAAGATGCTACGCTAGTTTGGCTCTTTCACAGGAAGGAAACACCAGATGTCAGCTAGGAATATTCCTCATGATCAACTATACCATATTGGTGAAATAAAATTCATATTTTATGGCAAGGCAAGAAAAACTTGAACATAAAAACCCCTGTAGTGTATAGGTGTGCATCTGTGTTAACCAGACCTCCTTAGGAGATAACCTTCCCTCTTAACTTGGTAAGGGGTCATGATGACCCACAATCACTTCCTACATGCTGATCTGGACTGTATAAACTGGCAATATGTCATCTGATGTATAATCCTTTGTCTCAAAAACTTACATAACTGTGCTTTGACCTCTAATGGGCAGAACAGTGCTCAAAGCTTTCTGAAAGACTGTCTCCTACATTATAATCCTCAAAAATAAAATTTTCCCTTTCTTTTTTAGATCGGCTCATTGATGATTCTTTTTTTGTTGACAGTATCAAGCACTTTGCTAGACCCTTTTGCTTATGTCAGATTGTTCAATCTGTACAAAGGCAGAGAGAGGTAGGTATTATTCCCATTTTACAGAAGATGAACCCAAGGTTCATATTGGCCAGGTCACTTACCTGAGATTGCAAATCACGGAAGTGGTAGAGCTTGGATTCAATTGTACTATTACTAATTATGGTTGAGATGTGTTTAGGTGCTTATTATGTGCTAGGTCCTGGGACAAGTACACCAACACATCTAATCCTCACAGCAACAGTATGAGGTAGGTAGTTTTTGTTTTTAATTCTACTTTGTAGAGGAGGTAGTTTAGGCCATGGTTACCAGCTCAGGGCTGAGATTCAAACCAGGATGTGTCCTCCAAAGCTTTGCTTTACCTCCAAACTCTCAGACCATTCCTGCCTCCAGTAAAACATGTAAGCAAATCCACAAATTACCCAGAACCACAGGACAGACTGCATCTTTCAGTGGTCCCCAACCTTTTTTAGCACCAGGAGCCAGTTTTATGAAGACAATTTTTCCACGGGTGGGGGAGGGGAGGTGGGGATGGTTTCTGGATGATTCAAGCACATTACATTTATTGCACACTTTATTGCTAATCTAATGCCTCCACTGATCTGACAGGTGGTACTGGTCTGCAACCCAGAGGTTGGGGACCCCTGCTCTAACACAAAAAGCTTATTTCTAGGGTGGAGATAAAACCTCCAGGGCCTGGGCTTGAATCTTGCCACTGCTCAGCTGTGGGTTTCTGGTCATAGCCTCGGTTTAGTCACCTACCAAGGGTGAAAATAACACGCCCATCACAGATCTGGGCAGACACAGGAGAGGGGGTGGGCTTCCCAGCCAGCCCACCAGCCCCAGGTTATCTGGGGGATCTGATGGCCTTGCCTCAGTCAGAAGCAGGTTGATGGTTTATCTCCATGCCTCAGGAGATTGGTTCTATTCTTAGTGTTCTTTTGGTCCAGCCCAGTGCCTTGCCTGTGTCTGAGCCTGGAAAAAATGCCCAAGGATTCAGCTCCTTCCTCCTTGTGGGACAGAAGACAGGACACCCTTGGTGTAGACAGGGACCCAGGTGACTCTAGCGGTAAAGAACCCACCTGCCAGTGCAGGAGACATAAGAGATTCAGATTTGATCCCTGGGTCGGGAAGATCCCGTGGAGGAGGGCATGGCAACCGCTCCAGTATTCTTGCCTAGAGAATCCCACAGACAGAGGAGCCTGGTGGGCTGCAGTCCACAGGGTCACAAAGAGTCGGACACAACTGGGGTAACTTAGCACGCAGTGCTTAGCCCTTCTCTGAGCCTGAAAGAAATGCCTAAGGGGTGGGGGGCCAGGTTCTCTTTGAGGGGGGTGACACTGGGGTCCTGTGATAGACAGCAAAAGACAAACCCTAGGCTGGGAGAGGACAGGGCGCGATGAGGTGCTTGGGGCTGGGTGGAACTGCTTCCTTGAACACCAGAGATCGCCTTTAATCCTCCCAACAAACCTGAAAGGCAAGCATTATCTCTTTTCCAGAGAAGTGAAGGGAGGATACTGAAACCAAACCAAACCAAACAGGTGGCAGGAGAAACTGAGAAGGATCTGGGGCTGGTGGAGGAGACGTATCGAGAAAAGGTGACAGAATCACTTACCCACTCTGCTGGGCCCCACTCCACACCAGATGTGCTTTGTCTTCTGTTCCACAAGGAGGAGGGAGGTGAATCCTGGTTTTTGGAGGACTGAGTGCAAAGCTGATAATGTTCACTATTTACAAAAAGCCCTTGGCCCTGCCCAAGGCCCACAGCTGAGGGTGGTGGAGGAGCCGGGATTCAGGCTGGCCTGACCCCTGCACATGTGGGGTCTCTTTTCTCTGGTGGCTCAGACAGTAAAGAATCTGCCTGCAATGCAGGAAACCCAAGTTTGATCCCTCGGTTGGCAAGATCCCCTGGAGAAGGGAATGGCTAGAAGTGTTCTTGCCTGGGAAATCCCACGGACAGAGAAGCCTGGTGGGCTATAGCCCACAGGGTTGCAAAGAGTCCGACATGACTGAGTGACTAACAGCCTCACCTGGAAGTTTGTTAAAAAGGAGGGATCTAGGGCCTTCCCTGGTGGCTGGTGGTTGGGACACCATGCTTGCACTGTAGGGGGCAAGGTTCCATCATAGAGTTAGGATTCCTCAAGCCATGGGCGGGGCCAAAAAGTAGGGGGGAAAAAAAAGTAATCTCAGGCCCTGTTCCCAATTTCCTGGCCAGAATCTACTTTGAGTGAGATCCCCAGGTGATTCGAATGCCTTTACACTTAAGAAGTCCTGTCCTACGCTATCTCTAAGTTAGCCCAACCTCCCTTCACAGCTGCTATTCATGCAGCAAAAACAATTGCATCCATATCTCTACTGCTGTCTGCAGACCCCATCACATTCTGAGCTTCACAGCCACTCTTTAAAGTAGGTTTTATCAGAGTCAATAACTTGCCCAAGCTTTCAGAGCTAGTTTAGATCAAGAAAAGAAGTCCTTTCAATATTCCCATCTGGGAAATGAAAATATCTCCTGCCATGTCAGTAAACAGTAAATGTCATAGCCATCAGCCATGTCATAGCCATGGCATGACATCAGCCATGATGTCATAGACATCAGCATCAGCGATGTCTGGCCTCCAAATGTGAATGAGGGCTCCCCACACTGTGCCTCAGCAGATGCTGCCACCCCCAAAAGTGACTGCTGAGGAGCTCTGGGGAATGCAAGAAGTAGCCGTCTGCCACTCCTTAAGGTGAACAAGGAAACAGGATTTGACCCCCGATAGCTGAAGTGCTACCCAACCAGTCCATCCTAAAGGAAATCAGTCATGAATATTCATTGGAAGGACTGATGCTGAAACTGAAACTCCAATACTTTGGCCACCTGATGCAAAGAACTGACTCAAATGAAAAGACCCTGATGCAGGGAAAGACTGAAGGCAGGAGGAAAAGAGGATGATAGAGAATGAGATGGTTGGATGGCATCACTGACTCAATGGACTTGAGTTTGAGTAAACTCTGGGAGTTAGTGACAGACAGGGAGGCCTGGCATGCTGCAGGCCATAGGGTTGCAAAGAGTTGGACACGACTGAGTGACTGAATTGAACTGAACCGAGCTGAAGTGCCTATGAAAGGAATGAATTCAGTGAGCCAGAGGCGTGCATCTTCCCATACATAGAATGCTAAATTCCTTAACTTGATACCTGATCTTTGATGTTCAGACTGCCTGCTCCTTGGAGCAGTTTTCTTAGAGCTACTGAGATGCTGTCTCCCAGGCTCAGAGTCCTAAACATTCCTACCAAATAAAATAACTCTCTACTTTCAGGTTGTGACTATATTTTCTAGTCGACATGTCTCTTTACCTCTTCCCCCTAAAAGAAAACCACAGTGGCAGTTTGGAGGTACTGAGACACGGATACAGGATGTGTTTGTTTAAAAGAGGGCATGAGGTTATGGCAAGTATCAACCTTGTGGAATCCCTGCTGGCCTGCATGAACCCAGGTGCTTCCCGGAGATCGGCCAGTCCTGACTAGGCAGGCCTTCCTCTGGGCACAGAAGTGTCTTCATGACAGCTGAGGAGCCCGGAGCCTAAAACAAGCATCTTTGGCCTCCAGCCTCAGCTGTCACTCACTGGCAGACTTGGGTGAAGTGAGCTTAGTGTGTGAAGCACTCAACTCCGCGCCACACTCAGCGGGAATTCCTGTTGTTCCCTGGGTCTCTGTTTCTTCATCTGGAAAAAGAAGGTTTTCTACTGGAATCAGTTGTTTTCAAACTGTGGTCAGAAGAGTTTTGGGGATGTCAGTCTGCATCTGCAACAGGATTTGAGCTGAGATGGAAAAGAGAAAACACACAGATCTTTGTGCTGTCCCTGATTTATCCAGAGCACCATGATTTTTAATCCATTTTACCTACAAGCTTCCGCATGAGAGTTTCTCTAAATACATACACACAGGAACATACTCTTTGGTCTAAAATAATTTTGAAAACCACTGTGATGAATATTATGAGGCCCTTTCCAACTAACATAGACTATGATTCCAGGCCTGATAGAGATTTATTACGTGAATCCCTAAAATATTTGTTGAGTGTCATGATGTCATTCCCTGGGTGACACGCCTTGACCTCTGCTCTACCATGCTCATTTTGGCTGCCGTAGGGAAAACAGATCATAGGTGTATGTGTGTGACAGAAATCCCAACCTCCTCTCAATCTTTCTATAGCGTCAGAGCTCTGATTGCAACTGGACCCCTGGCTGAGCAGAACAAATGTTTTCCCAGTTAGCTAGGTGTGTGGCTAGGTTTGACTAAATTCTGACTGATGCATTAATTCAAAGTGGGCACAGTGTGTGGGTCCCACAGTTAAAGAAAAGAGGTTTGTCCTCCTCTTCTCCATTTTTGCCTCCCAGCTGGAGGAACTGAATGTGAACAGGGTGGTGAGCTATGCCTGGTCAAAGGAAATACCCCATGGAGGGTGGAGCCACAAAAACAAGGAGCCTGGCTGTCATCCAAATCCAGGACTGCACCCACCCAGGTAGCTACATGAGTGGCAAACAAAGCCTTGGCTTGTTTAAGCCACTGTTTATTTGGGCCTCTGTTAGAGTAACTAAATGTATATACATACACCAACTCTGTACTATATGTGTATATCTATAAACTAACAATATATAAACTGTGGAGGGGGAAAAATTATTTTCTCTCTACCCTTTCAGGTTCTTATCTGAGATACCCCCTGTAATAAAACGACAGGTCAACAGAAGAAAAAGAAAGTTTAATAAAACATACATTTCCTGGGAGAGACCCAGGAAAACTGAGTAAAAGCTCATTAAAATGGCCCAAGCCATCAGCTTAAATACCATCTTCAGTTATAGACAGATGTTAGGGGAGGACTTCTCTGGTGGTGCAGTGGTTAAGAATCTGCCTGCCAATGCAGAGGACATGGGTTTGCTCTCTGGTCCAGGAAGACCCAACCTAAGCCCACGTGCCACAACTACTGAAGCCCGTGTGCCTAGAGCCCATGCTCCACAACAAGAGAAACCACCACAATGAGAAACCCAAGCATCTGCAATGAAAAGTAGCCCCCACCTCGCCACAACTAGAGAAAAGCCTACACACAGCAATGAAGACCCAGTGCAGCCAAAAATTAAAAACAAAACCACCTTACACATGGAAACTTTCCTTGTAAATGTAGATTTATTTTACAAAACGGCTAACTTTTACTTGGTTTTCAGAGCTTCTCCTAAGTCTGCAATTTCTTAAGAATAACCAGTCTAAAATAATCCATATGCCAAAAGGGCATATTTTGGGGTGACTAACTGCTCCCCTTTGATACTACCTAATGCAGTGGGCAAAAACGGGAACAGAGAGATGAGTCAGAAGATTTTGAAATAGTCCAGGCAAAGGCAATGGTGGTTTGGAGAAAGTTAGTAGATTTGGAGGTGTTAACGCAAAACAATAAAGCAGTCAGTTATTTTACCAGCAAAACGGGTTTATTTGGGAGCATCAAAGAACTGCAATTGAGGACAGGCAACTATGGCAAACCACATGCAAGTCCAGTAAAGCAAAGGAGAGGAAATTCTTTTATTGAGGAGGAGGGGGAAATGGGAGGGGCTGTTATAAACAAAAAGTCCTTTGTTTTGACTTTATGTCAAAGTATAATAGCGTTTCATTGGGTGAGTAATGATAGTCTCATTGGCTGAGCTACTGACAGGCAAGGAGAAAATCTTTTCTCTTCCTGCTGCCAGTTGTAAAGTAGTGTCACTTCCTGTTGGAGACACAAGACATGTCTCTCTCTCTTTTTTTAAATAAATAATTATTTATTATTATTTGTGTTGGGTTTCAGTTGCCGCCCATGGGATCTTTGTTGTGTCATTGCGACCTTCCATTGTGCACTCTCTTAACTCTGGTATGTGGGCATAGCTGCTCCATGGCATGTGGAATCTCTGTTTCCCTATCAGGAATTGAATCCATGTGCCCTGCCTTGCATGGTGGATTCTTAACCACAGAACCATGGGGAAGTCCCAAGATCTGTCTCTTCCTATTGGGTTCTGTATTGATACCAAGTGGTATGTGTGTGAGAGTGCCTCCTTCTGGCTTCCTGACTCCATTTTAGTGAGATTACCCTCTTAATTTTCACAGAGGATATGAGAAGCTCAGGTGGTTCAGAAGATGTTACAGAGATACAGGAGATACAATTTTCTGGTCCAGTGAATGTGAGGTATGAGAGAAACAGTAGAGTCATGAGTGATCCCAAGATTTGGAAGAATGTACTGCTAGATGGAGAAGACTAGGAGAGGCAGTTCATTTTGGACATGTTAGTTTTGACATTCTAACTAGGCATCCTATGTTGACTTAGTCTTTGAATTCAGGCATCAAAATTTCAGAGGAGAGGGAATTGAGTTAAGTATAAAAGCAGAACTTTGGGCAAAAAAAAAGTAAAGAATAGAATTCCACAGTAAAAATCTGATCAAGCTGCTGCCTTGTCATTTTCTGGAATTGTAAGATAGCTTTTAATTAACTGGCTCTACAGACCACTGGGCACTGGGAAACCCACAGGACAAATTACAACTCTATGCACTTTGGAAAGTGTATCCTTACATCTGAACAGCTCAGCATTCCCAAGGCACATAATTATCTTCTGAGAAAGCTTTCCAGGGTAAATGGGATATGGAAAAGTTGGGAAGTTAGCAAACTAGATTGTCAACCAAAAGGCAGAATGGAAAGAGTGGTCAGAAGATCTGGCTCGGAGTCTTCAACTCTCTGTGACAACCTGACGTATGGGAAAAATCATCTAATATCCATCCATCATCTAAAGAGACTATCGCCAGTGTCCTTTCTTTTCTCTTGAATTGTCCACATTCCTTCCTACACCATATGGTTGGATGGTGGTGCTTGTTACCCAGGTTAAATGAAAGAGAAACCATCTGAAACATAAAAGGCTATATAGAGTGCAAAAAAAGAGAGAGAGAGAGAGACTAGAAATACAGGGAGGACTTCCCTGGTGGTACAGTGGGTAAGAATCTGCCCACAGTGCAGGGGAAACATGTTCAATCCCTGGTCTGGGAGGATTCCACCTGCCGAGAAGCAGCTAAGCTTGTGTATCACAACTACTGAGCCCTCCTGCCGAAACTACAGAAGCATGTGAGCCTAGAGCCTGTGCTTCTCAGCGAAAGAAGCCACCAGTGTGAGAAGCCTGTGCACCACAACGAAGAGTAGCCCTTGCTCGTCACAGCTAGAGAAAGCCCAGGAGCAGCAACAAAGACCCAGCACAACCAAAAATAAATAACAAATGATTTTCAAAAAAGAAATAAAAGGATATTTTCCCAGAAACAAATGGGTAATGGAAAGTTCTTCTGGCATGAGAGTTTGGGGGCAATTGATACAGAGGGAGAAAAAGAAAACTCATTCTGAGGGCTGAACTCTCTAAAGTAAGGGTTTTGAGAGAGAGACTTAGGGACAATAGTGCAAAGTGGTTTGTGCCTTGCTTCTCAGCATCTCACTCAGGGACATTTCAAGTCTCAGGTTCAGCGTGGCACCATGGCCCAGTAATACTCATCCTTCAGGTTTGAGGTTAGACTTCACTTGCTTAAGAAGGCATTCCCTGACCCCTATCTCATCTCTCCTACTTGCTGATAATATCCATATTGCTTTGTAATTTTCCATCATAAATTATACATTCACCATACTCCTTCTCCAAGAACTTGTCTGTCTTTCCATTTAAGCTCCGTGATGGCTGACACTACATCTGTCTGGCTGACCCTTGTACCCTCAATAGCTTGCTCCATACATGGCATAATTTAGTCTCTTTATAGGAAACTAATGAATGTACTGAAAAAATAAATAAATGAATGCACAAAGGACAGGCTGGGGATAAATACTGTGGAAGAGCTTGTAACAAGGCAAGTACAGACATCAATTGGAGGAGAGTTCCTCTGACATGGTAGGGAGTTTCAGACTCTTGTGATTTATTTTGCAAGAGTGAATACACTGATAAATATAAAATATGGCAGGCCTGAATAACATTTAGAAAAATCCATCACACTCCAAATAATCTCATTCAGCAACCTTAAATGGAACCATATTCTCCTAAGAGAACAGCATTTCCCATTAATTGGTTGTTGTTCAGTCGCTCAGTCATGTCCGACTCTCTGCGACCAACCACATGTACTGCAGCACGCCAGGCTTCCCTTCTCCATCACCATCTCCTTCACCCTCTTCTGGAGCTTGCTCAAATTCATGTCCATTTAGTCAGTGGTGCCATCCAACCATCTTGTCCTCTGTCACCTCCTTCTCCCCCTGCTTTCACTCTCTCCCAGCATCAGGGGCTTTTCAAATGAGTCGGCTCTTCACATCAGGTGGCCAAAGTATTGGAACTTCAGCTTCAGCATCAGTCCTTCCAATAAATACTCAGGATTGATTTCCTTTAGGATTGACTGGTTTGATCTTGCTTTCCAAGGGACTCTTAAGAGTCTTCTCCAACACCACAGTTTGAAAGAATCAATTCTTCAATGCTTAGCCTTCTTTATGGTCCAGCTCTCCCATCCATACATGACTACTGGAAAAAACATAGCTTTGAATAGATGGACCTTTGTCAGCAATGTAATGTCTCTGCTTTTTAATATGCTGTTTAGGTTTGTCGCAAAGAGTTGGACATGACTGAGCAACTGAACTGAACTTAGGTTTGTCTTAGCTCTTCTTCCAAGGAGCAAGCTGATGAACAACCATTGAAGGAGAATGTTGGATCTCACCAAAAAAAGATACCCTGTATCCAAGGACAAAGGAGAAGCCCCAGTAAGATGGTAGAAGGGGTACAATCTCATTTAGAATCAAACCTCATACCCACCAGAGATACTCAGAGGGTGCAAACAAAAAAATACTTTGGGTACACCAGGACCCTGGGGAAGGATCAGTGACCTCCATAAGAGACTCAGACAGACCTGCCTTTGAGTGTCTGAGTGTCTCCAGTGGAGGCACAGGTCAGCAGTGGCCTGCCATGGGGACAGGGGCTCTAGCTGCAGCAGACCTGGGAGGCATGGTGTGTGGCATAAGTCCTCTTGGAGGAGGTCACCATTAGTCCTACCATATAGCTGCCAAGCAGACGACCCACAAACTAGAGAACAATTATACCAAAGAAGTTCTTGCATTGCTGCAAAAGTTCTAGGGCCCACAACAGATTTCCCAACCTGGGGATCCAGCAAAGGGACAGAGAAACTCCAGGGAATTTGACTTTGAAGGCCAGTGGGATTTGATTATAGAACTTCTGCAAGACCGAGGAAACAGACCCTTGGAGGGCATAGCAAAACCTTGAGTGCACCAGGAGGAAGAAAGGAGCAGTGACCCCATAATAGACTCAGCCAGACTTGCCTGTGAGTGTCCGGGAATCTCTAGTGGAGGCGTGGGTGGATAGTGGCCTGCCACAGGGTCAGGACACTGACTACAACAGTCTGGAGAGCCGTGGCATGCAGGCATAAGCCCTTTTGAAGGAGGTCGCCATTACCACCATTACTCCTATCATAGTTTGACTTCAGGCCAAACTACAGGGAGGGAACACAGCCCTATCCATCAGCAGAATATTGGATTAAAGATTTACTGAGCATGGACTTGCCCACCAGAGCAAGACTCAGTTTTCCCCACAGCCAGTCCCTCCCATCAGGAAGCTTGCACAAGTCTCTTATCCTTATCCATCAGAGGGCAGACAGAATAAAAACTACAATCACAGAAAACTAACCAAATTGATCACATGGATCACAGCCTTGTCTAACTCAATGAAACTATGAGCCATGCTATTTAGGGCCACCCAAGATGGATGGGTCATGGTGGAGAGTTCCGAAAAAATGTTGTCCATTCTAGAAGGGAAAGCAAACCACTTCATTCTCGCCTTGAGAACCCTGTGAACAGTATGAAAAGGCATTCATGGGTATCTGTCTCCAATAAGGACATGGTCCCTGGAGTACTTGACTTTGAGGAGGCTGGAGATAATCAGATGCTTGGGAGTTTAAAAGATGCAAAATGGTCTTTTTCAGAGGTTGCTCACTGTCTAGTTCTCAGAACAAGCTGTATCTCAGAGAAGGAACATTTCCCATATAGCTCCTGACAGGTCTGTTTGGAACACAGATTGACTTCTCCAAGGATTTGACTTGACAACATGTTCCCCCATAAGGATTGGGTCTGTAATACAGTAGCCATAGTCTAGCCATAATACTGCAAAGTCATACTTCTCTGAAGAAAGAGCCTGCCTGGGAGCTATGTGTTTGCCAGTAAAGCCAAGGTTCTGGCACATCAGTGTGTGAGAAGCTCCTTTCCTTGCAGACAGGATTCAATGACATTGGATGGACCAAAATCTTGTCTCAGATGAATGCAAAGCTCACTTCAGGACTTCCAGCCCTTCTGCCTCTTGCTCCAAAGAACTGACTTTACACTGAAATTGTTGGCACAGTGAGTTCAGTGACAGACCAGGTGGAGGAAAGAACAAGGGACGATGGGCTAGTCAAGGGGGAGCCTTATGCTATGAAGCTTGGTTTTCACACCTGTTGTCTAGGTCACTCTTCCTCCAAAGATACACTACCATAGTCAGAAGAACTAAAGTTTGCTAGATTGCAGTCATGTGGGAAAGTGGTATTAATAAGAAATGCATATGGTGTGTGTCTATGTGAATATGTAACATAGCTACTTATAAAACATCAATGAACATGTAAGATGCTGAGAATTTACTTGTGCTTCTTCCTTCCCTGGTTTCATGATTGATCTTTTCACCTCGCCAATCCAGCCCACCTATGAATCCTCCTTCCTTACTAACAACTCTACAAAACATTTCTCCAAAAAGCAATTATTTTATATCTTATTCCTATTGCTTGTGGTTCTGGGGTTTGACAGGGATCAGTGAGGTGTGAGGTGTTTCTTACTCAGGGCTTCTGATCTCCGATTTCCATGGTTTCAGTGAGATGGTGGCTGCATCTGGAGACACCTTTTATACTGACTGTTGGCTAACACCTCCCCTGGGCTTTCTGCCAGAACACACTCCTCTGTGTAACCAGGCTTCCTCACCATATGACCTCTGGTTTCCAAGAGGGAGGCAAGGGCTCAAGCTCTGCTCAAGCTTCAGAAGGCATGGGGTGTGTCTCATCTATATCCTATTAGTCAGGCAGTTTCAGAGACCAGAAGAAAGGAGAGGGGACATGGAGCTCCACTTCTGGATGGGAGCTGTGTCAAAGAACTTGGAGGCCACTTTTTAAAAAACAGCTGTGCCATGCAGCTTGCAGGATCTTAGTTCCCTGACCAGAGATTGAACTTGTGCCACTTGTAGTAGAAGCTCGAAGCCCTAACTACTGGATTGCCAGGGGATTCCTTACAAAACCTTTTATTTTTTCTTTCAGTGCTATTATTTTCTTGGTTTAGAATAGTCATTGAGAGGCAGTGCTCTGAAATCAGACTTTCTCAGTTTAAATTCCAATTCTACCACTTGGTGCTATGTGACCTAGGAAAATTAACCTCATTTCTCCCTGTCTCAGCTTCCACTCTGTAAAATGGAGATTAAAATATCTCTAACTACATGGAATTGCTGTGGGAATTAAATAACATTTAAAACAATGCTTGGCATATTGTAACTCCTCAATGATATTCATTATCCTCCTTATAATTATTGCTATTAATATTCATTTGTAGCACTGTTTTATAGTTTAGAAGCATAGCTTTCATGGATTTTATGTAGTTAGTCAAATTTATGGTTTAAATGACAGCTGGATCAAAATGATTTCTCACCCATTCTCAATTCTAGGGCTTTAAATGCGACAAGTGAGCTAGGTTGCTCTCAGGATGAACTGGAATGGAAGAAATCGAACTTACCAACTCAATGTCCACATTTCAGAGAAAATCACTATACCATTAATTAGGCTGCCTTGGGCAGCTACAAATCTTGCCCAAACTGGCTTAAGCTAGAAGCAAATGAATTAGTTCACATAAAGCAGATGTCCAAAAATAGGGTGGGCTTGCTTCAGGGCTGGATGATTCAGAGATGTGATGATGCCATTTTGGTCCTAGTTTCTTTCCATTTCTCCCCTCTGTCCTTCTAAGTCTGGTTCCCCTTGTGTTCATACAGGGGTTGCCAATGGCAGTCAGGACACAAGTCCACTTTCCCATCCGGTGAGCAAGAAAAAGAAGCTAGATGCCCATGAAAGATTCTCAGTTGGCATCTCCAAGAGGCCCTGCTCATGACTCAGGGGACTCCCCGTATCTACCTAGAAAGGAAGTTGGTGCTGCCATCATTTTCTCAGGCCCATCAGCTGGGGTGAAGCAGATGTTGGAGAGTCAGTCTGTGGCTTCTGTAGGCACCATATGAAGAGGCTTTCAGATGGTGTCAGAGCTTACCTACTACGGTCCTTGAGTATCAACAAGTGGGGCTCTTCTGTTTATCGTGTGTATGTGTGCATGTGTGTGTGTGTGTGCATGTGTGTGCATGCGTGCTTATTTGCTCAGTCATGTCTGACTCTTTGCAACCCATAACTTCTTCCTGGAGGCCTAGACTCATGGGACTCCAGGTGGCTGGTCCTCTTTAGGCCTCTGACCCTGGATGGTTGGGTCCTTTGCTCAGTCCTGACATCCTTTTATGTATTTAGTTTTCTAATTTGGCATAGATAACCAACCCTGCTAGTTTTTTCATAAGACAGCGGGTCTTTTGAAGTGATGCGTGTACTGCCTTGCCTCAGCCTCCTGGAATGTGACCTCATTCCTTCCCCAGGTCAGTACCCTCGTTAAACAACCTGCCCAGTCCTCGTCCAGCAGGCACCCTGCCAGGCATGCACTTGACACAGAAATCCCTCTCCAGGGGCTGGGGCAGCCTTGACTGTTTAAGAGCATGGACTTCAAATCAAATAGACCAGGATCCACCTGAACTGTCACTTACTATCTGTGTGGTCTGGAGCAATTTGCTTATCTGAGACTTGATCTCATCATTTGTTCAGTGGGATTGTAATAACAGTGCCCAATTCAATACATATTTGTGATGATTAAATTAGATAATCTATGAGTCTATACCACATAGCCTCAATAAATATTATTTTCCTACTCAAGGATGATTCTTGCTCTTTGGTATGTCATATCTTTCTCTGGGATGGAGCAGGGGTAGAGAGAAAGCGAGTGAGCAAGTGAGCTCAGTGACTCAGCCGTGTCTGACTCTTAGCAACCCTACAGACTGCAGCCTGCCAGGCTCCCCTGTCAATGGGGTTTTCCATGCAAGAATACTGGAGTGGGTTTCCATTTCCTTCCTAGGGATCTTCCCAACCCAGGGATCGAACCCACGTCTCTGAGGTCTTCTACATTGGCAGGCGGATTCTTTACCACTGAGCCACCTAGGAGAGTGAGAGGGGAAAGGGGGATCAACATATATCAATACCCTAAAGGAGGGCATGGCAACCCACTCCAGTATTCTTGCCTGGAGAATCCCCATGGACAGAGGAGCCTGGCGGGCTATAATCCATGGGGTTGCACAGTCTTGCACACTACTGACCAACTAAGCACAAGCACCTATAATGCACCAGGCACTGTGCAGGCCTGCCCGCTAAACCATGTGACAACCCACGTTGTCCTGTAACATTAGTCCCATTTTCCTGTGGATGGAGTGTTGATTGTAGAGGAGACAAACCTGGGCTGGGATCCAGGCTCTGAAACTCACTCTCCATGTGAATCTGGACAAGGCCCTTCCCCTCCATGTCCCCCCAAATAGTGGCTGTTCCTATCTAATAGGCTTGCAGCACAGATTGTATGAATTAGCACGATGTAAAAGAAGCTTAGCCAGATGATGCTCAGTAAATGTGAGCATCAGTAAGTGTGAGTTCCTTCATTCCCATGTGGCCCCTGGTTATCAGCAAGGCTTGAATGGAGAGAACATAGGGACATGCTAGGAAGAGACAGCCTAGGGTATCAGGATTCTGGGGGGACATCTTTGTCTTATTCCCGAGAGAACAAGGCTGTATAAACATCATGAGTGGACCTCCCGGTTGGGCTGGCAAAAAGACACAAATGGCTGGTCGTCTTCATCCCCGGCCTTTCTGGCTCCAGGGCTTGGGAGGGGTGGTAATGATACAGCAGGAAGGAGTTCAAACAGCTGTTCTAAACGTCAGCACACCTGGGTTTAGCTCTGGCTCTGCCACTTATCAGTCTTGTGACTTTGGTTAAGCCCTCCGAATCTCTGTGAGCCTCAATTCCCCATCCAGGTGGGGATAATATCACGTGTTCTCATTATGCATTGTTGCATGGTAAACCATCCTAAAACATAATGGCTGACAACAGCAATTCTTACCTCTCAGGGTTTGGGGCTGACTTGGTTGAGCTGGGTGGTTCCCGCCGATGCTCTCGTGCACCTACAGTCAGATGGCAACTGGGTTGGCGTCATCCTGTTTGGACAGGCTCAATGTTCATGGTGGATTTTTCGTTCACCTGTCTGGCACCTGGGCTGGGTGGGGAACTCTCTTGCTGTTTGGCCTCTCCACATGGCTAGGGGGGACTTCACAGCATGCTGATCTGAAAGTAGTCAGACTTCTCCCACGGCAGCTGGTGTCCCCCAGAGTAAGCATGCTGAGAGATCAAGGCAGAAAGGGAAAGGTGGCTTCTCACCTAGCCTTGGAAGCCCCTCTGTGCCCCTTCTGCTGCAGTCCACTGGTTATAAGTGGGACACGAAGTCAGTCCAGATCCAAGGGGAAGAGATGGGGGGGGTGTCAAAGACAGGCCACCATCTTTAACTCACCGCCCCACGTGTCCCACCCTCTCAGGGCTGTTGCGAAGACATCAAAAGATGGCATGCTCCAAAGTCGTTAGTGTAAATCATGAAAGAGACGTGAGGTTACTGTTTCAGATCTATCCCTTCCTCTCTGTCCTAAATCAGGCCGGCATCCTCTTTATTCTGCCCTAGGAACCTTCAGAGCTGACTCCTGTCTCCCCATCAAATGTATCCTTGATAAATGCCAACAGCCTTAGTGATCTCTCCAAACTGAGAGTGCATCTACATCTTTACCCTAGTGGAAAACTGTCCTTAGCCCCAGGCCCTCTGTGATGTGGCTCTTGCTTACCTGTGTGGCCTTGGCTGTCCTCCGAACCCCACAGTCATACTATTCCGTTTCCCACTTCAGTAGCTCAGTGCCTCGGCCTAGACCATTATTTCACCCCACAACCCCCTTCTCTTTGCACCTCTGCGCAAACCCCCACCTTTCAGGTAACAATTACTCCTAATTTTTAAAAAAAAAATTTGGGCCACACCATGTGGCATGTGGGATCTTAGTTCCCTGATTAGGGACCGAACTCACACTCCCTGCATTGAAAGTGCAGAGTCTTAACCACTGGATCAACAGGTAAGTCCCTACTCCTAATTTTAAGATTCCCTTCAAAGTCACCTTCTCCAAGAAGACTGACCCCAACTCTCTCCTTCTACTACTGCCCCATGTACCTGTTGGATTCAAGCATCCCTCCCATGAGTTCCCATAAAACCAGTGCTCCCTGAAGACTAGACTTCTCACCATTGCCCCAGCAGCCCAAACATGGTCCTGACGCAGAGCCTATGCATGTGCTGTTCCCTCTGCCTGGGATTCTCATTTGCTAAAAATTCACTAAATAACTGGCTTCCTCATTTCATTGAGGTCTCCAGTCCAATCTCACCTCCTCAGAAAAGGCTGCCCTGAACAGCCTGTCTAAAACAGCCAGCCCTCCATCACTCTCCATCCCCTCCGTCTGCTTCTTCCCGTTCAAGGCACTTACCTGTTCAGTGTCTATGTGGTGCTGTGCAGCAGCTGGCTTGCACCAGCTTGCAAGAGCCATAGTGTGCATCTTTCTCAATCAATGTTCTATCATGCCAGGTTGGTAGCCTGAAATTAGTCATGAGGAGAGTATTTTCAATAAGAAAATAGCTAAATGCTGCATATTATGGTCCTCTCTTCCTGGAGAACCTGTTGCTACACATCTACCAGCACACTGTACTGTGCTTAGTCACTCAGTCGTGTCTGACTGTTTGCTACCCCATGGACTGTAGCCCACCAGGCTCCTCTGTCCATGGGGATTTTCTCCAGGCTAGAATACTGGATTGGGTTGCTATGCCCTCCTCCAGGGGATCTTCCCAACCCAGGGATTGAACCCAGGTCTCTTGCATTGCAAGCAGATTCTTTACTGTCTGAGCCACCAGAGAAGCCCAAGAATACTGGAGTGGGTAGCCTATCCCTTCTCCAGGGGAACTTCCCAACCCAGGAATCGAACCCAGGTCTCCTGCATTGAAGTCAGATTCTTTACCAGGGAAGCCCACCAGCACATTACTGTATATATATATATATTTGTTTTGTTGTTTATCTCCTGTACTAGATTATAATTTCCATGAAGGAAGAGCCTTTATTAATTCTGTATTCTCAGCATCTGTTGCAGTGCCTGATACATGTATATTTAATAATGTTTGTTGGATGAATGAAGAAATGCACAAACCAACTATTGAGCAACAATAATCACACTGAACTGTGAGCTGAGGTCCTTGAAAGCAGAAACTGGTTCTTTTTTCATCTTTTGCATCCAGCACAGAGCCTGGCCCATAGAAGGAGATCACGAAATGTTTATAAACAAGAAAATGCACTCTGCAAAGGGCTGGATCCATGTTGAATCCAGTTGCACTTTGATGAGCACCAAAATATTGGACTGGACCACTGCTCTGGGAGTTTCCATTATGTGCCAAAGATAGAAACCAGCACTAATGCAGGCAGGGGAAAAGCACTGACCCAGAAGGCAGAGCTAAAGTTTTCTAATCCCATTGTAGCTATCTGATCCTGGGCAAGTCACTTCCCCAACCTGGACCATAGCTTTCCTACTGGTAAAATGAAGCAACTAGGAGTAGATGATGGGGTCCATTCTAACTCACCAGCTGTGGTTGAGTTTGTGTCTGGAGCTTCCCCAGGAAAGGCTGCTCTAAAGTAGGGTAGGTCTGGGAAGAAGGTGGCTGACCTGGCAGAAATGCCCAGAAACCAAGGCCTGTGGTCCCCATTCCAGCCCCTCCTACCTTTCTCTGCCTCGTGATGGTGGCATCTGACTTGAGGCTTCCCTGAGAATAATTATAGGGTGTTGGCCATTTTGTCTACTTACGCTGGACATGGATGGGGTCTCAATGGGATCTCCTACACCAGGGAGGAGCAGGAGACTCTACACACCTGGAGGCCTGGGCTTATTTGTGACAAACATCTTGGCCGAGGTGGTCACCCAGCACCTTGTTTCCTGTTGTCATTTATGCCACATGGAGGAGACCCAGGCAGTGGAAAGAGCCCTGAGTTGGATTAGGCTGAAGAGTAGAAGCTAGCACTTATTGAGTGCTTACTGTGTACCAGGTGCTGCTCTAAGCTAAGGGTTGGCAAACTATAAATCTGTGACCCAAATCCTGTTTTTGTGTGGGTATTTGTTTTTGTATGGTACATGAGCTAAGAATGTATTTCTCATTTTTAAATAATTCTATATTATCACGTTAGTTGCACAGTCATGTCTTTGCAACCCTATGGACTATATATAGCCTGCCAGGCTCCTCTGTCCATGGAGTTCTCCAAGCAAGAAATCTGGAGCAGGCTGCTGTGCCCTCCTCCAGAGGATCTTTCTGACCTAGGAATTGAAGCTGTGTCTCCTACATCTTCTGCATTGCAGGCAGATTCTTCACTGTCCAAGCCACCAGGGAAGTCCAAATAATTCTAACAGATGTCTCCAAAATAGCCTTGAATTTTGCTCCTCAGCCTACAAAGCCTAAAATACTTAACATCTAGCCTTTTACATAAACAGTTCCTATTATCCCCATTTTACAGATGAGAAAACAGAGGCATAAAGAAGTAAAGTGGTTTACTGAAAGTCAAGTGGCCAAAGAAATGCTCAACCTAAAAGCTGAGCATTAAGTTTTATTAAGTTAAGCATTAAGTTAAGTTTTATTTGGGGATCTTAATGAAGACTATAGCCTGACAGACAGCCTCTCAGATAGCTCTGAGGAACTGTTTCAAAAAGGTAAGGGAAGAGTCAGGATATATAGGATTTTTTTTCTGGGAAAGAAAAACAGACAATAAAAACAAACAAAAAAAAGAAAATCCCAAAACATGTAGTTGAACATCAAAAGATTAACCACAAAATAAAAAATTAAAAGAAAAAAAAAACCTCGAATGATTTCAGTGTTTTCTGTGTATGGGAAGATGCATAGTAAAAATCTGGACTCGTTGAAATAATTTCATCGATATAATTTATGCGTCTTAACTATCTAGGGCAAGTATCCATGGCACAGACTACTTCCTGTTTTTTTCCATCCTGAATTCCCCTCGGGGTGCACTGTGGGTGTGTGTGGGAGGGTGGCTGCAATAGCTGGTGGCTTGATGGGGAGTAGGGTGCAGGGACAAACATTCATTGTTTACTGGAATCGCAGGCAACATTCCCTTTCTACATGGTGAAGTCGGTATTTGAACCCAGGCAGCTGGTTTTTAAGTTCTTTCTCAAAATCAAACTGCCTGATGTTTTCACTAATTGGCACTGTGAGCTTTAAGAAGTCATTCTACTATCTGTTAAATGAGGTGAAGGCACTGAACTCTACAGAAATTCTAAATTGGGAATGGGAGAGTCCTTGAGTCGAATAAACTCAGGGACTCTGTGGCCTCCACTGGAAACTACAAAGTTTAGTGTTTATGCTTTTGTGCACAGCTGTATTTATTTGAGGAGAAAACCCACCACTTTTCTCAGATGTGGGACTCCACAATTCAAAATAGATTAGAACTACTGGACTAGCTGTCTTGGAAACTCATTTCCAACTTTAACATCCTTTGATGTTCTTAATTTGGGTTGTCATTTTTGTGCCTCAAATGTTATCTCTTTAGATTGTCTTTTATGACCAAATGTTATTTATTTCAGGTGCCTTTTTAATGCAAATATTATCTATTAGATTATGTTTTTCTCCTTACCCTCAAAGCGTTACATGCTCATCATTGACAAAAAAGAGAAACGTGGGAATTTCCTGGTGTTACAGTGGTTAGGTTTGGATTGGCATTTCCACTACTGCAGTTCTGGGTTTGATCCCTGATCTGGGAACTAAGATCCCACAAGCTATTCAGCACAGTCAAAAAGAGAAAGAGAGAGAGGGAAAAGCATACAAACTTAAGAGAAAGTTAGGTTTTTCTACTGATGTATTCAGCAATTCTAGGTGCATAATCCACATAAGTGGGAAGGACAGGAACTGTGCTTTATAATCCTTTCCTGTAATTATCCATATGTTTCTATGATATTTATTCAATATATTTGCATTGAGCCCCTGCTTGGCAGCCATAACTGTGTGGACTGTGAGCTCCTGAGAGTCAGGGGTTAGCTGCCATCTGTCTTTTATCCTCCCGGCCTGGTACAGGCATGGTACATGGTGGGCACTCAGAGGGTTTGGAATGAATTAACGATGGCTGACTGACTGGCTGAATGGATGGTGAATGGATATACAGGAAACCAGTCACGTGGGTGGGAAAAGGAGGTGCCGGGTCCCGAGCAGGTTGGTTCTGTTGGCTCCCAGTTGCCTTCTAATCAGCAGACTCTGTGTTCTTAGAGAAGCTGTTGAGGGGAGACCTCATTTTCCCATCAGTCATGATTTGAAAGGTTATAGCTGAAGTTTAGCTGACAGAGCCAGGACTTCCCACATGAATCCAAAGAAATGAGTCCAATTTCTTGCATCCTACTTAGGCCAGAGGAACAATGAGGCCCTTTGTCTTGGACCCATACATCCCCACACTAGAGAACAACGAGATCTCCTCTGTCCTGCCTGTACTTTCTCCTTCAACTTCTGAACTTTTCCCTTGTCCCACTCCTCCTCGCCTCTACTTCCGTCCCTGGTGTGAGTCTAGTGACTCACAACTGCTGAGAGCATACTCAGCTCCCGGGACAGACATTTGCAAATGATACATCCTCTGATAAGGGGTTAATACCCAAAACATACAAAGAAAGTCAACATAAAAAAATTGAAAAATGGGCAGAGGATCTGAATAGACATTTTTACAAAGAAGATATATAAATGGTCAACTGATACATGGAAAGATGCTCCATATCACTGACATCAGGGAAATTCAAATCAAAATCACAATGAGATGTCACTTCACATCAGTCAGAATGGATACTGTCAAAAAGATGACAATTGTTGGCAAGGATGTGAAGGAGAGACCCTGTGCACTGTCAGTGGGATTTTAAACTGGTACAACCACTTATGGAAAGCCAAATGGAGCCACCTTAAAAAATTAAAAATAGAACTACCACATAATCCAATAGTTTTACTTCTGGGTATTTACCCAAAGAAAACAAAAACACTATTAAAAAGATATGTTTTCCAATGTTCATTGCATTATTTACAATAGCCAAGATATAGAGGCAACCTAAGTGTCCATGGATATGAACATGGACACTTAGTGAATGGATAAAGAAAATATGTTTTTTTTTTAGAAAATATGTTTTATATACATATAATATAGGTATATACACAATGGAATATTACTCAGCCATAAAAAAGAATGAAACTTGCCATTTTTAACAAAATAGATGGACCTGATGGGTGTTATACTAAATGAAACAAGTCACACAGAGAAAGAAAACTGCATAGCCTCACCTATGTGGAATCTAAAAATATAAAAAAAACAGGGACTCCCTGGCAGCCCAATAGTTAAGAGTCTATGTTCCCAATGCAGAGTTCAATCCCTGGTCCAGAAACAAAGATCCCACCTGCAGAGCCAAAAAAAATTACAAAAAAATTAAAACAAAACAGAAAACCCAGTGAAAATGGACTCATAGAATCAGAGAATAAGCAAGTCATTGCCTGAAGTGGGGGAGAGGGGCAGGTGAATAAAATAGATACATGGGATTAAGTGGTACAAACCTCCAGTTACATATTAAGTCATGGGGATATAATATATGGCATAAGAAATAATACTATAATAACTTTGTATGGGGACAGATTACTAGATTTATCATGGTGATCATTTCATTGTGTATGCAAATATAAAATCATTATGTATGTGAATGTAAAATCATTATGTAATATAGTTGAAACTAACATAATATTGCATGTCAACTATATTTCAATTAAAATTTTTTTAAAAAGACAAATAGGCAGGGAGGAGCAGAAGTACAGACAACAGAGAAGACTGGGTACTGGAAGCTGTAGAAAGGACAGCACAAGAGCCAAGAAGAGCATCTACTGCTAGGAAAAGCAGAAGGTTCTGTCCTGCTCTCTGACTTTGGCCACCAACGTGCTCTCGGCTGGACTTTCTTCACCTGCGCAGTACTGGTAATGTCTTATCTGTTTTTCTAAAAGGGTGAATTCAGCCAAGATGTCAGAGTGCAAAATTGTCCGCTGTTGGATAAAATCAAAGCCATATCCTTACTTGGATTCAGTTGAGGGACAACTTGTTTTAAGTACTTTTTAAAATGTAGATCATTCTTTATTGAATTTGTTATAACACTGCTTCTGTTTCATGTTTTGGTTTTTTGGTCCTGAGGCATGTGGGATCTTAGCTCCCAAACCAGCGGTCGAACTCACACCCCCTGCATTGGAATGCAAAGTCCCACTGGACAGCCAGGGGAGTCCCTGAGAGACGGTTTTGATGCCTTCATTTCGCAGCTGTGGAAGAACAAGAGGTTGGGATGTAGTTTGAACTCGTACATTAAGTGTGGTGGAGTTGAAAACCTGTGGGTTTGGGAAATTCACATGCTCTATAGCAGCTCGGTGTAACACAAAGAGCATAATCTCAGAGCCAGAAGAATGTGAATTCCAGCCTTGCCGTTTACTGTTTATGTATTCTTGGGAAAGTGCCCTTTTGCCTGAGTTTTCATAAGTAAGAATACCAGAACGTATCTCATTTAGATGTTGCAGGGATAAAGATAACACATGTTGAGAAGTTGATCATGACAGTCTCTCAATGAACATATGTAAATCCATGGCTGATTCATGTCAATGTATGGCAAAAACCACTACAATATTGTAAATTAATTAGTCTCCAACTAATAAAAATAAATGAAAAAATAAACAAATTGCCAATATTATAAACACTGCTCAGAAATCATGTGTTCCTAGAAAAGAGGAAATTGGTAGCTGAGTAAGGGACAGTTTGAATTACACCCACCTTCCTAATCAAAGAAGTAGAGAGGTTAGACAACAGGAACAAGCCCTCCTCACAGCTTCCCAGGGATCCTCTGCTGGCAGCAACCCAGTTACATGACATCATTTGCTGAACTGGACCACTGATGGAAACATCACAACCCAGGGGGTGAGGCTGGCACAGAGGCAAGGATGAGGGAGGAGGGATGTCTCTCCTAGACAAAGGCAAGGGAACAGGCAGAAAGAGATGGGAGGAGAACTGGGGGACAGAAGAGCTGGCTTCAAATACATACCTGGGGAACCATGAAGTGGAGGGTGAAAATCATTTACTCTGTAGTGCTCTGAGAATGGAAATTTGGAACAGCCTGTGAAAATTACAGAGGAATAGAATTTTCCTAAATATGATGAGGAACTTTCTCATAAAGATTCTCAGGGCTGGAATGAGTTGTCTTGTGGGGGAGAATGGATGATTCACCAGCCCAGGTAATGCTTAAGCACCTGTTTGGGATTTGGAGAAGAGATTTCTCTCTTTGGGTGGGAGACTGGGATAAATGACCTCTGAAATCCTTTTCAATAATTCTAAGAAGCATCACTTGGACCAGGCTTGCCCAGAAAGGCAGGTTAGTGTGGGGGTGAGACCTCACACCACCTGCCCCCACCTCTGGAACAGCTAGAAGTGCTAAGAAACAGCATACACCTGCATTGCCCTCTGTGAGGAATCACACATCACCTGGCCAGCTCAAGGAAAGGAAACACCAACACCGTGATTCATAAATGTGGGGTCTGGGAAACCTGGCTGCCTGGGGAATGTTGTGACAACATTGCCCAATCTCTCCTCATTTGTTGCCAAGTCTCTCCGGAAACTGATGCACTCAAAAGCCAGTGAGATTAACTACACAGTTACTAAACATAGAACAACCATATGACCGAGCAATTTTACTCCTGGGCACATACCTTGAGAAAACCATGATTCAAAAGGACACATGCACCCCTACGTTCATAGCAGCACTGTTTACAACAGCCAGGAGATGGAAGCAACCTAAATGTCTACTGGCAGATGATGGATACAGATGGGATACATATATGCAAGGGACTACTACTCAGCCACTGAAAGGAACAAAATAGGGTCATTTGCAGAGATGTGGATGAACCTAGACTGTCATACAGAGTTAAGTAAGTCAGAAGGAGAAAAACAAGTATCTTATATTGATACACAGGTGTGGAATCTAGGGAAATAGTAGAGATGAACCTATTTCCAAGGCAGGAACACAGATGAAGACATAGAGAATCAACATGTGGACACTGGGTGGGAAGGGGAGGGAGGGGTGAAATTGGGAAACTGTGATTGACATATATACATACCATGTGTGAAATAGCTAGTGGGAGCCTGTTATAAAGCACAGGAGGATCAGCTCAGTGCCCTGTGAAGATCTAGATAGGTGGGATGGAAAGGGGCTGGGAGGGGTAGGAGGGAGATTCAAGAGGAAGGGGATAAATGTATACACACAGCTGATTCACTTCACTGTACAGCAGAAACTACAACAACTTTGGAAAGCAAATACATTCCAATAAAAAAAAAAGTTACTAGGTGGCTTTTCTCCAGTGCTAAGGCCCTGGGGGAAGAAGTCAGCTACCTCTAGAAGAAGAGACCAGAATGAAATGGGAGCCACTTAGGGTTTGTAATTTGTGTCATGGAAATCATGACAAGATCATGAAAAGAAGATGGTGAGCAGCAGATACGGAAATGACTATGACACAGAGTTTTCGGGTGAGGATGCAGTCAAAAACCAAGCAGAACCACAGACGTCACAGCCAACCTCTCTTTTAAAAAAAGGAGTTAAGCCCCACCCAGATGAGCACACGCAAACAGAGAAATATGTTGTCTTGCCAGAAAAGTGAGAAATCAGATTCTGTTCCCTAGGCAGCTGGGTCCCAAAACACACTCAGTTCGCTAGCCCAACATCTTCAAACCACTCTCACTCCTTCAAGACTTCAGAAAGAGACCAAACTGTGCCATGGAAAAGTGCAGATCGTGTTCAGACCCCTCCCCTACTGATTCCTCGCTGAGTGACCTTAAGCCTCAGCTTCCTGATCAGATGAATGGGGACAAGAATAGTTCATAGAATTGTTGGGGGGATTATATGGAACTTACTTATAAATAATAAATAAAAGCATTAAAGTGCCTGACACAATGTTGGTGATAAATAAGTGCCAGTTCATATGAATGAGAAAAACTATGGAAATGGAAAAAAAAACAAGTAGAAGCAAAAACAGAAAACCTTACTCCAAATATTTCCTCCAAAACTTAATTTGAGGGATTAACTAGATTTAAAATTTTTTGTTATAAACATTTTCACAATAGCAAGCAAGAAAATACAGAGTTCCCACTGCCTGGCTCTTTTGAATTCTAATAGTCTGCAATACTTGAGTTGCATTTTTAAAGAAATGAAGCATTGAAGATAGAGTCCTGTCCCTCTTGTCTATTTGATTCTCTGCACTTGTCCCCAACCCCTGGGATGACTTCCTGTTCTTTCTATGGTTTGTTTCTTGGAGCCTCTGTCCTCTTTCTACCCAATGATCATCACAGCCGCCTTCTCTCTGTAGTTTCTGCATTCTGGCTGACAGGACCACTTGATTCCTCCAGGACTCCCAAGCTCCCTCTGCGGAATTAAAGGAACCCTGACCAACCTTCAGGCACTGTCCACCATTTCAATGGCTGCTCCTGATGGAGCCTAAAGCGGACCCTGGTCAGGCCAGAAAGAAGAGTAAGGGCTCTTCCCAACAAGGCATTAGGCAGTTCCACAGACTTACACCACTGAATCCTCACATCTCTAAGACGCAACCATTATCCCTGTTCTATAAGGAAAAAACAAGCTGAAGCACCTGCTCATAGCCCGGCAGCCCGGAATTCAAATGGAGGCTGCTTTTTCAGCAAAGCAGAGACATCAGGGACCACTTTCACTCCAGTGTGGGAGGAACGAGTGATTAGTGGCCTAAGCCCTAGCGTTTCCAGGTGTGAGCTCACTGGTGCGCCCTATACAGTTTTAATAGTTATTTTGTGCTCTTCACAAAATCAGAACTTTCTACAAAGTGTTTGTATAATTAAGGGAAAGAAAAATAATAAAAGACAACCCAAGGAACATGAGATGAGATTCTAACCCCTTCATGCTTTCAATTCCCTTCCATCTTAATTAATTGACATGTACCTCTGTAGTCAGGAGACCTGGATTCTAGACCTGGCCTCTCTACCTATGAGCATGTGACCACGAACAAGCCCTCTTCCCCTCCACAGGTCTCTGTTTCCACATCAGTAAAATGGGGATAATAATATCTTCTCTACCTACCCCTAGGGTGTTGTAAGTATTCCAACAGAAAATGGGAGTAGAAATGCTAACACATTCTAGATCCTCTCTAGATACTCTCCGTATTCCTGCATCCGGTGGGGGCGGGGGAATGATAAGGGTTCTTGGGCAGCTCCCCTCCCTAACACCCAGCTCCATGGATGGTCCTGTCAGCAATCCGCACAATCACCAGCTTTGTGCTTTTATGATCTCAAAGCATCCTCACATTCCTGAGAGGGCTGATAATAATAGCTAAGATTAATTCCCCCTAGAATATGCTAAACACTCTGTTGGTTTTTTTTATATTCTTTATCTTGAATCATTAAAATAATTATGGATGGTATTTTTTTAGTCAAACACACTTTTATTTTTGTGTTTTGTTTTTGTGAATCACCTCCCTGAATATAAAACTGATGTGTTGGTATTGGTCTAATACCAAGGAAAACCAGAACATCAACAACAGATTAGAAAACAGAATACAAGAATAGATGAAGTATGAATTTCAGTGGAACAGCATGTTCTCAATAAGATGGGAAATCACCCTTTTCCCAGATGTTGGGGAAATGTAGGCATTATTATCCCTATTTTATAACTAAGGAAATTGAGACTCAGGGAGGTGAAGTAACACACACAGTAAGTGATGTAAAACCAGAATTGGAGGCAAAGTCTTACTAGAGCCAAAGCTCATTTTCTTTCAACCATTCTACACTGATTGCCTCCAGAATCCTTGTCTATTCTAACCCTCATCAGACTACAACCTTCCTTCCTACAGTTATTAAAAGTCTGAAAGTAAAGCCGCTCAGTCGTGTCCGACTCTTTGTGACCCATGGACTGGGGCCTGCCATGCTCCTCCATCCATGGGATTCTCCAGGCAAGAATACTGGAGTGGGTTGCCATTTCCTTCTCCAGGAGATCTTCCCAACCCAGGGTTGGAACCCGGGTCCCCCGCAGTGCAGGCAGACTCCTTGCCATCTGAGCCACCAGGGAAGTGTATTAAAAGCCTGGGATAAGAGCAAAAATAACACTCAGGTATCATTACCTGGTCTTCCTTGAAATGAGGTGCTAGGAAGGTGGGTTATGGTGGGAATAGAGGTTTGTGGCTGCAGTAGGTGATGAGAATTGGTCCAGAAGGGAAATACTGAAATGGTCAACAGGAACATTCCTAGGAGTATATGTTGATACTACAATACTCTGGGCACAAGTCAATATTAATTAAGCCAATAAATACATTACTGAATACCTAACACATGCTGGCGCTGGGGCTACAGTGCTCAGATGTGGTTCCTGCCCTGATATACTCTTGTGAATCCTGAATTCATGGAACTCTTTTGTTAAATATTGAAAAATCAAAAAAGAAAAAACAGAACTGAAGCTAACACACGGTATTTTGCAGACCTAGGTGGGAAACAAAGAAAGAAGTGGGTATCAGAGCTGGGGCTTCTCTTAATAAACCCATCTTGGTATTTGTGTGCCTGTTAGGAAAAATCTGCCAGAACCACAGAATTTAAGAAAGTGTGTGTGTGGGGTGGAATAGGACAGGGGGCAAGCCATCTTTGCTTCTCTCCATCTTCCACAGAAGTTACTGAGGATGGACTCCCGTTTATCCCCTTCTTTCCAACACATAACACGGCTGGAAAAGCCAGAGGTTTGGAGATGAAGCACTAGCCCAAATAAGGCCCAGGCATTGGGGCTGTCCTAGCTAAGTAGACAGCATTGTATACATTCCTCAGCTCTGAGACCCTTTTCCTATCAGCTTTCCTTTTGCCAGTCTGGGACACATTGGAATATCAAGCAGGCGGCTTTCAGTTATAGGGGATTGTGGCTACCTAGTCAGTAGTTGGAAGAGTAAGAAGATAGATATTTAAATACTAAAATGGCAACCTACTATTTTTATAGTGTCTTACAGCTTATAAAGCTTCAGCAACTACCATCTCATCTATTTACACCGGATCCTCAGGATGATTTATGAAGTAGAGAATTGCTATTATCTCCACTTTAGCAGGGGGATCACCAAGCCCAGAAAAGTTGGTGTTGTCATTCTGGTGTTAGAGGAATTGGGAAAGCACAGAGAAGGGGCATCATCCTGACTGCAACAAGAGGATCCATCGGGGAAGGCTTCCTGGAGGTGACCCAAGAGCAGAGTGTAAAGAAAAAATCCACAAAATAGGTGGAGTCAAGGTAGATAACTTCACAAAGGTTTGAAAATATGACAAAGCCTGGAGTGGCAAGACAAAGAAAGATAAAGATGGTGATGGTGGCGACCATGACAATAGCTAAGACCTGTCTACGCTTACCAAGTTTGGATACTGTTAGAACTCACACTGTCCTAAGAGGTTTATTTAGGCTTATTTACATTAATTCTCACACCTATCTTGTTAGGTAGATACTTTTATTATCCCATTTTATTTACAGATGAGGATAGGAAACGAAGGCACAGAGAAGTTGCATAATATAACTCAAGAAATATGGCCCAAATCACATGATCTTGTGTGCTAACTTAAGAAGTATGAGTTTCATCCTAAGAGCCAAGGGCACCTCCCACTCTGTGCGTGAAAGATTCTCAGCAGAGAGAAGATGGGCACAGATTTGTGATGTAGAAAGCCTTCTCTGGTTCAGGGTAGACTGGGTGTTGGGAGGGGAGAACTGAGTAGGCTCTGGTTCAAGAACCTACATAGAGACAGTGTGAGTAGAGAGCAGAATGCCAGTTTCTTGTGGGTAAGAAACTGACCCCCACATGTTTCTGCTTTCGCTGCCTGTAAAGGTAGAATAATACATATCCACCTACCCGCCTCAGGAATTGCTAGAAAATTAATGGGGTAGAAACCTGACTGGCTTTCATGTGCTAAACAACACCCTGAACCACTGCTGGCGTTCTTTAAATGCTGAGCATATAAAATGTGCTCTGACCGGAGGAGCCGGAAATAATTATAGCTTGCTAATCATTGTTAATTTTACCACAGCTTTGAAATCCTGAACTTTCTCAATGATTCAAAAAAGAGATGGCAACTCTTCCATCCCATCCCAGTAGCCACACAGAAGCAGACAAGTAATTTCCCACAAGCTCCATTCGTTCATTATTTGCAGTGGTTCAGCTACTTACATGGGGGCATAGTGAAAGAAAAGCAATGATTTGCTCTTTTAGAATAAAATTGTACAAGGAACTCCTTATAGTCTTGCTGGTTCTTTGAAAGAATGTGTTCCTTTTCATCTCTCTATATAGAGTACGTGCATAAATATTCCCAGTTTGCCCCTGTTTGAAGGAGAAGGGGGAAAGTGTTTAACAAAACTTCTAATATCCTGGCCACCAGGACACTTGGGTTTTAACAGTGATATGGTAACCCGTTTCTAAACCTTCCTTCAGATTCGGCACCACTATTGCCATAAGCACTTATTTAAGGTCTCAGAACAGCCAAGCAGAGTTGCAAAGGCATCTCCAAGGAATCTGAGGAAACTGTTGGTCCGGCGACTTTAAATTATCTAAGCCTCACCTACACCACCCATGGAATGGGTCTGATAAACAGTGAATACCTGTCAGGACCTGACATGAGGATGAGATAATGTTTGTGTACTGTAAACCATATAAATCCATGATATTAAGGGAACTGTAAGACTGAAGGGGGTTTGATCCCTGCGTAGGGAAGAACCCCTGGAGGAGGGCATGGCAACCCACTCCAGTATTCTTGCCTGGAGAGTCCCATGGACAGAGGAGCCTGGTGGGCTCCAGTCTACAGAGCTGCAAAAAGTAGGACGCGACTGAAGCGACTTAGCACGCAAGCAAGCGACTGAGAAAAGAAGCGAGGAAGTGAAAGAACTTAAAGCTGGGACAAGGGCTGGAACAAAACCTGACAGTCCCACGCCATCCTTCTCAAAACAATTTCTGGGCACTCCAGCCGCGGAGAGCAGCCTGGACGCCCAAGGTCCTCGGCTGGAGGCCGCGCCTAGGGCGGGTCCCTTCTCGGGTGGGGCCCGGCGGGCCGGGGGCGGTACCCCGTCCCCCGCCCTCAGCCGAGTATCGGTTTTCCTTTCCCAGGCTTTCGGTCCAGAGGAGACAGGACAGCCTCCGCCTCCCTGATCCTATCGCGGGCGGCGCAGGGCCGGCTGAGCCTTCAGTGGGACGGGGACGAGAACCCGGGAAGGGGCGGGCGGGGAATCTGTCACCCAAATACCAGCGGGTGAGTCGGCGGCCAAACCAGCCCGGCAGGTCCGGCGGAGTATAAGAGCTGGAGGGAGCGGCGGGCGGCAGACGCCTGGGGTACCGTCCCACACGCCGGAGCCCAGCGGAGTCTCCAGCCCTCGTCAGCCCGCACCCGGTCCTCGCTCCTCCGCCCCACCATGGCCCGGGGCCCGGGCCTCGCGCTGCCCTCGCCGTGGCTCCTGGTGCTGGCGGCGGTGATCGGCCACGCGGCCGCGCAGAACCAGTGCGTGTGCCCCACCAACAAGATGACCGTGTGCGACGAGCGCGACCTGAGCGGCCGCTGCCAGTGCCGCGTGCTCGGCTCGAACCAGGCGGTCAACTGCTCCACGCTCACGTCCAAGTGCCTGCTGCTCAAGGCGCGCGTGCGCGCCTCCCACAGCGGCCGCGCGCTGGTGCGGCCGAGCGAGCACGCGATCGTGGCCAACGACGGCCTGTACGACCCGGACTGCGACCAGCAGGGGCGCTTCAAGGCGCGCCAGTGCAACCAGACGTCGGTGTGCTGGTGCGTGAACTCGGTGGGCGTGCGCCGCACCGACAAGGGCGACCTGAGCCTGCAGTGCGACGAGCTGGTGCGCACCTACCACATCCTCATTGACCTGCGCCACCGCCCGGACGCCCCCGCCTTCAACCACTCGGACCTGGACGCCGAGCTGCGGCAGCTCTTCCAGCAGCGCTACCTGCTGCAGCCCAAGTTCGTGAGGGCCGTGCACTACGAGCACCCCACCATCCAGATCGAGCTGCGCCAGAACTCGTCGCAGAAGGTCGCCGGCGAGGTGGACATCGGCGACGCCGCGTACTACTTCGAGAGGGACGTCAAGGGCGAGTCGCTGTTCCTAGGCCCCCGCGACCTCAACTTGCGCGTGGGCGGGCACCCCCTGGTCCTGGAGCAGATGCTCATCTACTACCTGGACGAGAAGCCCCCCCAGTTCTCCATGAAGCGCCTCACCGGCGGCCTCATCGCCGTCATCGTGGTGGTCGTGCTGGCGGTGGTCGCCGGCGTGGCCGTCCTGGTGATCACCAACAGGAGGAAGTCGGGGAAGTACAAGAAGGTGGAGATCAAGGAACTGGGGGAGATGAGACAGAAACCCAGCTTGTAGGTACCAGCGGGGCTGGGCTGGGGTGGGGTGGGGTATCGGATTTCAGCAAGGTTCCAGACCCGAGTCAGTCACCCTTCTTGATTCTTGGCCCCCACACGAGACATTTCTCCTCTCACATTCCCGCCCCCCCGCCGCCCCCCCCCCCCCGCCACCATATTTAATAGATCCTGTTCTCAGGGTCACCTCGCTTTCTGACTTCTGTCCTGAAGAAAGCATTTCTAAAATTCCTTCCCTTTCAGTCCAACCAGAAACCTGACTCCAAGAGTTAAGGGAAGTTTGGCATAGGGTTATGTATAAGAATCAAGTGTCTGTATGACAACCCAGCCTGGTTTACAAATGCGGAAATCCATGCTGAAGGCTTAAACGCTTTTAGCTGGGAATCAGCTGCTGTCTTGGGTTTAAGTTATTTCATTAGCTCCACTTGTATCGTGGCCTTCCTGATGAGGAGTTCGCTAATTGGGCCCACGTTGTATCTTCATTTCCTATCGTTTGTATTACCGACCACACATGCTTGTCACCGAGAAAGAAGCCCGTCTGAGCTGCCTGCACACATTTTAGATGTCTTTATTTGAGGGCAGACTTTGGCCCAGAAACTCAGCATCTGTCCTTCAACTTGCCCTTATTACAGCTGATAATAGTAATGTTTCTTTTGTAAAATGTTTGTACATAGGTTGTCTTTGATAATGCTGTTGTGATTTTTTTTTTTAAAAAACATGAATTTAATAAAATATGGAAAAGGCACAAACCAAAAGATGGAGTTTGTGAAAACTTGCTGCAGATATATATGATTTGGGACTGCTCTAATTTCCTATGACTCAGATTTCTTATTTCAAATTCTAACACTTCTTAGCAGGATAAGCCTTTTCCCATAGCCACTCTGGTGTTTTTGAGATCCCTGAGCTGGCAAGTGTAAACACAGGTGTTTCTAAATCAGGTTGTTTGGAAACCCCCTGCAGGAGGGTAGGTCTGAGGGAACCGGCTAGAACCAGCCAGTGTTGTCAGTAAAGGGGACCGGCCTTAGATTATCACCAAATGAGAATTCTCCCCTGGAGAAGAAAACGCTACCTTTGTCTCTGAGTTAAATGACTTTCCCACATGGTTACAGCCAGTCTGTAGCGGGCTTGTGCTCTGGCTGTGTGTGTGCATGTGCCCACGTACTCTGTTTTCCTAAGATTTTACTAGTAAGGTGATTTAAAAACTTACTGCGTTTTAGCTGCAAAAAATCTTGTCTCACATTTATCTTCTTGTTTTTACTCATTCACGCTTATCTATTTGAAGCAGCGTATGTTAGAAGGTCACTGTGGGGTAGCCTAGTGGTAAACAAGTTACTGCAGTTCCTGGGAAGTTGCTGCAACCATGGGCATGTACAAAGGATGGAGTGGTTGGTACATCCAACCCCAAATAGCTAGGTCCAGGACCTCAGTTTCTTCCCCAGAATACATCTCACATTCCTCCTCTGACTTGCACTCTGGTCTATGCCTGCCCCTCAAGAATGAAGCACCAGTAAGATTTGGGGTGAGGGAGCTCTAAGCTGCTGCCTGGGCAGCTTGGGCCCGTGACTGGTGTGTGCTGAAAGAATGATTCCTTATGGTCCCCAGAGTCTCTTCAGCCTGCAAGAACTCCTGCTAAGGGAAGGCTCCAAACATCCTTTCAGGTGAAAACGGGGCTTAACAAGGGGAGAAGGCTGATGTAGGCTGGCAGTGGAAAGGACAGCTGACGTGCCTGAGGTTAGAATGAAGTTAGGGTGCCAACTTCCCACCCCTCACCCACCCTCCGCCCCCCCCCCCCACTCCCCCCAACACTGAAATACCTTAGCTAAAGAGACCTTGGCAATCACCTCTATCCTAACCTCTCATCTTACGGATGAAAGGGTGAGTGACTTCTCAAGATTAATGTTTCTGTGACCCAGCTGAAACTAGACAGATTCTTGATTCCTCATCCAGTATTCTTTTCACTGCGTCACATTGCCATTGTTTCAAGAGTCATTTCAGAAAACTATCACTTGACTGCCCAGAAAGTAAACAGATCAAGGATTGAGTGGGCGGCTGAACAAAGGAAGAAGTTCTGAGCAACCCCATTCTTCATCAGAATGTGGCTTTTGAATAATTTCTAAATGTCTGCATTAATTCTGGGCTGAGTCATTGATTGCACTTTATTCACGGTTCTTAAAGCACTTTTACTTGGTATCATCTCTGAGGTGCTGGCTTACTGACAAGTGTTGACAAACCTGTGTTCAAATCCTGCAGTACTGGGCAATAAGTCACTTAACTCTCCAGTTTCCTCATCTGCTGAAAACTATAAATCTCTATTATAAAAATTAAATGAAAATAATTGTTAGGAGTGCCTAGAACTTGGTGTTCAATTTTTTCCTCTCTTATAGATTAGGTCCCTCAGCTCAGTTGGTAAAGAATCTGTCTACAAACAACTCCTGGGTTGGGAAGATACCCTGGAGAAGGAAATGGCAACCCACTCCAGTATTCTTGCCTGGAGAATCCCATGGACAGAGGAGCCTGGCAGGCTACAGTCCATGGAGTCACAAGAATCGGGCATGACTTAGCGACTAAAATGACCTTTTAACACAGGTCAATGACCTTCTAACACACCCTGCTTCACACCATGGATTATGTTCATTTCACATGTCAGAAAACTGAGGTCCGCTGAGGCTGAGTGAGTCACGATCACACATCCTCCATGTTGCAAACCCAGAGTGTAGAACCCTTGTTTCAGCTTTCCAGCCCAGGTTTCTACCCCAGGCACCAAGCAGGTTCAGGGCCTGTGTGTTCGGTCGTTAAGTCATGTCTGACTCTTGGTGACCTCATGGGCCGCAGCCCACCAGGCTCTTCCGTCCATGGGATTTTCCAGGCAAGAATACCAGAGTGGGTTGCCATTTCTTCCTCCAGGAGATCTTCCCCCACCCAGGGATCGAAGCCAGGTCTCCTTTGTCTCCTGTATTGCAGATGGATTCTCTACCCACTAAGCCTTTTGGGAAGCTCCAGCAGGTTGAGACATCTTTCCTATTCACTTCCTCCAAGGAAGAGCTCCTCATACTCTGTTCTGTACTCAACTCACTTCTGTCAGTCACAGGACTATACTATCCAGAATTGGCTCTCTCCAGGGGTTTAGCTACCACCTCCAGATTCCTCCCCCACCCCCTGCCCCAACTTAACATTTTCTGTTTTAAGCTCTGGCCTGGGGCTGCCTTTGACAGGAATGTGAAGAGCAGGTATGATTCACCTTGCAGGTCACAACTTGTCTTCTGAGCCCTGCAGGAGGTTCATTTGATTTCCTTGTTTCGGTCACCAGGGCTGTCCCCACTCTTGCTATTTCCTTAACTGGAGCAATTTTTTTGGGACCCGCCTCATGGCTTGTGAGATCTTAGCTTCCCGACCAAGGATTGAACTCAGGCTCTCAGCGGTGAGAGCATGGAGTCCTAACCACTGGCTGCTGCTGCTGCTGCGTAGTCGCTTCAGTCGTGTCCGACTCTGTGCGACCCCATAGACGGCAGCCCACCAGGCTCCCCCGTCCCTGGGATTCTCCAGGCAAGAACACTGGAGTGAGCTGCCATTTCCTTCTCCAATGCATGAAAGTGAAAAGTGAAAGTGAAGTCACTCAGTGGTGTCCGACTCTTAGTGACCCCATGGACTGCAGCCTACCAGGCTCCTCCATCCATGGGATTTTCCAGGCAAGAGTACTGGAGTGGGGTGCCATTGCCTTCTCCCCTAACCACTGAACCACCAATTCCCACAGCAATTCTTTAAATCACGTACATTTTAGCTGCTTACATACTTTTGGCTTCACTGTTTTTCGAATAGAATCACAATGTCAGAGCTGGAAAGAGGATCATTTAGTCCAAGAGTCCATTTTCTGGATGAAGAAACTGAGGCCCAGAGAGGAGAATGGATTTACCCAAGTCTTGCAGATGGTGGCTGAGCTACCCTATAGCTCCAATACCCTGACTTCTGTCTCGTCTAATGTCTGTTCCACTTGTCTCCCTAGTCTCCTCTTTATTTTCACTCTGTCATTTCTGTTCTTAAATTGTAGTGTGTTTCCTTTAGTTTCTTAATATCGCTTAAATGGGAGCGATACTTTGGTCAAGTGTAAAATGTGTGGGTTTTGAATTTACCTGGCCTTTCAGACCTCTTTTTTTCTTGTTTGTAAAACAGGTGAATCTTGTCTACTATGCTTGGTTTTAAAGATTAGACATAAGAAAAGATTGAGTACATATTTAGTAAATGATCAGTCTTGGTAGAATGACAGCAAGACCCCTCAAGATCCAAATAACTAACTCGTCATGGTTGAACTCTCTCCAATGCAATGCAAACAGCACTTTCAGCCTACTTCCCTAAAGGGACTTCTCTGTCCCTAGGTGTCTGCTCTCGGGGAGATGAGAGCAATCTTTGAGGTTACCTGTTTACAGAGGTGGAGTCTGCCTGGTTTGTATGAAATGGCTGCCAAAGCTGAGGGAGATATCTTCGACTCTGATGTGAGAGGGAAATAAATGCTTTTGTTTTCAAATTACGCCATGCTTGGGTCTCTGTAAGAGTCTTTTATTTTAGCATAATATTTTACCCAAACAAGTATTGGTGGCCATATTATTATTCCTGTAACAGACAAAGGAAAAAAAAAAGACACTGAAAGTTAAATGACTTGCCTGTGGTCACACGTCTAATAGGTGGCAGATCTGAGTTTAGAGCCCAGGCACATTGGCCCTGAAACCCAGGTTCTTAACCAATGTATTATACTGTCTCCTAGAATTTATAAATTTGCTAGCCAGAGTATACTAGCTTCTGTTACAACATATTACTACAAATCTAGTGGCTTAAACAGTACACATTTAAGCATAGTTATTACCTTACAGTTCTCTAGATCAGAAGGCTAGAAAAGACACAGGTTTCATTCGGCTAAAATCAAGATATCTGCAAGTTGCATTCCTTTCTGAGGGTGCTAGGGGAGATTTTGTTTCCTGCTCATTCAGTTTATTGGCAGGATTCAGTTCCTTTTCGGTTATGGACCCAGATGTTTGATTTCTTCTCACAGGCTGTAAACTAAGTGCTTTCCCCGGCTTGTGGTGGCTGCCTATGTTTCTCACTTCATGTCCCACTTTCATCATCTTCAAAACCAGCGATGGCAAGTAGAATCTTCACACTGAATTTTTCTCCATTGTCTCATCTTTTTACAAAAAATGTCTCACTTGTGAGGACCCATGTGATTAGGTTGGGTCACCCACATAGTCCAGGATAAGATTATCTTCCCTCAAGGCCTCTAACTTCAATCATATCTGCAAAGTCCCTTTTGCCATGTGGGCACCTTGACTGGGGAAGGCATTATTCTGTCTACACCTCAGAGAATGCCCTGCTCCCCACAAACCCATGCCCTTAACCATTATACTCTACTGCCTCTGTAAAATTTCAGGTCTGAAATTCTGTATTTTGTGATAAAAGCGCTCTCCCCCATCGCCCTCTGCTTTGTCCCTTTTTGAACAAAGCCTTCACAAGGAGCAAAATGAACTCTTGGGAGAATTATTCCTGTATTGCACACAGGGTCATGCAAAATGCCTAGCCCTGAATAGGCTCTCAAGAAATGTCTGTTGAAATGAAACCATACCAACAGCTGGCATTTATTGAACATGTATAATGTCCAGACACTGTCCTACAAGCTTTACCCTGATTATCTCATCCATTTCACAACAATCCCATGAACAGAAGATATGTTCTGTTGTTCCTGTTTTACTGCTGAGGAAACCAAGGTATTAATAAGTGACTTGCCAGAAATCACATTGCTGTTAGGGATTACAGCTAGAATGTAAATCCAGGGCTACCCTCCCCAGAGTCTGTGCTTTTATCACTGTGCTCTACAATACCGCAGGGTAAAGAACCGTGTTCCATGCCAAAAAGTGATGATGCAAGTTGAGAAGCTTATTCTCAGGGACCCAGAGGGAATCCCCTGAAGGACCACTTGGGAACTTAACACATTTCTTTTACACTCAACAGCATATCCTGATGGGCATCTTCCAGTTGTAATTTCCCCCCTGGAGCCAGTCTCTGTCATTGCTAAACACCATCAGAGGTGTCATTACTGCTTTATATGATAAACTCTAGGAAGGAATTATTGGAAGGGTGGGGATGAGTACAGGGTCCTAGTTTCATTCAGTGTTAGGAATTCCACTGGGCTCAGAAGAACTGTGTCCCTTGATTCCACAGCAAGCTAAGATATCCTCAGTGTCAGTGGAAATTCTCAGGTCCTAGAATGCTATATACCAAGAGGGGAAGGAGGGGAAGAGAAATGTCCCAGAGTAACAGTCTGCACACTCAGCTTACCAACACATCGTGTCTTCTTGGACAGACAGGGCCAAGAGTCTCTCGATGAGATCAGTTTAACCTTTCAGTAGCCTTAGGTCCTCGTGGCTCCCACTCTGGAGCATCGCAGCCCCTTTGGGGTCCCACTACTCTCAACTCCCTGGTTGGTTGGAACTGTTGGAGGAAATGTTCCGACCACCCAAATATTTTGATGGGAAGCACATTATCATGTGCTATCGAAACACAGCTTGATACAGAAGGTGTCAATTCAACTAGGTCAGCAAGGAAGCTTGATGTCTTGGTTCCCTCTTTTTAGCCGTGTGATCTTGAATCTCGTAGTTTACCTCCCTGGTCGTCACATTTACATTGTCTAATGGATCTAATAATATCCACTCACTCTGGTTCATAGCACTCTTGTCTTCTAATGTCACCTCAATGGGACTAAGGTAAGTGTGACCAAGAGGCTAGTTTGGCCAGTACTAGCCAAACTAGTACTGGGGAAGAGGCCTTGAGTAACTGTAAGTGTTACCTGGACGCCCTCCCAAACTGGACGACCTGTGTCCTTAAGGATTCTGAAGCTTTATCATTCACTCATTCTCTCAAGTTTTGTTTTGTCTTATTTTATGCCAGATATTGTACTAGCTTCGGGAGTATATAATGCACTGAATAGACATGGTTTCTCTGGTGTTTGTTTTTTGCTTAAATGGCAACCCTGCAACCTTCTCAATGAGGAGACACACCCATTATGTGACTTGATGAGAGGCTAGGTGGTCCTGCCTCTGATTGATGGAACATGTGTGTGTGACCTGGCTCAGTCAACTGAACTCTCCTGCCTGGGACACTGATGTAGAGGACATGAAGCCATCCATCATCCATCCATCACCTGATAAATTAGTCCCAGCAGCGTTAACTTTGCCAACTGTACAACCGCTTCACAGATGTCCACTGTCCAGTGGCAGCATACCAGTGGGCCATACCGATTAGACTGTCCCATTGCTTGCTTCTGGCCATATTCCTACTGCCCTGCCAACCTACTTCCTGGCCATTTTCTGAATCTGGTTCTCCAGTCTTCCCACTGATTCTGTATATTTACCCCAAATCCCCCAATAAATTCCTTTTCATTCCAATAAATGCTTCAGTTTAGCCAGAATCAGTTTCTGTTGTTTACAACCAACAATCCAACTGGTAGAGTCCCTGACTTTGTATCACTGAAAGTCCAGAGGCAAAGACAGTCTTTAAGTATGTGATCATAAAGGTAAGGGCACAATTGAAAACTGAGATATGTGCTCTGAAGACAAACAGCACATATGGAAGTTCTGACTCTGCCTTAGAGGGGAGTCACATCCTTAAGGAACTGATGCTTGATCTAAGAGTCAGGATATGGGTAGATGTTATTTATGCAGGGAAGGAAGGATTTTAGCAAAGGAAAGTAGGTGCGAAGGTCCTGAAGCAGAGGGAATATGGCTTATCCGAGAACCTCAGAGTAGGCCAGCATCCTGGAATGCAGATAGCAAGGAGAAGGGTGGTGCTACTTGAGGCTGGAGAAGTGGGCTGAGGACAGACCTGTTGTTGTTTAGTGGCTCACTTGTGTCCGACTCTTTTGCAACCCCTTGGACTATAGCCCGCCAGCTCCTCTGTCCAGGGGATTTCCCAGGCAAGAATACTGAAGTGGGTTGCCATTTCCTACTCCAGGGGATCCTCCTGACCCAGGGATGGAACTCATGTCTCCTGCATTGGGAGGCAGATTCTTTACCACTGAGGGAAGCCCCAAGGACAGACTAAGAAAGGCCTTTCAAGAGAATATTTTGCACTTTGTGCACATTAGTATAGGGCATGCCCTCTGCACAGATAAGCAGAAATGGGCTGCCTGTCTAGTTGGATTTAACCCTGTAGTGAAGGGCTTGGCAAATGGGTGAGTGGGGACCTTTGTGTGAAGAATAAGGGGCTCCCTCCATCCTACTGACACCACCTTATCCTGCCCTCATTCAAGAGTAGCAATTTTACAATATATTGTTGTTCAGTTGCTCAGTTGTGTCTCTTTGCAACCCCATGGAATGCAGCATGTCAGGCTTCCCTGTCCTTCACCATCTCCCAGAGTTTGCTCAAACTCATGTCCATTGAGTCGGTGGTGCCATCCAACCCTCTCATCCAACCATCTCATCCTCTGTCATCCCCTTTTCCTCCTACTTTCAATCTTTTCCAGCATCAGGGTCTTTTCCAAGGAGTTGGCTCTTCTCATCAGGTGGCCAAAGAATTGGAGCTTCAGCTTTAGCATCAGGTCCTCCAATGAATATTCAGGGTTGATTTCCTTTAGGATGGACTGGATTGTTCTCCTTGCTGTCCAAGGAACTCTCAAGAGTCTTCTCCAACACCACAGTTAAAAAGCATCAGTTCTTTGTCACTCAGCTCTCTTTATGGTCCAACTCTCACATCCATACATGACTACTGGAAAAACCATAGCTTTGACTAGCAAAGCTATGACCTTTGCTATGACCTATGACCTTTGTGACTAGCATAGCTTTGACCTTTGTTGGCAAAGTAATGTCTCTGCTTTTTAATACTCTGTCTAGGTTTGTCATAACTTTTCTTTCAAGGAGGAAGCGTTTTTAAATTTCATGATTACAGTCACTGTCCACAGTGATTTTGGAGCTCAAGAAAACAATGTCTATCATGGTTTCCCCATCTATTTGCCATGAAGTGAAGTGACTGGATGCCATGATCTTCATTTTTCGAATGTTGAGTTTTAAGCCAGGTTTTTCACTCTCCTCTGTCACCTTCATCAAGAGACTCTTTAGTTCCTCTTTGCTTTCTGCCATAAGGATGGTGTCATCTGCATATCTGAGGTTCACAATATATACAAACATCAAATCCTGTTGTATACCTGAAACTAACAGAAGATAGAAAAGCATAGAAAGTAAATGTACATTTCAAACAAAAATAAGTAGGGCTCCATGAAAGTTTTGTTTCTACTATATGTACCATATGTACATGTATAGATGGATAGGAGAGTTGGGTGACAATATAAGTTGTATTTCTTCTTGTGGATTTCTTGTTCAAAAAAGTCTAAATCCTTTGATATAAAGCTTCTGAAATTCCTGTACAAAGTGACACATGAGCTGCATTAGTAACACAGGACCATGTAGTTCATAATGTGTTCAATAAGCAATTCATTTAGTGGAAAAAAAAAGTGCCGTAAAAATAATTGAACATACATATATATGTACACACACACACACACACACACACACACACACACATATATTTACACAGACGTGACATAATCCAGTTTTGAAAAAAAATCACTCTGGCTGGAGCATGGAGAATAGACTGAAGAGGAATGAGTAGAGGCAAGGAAACAGTAGAAGACCAGAATCTCAGGTGAGAGATAAAGGTAGTTTAGACTGAGAACAAGTGTGGATCATAGTGATGGGGATGGAGAGGAATCAGTGTATTAGAGGGGTACTCAGGTCACAAAATCAGTGGGATTTGGGGCTGGCATCTACCCGGTGGTGGTGAGGAAGTGGGGGGGGGTGTCAACAACAGTTCTGTTTTCAGGCTTTCATGACTGGTTGGAGATACCATCACCCATGATAGAGGATTCAGGAAAGAGAATGTGTTCGGTGGGAGGAAAATAATGCATGCATGTGGTATTGGATATGTTGAGTTCAGCCAGGAGTTGGCTAAAGACGTCTGACATTATGTATGGGCAGCAGATATGGATTTGGGAGGCGCTGGCATATAGGTTTTGGGAAGCACCAGTATGTAGGTAGGACAAAAAACTATAATCACCAATGTAAGTGGCTAGGGGAAAGTGATAGATGGAAAAGGGGAGAGAACTAGTTCCAGGCCTCTGAAGACTTCAACGCTTCAGGACATGAAAGAGGAGGATGAGCTGGCAAAGGAACCAAGAATGGTCAAAACCAGGCATGGAGATTAAAGGACCAGCTCAGTCTGGCCCCAGGAGATGAGACCAAGTCAGAAGGCGGGGGCCACTGAACAGATGGTTGAGGGGAGCATTGGTGGGAGCGAAGGCCCAGATCAAGAGAGACCCGAGTGCCTGACACTTACAGTTTTTGTCCACCAGCTGCCTGGTCTCTGGGGACAGCTACGTGGGGAAAGAGGAGAGGGCTGAGTAGACAGTTCAAGAGACTAATCTGTGAGCCTGTTGGAGGGACACAGGAGGCTGAGATTGCCAAGTGCAGCTTCTGGCAAAGTTCCTTTTCAGCATATGATCTTGGACCAAGTTACTTAAACTTCCTATGCTTCATTGCCTTACTTGTAAAAGGGGGACAATAATGGGCTTCCCAAGTGGCTCAATAGTAAAGAATCTTCCCGCCAAGCAGGAAACTAAGGTTTGATCTCTGAAGGGTAGAGAAGATCCCTTAGAGGCGAAAATGGCAACCCACTCCAGTATTCTTGTCTGGGAAATCTCATGGAGAGAGGAACCTGGTGGCCTATAGTCCATGGGGTCGCAAAGATTCAGATACAATTTAACAAGTAAACCACCAATCCAATGTACCTACCTCCTCATCAGGTTGGTGAGAGAAGTAAATGCATTAGAACATGTAAAGCACTTAGACTAGTGCCTGGCACACAGGGAGCCCTCAGAAACGTTAGCTCTTATTAATCAGTGTTAAACTTGAATACATAGTGTCCAGTGCAAGCTCCCCCAAGGGAAGAACTGTTTCCTTCCGGTCACCTCTGCACAGTTCATGGGACGGAGCAAGTGCTCAATAATGAACCCTGATTCAGTGGTTGGACAGATGAGTTGGGTGGAGATCTCCCAGAAGGACTAGCTCTGGCCTGGGAGCTTAAATGGGGCCAAATATGTCCCTTCAACATCTGGAATTAACTGTTCAAGAGGGTAAATTTCATTTGCTTCTAGCTATATCTCACCATTCAAAATAATATTCAGGAGTAAAACGAAGAAAAAGAAAGCTACTTAGAACTCCAAGACGGTTTTTTTTTTTTTTTAAGCAAAAGCAATGTGGAACATGTTTAAATCATATATGAATAAACTAATACAAAAAATGAGCAAGGACAACACAGTCAGCACAATAGAGTATGCAAAAAGTTAATGGCCTTACTACATAGAAAACTGAGAAAAACAATGGTCTAATCATGGTCTCAGCTAGATACCTTAGTCAAATTAGAAAGGGTAGTACCCCACCCGCCACCAACACACATACACTGAGCAGATAAATTAGAAAAAGTCACTCCATCTATTTGGACCCAGTCTTGTGATACCGACTTGCCAAGGACACAGGTAGGTAGGTACTTTTGTAAAGAGAAAATGATTGGAGTCAGACTTGATTCGGGATACAGCACCCCTTGGCCTTCTCTTGTGGCTCAGCTGATAAAGAAACCGCCTGCAATGTGGGAGACCTGGGTTTGATCTCTGGGTTGGGAATATCCTCTGGAGAAGGGAAAGACTACTCATTCCAGTATCCTGGCCTGTAGAATGCCACAGACGGTAGTCCATTGGGTTGCAAAGAGTCAGACACAACTGAGCAACTTTCACTTCACTTCACCCCTTGGCCTTGGTGTAGCACATACACAGAATGACTTTACAAGATGGCCTATTTTCAATTAAAAAAAAAAAAAAGACACAGATCACAAATAGACAATTCTGGAAGAGAAACTAGAAATGATAATAAACATCTTTTAAAAATAGAGCTAGGACTTCACTCGTGGTGAAGTTAAAATGGAGGAAGTCCTGTTCAGACTTCAGAAGCAGGAGAGCTGACCTTTGAACTTGCTTTTGACCTGCTTGGACACAAAGCAGATTTTGTGCCTACCTGTAAGCACAGCTAGCCAGGCGACACTTTAGATAAGAGAGAAATGGAGTGTGTCTTGGAATTCTTGAGCCCCTGGAGGCCTGACCAACTCCCCAGGATCTAGTGAAATCCTATGACTTACAAGGTGAAACAAACAGCATTGTAAAAATGTTATAGCTGCATTTTTGCATGCAAGATCCTTGGGTCAGGAAGATTCCCTGGAGAAGGGTGTGACAACCACTCCAGTATTCTTGCCTAGAAAATCCTATGGACAGAGGAGCCTGGCAGGCTATAGTTCATGAGGTCACAGAGTCGGACACGACTGAAGTGACTTAAAATGCAAACACAAAGGTTTACATATAAGACATGTTCCCTGCAGCAATTTTATAATAACAAAAAGCTGAAAATAATCTAAATATCCAACAACAAAGGTATGGTAATACACATCCACAACCCCCTGAGATCCAATGTGTTTCAGAATATTTGAATTTTTGAAGAATAATTTTGTGCATATACTGTTTAACATTCTCAATAAGGTCTGGAGCAACATCATCAACACATCCAGATTTTTGCCATGAAACTTACTAATAGCCTCACTAATTGGCATAAATAGACCATAAATAGCTATAGGCCACTTCAGGTCATTGGCCATCAAATGAGTTGGCACTAAATTTTCAAAACAGTTTTCAGAGCATTCTGAATTTGTGGGTAAGGGATTGGAGATCTGTATAAATTATGGTATAATCTTTTAGGACTTTTTAATATGGGGAAATGATTACAATATATTGTTAACTGAAGGAGTGGGGAGAGGGGAGAGTACCAAAGTGACGCAGTGGCCCCCCTCCACTTTAAAAGGAAAAATGGGAACAAGTTTGTTCATTTAAATGCAAAATTGGCTGTTTTAAATCCAAACTGACCATAACTGCTTTTGTTTTCCTCTTTTTTCTTTCTGTTTTTAATCTTCAAGAGCAATTGTATAATTTTTATCAGTGTAGAAATCAGTCATTACTTCACTCAGCTTTCTTTGACTAATTTTTCTCTTTTGGCCCCACTGCCTGGCAACGTAGAACTTCTCTGAGCAGGAATCAAACCCACGCCCCCTGCAGTGGAACCACAGAGTCTTAGCCACTGGAGCACCAGCGAGGTGCACTGGTTTTCTCTGAACGGTCTGCTGGGGCGGGAGAAAGGGAATCTATCCATACCACCTCCCACTTGGTGAAGCAAAGGATAAGCTCAGCTAGTGAAGAATCCACCTGCTATGCAGGAGACCAGCAGTTGATCCCCGGGTCGGGAAGATTCCCTGGAGAATATGGCAACCCACTCGAGTATGCTTGCCTGGAGAATCTGGACAGAGGAGTCTCATGGGCTACAGTCTATGGGCTTGAAAAGAGTCTGACATGACTGAATGACTAATCCCTTGCTCCGGGGACTGGAGAAAGAATCTAAATTGCTTTGTACAAGGAAGTGGGAGGAAATCTTGGGGTGGGGGGCACTGAGGGGAAGCAGGGGGGTGAGTGTGGGGTAGAGAGGGTGGGGAGGTGGGGAGCAGAGATCACTCAGCATGGGATGGACCCTTGTATTAGTTTCCTGGGGTTGCCATGATTATGCACAATAAATGGAGTGGCTTAAAATAATGCAAAGTAAATTTCTCACAGGTCTAGAGGCTAGAAGTCTACAATCAAGGTGTTAGCAGGGCCGCTGTCTCTGGAGCCTCTAGTGAAGCAGGCTTCCTTGCATTCTTCGGCTTCTTGGTCCCTGAGCTTATGGCAGCGTAATTCCAACCTCTGCCTCCTTCCCACGCCTGTCTTTCCTCTGTGTGTGCTGGGCTATGCTCAGCTGTGTCTGACTCTTTGTCAGCCTGGGGACTGTAGCCCACCAGGCTTCTCTGCCCATGGAATTTTCCAGGCAAGAAGACTGAAGTGGGCTGCCATTTCCTACAGCAGGGGATCTTCCCCACTCAGGGATTGAGCCTGCATCTCTCGTGTCTCCTGCGCTGGTGGATGGACTCTTTACCTCTAATGCCATCTGGGAAGCCTCTCTTCTGTGTGTGTGTGTGTGTGTCCAAATTTTTCTCTTCTTTTAAGACACCAGGCATTGGATTGGGCTGTGCTGCAATTTAGTATGACTTCATCTTGACTTGATTGCATCTCTGAAGAGCTTACTTCCAAATAAGAGCATATGTACAGTTTCCAGGTGGCCATGAATTTTGGGAGAATACTTCCCAACTTCAACTAGTGTGTGATTTGACTAAGGAATGGAAGTTCTAATATTCCATTCTTAAAAGGAATGAATGAATGAACTAATGATGAATATGGAACTGTGATGTAAATTTTCTCTTTGTCTTTACCCCCAGATTTTTAGGGTAAGTTGGCTATGCACGTGTGGAAATCAAGGAAAAGGCATCTCTCTGCTTCTGTGAGATAAGAAGGGGACACACATGAGAAGTGAACTCAGGAGTGCTGGAGGGGGGATCCTGAGAAGGTAAGGCCAGGAATGTCCCTGGGGACAAGAGCCAGGATCTGAACTGATATCTGGTTACAGATATGCAGAGAAATAAAACACAAAGATTCATCAATGGGGATAGTGGGGCTTCTCATTTTCTCCAACTGTACTTCTATGTATATTCCAAATTTTCTATGATGATTATAATTTGTTTCAACAATCAGGGAAAAAAGCAAAAGTTATTTAGAAGAAGCCCATTCAAGGTAATGGATTATTTAGATTTAAATTCAGATCTTCAGAAAGTGCCTAAAGAACTGCAAACTGAGTTCTTCCTTTCTTTAAGTCTCATCAGATGGCTCAGTATTATTAAAGCTGTAATCTTCATTCTCCATGAGTATAATTATCCTTTTCAAATTATTCCCTTTGATCAGCTTGGGAGTTTTCAAAAAATTATTATGATGATTTTATTACGAAATCCCTAAGTTAAAGCAATTAGTAGTTTCTATACTAAAAATTAATCAGGACATATTAATCAGGTCCAGTAACCACACAGACACACAGACACACACATGAAGTAGCTATGACTTATAATTGGTCAGAGTCTATTTTACCATACTTTGAAAAACAAATGAAGATTGAAGATTGAAGTTGTGCATGAACAGACAATAATGACCTACTACTTTTCATCACTATGCTAGAAATTGGAATATAGCAATAAACAGATTTTTTTTCTGTTCTCAAAGGTCTTACATTTCAGCACTGAGGAAGTGTTAGGATTGTTGTTGTTTAGTCACCAAATCGTGTCTGACTCTGCAACTCCATGGACTGTAGCCCACTAAGCTCCTCTGTCCATGGGATTTCCCAGGCAAGGATACTGGAGTGGGTTGCCATTTCCTTCTCCAGGGGATATTCCCTACCCAGGGATCACATCCACCTCTTCTGTACTGGTCCACTGAGGCACCAGAGGGAGGAGGGGGCGACAGAGAATGAGATGATTGGAGGGCATCACCGACTCAATGGACGTGAGAGAGCAAACTCCAGAAGACAGTGAAGGACAGGGAAGTGTGGCGTGCTGCAGTCATGGGGCCGCAAAGAGTTGGACATGACTTAGTGACTGAGCAACAACCACCAGGGAAGCAACCTTAGGATAGGGGAATAAATTAAACAGACAATTACAATGATGTGATATAAGTGTTATGATAAAGGAGCGCCAGGCTATGAGAACATCCATCTGGTAGAACTGATGTAATCTGGGGTGGAGGTGGGGGAAGTTTAGGGAAGGTCTACTCCAGAAAGTTTGAATTGAGATCTAAGGATAAATAGGACTTTGTCAGGTATAGGAAGAGAAGGGAAAGCAGATCCATCAAGGAAGAAATTAGATGTGTAGTACTTGATTGTATTAGTAAGTAAGAACTGTTTCAGTTGCTGGTGTTAGTGACTCAAAGTTTTTGTAACTTGAAGGTGAAGAGGAAGTGTTAGCTTCACGCATGGCTGGATCTAAGGGCTCAAATAATGCAGGTTTCTGTTTCTCTCTTTATATCTTTATTATGCTCATGACTTGGCATCATTTTCTAGGCCAGCTTCCTCCTCATCTAGAGCAACAGGGCCACCCACAGTTCAGTCTCTTATTCTACTAATTCAAGAGCCACACAGAATGTTTTCCTCCTTCAAATTTCCACTGGAAATAGTCCTTGTAGATGTTAACTCCTCTTGGTGATGTCAACTCTTGGAGATGGTGAAGGATAGGGAAGCCTGACTGCTGCAGTCCATGGGGTTGCGAAGAGTCAGATACAACTGAGCAACTAAACAAAAGCAACAACTCCTCTTGAGAGGAGCTCATCCTGACCGAGGGAGGGCCCTAAATCCAATGACTGGTGTCCTTGTAAGAATAGAGGACACAGAAACACAGAGAAGACAGTGATATGAAGACAGAGGCAGAGCTTGCAGCTGTGTCTCTACATCCAAGGGGCTCACTTGTGTGGGAGCATGTTAGTGGTTTCAGCCTGGGATTTGGAGTCAGGAGCCAGTTTGGGTCTCAGAGCCACTTACAGTCTCTTAATAGGAAAGACATGAGAACAAAGTGCTGTTGGTGCACAGAAAAGTGGACCAACTCATCAGGCTCACTGTATATGCATGCAGGACTTGCCAGGGAGGGTGATTTCTGCCCTGTGTTTTAAAGAATGAATTAGCTGGGTGACAGTAGAAACGGCATTTGTAGCAGATGTTAGTGGTGCCCACTTATACCTCCCTGGATGTTGCTGCCTGGGCTAACAGGTGTATTTCTGCACATGCTCATTATATTTGCAAAAATTAGCATCTGAACTCCTCTGCTTGAGGCTTCTGGACCTCCCAGAAACATATGCAAGAGGCTGGAAGTGCAGAGAATTAATCTGCCTCGGGACAACTTTCCCCCAGTGACTGACTGGAGTTGGTAAATAAATAACCAAGCAACTTCATCCTTCGGTTGGGAAAATTCTGAGGGTGTGTTACATAGCACCCCCATACTCATTAGAGAAACTCTGCTTCATTTGACTCCATCTGTAACCAGTTTGTTAATGCATCATTTATTGGCTTCCCTTCCTTTCTCTGTCTCACTTCTCTGCTCCTCAACTGGTACTTCCTGGGATCATCTCCCAAATAAACCACTTGCATTTGATTTCTTGTCTCAGGGTCTCCTTCTGAGGGAACCCCAAATTAGACAACATTCCACACAGAAAGGACAGCATGTACAAGAGTGTGAGAATGTAAGCATGGACATCTCACAACACATTTAAGACATTATCCAAATTATTTGAGAATCTGCTGCCTGGTCTTTCGACTGAAAGTGTAAAGAATTATCCAGAGCCTTAGAAATAAATGTGTACCATGTTTTAATGACCCCTCTTTTATTCTGGGAATTGCTGGAGTCCAGAAGAATAGCTGGGGATTGTTCATTTTCCCTGGAGCCCTCAGACCTACACAGGGCCCAGCACATAATGTGCACTCAATAAGGAATTTTAAAAAACACCGTACTGTTGATGGACTGATTTTTGGCGGTGCTGGGTCTTTGTTGTTGTGCGTGGGCTTTCTCTGGTTGCAGTGAATGGGGGCTATTCTCTAGGTGTGACATATGGGCTTCTCATTGCAGTGGCTTCTCTTGTGGAAGCACAGACTCTACGCATGCAGGCTTCAGTAATTGCAGCTTGGAGGATCCAGAGCGCGGGCTCAGTAGTTGTGGCACATGGGCTTAGTTGCTCTGCAGCATATAGGAGCTTCCCAGACCAGGGATCAAACCCACATCCCCTGCATCGGCAGGTGGATTCTTAACCACTAGACCATCAGGGGAGTCCAATAAATATTTTTTGAAGTCATGATTTTATTGTGTTGAAATTGGGGTTTTGCAAAATTCCAGTGCTTAGTATACAATACCCATCTGATAAATACTTTTTGAACAGAACTGACACTTGACAGCCAAAAAAAAAAAAAAAAAAAAAACCTTTGAGAGGCATTGTGCCATCTAGTGGTGACTTTGAGGAGGGGGACTTTGTAGGCACTGGTTGTGTGCACTAGACTCAGGAACTTTGATTTTAGTTAGCATGCAAAGTTGTAAACTGAGTTCTTTCTAAGAACAAAACAATAGAAATAGTTAAATGTCCACAACAAGGGAATAATAAATGAGGCAATATCATTTCCATAAAACATTACGCAGTGATTAAAATGAATTAACTCGATCTATCTGCATCTACATAGAAATTTCTCCAAGACTTGCTATTCAAGTGATAAACTGAAGTCACAGAAAATACATGTAATATGATGTCACCATGTCAAAAAAAACAAAACTCACCAAAATATACCCCATATCTTTGCTTGTTTGATTGGGTGGGGTGGTGAGATGATTTTTAAGTCCTTTCCAGTTCTGAGATTCAAGACAAGTCAAAGTTTATAGTTCCTTTTAAAAACATACTGCTTTGACCTATCATATAAGAAAACTGTAAAACTTTATGGAGGAACATAAAAGAGGACCTGTATAAATGGAGACACATGCCAGCTTCCTCGACTGATAGAGTCAACACTGCAAAGATATAATTTTTTTTTTCAAAATTAATATAAACTTAAAAACAACAGTGATAACAAAACCAAAATCTCAATGCACTTTTGATAGAGAGGACTTGAGAAAAGTTTTAAAGTTCATCTTCAAGGTCAAATGTATAAGAAGAGGCAGAAAATATTTGAAAATAAAATATGCATTGTAAAGTTAGAATAATTAGAATTGTATACTAGTGCCAGAACAGATGGCCAAAGGAACAAAGAGAAAGTCCAGAAACAGATGCAGGTATTTATGAAGTCTATGGGGTCGCACAGAGTTGGACACGACTGAAGTGACTTAGCAGCAGCAGCAGCAGTATGTATCAAAAGTAACACCTCAACTGAGTCAGGAAAGGATGGGCTATTCAGAACTGTTGGGACCACAGTTACCTTGGTGGTCCTTACCACAAGAAGGGCATATGCACGTGTCTTGTAAAAGCTCCACGGGCCTAATCATACAGAAAATATCTTAGGCTCTATTATACTACATTCTATAAATGGGCAGCCAACTGGTTTCTGCTTAACATCTACGAGCAGGAAAACACACAAATGGAGGAAGAGGTTATCAGTGTGGTTATCCAAATAAAAAGTTATGTTTCTTGCTTAATTCTCATATCTGAGTCAATTTTCAGACCCAGGCCATGGAACCCATTGACTGAAGGAGGTGGCTAGGTCCCTAGGAAGAAGGACCCTGCAACACTGAGACAAGTATACTGGGGAAAGAGGAACACCCAGATATTTCTCAGAATTTGAAAGGATCTTGTTACCCAGAAATATAAAGTACTCCCATGGCTCCTCTGTAAGAAAGGGGACTGAGTGTCAGGTAATGAGCAGAGTCCTTGATAACACAGAGCTTACAATGGGTCCCTGGGCCTTCAGACCCACCCATTTCCCCAAACTCTTGAATTCATAATTGGGAATATAAATCGGGCAGTTGGCACAAGCCTGCACATTAGGTTCTTGGCCTTTAGTTCTCATGTTCTCAAAGTGAACACCTTTGAAACAATCCCTTCTCTATTAAGTTGAAAAAATAAATTAAAACCAATATTTCATCCAAGGGTATGTGGAGGTGATGGTGGAATTAATGCTACCATGAACAACCTAAAGGATGCAGGAATGGTCGCCCCTTAAATGGTCATGTTTCCATTTAGTTTGCCTGCCAACCCCCTTCAGAAACCAGGAGGATGGCTTACAAACTACTGCAGACCTAACCATGTAGGAGCCCTGATCACAGCCATTGTGTCAGCTCTGCGACCCATCATAATACAGAACCTGGACTACTTGGGCATCCCCCAGAACACCACACCTGTTTCACTGATGACATGATGCTAATCAGGCAGAATGAGCAAGAGGTGGCTAGTATATTGGAAACGTTGGTAAGAAACATGCTCTTCAGAGGGTGGGTGGTAAATCTGTGAAGATTCAGGGAACTGCCACTTCAGTTTTCAGGGAACCAGTGGTCAGAGATACGCCAACATAGTTCCTTCAAAGCAAAAGGCAAACTATAAAATACAGGCCAGCAAGATAAAAGAAAAAAATTATTTTAAAATGCTCTAAAAGTGATACCTAAAAATAGTGCTTCTATCCTTTAAGATGTTCTTCACTGTGCATAGAATATAACAGACTACATTTGGAATTAAAGTATCATATCACTATCTGGTATCTTGCTTATTTACTTGTTCACTTGCTTGTCCCTTTCTTCACTGTGACATAAGCGCCATGAAAGTAGGGTCTCTGTCTTGTTCTCTGTATCCCTGGTACTTAGAATGCACTTGGTGCTAAGTGAGTGGAATGAATAAAGTCTACCATACACATCACTTTGTAGCCAGCTATTTTCAACTAACTTCCAGATTGCTGCAGATTATCCCTCATCTTCCCTAAAACGTGCCATGTGAAAGCAGACAGTTCTCACACTCCGAAGACTACTTCTACCAGTGCAACTTCTGAACTAAGAAACCTTAGCGTTTTGGTAGCCTTCGAATCACTTTCCTTTCGGCCAGCACAGCAGGCCGAATCTACAGCGGGCACACCCTGGCCTGGATCACGCTAGTGATGTTCCTAGGCAAGCAGCCTAGCCCACAGTCACGTCCCTCCTCCAGCCACGCGGGGGCACTAGAGCGCCATAGTTCACACGGGACCCCGGCCCTCTGGGAGGACGAACCTGGGCGGGTGTGTTGCCTGCCCGGTGTGGGCGGAGCAAAAGGCGTCGCGGTCCTTGCCGAGGGCAGGAAGTGAAGAGGCCGGGCTTCTCTGGCGGGGTGTGCGCGTGCGCGTAGGTCGGGTCGGAGGACTCTTCGCTTTTGCTACTGCTGGGGTCTGTCCTGGTGGGGACGCCTTTGCCGTAGAGTGGGCCGGGCCCCGGGGAGGGGACAGAGTACTGGAGTTGGGGCGGAGAGAGCTTTGAGGGGCGCTGGGGTGCGAAGCGAGGACCCTGTGGACCCGGCGGGATGGGGATGGCGAGGCCTGGGGTGGGGGAGGGACGACAGGGCGCCCGGGCGGGAATCGAGGGGGCGGCGTGTGGAGTCGGGGAAGAGGGGCGAGGGGGACAGGAGGACTGGAGGACGTGGGAGTAAAGCCTCCTTCTCCCGCCCGGTCCCCTCTTGGTGTGAATTGCAGGGACTCCAGGGCGCTACCGTGCAGCGCGGGAGTTGCAAATAGACAGGTGGCTGCATCTTCCGGCAAGATAACCTCCCTCTCCCAGCCTTCTCGTTTCGGGGACCCTTTTTTAAAGTTGTGTTTCTAATTAACGTAGTATCATGTGCCTCATAGTGACACCTTCTCCCGTGGAAAACCGATTCCAGCCGGTTTAGGCATCTTGAGACTCAAACCTCTTTTACTTCCTCATTCTTAAAAGTAGAGAAGAGTTTCCCTACCTATCCCAGTGAAACATAGGAAATTCCCTGTCTGAACAGCTGTAGGGTATTAAGACAATTTCTTCATGAACTAGTCTACAAAATTCACTTTTTGTGCTCTTTAAATAATGTCTCTTGCTTGTGTAAAGTGGAACAGTTACAATGTGCATGAGAAATTTTAGTCCAGGGAAATGAAAATACTTCATTGAGAATTCAGGGATTAATCAGCTGTAGTGATTCCACCCAATGCAACCAAACCTTCACTAAAAGGATTTGGGTTCATATCCATCATTCTCAGCTGTGGTGAAAGGGTGTAGTCTGACATTTGGAAGCCTAAGAACCAAGTCTGTTGCCTTCCAATTTATTATTATTTTTTTAAGCCTTCCATCATGTGTGTACTTTGCTTGAATGATTATTTTAAAGTACATGTCCTATTTTTGCCGATCTGACAGCTGTTGCCATAGAAACTAGAGAAGAAATAGTCATTTTCAGCAGAGTTGTTAAAACTGTCTTCTAGGCTTCAGCTGTGAATGCCAGTGAGGGCTGTACTTGCTCATTCTGAGATGGTACTTAAAGAATTAAGGATCTGAAATGTTCTTAGAGGCTAACAATCCAGATTGTTTAATTTTCTCACATCATTAATTTAGTAATCCTAGACGTTTGCCAGCTATGTTTGTTGACCTGCTGCAGTTCTTTGAAGAGGATATGTAAGCCCGGATTCTTCTGCTCTGTGTGGGCTAGTCACTGGCTCTTTGAAAATTTATAAATAGATTTCTTCTCCCATTCTTTACCCTTTCTTAAGGATAAAGCAGGGATTACAAACTATCAGGCACTATTTCTGTTCTAAGTGACACTTGTCGGTGATATAAATGATAATGTTTTTGCTTGTATGTGTAATAGGTATGGTGCGGGGCTTCTGCTTATACCTTCTGTGTCAGTAGAACACTTTACATTTCACAGAAGTCGAGAGTGATGAGCAGGAGTTTGCTTGACATGTGAGCAGAGCTAAGCAGTGTAAATAGATGTGCGCACACAGAGATGAGAGGTGTTTTTTTTTTTTTCCTGCTGAGAGGAGTAAGTAAATCCATGGGTCTGGAACTTAGGAGTTGGTGAAGAAAGGGTGGGGAAGGTGCCTGGAGAAATAGTGGGAAGTGGTAATTTGCAGGGTTTAGTCTACAGTATGTAGGAGTTTATTGAAGTGCATAGAAACCAATGAAAATTACAAATACAGTTGGCTTTATTGGCTTGGGGCTTACAGCAATAGTCACACATTCTGTAAAAATGTAGATAGCACAGAAATACAGAAGATGGAAATGCTGAATCCTTACAACCGTCATCCTGCCACTCCAAATAACCACTGTGAATGCTTTGGTGTATATTCCTTTAGATTTATTTATATTTGTGTATACTGCCATATTTTAAGCATTGCTATTTTTGCAAATTAGGTAGAGATTTTGGTCTGGTTTGTTTTCTGTGGTGTCCCTAGCATTCAGAAAGGTATGTGGTATGGCATGTAGCAGGCACTTATTAAATATTTAATGTATGAATGAATAATAAATAATTCAGAGGTCAGAATCAAAAGGGACAAACATGGCAGTCTAGGCCTATGCCCCAAATTTAGGCTGTAGAGTGCACTTGGTAAGTGACTGAAACTGGTCTCCTAGAATAATGAAAAGAGTGTGTTGTTTTTGCAGTTTTGACTTTTGATAGAAGACATTCTATATATAAACCTTCAGTACACTTTCTTATTTGAAATCTTAAATTTTTTTTTTCTGCATCTGCCCAAATGTTGTGCATAATAATTGCCTTCCTGAACTATTTTGCTACTCATGGATATATTTTCTTTTTTAAAATTCATACAGTGTATGGCACTTAATAAAAGGCCATATTTTACTGTCCTTTAATAGTCTTACTAAAGTACTTCCCCCCCCCCCCCCCCCCCCCTGTCACCACGCCCCAACTAGATTACAACTTCTGTGAGGTCAGGGATTGAATTTTATGCTGTGTCCGCAACTCACATACCACCTAGCCAATGAAGAATCTTCCTAGCTACCCAAATACTAATTTTAAAATGATTTCCAGGCCTGAAATATTTTACCACTTTTCAGCTAGGTTCAAAGGAGAAGAAAACTAGAAAATATCTTGTTATTAGTCTTAAACTATTATATACAATATCAACTTCGACTCTACTGATTTAGAATTGGTAGTAATTCAAAAAGGGTTAACTAGAAGTTAATGCTTGCTTAGCATGCTCTTTATTCAGATTATACATTAATAATGCAAGGGCAGAATGTATAAAGTATGTAAAAATGTTGAGCAGTATTCAAATAGTTTGATATATAGAAAATACTCTTTATGAAAATTGATGTTCTGAAGCATCTTTCTAGATAATAGTATATTAACCTAGACTGAATTGTTGTTGACTTTTTTGTGGCTGTTTTGGATCTTCCTTCTTTTCTTCTAGATTTATGTATTTTTACCTTCAACTTTTATTGGGCTTCCCCAGTGACTCAGCTGGTAAAGAACCTGCCTGCCAGTGCAGAAGATGCAATTTTTTTTTATTTATTTTTTTTCATTTATTTTTGTTAGTTGGAGGCTAATTACTTTACAATATTGTAGTGGTTTTTGCCATACATTGACATGAATCAGCCATGGATTTACATGTATTCCCCATATTTATTATGAAGATTTTGAAACACTAAAGAAAATTGAAAAAAAACATTTAATGGCACATATATAACCACCACTTTACACAAAGATTGCTGCCATTTTTAGTATATCGGCTTTATGTCCTTTGTGTATGTATGTAGGTACTTTTCTTATAAAATTTGAAAGTTTCATTCATCATGAAGAGAGTGTTCAGCAAGTATTTCAGGTATAAGATACCTCCATAACCACATCTTTATCAACTAAGAAAATAAGCAATACTTACCTAAAGGAACCTAAAAGCAAATTCATATTCAGTTTATCCCAGTAGTTCCAATTGTCTTCTAAGGCATTTTTTCTTTCAAAGTAGGATTTAATCAAAGTTTACACATTGTGTTTGGTTGTCTCTTTTTAGTATCTTTTAAAAAATATCTTAATGTATAGTTTATCCACAGTAATTTGGACATATTTCAACTGTGCATATGTTTGGACTTAGTGTATATTTATGAAATCAGCAACACAGTCACAATAGTGAGCCCTTTAATTGTCCCCCATAGTTTGTAATTCCTCCTCTTGCCCCTCTTTAACTCTCCATTTTCTGATTTCTCTGTAACTATAAATTAGTCTGCATTTTCTACAGTTAATATTATATAGCTGTAATCATAGAGTATGTTTTTTGGAGGGAGAGTAGTGTTTTTTTCCTGTGTATGGTTCTGGCTTCTTTCACTTGCTAGTATGTAGAAATAAAATTGTTTTTGTGTATTGCTCTTGTATTCTGCCACCTTAAGCTCATTCTAATAGTTTGTTTTTGTTTTTTTTTTTTGGTTTGGTTTGATTTGTAGATTTCTTTGGATATTTTGGGTAGACAGTCATGTTATCTAGGAATAAAGATGATCTATATTTCTTATCTGGATGCCATTTATTTATTTAGTTATGTATGTTTTCACTCAATTCAATCACACTCACCGACATCTCCAGTATAATGTTGAATAGAAGTGGTGGGAGTGGACATTTTTTCCTTGGTCCTGGTCTTAGGAGGAAAGTATGTTCTTTCACCAGCAAACATACTGTTGGATATAGGTACCTGTAAATTTCCTAGTTTACTGAGTTTTTTAAAGGTTGGTTGTTGACTTTTTTGTGGCTGTCTTGGATCTTCCTTCTTTTCTTCTAGTTGCAGTGTGTGGGCGGCCATTGCAGTGGCTTCTTTTGTTGCAGATCACGGGCTCTAGGGCATGCAAGCTTCAGTATTTGCGCTCCCAGGCTCTGGAGCACAGGCTCAGTAGTTGTGGCACACAGGCGTTGTTGTTCCTTGGCGTGTGGGATCCTTCTGGGTAAGGTATTGAACCTGTGTCTCCTGTGTTGGCAGATGAATTCCTTATCACTGAGCCACCAGGGAAGCCCCTGGGTGTTAGATTTTATCAAGTGCGTGTCTTTTGAGATGATCATGTGGTGTTTTTTCAGTTAGGGTGAATTACTTTGATGTATGAATTTTTATTCAGCCTCACATTCCTGGGACAAATGTCACTTGGTCATGATGTACTGTCTTTTAATATATTGTTGAGTTAGATTTCCTAAAATATTGAGAATTTTTGTATCTATACTCATGAGGGTTATTATTTTGTAGTCTTTTTGTAATTATCCTTTTTTCTGTCTTTGTTATCAGGTGATGCTGGTCTTGAGGAATGGATTGCAAACTATTCCCTTTTAATTTCCTGAAAGAGTTTATATAGAATTGTTGTTTCTTCTTTAAATGTTTAGTAGAATTCCCCAGTGAAGCCTTTTGGTTCTGGAACTTTTTTTGTTGGAAGGTTTTCAACTACAAATTCAATTTAAAGATCGTGTATAAGTTTCTTTATGTTATTTATTTATTCTTGGGTGAGCTCTGGTTATTTGTGTTTCTCAAGGAATGTGTCCATTTAATCTAAGGTGTCAAATTTAAGATTTTCTCTTTTATTGGTTTGAAGGAATTTTATATTCCTTGCAGTAGTTTTCTCTGTGTTGTCAATGTGTGTGATTTGTTAAAGTTCTTGATTTGCAAGTTTACAATTTTCATCAAATTTGAAAAATTGTCATTCAGTCAGTTCAGTCGCTCAGTTCTGCCCGACTCTTTGCGACCCCATGGACTGCAGCTCACCAGGCCTCCCTGTCCACCACCAACTCCCGAAATATACTCAAACTCATGTGCATTGAGTCGGTGATGCCATCCAACCATCTCATCCTCTGTCGTCCCCTTCTCCTCCCACCTTCAATCTTTCCCAGCATCACTGTCTTTTCAAATGAGTCAGCTCTTCGCATGAGGTGGCCAAAGTATTGGAGTTTCAGCTTCAGCATCAGACCTTCCAATGAACACCCAGGACTGATCTCCTTCAGGATGGACTGGTTGGATCTCCTTGCAGTCCAAGGGACTCTCAAGAGTCTTCTCCAACACCACAGTTCAAATGCATCAATCTTTCAGCGCTCAGCTTTCTTTATAGTCCAACTCTCACATCCAGACGTGACTACTGGAAAAACCATAGCCTTGACTAGACAGATGTTTGTTGGCAAAGTAATGTCTCTGCTTTTTAATATGCTACCTACATTGGTCATAACTTTTCTTCCATGGAGCAAGCATCTTTTAATTTCATGGCTGCAGTCACCATCTGCAGTGAGTTTGGAGCCCCCAGAAATAAAGTCTGTCACCGTTTCCACTGTTTCCCCATCTATTTGCCATGAAGTGATGGGACTGGATGTCATGATCTTAGATTTCTGAATGTTAAGTTTTAAGCCAACTTTTTCACTCTCCTCTCACTTTCATCAAGAGGCTCTTTAGTTCTTCTTCACTTTCTTCCATAAGGGTGGTGTCATCTGCATATCTGAGGTTATTGATATTTCTCCCAGCAATCTTGATTCCAGCTTGTGCTTCTTCCAGCCCAGTGTTTCTCATGATGTACTCTGCATAGAAGTTAAATAAGCAGGGTGACAATATACAGCCTTGACGTACTCCTTTTCCTATTTGGAACCAGTCTGTTCTTCCATGTCCAGTTCTAACTGTTGCTTCCTGACCTGCATACAGGTTTCTCAGGAGGCAGGTCAGGTGGTCTTGTATTCCCATCTCTTTAAGAATTTTCCATCGTTTGTTGTGATCCACACAAAGGCTTTGACATAGTCAATAAAGCAGAAATAGATGTTTCTCTGGAACTCTCTTGCTTTTTCAATGATCCAGCAGATGTTGGCAATTTGATCTCTGGTTCCTCTGCCTTTTCTAAAACCAGCTTAAACATCTGGAAGTTCATGGTTCACGTATTGCTGAAGCCTGGCTTGGAAAATTTTAAGCATTACTAGCGTGTGAGATGAGTGCAATTGTGTGGTAGAGTGAGCATTCTTTGGCATTGCCTTTCTTTGAGATTGGAATAAAAACTGACCTTTTCCAGTCCTGTGTCCACTGCTGAGTTTTCCAAATTTGCTGGCATATTGAGTGCAGCACTTTAAAAGGATCATCTTTCGGGATTTGAAATAGCTCAATTGGAATTCCATCACCTCCACTAGCTTTGTTCGTAGTGATGCTTCCTAAGGCCCACTTGATTTCACATTCCAGGATGTCTGGCTCTAGGTGAGTGATCACGTCATCATGATTATCTGGGTCATGAAGATCTTTTTTGCATAGTTCTTCTGTGTATTCTTGCCACCTCTTCTTAATATCTTCTGCTTCTGTTAAGTCCCTACCATTTCTGTCCTTTATGGAGCCCATCTTTGCATGAAATGTTCCCTTGGTATCTCTAATTTTCTTGAAGAGATCTCTAGTCTTTCCCATTCTATTGTTTTCCTCTGTTTCTTTGCATTGATCAGTGAGGAAGGCTTTCTTATCTCTCCTTGCTATTCTTTGGAACTCTGCATTCAAATAGGTATATCTTTCCTTTTCTCTTTTGCTTTTCTCTTCCCTTCTTTTCTCAGCTATTTGTAAGGCCTCCTCAGACAGCCATTTTGCTTTTTTGCATTTCTTTTTTGGGGATGGTCTTGATTCCTGTCTCCTGTACAGTGTCACAACCTCCGTCCATAGTTCATCAGGCTCTCTGTCTATCAGATCTAGTCCCTTAAATCTATATCTCATTTCCACTGTATAGTCATAAGGGATTTGATTTAGGTCATACCTGAATGGTGTAGTGGTTTTCTCCACTTTCTTCAATTTCAGTCCGAATTTGTCAATAAGGAATTCATGATCTGAGCCACAGTCAGCCCCTGGTCTTGTTTTCGCTGACTGTATAGAGCTTCTCCATCTTTGGCTGCAAAGAATATAATCAGTCTGATTTCGATGTTGACCATCTGGGGATGTCCATGTGTAGAGTCTTCTCTTGTGTTGTTGGAAGAGGGTGTTTGCTATGACCAGTGCATTCTCTTGGCAGAACTCTATTAGCCTTTGCCCTGCTTCATTCCGTACTCCAAGGCCAAATTTACCTGTTATTCCAGGTGTTTCTTGACTTCCTGCTTTTGCATTCCAGTCCCCTATAATGAAAAGGACATCTTTTTTGGATGTTAGTTCTAGAAGGTCTTGTAGGTCTTCATAGAACTGTTCAGCTTCTTCAGGATTACTGGTCAGGGCATAGACTTGAATTACCGTGATATTGAATGGCTTGCCTTGAAAATGAACAGAGATCGTTTTGTCATTTTTGAAATTACAGCCAAGTACTGCATTTTGGACTCTTTTGTTGGCCATGATGGCTACTCCATTTCTTCTAAGGGATTCTTGCCCACAGTAGTAGATATAATGGTCATCTGAGTTAAATTCATCCATTCTAGTCCATCTTAGTTCGCGGATTCCTAGAATGTCGATGTTCACTCTCGTCATCTCCTGTTTGACCACTTCCAACTTGCCTTGATTCATGGACCTAACATTCCAGGTTCCTATGCAATATTGCTCTTTATAGCATCGAACCTTGCTTCTATCACCAGTCCCATCCACAGCTGGGTGGTGTTTTTGCTTTGGCTCCATCCCTTCATTCTTTCTGGAGTTATTTATCCACTGATCTCTAGTAGCATATGGGCCACCTACCGACCTGGGGAGTTCATCTTTCAGTGTCCTATCTTTTTGCCTTTTCGTATTGTTCATGGGGTTCTCAAGGCAAGAACACTGAAGTGGTTTGCCATTCCCTTCTCCAGTGGACCACATTCTGTCATTATTCCATTTAATGCTCTTTGATCTGGTTACTGCCAATTGCTGAAACCTCCCCTGGTGGCTCAGCTGGTAAAGAATCTGCCTGCAATGTGGGAGACCTAGGTTCAATCCCTGGGTTGGGAAGATTCCCCTGAAGAATGGAACGGCTGCCAATTCCAGTATTCTGGCCTGGAGAATTCCATGGGCTATGTACAGTCCATGGAGTCGCAAAGAGCTGGACATGACTGAGCGACATTCACTTTCTTACTTTCAGTCCTGTTTTTGTTTAATCTATTTCTTATTACCCAAATAATTTAGCTGTTAAAATAAAAATAGACTTCTTTCAACTAAAATTTAAAAAATGAAAAGAAGAAAAAAGTCCAGATTTGTTGGACATTGAAAGTACATGTTGCTGAGTTAAAAAAAGTTAGTAAAACCTCTTTGGTTTTTGTTGTTAAGAGAATTTGCTGCATGAGTGGTGAGTAGAAACCCAAGGTAATTTGGTTGGAGATGTGTTGAAGGAAGAACAACTTTTCAATGTGTTATATTTCCAGTATGGTAATAAATATTTTGCTGGGATTATTTATAGTTTATATTTTGTGTTCCAGATAATCAAGTAAAACAACGATGAGCTTCATCTATGGACTGCAGTCTGCTGCTAGAAACTGTTTTTTCTTCCGATTTAATTTACTGACCAATTGGAGAAAATGTAACACACAAGCTGTAACCTCACGGGACTTTCATCAAGTGAAAATTAACCATATAGTAAATAAATCTCCGGGCCTGGGAGTAAATCACATTGATAGATGGACTCCTCTGCCTGAAAACTTTCTCTTCTATAGGACTTTAAATACCAAAAGAAAAGACTGCCTTTTGAGCACCAGAAGTAAGGAAATTTGGATGATTAGCCGAAAATACACTGCATGGACTGACTCTTTTTCAAGACAGCTGCTGATGAAAGACGTTCCCATAGTTCCTGCTCATGCAGTGTTGCATCCCCTGAACTGTTTACCCCCAAGAGACATCAGGAGTTTCCACACTTCTCCACGGTGCCAAGCTGCTCCTGTTCCTCTGTTGTTGATGATTCTTAAGCCAGTGCAGAAGCTGCTTGCAATCATTGTGGGCAGGTAAAATGCTTTTTAAAATGTAAGCTTTTATATTAAAAGTTTGTAAAACTGTACTTTTAAAGAAAAATTGATAGATTTCCCTCCCATGATTAGCTCAGAAGTTCAGTTTCTAAATAGTTGGCATATGTATGTATATATGCCTTAATAATCTTGAAATCACTTGCTGCATATATAATACAGAAATGTTATCTGTAAAAATTATTCTTATATATCTTATCTAGACACTATTTTAAAGATCTTATAATTACAAAAATCAGAAATGTTTGTTACAGTTCATGTGTAGGAACCGTACTTAAAAACATTCCTTTTTAGTTCATGAAATTTGAGGCAATGAATCATGAAACTGAAAAACTTTGCTACTTTAAGAAAGAACTCCTAGCCAAATTAACTCTTAATTAGTATTTGTTTATTTTTCTATTCTAGTTCCAACAAATCTTTATTTTCTCTTGGTGATCCTTTATAGCACTTAATGTTTTTAAAGCTAAGTAATACTTTGTATTTAACTTAAAACTCTTCCCTCATAATTAATCTTGTTTTCTCTTATTTGCTCCATGAAGATTGAAGAAAGGTAAAGTTAAGCATTGTCTTCCTATAAAGTTATTTTATATTTGATAACTATGAAGTGCCTTCTAGCCTTTTTACTTCTGTAATAATCAACTCAGTTTTCTTTTTATCCAAAATCGAGAACTTGTACTCTAATTTATTGTGTTCTTTATGACTAGGCTTTGGCACTCAGAAAATATACAGTTAATTTAGTTCTCAATTTAAGTATGACTTCAAAGAAAGCCAGAGCTAGGCAGTAGTCAAAGAAGTAAAACCAGTTTTTATCCAGAACTTTTGCAATAGGAGAAAAGAGACCTCAGTATAGAACCAGAATCAGTTCTGAATACACCATGGGCTATGCAGGTAGTGTGGGGGTTGGTAGATGGAAAACTACAGAGAGGAAACATCAGGAGCCAGTAGAGATTCTACTCAATCTGATCTACCAGAGTTACTGCCTAAGACAGGTGAGAGCGATCAGATACTACCCAACCATGGTGCCTATCCATGGCCTGCTTAGGAATGCAATTGCATAGCAGGAGGTGAGCAGGGGCGAACAAGTGAAGCTTCATCTGTATTTAACAGCTGTTCCCCATCGCTTGCATTACTGCCTGAGCTTTGCCTCTTATCAGATCAGCAGCAGGATTAGATTCTCATAGAAGCATGAACCCTACTGTGATCTGGGCTTCTGAGGGATCTAGGTTGTGTGTTCCTTATGAGAATCACCCCCAAACCATTCCCCCACCACCACCCCAGGTCCATGGAAAAGTTGTCTTCCACAAAACCAGTCCCTGGTGCCAGAGGGTTGGGGACCACTGACCTGGGGGATGATGAATGATAAGTAACAGGTTAGATATCACAAGAGATCATATATGGAGGATGAGAGATTCTGACTTAACTGACCAGTGCAGAGGTGAACACAGCAGTCCCGAAGTCAAAACGTTCATGGGAGTCTAAGTAGAGTTTGGTCCAGGAGAGAATCTTTGTCACAACTCAGCCCAGGTTCTTGGGCTGATAGATCTTTTTCCTTCTTTCAAATTATTTATTTATTTTTAACTTTTTGTTATTACTGTTATAAATCACCTAAAATTTTATTTTAGGTTATGTTTTCATACATTTTTAAATAATAGTGTCATAAATTTTTAAATTGGAAATAAGTATACTTCATAGCTTGATCTAAGTCTTTTTAAGGTTGAAACACTTTAAGGGCCTTTTAGGTATATCACTTAGCAGGACTAAAATAACTTAAAGAAGTTGTTTTATAAAATAAATTTTGTCCAGAGAATGATGTATATATTTTAAATATTTGTTGTAATTTCACAGATGAACTCATGGGGGAGATTTTTTGTTCAAGTACTGAAAACATCATTGTTGTTTTAGTCGCTAAGCCGTGTCCAACTCTTTGCGACCCTGTGGATTGTAGCCGGCCAGGCCCCTATGTCCATGGGATTTCCCAGGCAAGAATACTGGAGTGGGTTGCCATTTCCTTCTCCAGGGGATCTTCCAAAACCAGGGATTGAATCTGGGTCTCCTGCTTTGGCAGGCAGATTCCTTACCACTGAGCCACCTGGGAAGCCACTGAAGACATTACTGGTTGTCAGAATGTCTGTGAATCCTAGAGGCAGCAGAGAGTGTTGTTGCCTGGTAGGGTTGGACCTCCCCTGACGTTCTCCACAAAATCTCTGATTTCTGTGTGTACAGTGCCTGTGCCCTTATTACACCTCTCCTTTGTCGTGTTCTCCGGAGCTTAGTGGAGTTTCTGCTGCTGAGCAATATTTGTTTCCAAAATCAGAGCTGAGATAGTTTCCGTTGCATCTGACTGAAGTACTGGCAGATTGTGCCAGATGTCTGACGTCTGATGAGCAGTGGGGGAGTTGTGGTTAAAGGTGAAGAGTTATTGTACCACAAGCCTTCAGTTGTTTATTTGGGCAATTCATCCCTATTATCACATTGCCTGCCTTCCCGATTTTCCTCTTATTAACTCTGTGACCTTGGGTAAGTTGCTTAACTTCTCTATGCCTCAATTTTCTCTTCTGTAACAGGGTTATTATGAAGATTAAATGAGATGACATGCATATAGCAATTAGAAGAGTACCTTGAATGTGCTAAATAGTCAATAAATGTGAACTAATGGTAGTTATAGTAAAACAGCTTCTCACTTAGCTCGTTTAAAATAACTGAAGAAGAAAATTCAAATGAGCATTAGATTTTTTAACTACAGCTCTGTATAATTGATTGCTTTTTTATCATTTGGCTAAGAATTTTACAAACTGGAAAAATCCCATCTATATAGAGAAATATAAAAATTCAAGCCTTTGATGACAAAATATTAGCATAAGCATTAAGTTTTGGTGGTATGTACTGATTTTGTTATCAGAACTTTGAATTTTTCTTTTTGCTCTAGGGGCATAAGAAAATGGTGGCAGGCACTTCCTCCTAACAAGAAGGAACTATTTAAAGAAAGTTTAAGGAAGAATAAATGGAAGCTCTTCCTTGGCTTGAGTAGTTTTGGATTGCTTTTTGTAGTGTTTTATTTTACACATCTGGAAGTGAGTCCAGTCACAGGAAGGAGCAAGCTACTGTTATTGGGGAAAGAACATTTCAGACTTTTATCAGAACTGGAATATGAAGCAGTAAGTAGAAAGACTCATTTTTTAATTAGATTGCTTGACATAATATTCAAAGCAGGAAAGTTTCTTAAACATGAACAATGCACTACTTTTTAATTTTAATCTCTGGTGGGGAATTAGCCTTTTTTCTAAAAAGTCTCAGACCTTTCATGCTTTGTATTCCTGCCATCTACATCACCTTTCCTCACAATCACCCAGCCAGCTCCTGCTCGTCAGATGTCACCTCAAATGTCACTTTCTCAGGAAAGCCTTCCTTGATTATCCTGACTGGGTTAAGCAGTGAGGCTGTGTTAGGCCCTAGGGGGTATCCTTCATAACAACACAGATTACATTATGAATCAGTCATTTGTAGCTTGATCACTGCTTGGCTGTATTGGGGCTAGGTGTCCTACTTTTATTTTCTCTTTGCATACTGTACTTTCCTTTTAAAAACACTTATCATGAGGGTAGAAGCATCGTAATTATTTGCATAATTATCTATTTGCTGATATGTCTCCCTGCTAGACTAACTCCAGGGGGTCAAAGAGCCTGTTTGTTCTGTTTATCATTTTATTTTAAGTACTGGCACAGTGTACAAAGTAGTGCTTACTATGTATTTTTTTTAACAAATAGATCTGTAATTTGAATTTTTGTATCTTGAAAATTAAGTAGAATAACATAGTTCCCCACCCCCTAAACATCAATTTGGGCAGTTTATTATGTATATATTTTCTTTTTCATTAAAAAAAATGTTATTCATTTATTGGCTTCCCTGGGCCTTCACTGCTGCATGAGGGCTTTCTCTAGTTGCGACAAGTGGGAGCTCTGTCCTAGTTGTAGTACGCAAGCTTCTCATTGAGGTGGCTTCTCTTGTTGTGGAGCACGGGCTTCAGTGGTTGCCGTGTGGGCTCAATAGTTGCAACTCCTGGCCTCTAGAGCATAGGCTTCAGGAGTTGTGGCCGTGGGCTTAGTTGCCTTGTAGTGTGTGAAATCTTTCCAGACCAGGGATCGAACCCATGTCCCCTGCATTGGCAGACAGACTCTCAACCACTGGGCCACCAGGTTGCCACAGTTTGTTATGTTCTTTAAAATAATTTTTTTAAGTTATATTCTTTGAGTACAAAATAAAGTTGGATTTCAGAAGCCTTAACTCCTTGGAAAGTATAGTAACTCAAGTAAGCCTCTTACACCCCTAGTGAGTTCCTTGAGGGCAGATCATCTTTCTGTCCCTCATGCTTAGCACACATATGGTATACAAACTTCATTTTATTGTTATTTGCTTTATTGCACTTTGCAGATACTGACTTTTTAAACTTTGGAGGTTTATGGCAACCTTGTGTCAAGCAAGTCTGTCGGCTCCCTTTTTCCAGCAGCATTTGCTCACTTCCTATTTGTGTCACTTTTCACTGATGCAGTATTTTGAGTCTTTTCATTATTATTTGTTAGGCAAAAGAGATGATGAGTCTCTCAAGGCCTAGATGATGCTTAGCATTTTTTTTAAGCTATAAAGTGTTCTCTAAGGTGTGTACATTGTTTTTTTTAGACATAATGCTATTGCACACAATAAACACTGGGAAACCAAAAATTCTTGTGACTCGCTTTATTGAGATATGCACTTTGTGGTGAATATCTCAGTAAAGATATTGAGAACTGGAACTGAACCCACAAAATCTCCAACGTGTGCTATATATGCTAAATTAATATTTGTTGAATTTATAGCCTCACTTGACAACTTTTCTGTGGTTAGATTTTTATATATCAAAAATATTTCTGTATTTTTATAATATTGACCTTCTGAGTTTGTCAGTGGAAAGTTACCGTAAAAAAGAAATAACAGATTTTTCACTAAAAAGATTGTTCGATTGTTCTTAACAAAGATAAGACCAATCTCTTCTATATAGGTTACACAGAGATTTGAGATGTTTCTTAGAATATTCTAGTCAGAAGCAAGTTTGAGAAAAGTGTTTTGTTAAGATTGAGAAAGGCCTAGTGTTAAATTAGTGTATGTTCTACCATTTATATCACTAAGTTTAAAAAAAATTACATACATGTACATATATTTTTTCCTTATTTTTAGCCTATGCATGTAATACCTGCTTGATATGAAAATTCAAGCACATGTTCTTATGGGATTATTATAAAGTACCATAATTACATATAATCTTGTTGTATCTACTTCAGTAGTGTTCTTTTAGACAGTTTACACTGGTGACTTGTGCTTTTAGAAAATACTATATAAAGATTTTAAAATTCGTATTCTGTAAAATCATGTTTTTAATGCATTATCAAGGTTACAGACTTCTTAATTCATATATGCAAGAAATTACACTTTTTATGGAAATTTAGTAGTTTTAGAACATCCTTAATTTTCAGATGGCTGTCTGAGGAACCTTGCAAATAGCTGAGGAAAGAAGAAAAGTGAAAGACATGGGAGAAAGGGAAAGATACATCATCTGAATGCAGAGTTCCAAAGAATAGCAAAGAGAGATAAGAAAGCCTTCCTCAGTGATCAGTGCAGAGAAATAGAGGAAAACAACAGAATGGGAAAGACTAGAGATCTCTTCAAGAAAATTAGAGATACCAAGGGAACATTTCATGCAAAGATGGGCACAATAAAGGACAAAAATGGTATGGACCTAACAGAAGCAGAAGATATTAAGAAGAGGTGGCAAGAATACACAGAAGAACTATACAAAAAAGATCTTCATGACACAGATAACCACGATGGTATGATCAGTCAGCTAGAGCCAGATATACTGGAGTCTGAGGTCAAGTGGGCCTTAGGAAGCACCACTACGAACAAAGCTAGTGGAAGTGATGGAATTCCAGTTGAGCTGTTTCAAATCCTAAAAGATGATGCTGTGAAAGTGCTGCACTGAGTATGCCAGCAAATTTGGAAAACTCAGCAGTGGACACAGGACTGGAAAAGGTCAGTTTTCATTCTAATCCAAAAGAAAGGCAATACCAAAGGATGGTCAAACTACCACACAATTGCACTATTTCACATGTTAGTGAAGTAATGCTCAAAATTCTCCAAGCCAGGCTTCAGCAATATGTGAACCAAGAACTTCCAGATGTTTAAGCTGGATTTAGAAAAGGCAGAGGAACCAGAGATCAAATTGCCAACATCCGCTGGATCATGGAAAAAGCAAGAGAGTTCCAGAAAAACATCTGCTTCATTGACTACTCTAAAGCCTTTGACTGTTTGTGAATCACAACAAACTGGAAAATTCTGAAAGAGATGGGGATGCCAGACCACCTTACCTGTCTCCTGAGAAATCTGTATGCAGGTCAAGAAGCAACAGTTAGAACTGGACATGGAAAAGCAGACTGGTTCCAAATTGGGAAAGGAGTTTGTCAAGGCTGTATATTGTCATCTGGCTTATTTAACTTCTATGCAGAGTACATCATGAGAAATTCTGGACTAGATGAAACACAAGCTGAAATCCAGATTGCTGGGAGAAATATCAGTAACTTAAGATATGCAGATGACACCACCCTTATGGCAGAAAGCAAAGAGGAACTAAAGAGTTTCTTGATGAAAGTGATAGAAGAGAGTGAAAAAGCCGACTTGAAACTCAACATTTAAAAAACTAAGATCATGGCATCCGGTCCCATCACTTCATGGCAAATAGATGGGGAAACAATGGAAACAGTGACAGACTTTACTTTCTTGGGCTCTAAAATCACTGCAGATGGTGACTGCAGCCATGAAATTAAAAGACACCTGCTCCTTAGCAGAAAAGCTGTGACCAACCTAGACAGCATATTAAAAAGCAGAGACATCACTTCACTGACTAAGGTCCATACAGTCAAAGCAATGAATTTTCCAGTAGCTGTGTATGGATGTGAGAGTTGGACCATAAAGAAAGCTAAGTGCCAAAGAACTGATGCTTTTGAACTGTGGCATTGGAGAAGACTCTTGAGACTCCCTTGGACTGCAAAGAGAGCAGACCAGTCACTTCTAAAGGAAATCAATCCTGAGTATTCATTTGAATGGGCTTCCCTGGTGGCTCAGAGGTTAAAGCGTCTGCCTCATTGGAAGGACTGATGCTGAAGCTGAAGCTCCAATACTTTGGTTACCTGATGCGAAGAGCCGACTCACTGGAAAAGACCTGATAATGGGAAAGATGGAAGGCAGGAGGAAAAGGGGACTACAGAGGATGAGATGGTTGGATGGTAGCACCGACTCAATGGACATGATTTTGAGCAAGCTCCGGGAGGTTGTGAAGGACAGGGAAGCCTGGTATGCTGCAGTTTGTGGGGTCACAGCGTCAGAGATGACTGAGCGACTGGAAGAGCAAAATTTTTCAAAGTATTCTTGAAAGAATCTCTCATGAACATAGCTTCCAAAAAGATGTCTTTGTATGGTGGCTAGTCTTAACACAGTAAAAAGAAAATGATATGCTCATTAGTTCTACAGTTTCAGTAATTTCCTTTCAGTCTGTGTGAATAAGACACTTTAAAATTAATGAACTATTGTCCTTTTTCTGGTAGAAGTTTAGCTTTCTTATTAAGCATAGGGTGTTTTTCTATTCAGTATGTTATGAAAGTTTTTATTAATTTTTATTGGAGTATAGTTGCTTTACAGTGTTGAGTTAGTTTCTGCTATACAGTAATTTCTTTTGTATTTTGCTTTCTTATTTAAAATCTTTATGTTCTCTAGGAAATGTTTTGTTTTCTAAAATATTTAGGAAAGTTGAAATAATATTTAAGCATTTTACTTGTTTATAAGCTAATAGAAAAGATGAATGAAATTTTTATTTCAACCAATTTATAGGAAAAATCTTAGGTTATTAGAATTTACTCCATTTGTGAGAAGCCAAATTTTTGCCTTTGCATAAAAAATTCAAATTTGAAAAAGTTGAGTATTTAATATATGCAGAATTTTCCATAATTAAAAATTAAAGTATTCAACAGCATAGTGCCATATAAATCACTCCTTAAAGCAGTATAAAGGCTTCCCTGGTGGCTCAGTGGTAAAGAATCCAGCTGCCATTGCAGGAGATGAGGGTTCCATCTCTGGGTTGAAAAGACCTCCTGGAGAAGGAAATGACAACCCGCTCCAGTGTTTTTGCCTGGAAAATCCTATGGACGGAGGAGCCTGATGGGCTACAATCCATGGGGTCACCAAGAGTCAGACACAACTTAGTGACTAAACAACAACAATAAAAGCAATATAAACATTTTGTAGAGTTAACACTCTCTTAGAGACTACTTTTTAATCTTTCAGTGGATGGAAGAATTTAAAAATGATATGCTAACTGAGAAAGATGCGCGATATGTGGCTGTTAAAGCAGTGGTTCATCATTTAATTGAATGCAATCAAGATATTCCAGGGATCTCTGAGATCAATTGGATTATTCATGTGGTTGATTCCCCAGATATAAATGCCTTTGTACTTCCAGTAAGTAAATATTGCCCAGTCTAATTTCTAATTTTTAATTGTTAAATTTAATGTCCTTTTTTTTTATGGTGTTCTCATTGCTTACATTATTTTCATTATGGTGCAGAATGGACAAGTGTTTGTCTTCACTGGACTTTTAAATAGTGTGACTGATATTCATCAGCTTTCCTTCCTTCTGGGCCATGAAATAGCACATGCAGTACTTGAGCATGCTGTAAGTATCTAAAATGAATGTTCAGTTATTGAAGTTAGTTAGCAAGTTAAATCTTTTAGAGAACTGAATCTTTTCAGTTTTTTTAAATTGATGGAATTTTAGTTTTTAGTAATTGACTTATTCTGTTGCCTGAAAAAGTATGATTGGCTAATTTTGAGAATTTCTATGGTCTTTAGTATTTGATTCTGAATAATTAGTGTTTCTCTTAAATACTGTTTTTATCACCTATCTTTTTTGGTAAGATGTAATTATTCTCAACCTCTAATTATTTCAAATTAGATATTAAACTTTCCATAATTATTAACATACTTATAATCTAGTCAGAAAATTAACTGTAGGGAAGTGATATTACTATCTAAGTGGTAAATCAGTTTTCTTCCTTTTTTTATTCATTCTCAGAGAATAACTTAGAGCATCTTGGAAAATGTCTAGAATGATATGCTGTATATAATGAATGCAGAGTAATAATAATGATACCTTGCCATTTTACAGTTTACTGAGCTTTTTAATATATACCTTCTCATTAATAATTTTAATACTGTCCTCATGAGGTAGGTATTTAATATCCTTATGTTATATACAAGGGCACTAATGTTTAAAAAGACCTTGAATACTAATACTAATTATTAATTAAATACTAATCTGACAGCCTGGCAGAATTTGAACTTTAATCAAGGCTTTCTGTTTGCAGGTCTAGCACTGCTTTCTTTTACCACAGTTACCTGGCTGTTTTCAGGTTGATTTATCATAGAATTTAGGTTGATTAATGCTCTTGTGAATATACAGATCTGTTTGACTTGGTATGAATCTAGAAAAATAATATATTTATTTACTCATTTTTATTTTGATGCACTAAAAACACGCATGGCTCATTCGTCCGCATGAGTAGAAAAAGGTATATTTTCTAATTGAAAACACGAAGGTAAATAGTGAAAGGATTGTAAAATGCTGCATCAGAAATGCAAGTAATATTAACTTCAAGTGGAAAAGATAATGTTATTAATCCTTCTAAAAGTCAATTCAAATTCTGTCTTTTCCTTAGAGTATTAATAAGATGAGGTAGGCCAAAGTTGTGCTCTTCTGGAGTGCAAATAGTAATTATCACCTTTATTTCTTCTGAGTTATAGGGAAATTAAAAAATTTTTTTTTCCTTAAACAGATACATACAAGAATCAATCTAAGCAGTTGAAATGCATTATATCTTTCTAGAAATGGTTTCATAACTGCAAAATCAATTATGGTCATTTTTAGCTTTTAAAAGGTATTCATTTCAGTACATTAATTTTCTTGGATCTAGATTGATGTGTTATTGAGCATAATGTTGTCATCTCTGTCTCTGCAAGAACAACAATTAGATGAGACATAAAAAGCAAATATCAGGCTCAAAAATAGGAAATAGTTATTAATATTTCTTTGTTAGGCATCTTAGCCATTGTCTATACTGTGTTTTCTCTTTTTCAGGAGTCTCCAGTTTTATTTGATCTAGCCTTTTATCTTGTTTTTGTTATTCCACAAATATGGATTTTTAAATTTTTATTAGTTTTCTAAGATTATGTAATAGCAATTATATTCTTTGGTAATTACAAGGATTTTCTCTTCTATAATGACTTCATCACTTGGAGTTGTATTCTTTAGTGCTAAAATAATTCCATAATTGTTTTTCATGACTCTCAGTTCTTATAATGAAGCAAAAATTGCTTTGTGAGGGCAGATTATGTTAAGAAGTATTCTAGGTGATTATTTTTAGTTGTCAGCCGTGTTTCATACACTCAAGTAATGTTTCCTGTATTGTCAGTGTCAGCATGACAGTAACATTTATTAATCAACAATAGTGGGGCACGGTGAACAGTCCAGTGCATCAAACTTATATTTAGATATTGCTATTCAAAACAACCACTTTAGAACTTTTTTTTGGTTACTGCTATAAGTAAATACAAAAAAACCATATAACTAAATTTCCTGGTGGGAAATACCAGACTGATAAAATTTCAAACTTGCTTGACTTTTCGTATATTAGGTCGTGAACTCAAAAGATTTTTATTTAAAATAATTTCCGATATTTTCCTGAATTGTTCTTGTTTTAGCTTCTTCATGTGTTCAATAGTGTTTGGTCTCTGTCTAAAAGTGTAAGCATAATAAACACATTTATTTGGTTTTTAAAGAAGATTTAGTGACAATATTAGAAACTGTAACTTCCTGGGTTTGATTCCATGTTCTTTTTACTAAGCAGCTGTGTGAATTTGGGCAACTCTTTTAACCTCCCTTCATCCTAGTTTATCTATAAAATAGAAAACAATTGTATATATTTTACAAAATTAGTATGCTTGTTAATATAAGACTCTGTACATATGAACAGAAATTGCGTTTAATGACAGGTTCAATTTAATGAACCTGTCATTATTTCTGAATAGTGGTAGTAGTTCAAGCAGATATTAGCTCTATGAGTAAATGAATACATAATATGTAAGCCAGAGGCCAGAAGGATAAAGCTCAGAAGAAGGAGAACTTGCAGTCTTACTTGGTGAAGTTCACTTAAACACATGTAATTATTTAATGTGGTTACACACAGTGAACAAGAAAATGTAAGCCTGTACTGTCTGAATTTATTAAGTATAATTTTTATTATTTTGATTTTTCTCAGGCAGAAAAGGCTAGCTTGGTTCATTTATTGGATTTCCTAGGTCTGATTTTTCTTACGATGATTTGGGCCATTTGTCCTCGAGATAGTTTGGCACTTTTGGGCCAGTGGATACAGTCTAAACTGCAGGAGGTAAGTCTGAGACAAAAACTTGAAATTGCAATGGCTTGTGGTGAGGATATTTTAATATTACTGTAAAGAAAAAAACATCAGAAATCTTTTCGTATTTTATCCTTATCATGAAACATGGGTACTATGTTTTAGTGTCTTAGATTTTCTCATTTTTAGGGGATACTCTTAATAATAGGCATTTAAATTAGAAAATACTACTTCTCTTAAATGATGGAGATAGATGGGTAGGAAGGGCTTGGCAACTTTTGGCTAGCATGATTTTTTGGGCATATTTATTGTTTCTACAGAGAGGAAACCCAGTCACAACCCTTTCTTTCCTTCTGTTGTTTACCTTCAAATGTTCCTTTTGTCTCTCGTCGTGACAGTGGTGTACTCACTGGATGACACTTCCTTTCCCCAAATACTTACATTTTGATGGGGAACTTTTTTTTTGGAGGATAATTGCTTTGCAGTGTTGTGTTGGCCTCTCCCGTGCAGCCGCGTGAATCAGCCGTAATTATGCTCATACCCCATCCCTCTTTGAGCCTCCCTCTCCGCTCCCCTCTGACCCCTCTAGGTCATCACAGAGCCTCAGGCTGGGCTCCTTGTATTGTATTGCAGCTTCCTACCAGTTATATCTGTTTTACACATGGCACTATGTATTTGTTAGCGCCACTTTCTCAATTCTTCCCACCCTCTCCTTCCCCACCTGTATCCAGAGGTGCTTTTTCTGTGTCTTCATTCCTTTGCTGCAAATAGGTTTGTCAGCACTCTGGGGAGCTCTTAAAACCTGTAAATTTCATGGGCACAGGGTTGGCAGAAGCTGCCCAATTTCTCCCACCGCCTCGCTCTAGCTAAGCTAGTGTTACCTGGTAACTATTGAAAGGACAGTTTTAATAGGTGTCTGTTAACTTTTGTTTTATGCATAATGATCGTCATCTGATAAAATTTATGGAGTCCTCCATCTTTCTCAAAATAGTACATCACGGAAAGGAGGTCTTGCAGTCTTAATATTTGCTTTGTTAGCTGTGATTATTTTATTTTACATCTTTCATCAGATATTTCCTCTTGTCCTGGGAGTTTTGGTTATTTAGGAAATCTGTTATTTGTGTATATTCAGTGATTTGTGGAGCACCCATCAGAGTGCCATCTGGGTGCTGTTTAAATCTAATCTGTAAAATTCTTTGAGACAAATTGCTTTGGAAATTGAATAACTAAATCTTTTATTCAGTGTTATCGAATCATTTGGTTTCAGTTTTATGGAAATAAAAGTTCTTAAAGGGAAAAAGAAAAAATGGTTATTGCTTAAGTGACAGAATCTCATATTTTGGATTTTATTTTTATCTTTCATGTGCTGGGAAGTCAAAGAAGGTAATGCAGGTTTTCCACCATTTATCAGTAGATAGCATTTTATGTAATAGAATCAGAAGATTAAGTCGTAAGGAACATAACTGGAAGCTGTTTCTCTGTTGAAATGCTTGATGATCCTGTTGCTTGAGTATAATTCTTTAATAATTACACTGAAACTCAAGTAAGGATTACTTCTGTTTGAACTCTTTTTTTTTTTTTTCCTCTATTTTTTTTCTCTGAATCCAGGCCCCCTCCCAATAATTTTGGTGGTGAGGAAATGCTTCTTTTTCTAGAAGTCTTGCTCATGGTGATTGGAGGGCAGAGGTGATTCCGATAGTGAAGTTATTGAGGGGGAAATCTGACATTCTTTTGTCAGAGAAAGGAAGAGAGGAAGGGAGAAGGAGGGGCTCTCAGTTAACCATTTGGGTATAGTGTAGCAGCCCTCATAGAGTGCTACCCGTTAGGGTTTTGAGAGCTATTAGTAATAATTACAGTAGCTAACATTTATTGAGTACATACTATATGGTTAGCACCATGATAAATACTGTAAATTAATTTTGTACAGGGGCTAAGAATACAGGCTCTGATCAGATGGATCTGTGTTTGGATTTAATCTCTCTTAGATTTAAATTCTGTAGAACTTCAGCAGATTGCTGCATTTGTTACAGGTCTCAGTTTCCTTATCTGTAAGTTCAGATAGTAGTAGAGGCCAACTCACAGCACTACTGAAGGCTTAATGATAACATTTAAAGCAGCATTTCTCAATATAAGCACTGTTCACAGTTTGAATTGACAAAGAATTGACAAGATAATTCTTTGTTGTGGGGAATTGTCCTCTGCATTGCAGAAAGTTTAGTAGCCTCCACACATTTAGATGCCAGTAGCTCTCCCCGCTTCTCCCCACCCCCAGCTGCAGCTGTGACAATCAAAAATACCACCAGACATTTCCAAATGTCCCCGAGGGATAAAAATCACGTCCTGTTGATAACCACTGGTTGAAAGTATTTAGCACAGTACCTGGTATAAGGTAAGGACTCAACAAATAGGAGTTATTACTTGCTCATTTTAACCCTCTCTGCAACTCTAGGAGTTTGGTACTATATGAAGTACTGCTATACTTTGCCACTATATGAAGTCAATGCTTCATTTTACATATAATGCTATTGGGCTTATAAGGGTGGAAAAATACAGCCCAGAGGTAATAGTTAACAAGCACTCAGGCTTGAACATTTTTCTCTCCTTTTAAAGCCAGTGTTTTTCACCAGTTTATACTAGTTATACTATTAATGCCAGTCAGTTTGTGGGGACATCTGTAGCCTGCTTGTGGTGAGTGAAGCAATCTAAAACAGACATGATTGAGAAGGAAGCAAGTCACATCTAATGGTCATGTACTGTGGACTAGATTGATTTAGTTATTTCAAGCCATCACTGACAGGTAATTAATTGCTTCCCCAATTAATAGTTCTTTTCTCAAAAAGTCCTGCCTATCGATCCATCTTCTACAAAGTTTTAGTACTTACTGAAAATTAGTATTTAACTGGAAAGCATTCACATAAATACAAGTAATTAGGGAAATTAAAGTTACAATATCTATTTGTATTTTTTTATTGAAGTTGGAAGAAGAGTTCATTTTCCTAACTAATCAATACTTAGAAAACAAAGAAGAAATTAAGATAATACATCATAGAAAGAACATTGTGCTGTATGGTTAATTTTCTAACTGAAATAAATCTCCTGGTAGTGTCACTGGCTACTATATAGCTGCAGTTTTTCAATTTTCTTTTAAGACTGAAAGATCAGAATGTTTCTTGGCCATAATAAAAAAAACTATATCAATAAACTTTCTCAGGGAATCCTCTACATAGTAAGTGGAGATTATAATCAGAAAAAATAAAAGGACTCTGTATGATACTGTGGACTCTTCAAAAATTTGTAGGCATGGTTTTTTCCTATTCATTCCTTGTTTTTAAAATATTAATCTCTGATGGGGGAAATAAAGGCTGCATTGTTTTATACCATCGTGTGCTTTAAATGTTAATCATAGCATAAGAACTATATCCTACATAAGCCATGAAATTTATTTTAAAAATATCATTTTGTTGCTGCTGTTTTTTTAACGAAATAAATAGCCTTAATGGGACTTTTCTTTCTTATTTCTTAGTTTTTGTTTGATAGACCATATAGTAGAACGCTGGAGGCTGAAGCTGACAAAATTGGACTACAGCTTGCTGCCAAGGTAAAAAGTTTAGAAGTTGAAAATACACTATCTCCTTCATATAGCAAAATATAATTGTATGTTGTCTTAATGCGGTTTGGCATGGGCGTAGAATGAGAGTTTGACTATAATTTTTCACTAGTACCTTTTTAAAAAATAATTTTATTTATTTATTTTTGGCTGTTCTGGATCTTTTTTGCTGCATGGGCTTTTCTCTAGTTGTGGCGACTGGGGGCCACTCTGTAGTTGCGGTGCGTGGGCTTCTCGTTGCAGTGGTTTCTCTTGTGGAACACGGGTTCTGGGGCACACGGGCCTCAGTAAATTGCCACATGTGGACTCAGTAGTTGTGGCTCCTGGGCTCAAGAGCACAGGCTCAGAAGTTGTGGTGCGCAGGCTTAGTCGCTCTGTAGCATGGGGGGGTGTTCTTCCTGGACCAGGGATCAAACCCATGTCTCCTGCATTAGCAGGTGGATTCTTCACCACTGAACCTCCAGGGAAGCCCTTCATTAATATCTTTTTAAGTCTGTCCCCTCTGGAAGCTATTGCTATCTTTATTTGACTCTTTCCCCTTGTTTTGCTGATCTAAGGAGGCTTTATGAATAAGATGATGTGTAACTGTTTTTACCCACTTGGAAAAGGGTTTATCTTATTATAGCTACAATCTCAACTGAACAAACTGAATTTTTACCATTTAAATAAATAATAGAACAGTCTTATTACTTTGTATCTTTCAGGTTATAATTTTTGTTATGGCAGATGACTTATTTTTGCTAGCCACGGAGAGCAGCTCTGGGCTTTTATTCTGGTTTATACTGGATTGATTTGAAGCTACTTCATGCCTGGCTACTGTTTTTATCACCTGTGATAACTGTGTATTAGTAGGATTTAACATTAGAAGTAAAACTGCATTTTTAAAAATTGGTGAAAACAGTGCCACTTCACATGTTAAATTCAAATTGTATTTGATTCTTTGTTGAGTCTTCAGTAGTTATCAGAAATCCTAACTATTGAAAATCACTCTTAAGCCGAATTTCTCATTATGAGTTTTTAATTTCATAAATTGAGATAAAAATTCAAAGTTCAAAAAATTCAATAAATCCAAAAAAGCAATGTTCTTTGAATGTTGCATAAGCATGATTAAATGAATTTTCAGACCTCATAGATTAAGAGGTTCCCAAATAGTGGGTCACAGATTGACTCTATCAAGAATTTCCCAATTTTAATGTACTATGGTCTGTGAAATTTTCCCTCTAGTTAAGTGCCGTCTGTATTCTGGTTCAGAAATCTTTGCTTATTTCAATAGATTGCTCCTGTTTTATTTCCAAGAAGTTTTCTTGTTTTGTTAAATATAAGGAAGAGGTCAAGATAATTTTTTCCCTATGTGGATATCTAGTAGACTCAGCACTGATTTTTGAAGATTTTCTTTTCTCCACTAAACTTCAGTTTCTCTGTCATGAATGTGGGAGGCTATATGTAAGTCTGTTTCTGGACTCCCTGTTGTATTCCAGTGGTCTATTTTTTTATCTTTGAGCCAATACCATCTTGGCATTATAATGGTTTAATAAATTTTGAGATCTAATATATTGATGTTCAAGCTGAAGCTCCAATACTTTGGCCACCTGATGTGAAGAGCCAACTCATTGGAAAAGATACTGATGCTGGGAAATATTGAAGGCAGGAGAAGGGGGCAGCAAAGGATAAGGTTAGAAAGCATTACTGATTCAGTGGACATAAATTTGAGCAAACTCTGGGAGATAGTGGATGACAGAGGAGCCGGGCATGCTGCAGTCCATGGGGTCACAAAGAGTTGGACATGACTTAGCAACTAACAACAACATGCCCAGTAGTGGGGTTGCTGGATCATATGGTGGTTTTTGGAGAAGAAAATGGCAACCCACTCCAGTATTCTTGCCTGGGAAATCCTATGGACAGAGGAGCTTGGCAGGCTGCAGTCCATGGGGTCGCAAGAGTAGGACACGACTTCGTGACTAAACCACCATGGTGGTTTTACGCGTAACTTGTTAAGGATCTCCATACTGTTCTCCACAATGACTGTATCAGTCTGCATTCCCACAACAGTGCAGTATGGTTCCCTTTTCTCCACACCATCTCCAGCATTTATTGTTTGTAGTTTTTTTGATATTGGCTGTTATGATTGGTGTGAGATAATGCCTCATAGTAGTTTTGATTTTCATTTCTCTAATAGTAATGTCAAACATCTTTTTATGTGCTTCTTGGCCATCCCTGTGTCTTCTTTGGAGAAATGTCTGATTTCTAAGTTTTGACTCTCTAGTCCCGTTAGACAGTCAAAGGCTCTTCTCAGTCACCCTGTTCTGCTTGGATTTCTTTTGATTTCTGCATATATTCTTAGTCTCTTGCTCGTCACTGCTTAAAATTTAATAAGATTTGCTGGTTGGAATTGTGAAACAGAGGATCAGAGTCCCCGCAGTGAGCTTTCCTTCTTTCTGGGATTTTGGCTTTTCTAGTCTTGGTTGACTTGGTAACTCTCCAGTACCTTTGAACAAGTATTATTTATGTTTTATCCAGATTTTCTAATTAGTTTTGATGGAAACATTGGTCAGCTATAATAAGCTACTTGACTCCATCACTGTTAGGAGACGAAGTCCCTAATGCAGTCTTTTAAATAGCTGTCTAACAGTCTGTAATTTGGATAGCTCATTTAGCTGTATGCTTATTGATGAACTTCGGAGGTACTGCTAGCTGCTGCTGCTGTTACCGTGTTGATTGCGACACTTCTGGAACTGGCGCCCTTGTACACACGTCCTTCTGCTCCTCGGGCTTTTGTAGGTTGGGGTTGCTGGCATTTCAATTTTTACTTTAAGAGATACTCTCGATTATTTCAGAATGTTACTAGCAAGTCTTGGCCAGTGACAAACCAGAACGCCTGTTTAAACTCCCCTCAACAGCACTGTTTTTAATCCCTTTTTTGTTAATTTGGACAAAAAATGAGATCTCATTGCTTTCAAAACTTTAATTTTCTTGCTTAGCAGTAAAGCTGAGCATAATGTTTTATTTTCATTGGCTCTTTTAAAATGATTTCTTTTTTTGCGGATTGCCTTTTATGTTTTGATGAGTAGATTTTAAAAATACATATTCTAGGCTTCCCCCTTGGAAATTCAGAATCAGTAGCTAGGTGACCAAGATCTGAGTCTGAGTGTGTTTAGGAGCTGCAAGTGATACTGATATTCAGGCAGATTTGGAAATTACTACTTTGAGTAATCAAATGTCAGTTTTGTGTTTTCAGGTCACTTGGTAAGTTAAATTTCCTGTTTTATTTTTTAAAAAAAGAGGAATTAAACTAGAGAAGTTAGTAAAGAAATATTGGTATTCCTTTGATTATTTATGATATGCAGTCCATATGTGTATATATATATATTTTTTCCATTTATTTTTATTAGTTGGAGACTAATTACTTTACAGTATTGTAGTGGTTTTTGTCATACATTGACATGAATCAGCCATGGATTTACATGTATTCCCCATCCCGATCCCCCCTCCCACCTCCCTCTCTACCTATTTTAAAGGATAGATAAAACTATGATTTCATTTTCTTTGTGTTGTGGACTAGTGACCTTTTACCAGTTGTGATATTATGGTTTATCTAGTTCAAAGGAGAAAACAGTATTGCAGCAGATGTTAAGTCGTGAATCCATAGTGATAAAGTAATATCTTTATTATGGAGCACTTAGGACATAAAAATGCCATCTCTGAATACAAGTATTTCTTTTCCTGCCAAAGGTAGAAATAAGTATGAAAACCTCAATTGTGTTTATACTACCACTTTATTCTGTGTCACCTTTATCTTCCATTTAATATTTATTATATTTTTATACTTTGTTTAGCATTTTATATGATCAGATTGATCATATTCTTTGCAGCCAGAGGTGCAGAAGCTCTATACAGTCAGCAAAAACAAGATCATGAGCTGACTGTGGCTCAGATCATGAACTCCTTATTGCCAAATTCAGACTTAAATTGAAGAAGTAGGGAAAACCACTAGATCATTCAGGTATGACCTAATCAAATCCCTTACCATAATGCAGTGAAAGTGACAAATAGATTCAAGGGATTAGATCTGATAGACAGAGTGCCTGAATAACTATGGATGGAGGTTCGTGACATTGTATAGGAGGCAGTGATCAAGACCATCCCCAAGAAAAAGAAATGCAAAAAGGCAAAATGGTTGTCCGAGGAGGCCTTACAGATAGCTATGAAAAGAAGAGAAGGGAAAGGCAAAGGAGAAATGGAAAGATACTCCCATCTGAACACAGAGTTCCAAAGATAGCAAGCAGAGATAAGAAAGCCTTCCTCAGCAATCAGTGCAAAGAAATAGAGGAAAACAATGGAATGGGAAAGACTAGAGATCTCTTCAAGAAAATTAGAGATACCAAGGGAACATTTCCTGCAAAGATGGGTTCGATAAAGGACAGATATGGTATGGACCTAACAGAAGCAGAAGATATTAAGAAGAGGTGATAAGAATACACAGAAGAACTATGCAAAAAAGATCGTCATGACACAGATAATCATGATGGTGTGAGCACTCACCTAGAGCCAGACATCCTGGAATGCGAAGTCAAGTGGGCCTTAGGAAGCATCACTACAAACAGAGCTAGTGAAGGTGATGAAATTCCAGTTGAGCTATTTCAAATCTTAAAAGATGATGCTGTGAAAGTGCTGCACTCAATATGCCAGCAAATTTGGAAAACTCAGCAGTGGCCACAGAACTGGAAAAGGTCAGATTTCATTCCAATTCCAAAGAAAGACAATACCAAAGAATGCTCAAACTACCGCACAATTGCACTCATCTCACATGCTAGCAAAGTAATGCTAAAAGTTCTCCAAGCCAGGCTTCAACAGTATGTGAACTGTGAACTTCCAGATGTTCAAACTGGATTTAGAAAAGGCGGAGGAACCAGATATCAAATTGCCAACATCCGTTGGATCATCAAAAAAATAAGGGAGTTCCAGAAAAACATTTACTTCTGCTTATTGACTATGCCAAGGCCTTTGACTGTGTGGGTCACAACAAACTGTGGAAAATTCTGAAAGAGATGGGAATACCAGACCAGCTGACCTGCCTCCTGAGAAATTCTATGCAGGTCAAGAAGCAACAGTTAGAACTAGAGATGGAACAACAGACTGGTTCTAAATTGGGAAAGGAGTTCGTCAAGGCTGTATATTGTCACTGTGGTTATTTAACTTATATGCAGAGTACATCATGAGAAATGCTGGACTGGATGAAGCACAAGTTGGAATCAAGATTGTTGGGAGAAATATCAATAACCTCAGATATGCAGATGACACCACCCTTATGGCAGAAAGCAAAAAAGAAGTAAAGAGCCTCTTGATGAAAGTGAAAATTGGCTTAAAGCTCAACATTCAGAAAACTAAGATCATGGCATCCTGTCCCATCACTTCATGGCAAATAGATGGGGAAACAGTGGAAACAGTGGCTGACTTTATTTTTCTGGGCTCCAAACTCACTGCAGATGGTGACTGCAGCCATGAAATTAAAAGACACTTGCTCCTTGGAAGAAAAGTTATGACCAACCTAGACAGCATAATAAAAAGCAGAAAGATTATTTTGCCAACAAAAGTCCATCTAGTCAAGGCTGTGGTTTTTCCAGTAGTCATGTATGGATGTGAGAGTTGGACTATAAAGAAAGCTGAGCTCCGAAGAATTGATGATTTTGAACTGTGGTGTTGAAGACTCTTGAGTGTCTCTCGGACAGCAAGGAGATCCATCCAACCAGTCCATCCTAAAGGAAATCAGTCCTGAATATTCATTGGAAGGACTGATAGTGAAGCTGAAACTCCCAATACTTTGGCCATCTAATGTGAAGAACTGACTCATTGGAAAAGACCCTGATCCTGGAAAAAATTGAAGGCAGGAGGAGAAGGGGATAACAGAAAGAGATGGTTGGATGGCATCACTGACTCAATGGACATTAGTTGGAGCAAACTCCGGGAGTTGTTGATGGACAGGGAGGCCTGGCGTGCTGCAGGACACGGGGTCGCAAAGAATGAGATATGACTGAGCAACTGAACCTCGATGGCCAATTTGAGTATCCGGAACTTGATTCTTATTTGTGGCGCATGTACTGTGTTTGGACACTGATGCATCAGACTCCATTGACTTCCTGCCACTTAATAGTCAGATCACATAATTCTCTTATTCACGATTCTTTCCTTATCAGGCAACCTTCTGATTATAGTCTGGCTTCCTTTGCCTGGAATACCTTGACTGCTAGGGAGAGAACATGCTGAGTTGAGGACACAAACGCCCTGTGCCCTTGTAGTTCGGGTAGTTATAGTTACTGCTGTCAGCTAATAAGTTGGCATTCTGATTTTACGTCAGTCTAGTGAGCTTGGTTAATAGGAACTGTTCCTGAGACATGGATCTATTGGTCATGTGCTGTCCCATTGGATTTATGAGCTTTTAAGGCCCAGGGCTAAATAGAGATATGGAAAATCCATTAGAATCAAGTTACTCAAGATGCCTCTTTCATGGTAAGCAGCTTCTCTCCTCTAGAGACACTCTGTGTCTGCTCTGCTATTGGCTGTGAGTGAGTTTGTTTTTTATATTTGCATTCTTGTAGTTTTAATTTTTCATTTAATTTTTATAAAAATTAAAAAATTTTAAATTATCATCACATAAATAACCAGAATGACAGATGCAGTTGTAAAAACTGGTAGAACTAAGGTGTCCTAAGCACAGAGTAACAGCTAACTGTCCAGTTATTAGCTGACAAAAAGATATCCTGTGATTTTGTTGTGTATGTTTATTCATTTGTCCCTGTAAAAAGAATTTGACACTTTACAGTCATTTAAAGAAATGACTTTTGTTTATTTGATTTCATAAAAAGCTGTATCATGTTCATATATTTTTTGAGTATCTGTTTCTTAAATATGAGAAAGAAAACTAGTTTTCTTTGTTCTAAGCTGGGGACAGCCTCTTATTATTTTTGTCATACTAACTGTGGAGGTAGGATTGCTGGTGTTTAATGGGCATGCAGTGGGCAAGGATCTTAAATACCCTGTAGTGGCCCAGAGAGCTCTCCAGAGTGAGGTATTGTCCAGCCCCCAAATCTTGAAAGTGCCCCTCTTAAGAAACAGTTGGCTGAGTTCTTCAAGAGACCTGAATAACTGTGCACATAGCGCCATCTAGTGGGGGAAAATATCAATAGGTAATAAGCAAAATCTCCTTCATAGCAGGAATGAGAAAATTAAAAAATCTGAACTTTCTGTAAAATGATAGGTTATAGAATCCCAGATTTTTGAAGCAGGAGGGAAAATGAGATAATCTGATCCATCTTCTCCTTTTACAGATTAGAAAATTCGGGCCCAAAGAGGTGCAGTGATTTGTCCAGTAACATACGTGCGTGCGTGCATGCTAAGTCGTTTCAGTTGTGTCCAACTCTGCGATCCCATGGACTGTAGCACATCAGGTTCCTCTATCCATGGAGTTCTTCAGGCAAGAACAATGGAGTGGGTTGCCTTGTTACGGGCTTCCCAGGTGGCGCTAGTGGTAAAGAACCCGCATCAGTGCGAGAGATGACGCAGATGCAGGTTCAGTTCCTGGGTCGGGAAGTTCCCCTGGAGAAGGGCATGGCAACCCACTCCATTCCTGCTGGAGAATCCCATGGACAGAGGAGCCTTGTGGGCTGCAGTCCATAGGGTCGTAGAGTTGGACACGACTGAGGCGGCTTAGCATGCAGTTAGTATTACAGCAAGAGCCGGGGCTAGAATTCAGGTCTCAGTTTTCCAAGTTGGTAATCTGAGCCTTTTACATAGCAAACTGACTATCTTTGTGTCCTATTTGTGTTAAAGTCTTATGTTTTTAGGGATTTATTTAAGAAAGAAAAAATAATAAATGAGAACATCTCATTTACAGGTATGCCATGAAGTAAGCTCCCATAATGCATGTATTATAGATTACATCTTATTTTGAACCTGATTGTTTCACTTAGAGAAATGAGACAAGCTGTTGTGATTTCATTTAATTTTTTTTAGTTGCTATGATTTCAGCACAAGTTTTTTAATCTTATAAAACTTTTTAGGATAGATAAAAAATAAATGCATGAAAATTTATTAAAATTATATAGAACTGACAGGTTGGCAATGAAAAATGCAGAAAACTTTAAAATGAATTATAAAATAATGGAAGTTCTCATTTTTCCTCTTTATTAGGGTACATAAAATTGGTTCTGATAAGTCATTTTTTTTTTTTTCTTTTTAAGTGAGAGGTATTGGCACATATTGAGAATAGCAATAACCATCCCAGGACTATGTCACATTTAGTTGGAAAAGAGCAGTTTTTAATTATTGACTGGAAAATGTTGTTTAAACAAAAAGTGGGTTATAAGGTGAGCTTTAACAAGTGGTACTATATTGGGAAAAGGAACCTGTAAGAGACTGAAATAAACTGAGACATCCTGGTAGATGATGATGATATTGGTAGTGATGGTAACAATGACGATGATTTTTGCCAACAGTGATATAATAGTTCACATTTCTTTATGTATTGTGCATGTTCTGAGTGTTTTTAAATATGCTACCTCTTTTAAACTTCATAGAAACCCTGTGAAGTACAATTATTCTCTCATGTTTATGAGAGATGAGAAACTGAGGGATGGAGAAAGCAAGTAACCTGTCAAAGGGCTCACAGATAGTAAAGTTTTCCCCTCTTACTTCTGAAATGGAACTTTTTGATAATATTGGGTTGGCCAAAATTTTTGCTCTGGAAGATGGTATGGAATAACTCAAACTTTTTGGTCAACCCAATATTTTAACCTGCTAGGAACAGTTTTGGACATCTGTCGTATTGTCCATAAAATAACCATTTTCATATATGTTTTCAGTTCCTTTAAATTTAATTTTAAAATAGCCTCAGTGTATTCTTCTACATCTAGGAATCCAGTTACCCTTCTGCAACAGTCCTTTATAGAGTTCTCTCAGATGGCTGTTTTATCCACCACATGTCTGTGTAGCATACAGGGGAGAATGCCAGAATGACTCGGACAAGTGTACGGTGTTACTCATTCCAAAGAAAAATTCAGAACTGCTAGTGTCAGAATTTACCTCTTAGAGAACATGATATCTGGCAGGAGTTTGGTTGGAGAGTCTAAGTGAAATAGAACAAGATTTATAGATACTTTTCTTCTGCCCCATTTCTCTTTCTCTTTTCTTCTGGGACTTCTATAATGTATATATTGGTCAGCTGATGGGTAATATCGCAGAAATTCCTTAGGCTTTCTTCACTCTATTTTTTGTTTGTTTGTTTACTTCTCTGACAAGATGATCTCTAATGCCTTGTCTTTGAGTTCACTGATCCTTTCTGGATCTAGTCTGATGTTGAATCCCTCTACTGAAATTTTTCAGTTTATTTATAGTATTCTTCAGTTCCAAGATTTCTGTTTGGTACTCTAGTAATTTCTATCTCTTGGCTGCAGTTCATGCATTTCTTCTGACCTGGATGAGCAGCTTTACGATGACTGGTTTGAATTCTCTATCAGGTAAATCACACATCGGTATCATTAGGGTTGATTTCTGGAGATTTAGCTTGTCCCTTCAGGACTTATTTCCCCGTTTCTTCATTTTTCTTGACTTACTGTATTGGTATCTTCACAACGGAAAAAACAACCACTTCTTCCAGTCTTCACAGATTGGCCTCACACAAGAGGAGATCTTTGCTGATCAGCCCAGCCAGAGACTTAAGGTAACCTCTCAAACATTCAGGCTAGTCAAAATCTGTCTTTGGCCTTAGTGCTCCCCAGGCATCTAAAGTATTCTAGAGTCTATCAGTGCCCTTAGATAGGTGTGACAGTGGCTAGTCCCTTGGGCAGCTCCTAGAAATGTAGGAACATTACATGTGTGGTTCACCTCCTGCTGCCCCAGGACCCTGGGATTTTTGTTGTTGTTTATGTGGTGTATCACATTGATTTATTTGTGGATATTGAAAAATCCTTGCATCCCTGGGATAAATCCCACTTGATCATGGTAAATGATCTTTTTAATGTATTGTCGGATTAAGTTTGCTAGTATTCTGTTGAGGATTTTTGCATCATGTTCATCAGTGACATTGGCCTGTAATTTTTGTGTATGTGTGAGATCTTCATCTAGTTTTTGGTGTCAGGGTGATGCTGGCCTTATAGAATGAGTTAGTAAGTGTTCCTTCCTCTTTAGTTTTTGGGCATGGTTTTAGAAGTATAAGTGTTAACTCTTCTCTATGTGTTTGGTAGATCTCACCTGTGAAGCCCTCTAGTTCTGGACTTTTGTTTGCTGGGAGTTTTTAAATTATTAATTTCATTACTAGTAATATATTTTCTTTTTCTTCCTCGTTCAATCTTGGGAAATTGTACCTTTGTAAGAATTTGTTCATTTCTTCCAGGTTATCCATTTTATTGGCATATAGTTGTTTGTAGTAGTCTCTTATGATCATTTGTATTTCTGTGATATTGGTTGTAGCCTCCCCTTTTTCATTTCTAATTTTATTGATTTGAGCCCTCTCCCCCACTTTTTTTTTGTTGAGTCTGGCTAAAGGTTGATCAGTTTGTTTATTTTTTCAAAAAAACCAGCTCTTAGTTTCATTGATTTTTTTTTCCCCATTGTTTTTTGTTTTGTCACTGTTTCTTTCCTTCTACTAACTTTGGGTTTGGGGTTTTATTCCCTTTTCTCTGGTTTCTTTATGTGTAAGTCAGAGTTGTTTATTTGAGACTTTTCTTGTTTCCTGAGGTAAGTGTGTATCACTATAAACAGCCCTGTTAGAACTGCTTTTGCTGTGTCCCATAGGTTTTGGTTCATTGTATTTTCATTTTCACTTATCTCTAGATATTTTTTGATTTCCTCTGTGATTTCTTCAGTGATCCATTGGTTGTTTAGTAGCATAGTGTTAGACCTCTACTGAACAATATATTTTTAAACAATCAAAGAATTTAAAGAAGAAATCACAAGGGAAATTAATAAATATAGGGATGAATGAAAATGAAAACAATGTACCCAAAGTTAGCTCTCCCAAAGTTACAACCTAAATTTACAACTTAGCTAGAAAAAGAAGACTTAACTCAGAGATAGTAGAAGGAAATTTTAAAAAGATTAGAGTGGGGATATATTAAATAGAGAATAGAAAAACAGAGAAAAATCAACAAAACCAAAATTTTGTCCTCTGAAAAGGTAAACAAAATTGATGAATCATGAACTAGCTGGACTAATAAAAATATAGAGATGACTCAGATTGCTAAAATCAGAAATGAAGTTGGGGACGCTTTTATTGATTTTGTAGAAATAAAAAGATTATAATAGTGTGCTGTGAACAGTTGTTTGCCCCAGATTGGATAGCCTAGATGAAATGGACAAATTCCTAGAAACACGAAACCTACCAAGACTAAATCATGGAGAAATAGAAAATCTGAATAGACCTATAACTACTGGTGCTAGTGGTAAAGAACCTGCCTGCCATTGCAGGAGAGGTAAGAGACACAAGTTTGATCTCTGAATTGGGAAGATCCCCTGGGGGAGGGCACAGCAACCCACTCCAGTATTCTTGCCCAGAAAATCCCATGGACAGAGGGTCCTTGTGGGTTACAGTCCTTGGAGTTGCAAATAGTTGGACATGACTGAAGTGACTTAGTACACATAACTAGGAATTAGATTGAGTCAGCGATCAGAATCTTCCAACAGAGTGAAGTCTTAGATCTGATAGCCTCACTGATGAATTCTGCCAGACATTTAAAGAAGAATTAATATTAATACTTCTCAGATTTCTCCATAAGACTGAAGAGGAGTGAACACTTCCTTATCTGTGAAACCAGTATAATCCTAATATCAAAGCCAGACAAAGACAAACTACAAGAAAAGAATATCCCTTACGAACATTGGTGCAAAGATTTTCAAAATAATACTAGCACATAGAATTCAGAAGTCTATTAAAAGGATTATACACACACTGTGGCCAAATTAGATTTATCCCTGGAATGCAAGAATGGGTCAACATACAAAAATTAATCAATGATATGCTATTATCAACAAAATGAAGGAAAAAAGCTGTGTGATTACCTTAATTGATACAGAAAAAACATTTGACAAAATTCAGCACCCTTTCATGATAAGGAACAGGCAACAAAATAGAGACAAAAAGAAAACTGTATCACTGCAATGAAAACCATACATGAAAAACACACAGCAGCAAAGACTGAAAACTTCTTCTTTAAGATCAAGAACAAGACAAGGATGCCCACTTTCACTTCCATTCAACATAGTAGTGGAACTTTTAGCCAGAGCAAGAAAAAGAAATAAAAAGCATCCAAATTAGAAAAGAAGAAGTAAAATTATCTCTGTTTGCAGATGATAAGATCATGTGTGTAGAAAATCCTAAAGACTCTACCAAAAAAGCTGTTTAAACTAATAAAAGAATTTAGCAAAGTTCAGTTCAGTTCAGTCGCTCAGTCGAGTCCGACTCTTTGCGACCCGGTGGACCGCAGCACGCCAGGCCTCCCTGTCCACCACCAACTTCCGTAGTCTACCCAAACCCATGAGTCAGTGATGCCATCCAACCATCTCATCCTCTCTCGTCCCCTTCTCCTCCTGCCCTCAATCTTTCCCAGCATCAGGGTCTTTTCCAGTGAGTCAGCTCTTTGCATCAGGTGGCCAAAGTATTGGAGTTTCAGCTTCAGCATCAGTCCTTCCAGTGAATATTCAGGACTGATTTCCTTTAGGATGGACTGATTTGATCTCCTTGCAGTCCAAGGGACTCTCAAGAGTCTTCTCCAACACCACAGTTCAAAAGTATCATTTCTTTGTCACTCAGCTCTCTTTATAGTCCACCTCTCACATCCATACATGACTACTGGAAAAACCATAGCTTTGATTAGATGGACGTTTGTCGGTTAAGTATTGTCTCTGCTTTTTAATATGCTGTCTAGACTTGTCATAGCTTTTATTCCAAGGAGCAAGCGTCTTTTTAATTTCATGGCTGCAGTCACCATCTGCAGTGATTTTGGAGCCTAAGAAAATAAAGTCTGTCACTGTTTCCATTGTTTTTCCATCTGCTTGCCATGAAGTGATGGGTTCAGATACCATGATCTTAGTTTTCTGAATGTTGAGTTTTAAGCCAGCCTTTTCACTCTCCTCTTTCATCAAGAGGCTCTTTAGTTCCTCTTCACTTTCTGCCATAAGGGTCGTGTCATCTGCATATCTGAGGTTATTGGTATTTCTCCCTGCAATCTTGATTCCAGCTTGTGCTTCATCAAGTCCAGCCTGTCGCATAATGTACTCTGAATGTAAGTTAAATAAGCAGGGTGACAATATTCAGCTTTGTGCTCCTTTCCAAATTTGGAACCAGTTCGTTGTTCCATGTCCAGTTCTAACTATTGCTTCTTGACCTGCATACAGATTTCTCCACAAAAGAGTGGAGCTGGACCTTTATTAACACTGTATAAAAAACTAACTTGGACCTAAGTGTAAGACCTAAAACAAAAACTCTTAGAAAAAAAGCACAGGGCAAAACCCTTCACAACATTGGTTTTGGTAATGATTTCTTACATATGACTCCAAAGGCACAGTTGACAAGAGAAAAAGTAGACAAATTGGACTTCATGAAAATTAAAAAAAGTTTATTATCAAAAGACACCATTCACAGAGTGTTAGTTGCTCTGTTGTGTCCAACTCTTTGTGACCCTATGGACTGTAGTCCGCCAGGCTTCTCTGTCTGTGGGATTTTCCAGGCCAGAATACTGGAGTGGGTTGCCATTTCTTTCTTGACGAGGTCTTCCCAACCTAGGGATTGAACCTGGGTCTCCTGCATTTCAAGCAGAGTCTTTACCACCTGAGCCACCAGGGAAGCCCTATCCCCAGAGTAAAAAGACACAACTCACATAATGGGAGGAAATATTTGCAAATCATATATCTGAATATATAGAGAACTTCTAAAATTCAACAACCGTAAAAACCTGATTCAAAAATGGGCAAAAGACTTGAATAGACATTTCTCCGGAGAAGAGATATGCAAATGTCCAATAAGCACATGGAAAGATGTTCACCACCACTGATAATTAGGGAAATGCCAGTTAAAACTCCAATGAGATACTACCTCACATTCATTAGCAAAGCTATTATCAAAATAGCATAAAGTAACAAGCGTTGGCGAGGATATGAAGAAATTGGGTGGAAATGTAAAATGGTCCAGACACCATGGAAATGAAATGTTGGTTTCTGAAAAAATTTAAAATTAAAATTACCATATGATCTGGCAGCTTCACTTATGGGTATATTCCCTGGAAGATTGAAAGCTTGGTCTTGAAAAGATATTTGTACACCCATGTTCATAGCAACATTTTTCACAATAGCTAATGTGGAAGCAACCCAAGTACCCACTGACTGTTGAATGGATAAACAAAATGTGGTACATACATACAATGAGATACCATCCAGCCTTAAAAAGGCAGAAAATTCTATAATATGCTATAACATGGATGAACCTCGAGGACATTATGCCCAGTGAAATGCCAGGTATAAAAAAACAAATATTGTGTGATTCCATTTATTTGAGGTATTTTAAGAGTAGTCAAAGTCATAAAGACAGGAATTGTAATAGTAGTTGCCTGGGGCTGAGGGGAGGGAAGAATGGAGGGTTACTGTTTAATAGGTACGGAGTCTCAGTTTCACTAGATGAAAAGAGTTACGAGTCTGGTGATGGGTACAGATGACTGTACAACAGTGTGAATGTATTCAGTACTGCTGAGCTGTATACTTACAAGTGGTTAAGATGGTCAAATTTGTTATGTGTATTTTACCACAATAAAAAAGGAATGGTGTTGCTTTAAACATTGAATAAAACTTACTTGAATTTCAGATTATTTTTTCTTTTCACTTTCCAAATATTTAAAAATGGCTTTAATGGTGTTTGTTAAAAATGATGTGGTGTAGATGTTGGCTGTCTGAATTGGCATACAGTGTTCTTTATTTGTCTTTTTGTGTGTCACAGTTGTACTGTTTTAAGGCTGATAGCACATTAAGGCTTTTGATAGCACATTTTAGTCAATACAGTGTAATTTTTAAAATTGGTTTAATCAAAAGTAAAACTGGTTGGGAAATACAATATAATCACTTTTCTCCCGCCTCTTTTTAGAGAAAAAAATAAGAAGTGTGAAAAAATTGAACAGGTTTGTAGTAATATTTACTAAGTCACCTTATGTAGGATTTAGAAAATAAATTTTAGTATAAACTTAATATATTTTAATACATTTCAGAAATAAAAGTCTTGCTCTTCCTCCACCATCAGACACCTCATTTATCTCTTAGGGTAGCTACTTTTAATGTTTCTTAAATAGCTTTCCAGAAATGATCTATGAATAGATAAGTATATGTATATGAGTATATGATGAAATTGTACACACACATACACAAAATCTATATATCCCATCTTTTATTTTTTTTAAAGGGAGTCATTTTCTATAAGGTATTTTGAATGGCTTAAATATGTTCTTCAGTAAGTTCAAGGAAAAGCAGATAAATTGATGTGTACATTAAAACTATAACTGTCTTCAACAGAAAACAACAAGATCCTGTAAAGCAATTATCCTTCAATTAAAAAGTAAATAAGTTAAAAAAATACATTACTCATACATTCATAAATGTTCACTTCAAGTGGATTGATGAGGCAAATGTAAATAAATTTATTAAAAAGAAATCATAGAGTAATATCTCTGATTTCAAACTTGTGAAATCCTTTTTAAGCATAAGTACAATAAAAGAAATTTGTAAAGGAGAAAGTTAGGCTTTGGCCAAAAAAAATCAATAAATAAAACCTATAGTGTAGGTTTAATATCCTTAAAAAAAGATTTCCAAGAGGGAATGACTGATTTTAAATGTAAATGCTTGCTAATAGTGGGTGGAATCAAACAGCATAAAAACACTAACTTCTTTCTGGAGTCAACACTTTAATCTTATATTTTAAAATGCAGGACCATTTTTGCAGTAAGAAATAATGCAAATAAAATTGGAATTTCATATAAAAATATAACTGTCTTTATTTGAGGTCTTCTAATTATTCTGGTGGTATAGATGAAGAGTAAACTTTGTTTATTATAGTTCATTAACAGATTAGATTTTAAAATCCTTTTATGAAAATGTAAGATGCTTACTCCTTGGAAGGAAAGTTATGACCAACCTAGATAGCATATTAAAAAGCAGAGACATTATTTTGCCAACAAAGGTCCGTCTGGTCAAGGCTATGGTTTTTCCAGTGGTCATGTATGGATGTGAGAGTTGGACTGTGAAGAAAGCTGAGAGCCGAAAAATTGATGCTTTTGAACTGTGGTGTTGGAGAAGACTCTTGAGAGCCCCTTGGACTGCAAGGAGATCCAACCAGTCCATCCTAAAGGAGATCAGCCCTGGGTGTTCATTGAAACGACTGATGCTGAAGCTGAAACTCCGGTACTTTGGCCACCTCATGCGAAGAGTTGACTCACTGGAAAAGACCCTGATGCTGGGAGGGGTTGAGGGCAGGAGGAGAAGGGGATGACAGAGGATGAGATGGCTGGATGGCATCACCGACTCAATGGACATGAGTTTGAGTAAACTCCGAGAGTTGGTGGTGGACAGGGAGGCCTGGCATGCTGCAATTCATGGGGTCACAAAGAGTCGGACACGACCGAGCGACTGAACTGAACTGAACTAAAAAAGTTTTAATTTGCATGAAAGATTTCTGCCCTCAACATATGTTCTTAATATCCATCATACTTTTGGGAGTGGGATTATTGTGAATGTTGTATAGTGGAAAGGGCGAGGGAGGAGGATGCTTTACCATATTGTTTTGATTTTTTTTTTAAAGCTATGAGCATATTCTACTTTTATTAAAATGATAATGGTAAATATTTTTAAGAAATGTAATGACATAAAGGTAATTTTAAAATAATGTCCTCAAAAAAAAATAAAATAATGTCCTCATTACTAAGCTTATGTTGTGCTTTTGTTAATTTTGGTTTTAGGCCTGTGTGGACGTCAGAGCCAGTTCAGTGTTTTGGCAGCAGATGGAATTTGCAGAAAGCCTCCACGGTCATCCCAAGTTGCCAGAATGGTTATCTACACACCCTTCTCATGGCAATCGAGCTGAGCACTTGGATAGGCTCATTCCTCAGGTGAGCTAACTCTACATAAGGCAAGACTTTATTGTTACTGTATCATTTATTTTTAATACTGTTGCTTGTTGTGCCTAGAAAAAGAGCACTACCCTGTCAACCATTTTTATTATCATCAGTTTTCAAAGGATTTCACTGAAAAGTAAAAAATCCTGCTAGTCCACAAGTCCTGGTGAATAAATTGGTATGTATAGTTGACTTTTCATGATAGTCAAGGTTTAGCATATTTAGTATCATACTGTTTAATTTTAACTGATTTGGTGAAAGTCTAAAAGTCAAAGTATGTTTTTCATCATACTGATCATAATCTTAGTGATTTAAGCTTATCATTAAAAATACCAGTTAATGAATTGTGTGAAATTTTTGGTTGAGTATTAATTCCAGTAGTGATGCTGGAATTTGGTTTTTTTTTTAGGAAAAAAACCCCTTCAGGTTAGTTTGCTTTCTGGTTATTTCTCTTAAAAGACAGAATAAAGTATGTGCTATGTGCTCTTTTTTTTTTCTTTGAAGAATTCATTAATAGATCAAGTTGAAACAGCTTTCTCCCAAGTAGTATTCACTCTCTTCTAAAAATCTGTTGATTTAACATATTCAGAATGTTTTCTGTGCTTTCCACATAGGTACAAAATGAATGTCAGTCATCTCTAAGGCAGGCTGCGTGCTCTCTTCTGTCTCACTTGCTTAAAAGCAGAATATTCGTTACCAATTTAAGAATTAGTCTTGGGTTAATTGCTAAAGGGATAACACAACAGATTCAGATATATTATAGAAGTCTCTTTAAATATGACTTCAAATTCAGAAGAACAAAACATTGAGTACCCATTATAAGAAAGATGCAAAAGAAATAATACATCATCTTGATATTTTAAGATGCTAAAATAAGTAAAAAATGATTCTTAATATAATAAGGAATATTATTTATCATAAGAAAAGTAGAATACAATGGTATACATTGTGAAAGAAGAATAACCTTATTACTTGGTGTAATAATAATAACCTTATTTTGGGGTAAGCTTCTTATTTGGGGTAAGAAACTACAACAAGATTCATTCATTTATTCATGTGATCAACATTTATTAATATTCATTGCTAACGTACCGTTCTGTGTTGTATTGTGCCAGGGAGTGAGCAAGGAACAAAACAGCCTCTGGTTTTCTTAGAGCTAACATTCTAGTTAAGGAATGCAAATAATAAGCAAGCAAACAAACGTACATATAGTATGTCAAGCAGCTAGAAGCACATTGCAGAAAAACAAAGCGGATGAAAGGTGGGAGAGAGGCCTGGGCAACAGAAGGTATACTAGTCAATGTTCATTTGCCAAAGAAGAACTTAATACACAGAATCTGGAAAGAAGCAGGGCAGCAAGTCCTGTGGATATCTGGAGGAAGAGTCTTCTAGGCTGAGGAAGCAGCAAAAGCCCAGGACCAGAAGTGAGACTGTGCTTGTTTGGTACATTCAAGGAATAGCAAGACGCTGGGGCTGAATGGAGTCAGGGAGGGGAGAATGTTTGAGGTGTGAGGGGTCTTCTAAACCACTGTAAGCTCTTGATTCTTATTTCAAGTGATATGGGAAGCTAAGCAAGGCTTTGAGCAGAGGAGGCTTGATCTGGCTCAAGTGTTTTATAGTGATCACTGGGTCTCTTTTGTGGACTATAGGGGAGCAAGGGTGGAATCAGGAAGCCTATTTAAGAGGCTCTTGCAGTAATCCTGGTAAGATTATGGAGGCAGAAGAGCAGGAGAGAAATGGTCAGATTTTAGATGTATTTTGAAAAGAATGATGACTGGATTTGTTGATTTTTTGAGCTTACTTTATGCCTTTTATGAGCACTGGGTCAGCCAGACACAGGTTATTGAGACCTATCCTAAATACATTTCATTTATACTCTTAACTTTAAGGAAAAATACGTGAGAAATAAAGGGCAGTGAAATTTTCTTGATATAATATGTAGTAGTTATTCACCTTAAAAAACAACATGGGACTGGGACAGTCAGTTTCATAAGTAACTGATTTGTATTGAAGAGCACTGACTCTGAGTCTCAGTGGCACCCCAGACCCAGGAACCTCATTCTACCCTGGGAGTGACTTAATCTATCTCTAAATCCATAATAACCATATGGTTTTCTCTAAGAATTTCCTTTGCTTTTTATTTTTGCTTAATGAAATTCTAAAAATACATGGTTTGCTTAAATTGGATAATGAGTTCTACCTAACTTTTATCTGAAGCCTGTCCTAAATTCCAGGTTTTTGTTTCATCATCAGATAACTAAGGATCTTTAAAGAAGTAGTAAATGTTCTTTAGAGAAGTCTTTAAAATAGTAATGGATTGAGTAGTGAGTACGACAAAAAAATGGTTGGAGAAACAGATATGTTATTTGGAAGCCAGTGACGAAGAAAAAAATTAAGAGATATTTTTCTTCTAAAAATAAACTATTCTAGTTCAGAAGCTTAATTTAAAAACCTCATATAATTTCTTGTATTTTTTCCCCCCAAGTGATTAAATTCAATTTGAAGGTAATAAAACTCTACTACAATATTGGGAGTAGTTTAGTGGTTGAAGTGAAACTGATAGTACAAGAGTATATTGTTAATTAGAATACATAACCATAATTCAGAGATTGGAATTCCCTACTATCATAGGTCTAATTTCTGTAATGAAAGAAAACGATTCCTCAGGCAATATATGGAATTATGTGAGTCTGTGTCCTCTTAGAGACTACCTTTTTTGGGTTAGATTTTCTTTAAGGTTTCTTTCCTACTAAAGTGAGGACAGTGTTGGGTTCCACCTAAAGCTCCAGTCCTTTGACATTTCAGACGTGATGTACATCTAAAGGGTGGTTGGGAATATTGCACCAGTGTGCAGAGGTGTCTCCGTCAGAGTTGAGGATTTCAAAATCACCAGGAAATGGAGGTAGCTGAAGTGGTGAGAGTGAGTTCGTTCACTTAGGCAGTAAGCAAAGGAAATGCTCTTGGACGCTTAGCAGTATTAGGTAGAGTCCATGTTTAATTGGTAGGAGGATGAGCCTGTAGTAGATTAGGTTCGTAGGAAAAGACCAAGAAAGTCAGGAAAATGAGGTTCTTTGGTCCTCTGAGAATACAAATCTTGGTAACTTTGATGTTTTAAAATTTAAGTTATTAAAGATTGTATATTTTTTAAAATTGTTTTCCTGTAGATCATTACAGAAGTGTATTGTCTTACCATAGCATATTAATGTTTAAGATGTTTTAAATCCATATTTGATGCATTTTTCAACAAATATTTATTGATTACCTCTTACATGCTAGATTGTGGGTATTGTAGGTGTTGTGAACAAAATAGACAAAACCTCCTGCCCTCAGGAAGTTTATTTGGCAGTAAAGGGTGAGAGACAGTGAATAGAATAAATCAGTAATATACAGAATAAATCACCAATATGTTGCATGTTAGTCAGTACTAAGTGTAAGGGAGGGAAATAAAGAAGGAGGAATTGTGTATTATCTTGGGCTGCCATAACAAAATCCATAGACTTGGTAGCTTAAGCAACAGAAATTAATTTCTTCACAGATTTGAAGGCTAAAAGTACAAGATCAGGGTTCTGCCTTAAGCAGCAGAAATACACTTTTCTCAATTCTGAGGGCTGGAAGTTCAACAGTAAGGTTCTGGCCGGTTCAGTTTCTGGTGAGGCCTCTCTTCGAGTCTTGTATGTAGCCATCTTCTCGCTGTGTGCCGTGTGGTATAGAAAGAGTGATTGCTTTTTGTGTCTCTTCCTCTGCTTAGAAGGCACTGTTCCATCACAGGGTCATACCCTCATGACCTCATCTAAGCATTACCTCCCAGAGGCCCCGTCGCTAAGTACCATCACACTGGGAATTGCTTCAACATAACGCATTCCAGGATGACACAGCTCATTTCCCAGCAGACAGGTAATGTGTGAGCAGAGGTGGTCATGGCTGCTGGAGAAGCTGTTTGAAATCGGGTTGGGTCAGAGAAGGTGTCCCTGGGAAGGAAGGTATTGGAAGGAAGCCTTGAAATAAGGGAAAGAGTGAGCCGTGCAGCTTCCTGGGAGGAGAAGCCGTCCAGGCGGAGGGAATAGTAAGTACAAGTCCTTGAGCAGGAGTGAGCCAGCTATATTTGAGGACCAGCAAAGAAACCAATGTAGCCGCTTGGGGTTAAGCAACAGAAGGTGGAGGGAGCAGGTTTTATAGGCCCACACACAAAAAAGGGCTAGATTTTACTCAGAGGTAGAGCAGCAGTGGGGCCTTCCCTGGTGGCTCAGTGATACAGAATCTGCCTACAGTGCAGGAGTTGTAGGGGACTTGGGGTCCATCCCTGGGTCAGAAAGATCCCCTGGAGGAGGGCATGGCAACGCCCTCCAGTATTCTTGCCCGGAGAATCCCATGGACTGAGGAGCCTGGGGGGCTACAGTCCATAGCATCACAGAGCCTGACCTGACTGCAGAGCGCCTCAGTGGAGTGTTCTGAGCTGAGGACTAGAGGAGCAGCAGGATCTGTGTTGTATTTGAAGAGTGTGATCTACAGCTCCTACAAGACAGTATAATCATGTAATTTTGGAGTGCTTTAGTTTAGTATATTGTTCAGAAAATAAGCCAGATCCTTTTTTTGTTTTGTTTCTAAATCAAGCCTCCAAACTGGAAAAAAATATCCTTGCTTTTTTAAAAAATGTGAATTCTGAGATAATGCATGTATAAATGCCTAGTTAAATATAGTCCTGTGATCCACTAGTATTTAAAAAGGATAAAGAAAGAGTTATAGTAATGATATTATTTGTAGTTAATGATACGGTATGTTATAATTTTATTTACTTGAAATAATCAGTTAAATTTAGGAAACACATATTCCACATATTCCGTTACCATAACAACTTGGGTGAAAAATTGAAGAACAGATGTTATATCAACCTGTTGATGTTTAATAGTATGACAATTTTTAAATTATATTCAAATTTTAAATTTATATATACCATACATAGTCCTTGAAAAAGATACCTTATTTAATTTTTTTCTGTTAAGTATCATTATACTATATGAATAGATGTTAATAAGAAAAATTGTATAATAACCTGGGGTTGAAACTTACTTGAAGGATTTATTTTACAACTGAAAGCATTTATACTAAATTTTTTATATTTCTTCTCTCACCAACTCTCTGTCATTCATTCCTTGGCATGGGGAAGGGGATAGAGAATAATAGAGTATATAGGGAAAGCATTTAATTTGGAATTACTAGTTGTCTGGGGTTATGTTATTATAATCATAATTTTAAATAGGATTTATTTTTTAATACTCTTAGAACTTTCAATGTCAGCTTTATTTGTAAACTGTTTTTTAAATCTAGAGTTTCAAATTTACTACATTTAATTTTTAGGTATGAGAATCACTCAGTGGCAGACCATAAATGCATTCATTTTAATCTCATTATATTTCAAATTCTTTAAACTTTCAGGAAGCTGGGGGTTTTAACTCATGTATAAATCATTCTTACGTATTTATAATTGGACAAAGTAAATGCATAAATCATTAATATTATACATCTCATAAGGAGAAAATATGAGAGTGTTTAACATTGAAGTGAAATGTCGTTGTTGGCCAATGTACACAAACATACACTGTTCACCTTACAGAATTTCATTTTGTCTGACATGAAGAGTGTTGGGGAAAAGGCAAATATCATAGCAGCTACTGTAATTGAATTGGCCTCTGAATCATATAAAACCAGTAAGCCTGACAGTACCATTGTCTAAAACCTTAAAAAAATATTATGGTGCATTTGATGTGTATCTACTTGAGGCTGAAATGAATGGGCTATTAGAAAAAAATTGCTTTTAGGAGGAAAGAGGAGAAAAGTAATGATATTTTTAGAAAAACATGTTTAAAAAATGGAGGTGATTTTTTTTTTTCCCCCTTGAAATGTCTTGGTTTCTGTTTTCAAAGGAGGCTTTTAACCTAACCATGAGACTTCTTTGGCGTTAATTTTTTATCTGTTCTTTTTCCTTTTTCTTTTTTGAACTTAGTTTATTTTTATGCATAAGTAATTGCTGTTTTACTTGATATGTAGTACCAGATATAGTTCATTTCCTTTTCTGTGGACAAGTATCATTTACAGTGTTTTAAGTTTTCTACAACTTACAGTGTGGTAAAATAGCTCTAAGGCCACGAAAGACAGAGATAATACCCAAGGATGCACTTGATAGGACACCAAATGATCTTTTACTACCCATTTCAAATTTTTTCACAGTTTCTCTCTGTCTTTGTTTCCTATTGTCTTCTGCTAATCTTTCAAGTAGACACCAGATCAGATCATCCTGTCAGACTAATAAAAAACAAATTTTTGATTACTTTTAAGTAGCCACACATTGTACTGTGTTTTCTGTTGTATTTTCTGTTCCTTGAAGTGGTAACCTACTGTTCTCATTATTTCCTGTTAAATTTGTTTCTAGTGAGTTTTTGCACTGAGGTTATTGATACGAAAATTTCAGATCTTTTGAAAAGTATATGCTCACCTTCAGAAATTAAGGAAGAGAGTTGGAAATTCAGAGAGTGTAAAGGGACTGATTTCATTTTTCAGGAAAAACATTTAAACCTCTCATGAGCCATGAGCCATTTAGAATTAAAAGATATTGATGTAAAATCAAGGTTGAAGTTATAGAAGTGTAAAAATGACGAAAGTGAAGATAGAAAAAAAGGTTGCTTTTTTTTAAAGAAAAGATTTTTAGTTTTATTTTTGATGGTAAAAATGTTAAAACATATATGAAGATAGAGAATAATTTAAATAATTTAGTGAACCCCCATTTTCACTCACATTCAGTAGTATTAACTTTCTATACATTTGCTTCATTTGCCCCTTCTCTTACTTCTTTCCCCTGAAGTATTTTAATGCAAAACTTATACATGAGGGCTTTCCCTCCTAAATCTTCAATATGCATTTTAGACAGTAGTAGTGTTTTCTTCTGTAATCATACCACCATCATAGCTAAGAAGATTAAGTAATTTCCCCTTAAATATCCTTTGTATACTCAAATATGGTCCCAAAATATAGTTCTATCATTAGTTTATTCAAATCATGATCCAGCAAATCCGTATAGCATCTCCCTGCTTTGTCCCTTAAGTCTCTGATTTTAGAACAGTCTCCCTGCCCTTTGTTTGTTTTTAAACATGTTATTGATGTGTTGAATAAATCTAGACCCACATCCTAGATTTATCTGATCGCTTCTTTGTGGCCTTGACCAGCTTCTTTCTCTGTATGCTTATAAGTGGAAGTTAACTTTTGGCAAGAATATTTTATAGGTGGTGCAGTTATACTTCATATGGCTTCACATCAGGAGTCTCTTAATCTGTCTGCTGCAAGTTCAGTGATGTCACATTTGATCAGAGGGTTTGGAGGGTGATAGCATAACCCCTCCTTTGGGAATGTGGTTTTCCCCCTCATAGCCAGCAAGTGACTGTGAGGTGGTGATATGGCACTCTGCCAAAGATCCAGTTCTTTAGTAACCTGAGAAATGTCTTTAATTGAAGAAATATCCTCTTCTCTCTCAAAAGGCTAAGTTGATTGTGTCTTCAGAAAGTGAAAGTGTTAGTCGTCTCAGTCGTGTTCGACTCTTTGCGACTTTATGGATTGGAGCCCACCAGGCTCCTCTGTCCATGGAATTCTCTAGGCAAGAATACAAGAGTGGGTAGCCATTCCCTTCTCCACGGCATATTCCCAACTTAGGGATCAAACCCAGGACTCCTGCACTGCAGGCAGATTCTTTACTGTCTGAGCCAGCAGGGAAGCCCTGTGTGTCTTTAGGAGGAATCTATCTATGTAGAACAGTGAAGAAGGAACTCAGACCAGCCAAGTCAGCTCTAATGGAACAAAAGATGTTGCAGGCACAGTTTTCTCCTAGTTAAGAGTAGATTTAAGATGTAGGTAAGCGAGGTTTTTTTTTTAAAAATCACAATGATGATGAGTGCGTAAGAGTTGAAAGGAAGGTTGGTCACAGATAATTGTATTGATATTTAATAAATAGGTAGTGTCTGAGAGCCCTCAACTAATAATACCACGAAGATCTTCATCTCAACTAAATCCAGCATTAACGACAAAACCCAAAGCCCCCCAAATGCCCATTTTCCTCAAATAAGCTTTAAATAATAGAAAAACTAAAAAAACAAAACCAAATCTCAGGCTAATTTTAAAAATTCACTTCATCAGAGATGCTTCCTTTGTGGCTCAAGTGGTAAATAATCTGCCTGCCAATGCAGAAGAACTTGGGTTTGATCCCTGGGGCAGGAAGATCCCCTAGAGGAGGAAATGGCAACCCACTCCAGTATTCTTGCCTGGGGAGTGATGGACAGGAGTCTGGAGTGCAACAGTCCATGGGGTCACAAAAGAGTTGGACACAACTTAGCTACTGAGTATATACAGAGGCAAAGCTGCATGATGAGGCTGATTTAGCTACATTGAAAGTGACAGGAAGAAGAATGACTTTACAAATGTAAGACACACCCACTTTAAGAAGTTACTTCACTTGTGAGTACTACAGAGTAGCTATTGCAAAGAGCAGAATTGATGCTCCAGAGCAAAGACTTATTGATGCTTGGAGATAGAGCAACATACATAGCACAACCAAATTAAAACATCCGAAGCTAAAAAAAGTGTTTAAAAAAATGGAAGCATATTGAAGATACAAGGAAATCCAAGCTGCATGTAACAGTGATAAGGGTCATTTGTTTTGTCTTTTGACAAGACAAAAGACCTTTCTTTGACTTGTTTCTATGTCACATTTTTAATTTAGATGACATTTCTCAGGATGAGTTTTTAGAAGAATCCCAGAGCATCATGCAGGAGAAACCTGACATGAATATACCTATATACATGCATTTATCAAATGTTTGCCCTTCATCACAAAGATAGGCTTTTACAAGATGCTGTGGTATAAAGAAAAATTTTAAAAACACTTAAGAGACTTTGGATCTTATTTTTCAGAGTTTGGAGAAGTGTAAGAGTTTAAAGGGGAATGGAACAAAACCAACCAAACAAAAACCAATGGAATGAATACGTTTTGCTATGGTATCTAGCCAAACCAACTTTTCTTGCTTTTAAGATGGTGTGTGCTCAGTCACTCAGGCATGTCTGACTCTTTCTGACTCCATAGACTGTAGCCTACCAGGCTCCTCTGTCCATGGAATTTTCCAGGCAAGAATACTCGAGTGGGTTGTCGTTTCCTACTCCATGGGATCTTCCTGATCCAGGGATCGAATTCACGTGTCCTGCTTTGACAGACCAATTCTCTACCACTTCTCTACTTGGGAAACCCCTTTTATGATGAAAGATCGCTTAATAAATGAAACACATACAACAAAGTGTCAGTGAAGTACTCAGTAGCAGGAATGAACTTTCCAAATCCACTGATGCTTCAGAATTAGATAAAATATATAGGTTAGCTTGCTATTTAGCAACATATAGGATTGAGATTATAGCTTGCACCCTTCTCTTAGAAAACCAAAGATCACATAAAGGAATTAACAGAGAATTGAGTTGAACAGTACAAAAATAAGATTTAATGGACATCAGAAACTAAATGCTTGGAAATGAATGTTTATTTTCTTCTTGCGGGCGTGCGTGCTCAGTTGCTTCATTGCGTCCAATTCTTTGCGACCCTATGGACTCTAGTCTCCCAGGCTCCTCTGTCCATGGGGTTCTTCAGGCAAGAATACTGCACTGGGTAGCCATTCCCTTCTCCAGAGGATCTTCTCAACCCAGGGATCAAACCTGGGTCTCCTGTATTACAGGTGGATTCTTTGTCATCTGAGCCCTGGTGGCTTCCCAGGTGGGCGCTAGTAGTAAGGAGCCTGCCTGCCAATACAAGAGACAAAAAGAGATGCGGGTTTGATCCCTGGGTCAGGAAGATCCCCTGGAGAAGGAAACTGAGATAGCAGTCTCTCCTGGATGTTTAATGAATGTTTTATGTATTTGTGTGGAGATCACGCCTCCTTCCCTCTTGGCCTAAGAAAAGGAAACTTTCTCCTTCCCTCCCTCCATTATAAGATACTTTAATGGTAAGTATTTAACACTGAGCCCAGGATTTCAAAGTAGTTCATATCATAACACCAATTTAGATAAAACACCTGGCACAGTGCAAGACACATAGAAAATGAATGGTAAATGTTAGTTTCTTTCACTCCTAGTGGGAATCTTTAGGCTAGCTAATCCCATATTTAATGCTAGGTCTTCCATGGGATTCTTTGAACTGTATATTCTTGTTATGTGAATGCATTCCTGCTTTCTCTTAGGCTGTAAAAACTCTTAAGAATGTTTTTCCTATGACATTTATCATAATGATTTATTCATAGCTTGTGTTCTATAAATGTTTGTTTAAAATTCAGTATGCATTTATTAAATACTATTATGTGCAGTGCATGGAGTTAAATACAGAAAACAAAGTAAGGGAAAAAGCATATTCTAGTTATATAGTAGGAACGCCTTGCTTACGTTAAAAGAGAGGAAGGCATATTTAATAAGATAGATTTGAATTTATAAAAAATAAGAGGTGTTGATACCACAAAGCATAATAAAATAAATGTGGAAAGGAAAGTGAAAAAAAGAATGTTTCACCAACATATGTGATAAAAATCTTACTATGCAAAAGAGATGAAGACTTGATGAAAATATATGTGGTCTGTAACAGGATTCTGCTTGATAGGTAGAGGAGAAAAACAGTTGATGTGTGAAGAAATACTAATATAAGCCTTTATGAAGTATATATAGTTTTTCTAGCAGTTAAGGAAATGTAGCTCAGATGTTGCCGAAGTACATTTTATTCAGTAAAAGATTACTCAAGAAACGTAATGTGCAAAAAAAAGAAAAAAAGAAAGAAAAACCACATTACTACATGTAATGCAGAAGTAAGAAAACAACAACAGCAGAGGGTTCTAACTCCTTTTTCCTAAACCTTTTTGCTTTTCCCTGTGCGGTGCTAAGTGGCTTCCGTCACACCCGACTCTCTGAGGCCCCGGAGACTGCAGCCCCCAGGCTCCTCCGTCCGTGAGATTCTCCAGGCAAGAACACTGGAGTGGGTTGCCACGCCCTTCTCCAGGAGATCTTCCCAATCCAGGGACTGAACCTCGTCTCTTAACGTCGCCTGCATTGGCAGACAGGTTCTTTACCACTGGTGCCACCTGGGGTTGCTTCCATGCCAGCTTTTGAAAAAGATAGATTTGTTTTTAAGACAGATCTTAGGTTCATAGCAAAATTGAATGGAAGGTACAATTTCCCATCTACCTCTTGCTTCCATGTGGGCACATCCTCCCCCTCAATCAAAATCCTGCACCAGAATGGTACATTTGTTACAGTAGATGAACCTACATCGCCACCATTATTATGGCCCAAGTCCATGGTTTACATTAGCATTCACTCTTAGTTGTAGATTTGGTGGTGTTTTGACAAATGTATAATGGCACATATTTATCCTTATAGTACTACATAGTGTAGGTTTCATTACCCTAAAAATACTCTTTGCTCTGTCTGTTCATTCTTGTCTCCTTTCTACCCCCTAACAAACAAGGATCTTTTTAGTGTCTCCATAGTTTTGCATTTTTCTGAATGTCATGTATGTAACTGGAATCACACACTATGTAGCCTTTACAGATTGGCTTTTTTTTTTTCCTCTTAAAAACACACATTTAAGGTTTCTCCATGGCTTTTTATGGCTTGAAAATTTTTCTTATTAGTGCTGAATAATATTCTGTTGTCTGCTTGTAACACAGATAATTTATGCGTTTACCTACCAAAGGACATCCTGGTTGCTTCCAAGTTTTGGCAGTTAAAAGTAAATAAACAACTACTAGGCAGTGTTTTGTTTCCTGCCAGTCACTTAACCTCTCTAGGGTTCAGTTTTCTTTGGAAAATTTAATGCATGATTTCTAAGAATTCTGAGGTTTGAAATTATGTGGTTATCTAGATAGAAATCATGCAGTCTTACATGGATTAGGTCAGATGTGATTGTATGCTGATGACATTATAAGGTGATAAACCCTTCCTGGTGAAAGCAATCTGGTCCTATATCACAAAAATTACACTCTGTTCTTATGCTTTTGATCAGATGATTTTATTTTGGGGAATTTTCCTTCCCAACTGGAGGTTAGAAAATAGCATCTTTTTTTTTTTTTTTAACAAAGATTTTCATAGCAGGGTAATTTATAAAAGCCACATAAAACAAAACTATGGGAACTATTCACAAGCCCAGTAATGGGGAAATGCTTGAGGGCAGGGATCCTGACTGTTCTGATTCAGGGGTACCTAGCACTTTACTCAGTAGTGTGTTCTAAGTTTCTGTTGAAGGCAAAAGTATTGACTAGGGTAAGGGAAAGAGAAGAGCTTGTACTGAACATAAAAGACTACTGGAGATGGTATTCTCTTCTCTTTGTTTGCTTTTTCACATCTCTCATTGTTAAACTCAGCTGTACCACCTGTTACCTGCTGAACCCCACACTTGGGCCTTTGCTGACACCCGGGAAGGCCTTGGGCGTGTGATGTAGCAGCCGTGACAGAATGGCTTCTCACTTGGGAAAGAACATCAGCCTGGTTGTAAAGGCGTTAAAGCAAGAGTAGTATGTCCCAGTTTTGCCAGGACAGTCTCAGTTTGTGCCTGGTGTCTTGGTGTAAATCTTACTTTAATAGCATTTCCTTTCACTCTCAAAGGTATCCTTGTTTGGACAGTAGGTCACCATTTGACTGAGGGTCTGAATTTCTGTTTACTTTAGTGCTGTAGCTGGGAAACGTTGTTTTTCTTTTTTCAGTTCAGTTTAACAAACATTTACTTAACACTGAGTACATATTACATTGTCGTATTGTGGGATACAAAGAAAATTCAGACAAGACCTCTGTCACCAAAGAATTTCACTTCAGTGCTTTTTACTCTTTATTTTGGTAACTCACAGCCTCATTCAGAGTCAGAGTCCTAGACCCAAGCTCTTGCCCTGGCCTCAGCCATTTAAAAAGACCCTCTTCTGACTTGCCTCTGGTTGTAAGCCCTCCTCTCCTGTGAGACCTAAGGGAATAGTCCCTTTTAAGAACCTATGCTGTCATCACAAGGCAGTCTGGTATTTGGAATAATGGAATTCCTCACCCAGATCCTCTGGAGCCTGTTTCCAGGGCCTGCGTGCACCTCTTCCCTTGGACACACGCACACAATTCCCTCCTTGTGCCAGGTGGGCGGTGACGGGAGAAGGGAGTGGACAGCTGGCCAGTGGCAGCAGCCAGGGTAGGCTCCCTGCAGCCTTACGGTGAAATTCAAGGTTGCTAGTTTTGTGTTTGGCCATCAGCATCATTTTGATTGTCTTTTCCTCAAAGTAGAACAGAACATTTTTTGTGTAGTCATTTTAGATATTTAAATATATGGTGTCTGAGCCTCTGTTTGCATTCTTGGCATGGACCCCACAGATGTCAGAAGCAGGTACACTCAGAGTAAGACCGAGATCCCTTCCCTGACCCGTGAGATCCCACACGCTCTGCGCCTGCCACATACCCACTCTGCTGCAGCTGGCCTGGCTTCCTCATCTCAGGTTCTGGCACTCACTGCCGCATTTTGGAATTATCTTCTTCTGGATACCTGAATTACTTCTTCCCTCAGGTCCTGTCCTTTAGGTCTTCCGTCCACCCTCCTGATCATTATTTTATCAGTGAGACCTAGTGAAATGTTCAGTTCAGTTGCTCAGTCATGTCCGACTCTTTGCAACCCCATGGACTGCAGCACGCCAGGCCTCCCTGTCCATCACCAACTCCCGGAGTTTACTCAAACTCATCTCCATCGAGTCAGTGATGCCGTCCAGCCATCTCATCTTCTGTCGTCCCCTTCTCCTCCTGCCTTCAACCTTTCCCAGCGTCAGAGTTTTTTCCAGTGAGTCAGATCTTTGCATCAGGTGGCCAAAGTATTGGAGTTTCAGCTTCGGCATCAGTTCTTCCAGTGAACATTCAGGACTGATTTCCTTTAGGATCTCCTTGCAGTCCAAAGGACTCTCAAGAGTCTTCAACACCACAGTTGAAAATCATCAATTCTTCGGCACTCAGCTTTTTTTTTTATAGTCTACTTTCATATCCATACATGACTGGAAAAACCATAGCCTTGACCAGACGGACCTTTGCGGGCAAAGTAATGTCTCTGCTTTTTAATATGCTGTCTAGGTTGGTCATAACTTTTCTTCCAAGGAGCAAGCATCGTTTAATTTCATGGCTGCCATCACCATCTGCAGTGATTTTGGAGCGCTCCAAAATAAAGTCTGTCACTGTTTCCATTGTTTCCCCATCTATTTGCCATCATGAAGTGATGGGACTGGATGCCATGATCTTAGTTTTCTGAATGGTGAGTTTTAAGCCAGCTTTTTCACTCTCTCTTTCACTTTCATCAAGAGGCTCTTTAGTTCTTGTTCGCTTTCTGCCATAAGAGTGGCGTCATCTGCATATCTGAGGTAATTGATATTTCTCCCAGCAATCTTGGTTCCAGCTTATGCTTCATCCAGGCCAGCATTTCGCTTGATGTACTCTGCATATAACTTAAATAAGTAGGGTGACAATATATAGCCTTGAGGAACTCCTTTCCCGATTTAGAACCAGTCTGTTGTTCCATATCCAGTTCTAACTGTTGCTTCTTGACCTGCATACAGATTTCTTAGGAGATAGGTAAGGTGGTCTGGTATTCCCATCTCTTTTCAGAATTTTCCAGTTTCTTGTGACCCACACAGTCAAAGGCTTTGTTGCAGTCAATAAAACAGAAGTAGAAGGTTTTCTGGAACTCTCTTGTTTTTTCTATGATCCAACAGATGTTGGCAATTTGATCTCTGGTTCCTCTGCCTTTTCTAAATCCAGATTGAACATCTGGAAGTTCACAGTTCACGTATTGCTGAAGCCTGGCTTGGAGAATTTTGAGCTTTACTTTACTAGGGTGTGAGATGAGTGCAATTGTGCAGTACTTTGAGCATTCTTTGGTATTGCCTTTCTTTGGGATTGGAATGAAAACTGACCTTTTCCAGTCCTGTGGCCACTGCTGAGTTTTCCAGATTTGCTGGCATACTGAGTATAGCACTTTCACAGCATCATCTTTTAGGATTTGAAATAACTCAACTGGAATTCCATCACCTCCACTAGTTTTGTTCATAGTGATGCTTCCTAAGGCCCATTTGACTTCGCATTCCATGATGTCTGGCTCTAGGTAAGTGATCACACCATCGTAGTTATCTGGGTCATGAAGATCTTTTTTGTATAGTTCTTCTGTGTATTCTTGCCACCTCTTGTTAATATCTTCTTCTGTTAGGTCCATACCATTTCTGTCCTTTATTGTGCCCATGTTTGTATGAAATGTTCCCTTGGTGTCTCTTATTTTCTTGAAGAGCTCTCTAATCTTTCCCATTCTATTGTTTTCCTCTGTTTCTTTGCATTGATCAGTGAGGAAGGCTTTCTTATCTGTCCTTGCTATTCTTCAGAACTCTGCATTCAAATGGGTATATCTTTCCTTTTCTCCTTTGCCTTTAGCTTCTCTCCTTTTCTCAGCTATTTGTAAGGCCTCCTTAGACAACCGTTTTGCCGTTTTGTATTTCTTTTTCTTGGAAATGGTCTTGATCATTGCCTCCTGTACAATGTCATGAACATCTGTCCATAGTTCTTCAGGCACTCTGTCTATCAGATCTAATTCCTTGAATCTGTTTGTCACTTCCACTGTATAACTGGAAGTGATTTGATTTAGGTCATACCTGCATGGTCCAGTGGTTTTCCCTACTTTCTTCAATTTAAGTCTGAATTTTGCAATATGGAGTTCTGAGGCACAGTCAGCTCCCAATCTTTTTTTTTGCTGACTGTAGAGAGCTTCTCCATCTTTGGCTGCAAAGAATATAATCAATCTGATTTCATTATTGACTATCTTGTGATGTTCATGTGTAGAGTCATCTCTTGTGTTGTTGGAAGAGGGTGTTTGCTATGACCAGTGCATTCTCTTGGCAAAACTCTGTTAGCCTTTGCCCTGCTTCGTTCTGTACGCCAAGGCCAAATCTGCCTGTTACTCCAGGTGTTTCTTCACTTCCTACTTTCACATTCCAGTCCCCTATAATGAAAAGGACATATTTTTGGGGTATTATTTCTAGGTCTGTTAGGTCTTCATTGAACCGTTCAACTTCAGCTTCTTCAGCATTAGTGCTTGGGGCATAGACTTGGATTACTGTGATATTGAATGGTTTGCCTTGGAAACGAACAGAGACCATTCTGTCATTTCTGAGATTGCACCCAAGCACTGCATTTTGAACTCTTTCATTGACTATGAGGCCTAGTCCGTTTCCTCTAAGGGATTGTTGCTTCTAAGGGATTCTTCTAAGGGGTTCTCAAGTCCCCTTCCCTGCTTCTCTTCCCTTAATGTGCAGCGTTATCCAAGATTTAGAAGCGGTAAAAGACTGAACTGATTTTTCCCCTCAGATATGTTTCTTTCAAAATCCCTTAAGAATCAAGACTTTCTTCTCTTAAAAAATTTCTATTTTAGTTTTCATGTTTTAAGGTCATCCATGTACCCGCTTTAAAGAAGCCCATAGTTCTCTGAGGCTAGTATGTGAAGCAGCAGTCTCCCTATCCTGCTTCCAGTTTCAAGGGTAACTGCAACTCTATAAAGTGGTTCTTTCAGTACCACTGAAACATGCTTATATGGCTACTTAACTTTTTGGTGTTGGGTATTATATGTTCGTTTCTCCCCACGGAGGATGAGAATTAAGCTCCCCCTGACTATGCATACATAGGCATGAATACAGCTCTCCCCCTTTTGGTTAGATAAAGATAGATTTTTTTAAACCCTGTATACACTAATCACAGCTGAGCCATGTGGTATACTACGTTTACTTTTCTTTTCCCTGCAGCATTTTATTTTCCCTGGAGTTAAAAGGTGTCGTGATTTTGACTTGCTTACTTGTCTAGGTTATTAGCATCATTTCCACCCCAGACTGTCCCACTTATGTATATCTTCTTTCATTGTGTTCACATCTATTTTTGTTTTTTTCTTTTTTCCTCTTGAAAAAAATCTGAGTCTTAAGATCTTTTTGACCTGAATATTATTCTCAGGATTGACTCGAGTTTGACAAATCATAGAGATACCTTCAAGAAGCCTTGTTTATCCCCAACAGGACAGTGGGCAGTCATTGCAGATACAGTTGTTCTTTGCAAATACCTTATTTTTGAATAAATCATGTAAATATGACTATTTACTATGAATTTACATATGTTCACTTTTGCATGTTGTATTTAAGATCCTTTTATTGCAGAAATACAAAATGTATTCTTATTTTTCACTGTTTTAATAAATTTTTATGTGTATATATATTTTGTGTTGTATTCTTTCTTTATAGGCTCTCAAAATTAGAGAGACCTGTAATTGCCCACCACTTTCTGGACCAGACCCTCGATTACTATTCAAACTCAGCATGAAGAATTTTCTTGAAGCAGAGAAAGAAGACCTAAATATCACTGTTAAACAGAAAACGGATACTCTTCCCATCCAAAACCAGAAGCAAATACCATTAACATGTATAGTGGACAAAAGAACTGGCAGCTGAATTAAAATTTATGAGACACAGGATACATGAAGAATGCAGCAGTCCTTATCATTTTCATGTTATTTTTTAAAAATGATGTTTGAAAGGAAAAAAATGGATACTCAGGGTCAAATCATGTATATTACAGGTATTATCTAAATTCCTACACTAGGTATTTATTTTTCGTGAAATATTGATGTATTTAATCAATTTAAAAATACCTTCAATGAGGAAAATGCCACAGAATAAATTTATATTACATATTTTACTCTGTCTTATACTTTTGATTTGGGGGGAAAACCTCTAGAGGATGGAAAATCAGAATATCAGAACGTGAAGTAATTGTTATCATCTAGAGGGTTCCAGCTGAGTCCAAACTGAATTTAAGAGTCTGGGTGGTTATCAATGAACTAGGGAACTGATAGTCTGAAATATGCAGAAATTGGTTTGCATTAGGACTGCAATTATGTGGAATAGGGCACCTTTGACTAGAGAGTTTCCTGATCCTCATCTGTGGGCCATGAGCGATTAAGAAGAAGCTGAAGAAGCTCTTTCCGTAGGCAGACACAAGTAGTGCTGTTTGTGGTCTAAGTGGTCAAGTGAGAAAATGAGGAGAAGGATCTTCTCTGCAGACATGGTATGCTTCTGGCGCACTGAAGCCGTAGCAGGAAGTTGTGTCATCTGGACTTGTTGATGGTATCATAGTCTCAGTACCTCGGGGGTTCTCAGAGAACACAGCCAACCTGTTCTCAGTGAGGTATCACGGAGACACAGGCCTGGGCGAGCTGTAGTCCCCAAGTTGATCTTTCTGGGTAGCAGACATCGGAAAAGATCTGGATGAAGATGAAAGAAGCACAAGACACATCCCTAGTGATACCCAGAAATTACTGTATTTGCTACATGTAGAAATAGGTTTTAAAAATGTATTATTATTTTTGTATTATTTGTACTCCCAAACTGGTGAAGTCTAGTGATGTTGAGGTTATATTAAGAAGGATATGTTTCTTATAACACATTAAATCAAATAAATAGTTTAACAAAAAATTAAAGGGGAAATCTACCTTTTACCTATGCCCATTCATCACACAACCCTGTGAACTAGGTCTTGTTACAGGCATACCCCAGAGATACTACAGGACCAGTTCCAGACCACCACAAGAAAGTGAATATCACAGTCAAATGAGTTGCAATTTTTTGGCTTCCCAGTGCATATAAAGCTTATGTTTATACTGTACTATAGTCTATTACATATGCAATAACATCATGTGTAAAAAACAATATACACACCTTAATTAAAAAATAATGCTGTTGGGACAATGTGACACAGTCTTGCCACAAACCTTCAATTTGTAAAAGACATGATACCTGCAAGGTGCAATAAAGTGAAGCGCAGTGAAATGAGGCATGCCTGTATTTTCATTTTATGATGAGAAACAGGCTTGCAGAGGTTCAATGATACACTCAGTGTCTCTCACCTAGAAGGAGCAAAGCTACACCTGCCTGACTACAGATATTTCCACTTCCACACCCTCAGCTTTCTAAAAACTATCAAAAGGAACAAACTCTTCTCGGTTGTTTGTCAGCTTCCTCATGTATGTCTTTGTTATAGGTGAAAAACCATCTAAGTTTAAAATCAAGGATCACTGTGTCATCTATAAGGCTGTTTTCCAGGTCCTCCTCTCAGACGTTTCTATCAGGCTTCATGTGAGAAACCTGGAATGAGGCAGGACAGCAGTGAAACCTCTCTCCCTGCCTGTGAAACTGTTACTTCTCACTGGGGATGTGTCTGGATGCAATTACATTGTCTTTGACAAAGTATTGACCTAGTTGTTAAGAAGACAAGTCCAGAGTGTATTTATGTTTTTCGAGGCTTTCTATGTATTGCTTGGAGGGAATTTCCTCATCTGCCCACAAGACTTGTAAGGCAGAGGTTTGCATTAACCATTCTCCATTTGGTTGGTCTTTCCGCCCTTAGTGACTGGAGTTCTGTCGCTCCATGCCATGTAGGGACATCTGGAGAAAGTCCCCGACAGGTCAACAGTAAAACACACTTTTAGATTTCCCTGTAAATGTCCTAAGAAAATTATGTAGTGGAGACCCTAGTCTATTTATTTTTTCTTCTATTCTCACATCTAATTGTATTGTTCAGACTTCCTAGAAAATGTATACAAGTTGACATCTTGTCAGAAAGAGCAGAGAAAATATAGAGATGATAATTTTATAGTGTACATGAAACAGATTTTTTAAAAACTAGAATCAATAAATGTAAAAGAAATGTTACATCTCAGCTCAGGGTTTTAGGAGAAATTAAATAGCAATTGGAACATAGTATGTGTACAAATGCTTTAAGTTGTACGTGTAGACGACCTCTCTATGTCCTGCATTTAGGTGCATAACTTACTTTGAGTGCTTTTTATGTGCTTGGAGGATTTAGATGCTGTTGGCTGGAACATGATGCTGGTTAATCCAGGGCACAAATTCAATCTAATTTCTTTTATAATCCGAATCGTTTTAATACTATATCCTCTAAAACTAAGCTCAAAGAAAACATGTATATTTACTGCTATATCTCTTAATACCTAATCATTTTTAGCACATTTGCATTTTGCTGATAATGTACAATATCATCTGGTCAAAAGATTAGAAAAAAGGAAAAGCAATCATACTTGGTGAAATCTCTGCCTTTTGGTAGCCATGGGACCCTGGACAAGTCCCCTAAACCCTCTAACCCTCATTTCTTCATTTATAAATGGAGATAATAAATCCTACTTTATAGGTTAACGTGATGATTAAGGGAAATGATGTATTGAAAGCATTTAGCACAATGTCTAGAGCTCCAAACATCATAAAAATAGCCATAATTTATTGAATTCTTACTTTGTACTAAGAACTGTGCTAAGCATTTTTCAAGCACTATTGAACCTCACTGTAACCCTGTATATGATAGATATTATATTATCCCCTATTATAGATCAGGAAACTGATGTTCAGGGGGTTAATGAAACTTGCTCAAGGTCACATGGTATATTTCTTAAGATTATTTTACTTGCAAGAACAGAAAAACCAACTCAAACTCAATCAAGAAAATTTATTGTCTCAGCCAACAAGCCCAGAAGTGCACTAGCTCTGGACACAATTCAGTCCAGAGGATCATGATATCAGCAGAGCAAGGGCTCTTTGTGATTTTTCTCAGCTCTGGCTTCTCTCTCCTCTGGTGATAATCAAGATGGCTGTAGGCAGCCGCCAGGTTTACTTCACATCTAGGTGGGAAGAGTGACTCTCTTTGCAACTTTTGAAACAAAGCCTTCATTGCTAAGTGCAGCCTCTAGAGAGCATCCCAGAAGCAGTCACCATCACCATGGTAGAGAATGGGATTGTCCTGACTGCCAGGAGCCAAGGATGGGCACGGTCAACAGCACCCAAACAGAGCTCTGTGACGTGGAGGGGGACATGCAACTGCATGGTCTGTTGAGTGATGAATAAAGAAACCTGTTGCCTTTGCCTCTTTGAGCAAGTAAGGAAACATGATCCTTTAAGATTGGTCTGAAATGATATTTAATCTGGAAAAAACATTGCAGCAAAATTTTACATTGATATGATGGTGGATTTGCATTGATATGTTTGCTTTCATTTATAAATTTCTCTTTTGCCTGACCTGAATTACATCCTCAAAATCAACCTATGAGATTGGAAGGACAAGTGAGTTTTGCTCATAGGGGATAAAACTAAAGCTTGAAGGAGTTAGGCAGGTTATCCAAGTGAATGGCTGAACTGAGATCAGAAGGAAAAGATTCATTGATTTATAATCCTATGCTCATTCAACGGTAACACCATACTGTAACTCCACTCTTTTTGGAGAGGCAGGCCTTACCTCCATTTTTTATCTCAAAACTGAAGCTCAAAGATACTAAGCAACTGTGTGCCCAGCACTGCTCAACAAGTAATGGCAGAACTGAGACTGAAGCCCTCATCTTCTGATTCCAGAGTCTGTGCTCCTCATCCATTTACTCCTTCAGCGGGCAGATCTCATAAAGGAAGTGGACATGCGCAGGGTTCCTTTCCTTTCACTCCTCACTTGTGAACAGCAGGGCCGATACCTTCTCTTCCCTTTCTTAAAAGCACTCATCTTAATGCTCTATGGCATGTGGTAAAAATAACTATTTTAAGCATATTCATGTACATGAAGATAAAATTCCTGGTAATTGTTCTATAATATAACATTTTTTAAATTGAAATACACTTGATTTATAATGCTGTGTTAATTCTGTACAGCAAAGAGACTCAGTTATATATATACACACATACACACATGCACACAAATTCTTTTTTATATGCATCACCATTATGGTTTATCTCAGGATATTGAATATAGTTCCATGAGCTATACAATAGGACCTTGTTTATCCATCCTAAGTGTAGTAGTTTGCATCTTTCAACCCCAAGTTCCCAGTCCATCCCTCCCCCATCTCCCTCCACCTTGGCAGCCACAAGTCTGCTCTTCATGTCTGTGAATCTGTTTCTCTTCCATAGATTGGTTCATTTGTGTCATATTTTAGGTTCCATATATGAGTGATATCATATGGTATTTGTCTTTTTCTGATTTACTTCACTTAGAATGGTAATCTCATTGCATCCATGTTGCTGCAGATGACATTATTTTGTTCTTTTTTATGGCTGGGTAGTATTCATTGTATTTGTGTACCGTATCTTCTTTATCCATTTGTCTCGATGGACATGTAGGTTGTCTCCATATCTTTGATATTGTGAATAGTGTCACTGTGAACATTGGGTTGTATGCCTCTTTTCATTTAGAGTTTTGTCTGGATATATGCCCAGTTGTGGGATTGCTGGATCATGTGGTAATTCCATTTTTAGTTTTCTGAGGAACCTCTCTACTGTTTTCCATAAGGGCTGCACAAACTTAAATTCCCACCAACAGTGTAGGAGGGTTCCCTTTTCTCTACAGCCTCTCCAGCATTTGTATAATGTATTTTTATTGAAACCTAGAGAGTTCCTTAATCTGTGATAAAAACATATATATATATATTCACTGTGGAAAAAAGCACTATCAGTGCATCCCCCCTTTATTCCTTGGCCCTCTAATTTCCATCAGAAAGCCAATAGCCCTCCAAAGTAGGCCAGTGGCTCTAGCTTTTAAATCACCAAGAATTCTTTTTACACGACCTGGCTCTGTGTGCATGGATGTTTGCACCAAGTTCTCTCTGTCGTGAAGGGTTGGAATGTCTCTCCCATGACCAGGGCCTCTTGCTGCGCTGGCTGCTTAGGAGCTGAGATAGCTGGGTTAGGGGCGTAACTAACAGTGTGGTTCTGCTTCCAGGTCTCAGCGTTTCTGTGATGTCATCAATGACCAATCAGGACTGCTGATCATCATGTGATCTCTGGTGTTACCAAATTCCAGCCAAAAGAAAGATTTGTGATTTTAATTAGTCTGTGTGGCCTAATTATATTAGAGAAAATATAAAAATTTTAGTTAGGTTCTTTGAAAGATTCCAATAACATCTTTACAAGCCACAAGGGGCCTGGGACCTCTTCCCTGGAGGTATGAATTTACAGTCAGATTCACTTTTTTTTTTCCAGATGAAAGAAAGTAAAATTAACATGTATAAATGTTGACCAGTATATTAAACTATAGCCATATTTCTGTAGGTTAGGGATGATGGATGGTCTACTGAAGGTAGACAGGTCTGTTGTTCTGTATATAAGGATATATTTTTTAAGTATCATTTTTGCAGAAAAGCAAGTTGAATTTAATTTTTTCCACAACCGTTCCCCTCTGATGTTAGAATACCTTGAGAAAAATCAAGAACATGACTAATCTTATTTTTTCTTTAGGAAAATAGGACGATAACATTTTCCCTGCCTACTTCCCACAGTTATTATGGGTTTTAAATATAGATATGTGTCTCTGCTTTGTACAATATCCAAAATGCTGCATGCAGTTTGGGGCTGGCTTTTGTCGTTTTGTATTTAAAACACCTATAATTTATTTTTGTATTCTAAGATATACAACCAAATTTATGCCATTAATTTTATTAAAAACTGCTTCATTTCCCTTTCAAAAAAAAAAAGACAACAACACTGCATGCAGGCTGATTCTAGCATCATCTTAGTCTGGGTGATAAGGTTATTATTTAGGAGAGGTCATTTACAAAAGGATGACCATTGCCTGATGTGATACAACCCAGAATTGATGATGATTTGTTCTTACCCAAGGGTGAGAAAAAGGGAAACCTATCTGTGGCAGGTTTAGTTTTAGTCTGATTTATGAGCCTATACATGTGTGTGTTTAACCTGCTACTGCGCTAAGTCATGTCTGACTCTTTACGACCCCATGGACTGTAGTCCTCTAGGCTCCTCTGTCTATGGGATTTCCCAGGCAAGAATAGTGGCGTGGGCAGTCATTCCCTTCTCCAGGGGATCTTCCCAATGCAGGGATTGAACCCAGGTCTCCTGTGTTGCAGGTGGATTCTTTACCATTGAGCCACCTGGGAAGCCCCATCACAGTTTTAACCCACTCATTAATCCATACTGCAGTGCTCTCTCCCTCCCCGCTCTCTCTGTCCACTTCCTTACATGAGTTCCTGAGAGCAAGGCCAGATAAACCACCTCAGCCCTACCTACTCTACCCTGGTGCCTGCTTCGGCCTTATTTTGTGGGAGACCCAAACTGGGAAGTTAGTTATCAAACACTGTTATTATTATTAAATGCCCATAACAAGCCTACTTAGCAGATGACAAAACTAAAGTTCAGAGAGTGGGAATTGGCCCATGGTTACACAGCAATGCATAGTTTAAATAACCCTTGCCCCTCAGGGTTGTTATGAGGAGGTAATGAGTCAACACTTAAATATAAATGGGCCTCATAAACTGTAGTACTGGGCAAGAGTGGCTTATTGTCCCTTCATAATGCCACCTCTTCTAATGATGGGGACACAAAACGATCATCTGATGCTCAGAGTAGCCATAAACATACCCACATACAATAGCTAAACATCCCTCGTTCAGGCCCATCATCAGTCCCCAGGGCAGCCTCAGAGCTGGAACCTATTATCTCTGATTCATACTCTCTGGATCCGGAGTGACCCTAATAACCAAGCCATGCAGTGGGAATTTTGACTTGAAAATCAGAGTCCAGACGTAAAGTGGTTTTTACACACACGTGACAGCCTGTCCAGGAGCAGAAGTTTATTTAACAGCCGGAGCAGATGGCAGAGTCACACTCAGAGGCCTTGTCCGATACAAGGAATCTGTCAGGAGTCGAAATATTGAACACAGGCTGGGAAGGCAAACCAGTTTTGGGGAAGCCAACTCAGAAGTGCACCAGCTTACTCTGTAGAGGACATTCAGGTTGGGTTGTTCTGGAAATGTGGTCACTGGGGCTTCCTTGATGGCTCAGATGGTGAAGAATCTGCGTGCAATGCAGGAGACCCGAGTTCAATCCCTGCGTTGGGAAGATCCCCTGGAGGGGAGGGCATGGCAACCCACTCCAGTATTCTTGCCTGGAGAATTCCACGGACAGAGGAGCCTGGTAGGCTATGGGGTCATAAAGAGTCAGACACGACTGAGTGGCTAACACTTTCATTTCACACTTCTCACTTCACTTCAGGGCTCAGCAAGATCCAGTCACTGACAGTAAGACCAGTAAGCAGAGCAATAATAAGGGCCACCATTGGTTAGTGGATGAATAATTAATCACCTCTTACAAGCCAGGACCCAAAAGCACTTGATATCCAGGAGCTGATTTGATCCCTGCAGCCATTCTGTGAGGCGGATATGATTGTCTCACTTTATAGATGGATGCAGGAATCAGAGCCTAGAGAGCATGGGTGTCTTGACCCAGAGTCACAGTTTGGACTGTCCCCATCCTCCAAGCTCATGGGCCCCAGATTTAATGCCATCTGAAGGCATTCAATGAGGGTGGTTTGGCTATTTGACTGACTGGTTTATGATGCACAAAAATACAGTGTGATGTATTGGAAAAGACCCTGATGCTGAGAATGATTCAAGGCAGGAGGAGAAGGGGACAACAGAGGATGAGATGGTTGGAGAGCATCACTGACTCAATGGACGTGAGTTTGAGGAAGCTTCGGGAATTGGTGATGGGCAGGGAAGCCTGGCATACTGCAGTCCGTGGGGCTGCAAAGAGTTGGACATGACTGAGCACTGAACTGAACTGACAGTGTGATGTGGAGAAATGTCTTTCGAATCAGACAGACCTTAGAAAATTCCTTCACTTTCCCGGGACTGATTTCACTCCCACCAAATATTCAGTGATACCTGCTTCACAGAGCAGCCAGGAGAAGGCAGTGGATTTATGGACAGAGGTGCCTGGCACACAGTAACTAATCACTTCTTGTTCTTTCTCTTTCCCCCTCAAACATATACCTTATAGTCCACTTACTTCCAAAGATGATTTACAAAGGAAAGTTTGGGGCCAAAATCTGACTCTTCTTATAAGGCCTCAGATGATTTAAGAGATTCTTTTGTAAGGCAGAGGATATCAAGAGACAAATACGAGAAAGGTTTTTCAACAAAGTCTTTCGTTTTCTACTCAAGACAGCATTAAGTAATATTCAGGAAATACCTGCCCTGGTTTCTCTACCCTTTGCTGATGAGGTCTCTTTGAACTGTTTCAAAGGTGACAGCAGAACTGGAAAGCCTGCCTTCCCCCCAGCCCCACTGCCATACAAGGGCAGATAGAGGTCCCATGGTCAAGTTCAATGGCCACAACTGGTCACTGACTCTACCCCTTAAAGGGAACTGCCTGTCCCTGTTTTCCCTCAAGATATTGATAAGATGTTAATCCAGGCTAAATTCCTAAGTGAGACTTGTGAGTAAGACAAAACAAAAAAGCTAAAGTTTTGGAGGGTCTAATATACCAAGAACAGGAGGGGACTGCTTATCGGAGAAGATGATATGGTGAAGACAGATGACACAGAAAGAATTATTTTACTTCTAATCGGACCAAGGCTAGCAGTCACACAAGTTATATACTGCACAACTCCAGAGGGTGCCATCCGCCCAGACTACAGTGTGAACAACTCCCAGTAGAGTAATGCAACAAGGCAGTCCTACCATTAATGCTTGTATCTTTTCTGTCAAGAAGAATGACCCTCAAGGTAGAACATAATTAAGGGTGAACTGAAGTTCTAGGTGGAAGAAGAGATTGTCAGAGGAAAACTGGATACCTTTATTAATGTTTGTCATCATAATAGGCCATAGTAAGAGTTAACACTTAGGGAGTAAAACATGCCAGAAATTCCTAAGCACTGTGCGCATATTCTCCCATTTTACCCTCAAGTGCAATATTGTTGCTCTTCAGCCAACAGCTCGCAAAGCTTCATTTTGTTTAAATGGCAATCTGCCCTGCCCAAGGAGATAAAACACAGTTGTCTAAGTCAATCATGGCAGTACTATCTCCCTAAGCTAGTGATTGGTCTACAAGCAGGCTTGTGATCAGATCCGACCAATGAGAAATAGAGACAAGTTTAATATTTTCCAGGATGGTAAATGTTTTCCACCCTGATAAGAGAGAGGCCATAAAAAAGTCTGGTTGTTTATTTCATTTTACATTTTCAATGGAAGTATAGTTGATTTACAATGTGATGTTAATTTTTGCCATACAGCAAAGTGATTCAGTTATACATTCTGATATACATGCATGCATATATATATATATTCTTTCCATTATGATTTATCTCAGGATATTGAATATAGTTCCCTGTGCTATACAGTAGACCCTTATTGTGTATCTACTTTATTTTTAAACCTGTGTCTTCTATCCCTTCTTTGCAAGTTTGGTGTAAAGATATGATACTTGCTGCTGCTGTGGCCTTTTAATGAACTTGAGGGCAGGCCAAGAGAATCATGAAGATACCAACCTGAAGCCCAACATCACTGTGTTGCTGAATGAGTGCCAGTGCTGCCTCCCTTGAGATTGTTTATGAAATGAAAAATTAAGTGCATTGTTTATGCGACTGTTAATTAAGTATTCTCTTTTCAGTTGCTCAGTTGTGTCCAATTCTTTGCAACCACATGGACTGCAGCATGCCAGGCTTCCCTGTCCTTCACTATCTGCCAGAGCTTGTCCTGTCCTTCACCATCTCCCAGAGGTTGCTCAAACTCATGTCCATTGAGTCGGTGATGCCATTCAACCATCTCGTCCTCTGTCATCTCCTTCTCCTCCTGCCTTCAATCTTTCCCAGCATCAGGGTCTTTTCCAGTGAGTTGGCTCTTCACATCAGGTGGCCATTCTCATACCTGCACCCAAAAGAAATCCTACTGATAAAATATTATTGGTTGCATTTTGCAAATTAGTTAACTTTCCCAGTTCACCTAGCTAGTAAATGGAAAGTCCATACTTCAAGGCAGGTCTGCCTGAGCTTTTCACTGCTGCTCTTCTGCCTGCAGTAAAGTCTAAGGTCCAGGGGAATTACCTTCCTAGGGCACAAATAAGAAAAGCTCTCTTATGGACAGCTCTGGCAAGAAGGGAGCTCTTGGTTACTGGAAATATTCAGGCAAAATCTTGTCAGACTACCATTTGTAAGGTTTGTTGGAGAGGAGAGTCTGGCTCCGAGTAGGCAGAAGTGAGGAAGTGGGACTGCAAGTGAGAGACAAATGTTCTATGTATATGTTCTGGAGTAGAACCAACTGGACCCAAAGGCTAGGGAAAAAGAAGTTGCAGCCTTGGCTAACTGGCTTTCACTCTGAGCCAGTGTCTTAGGCATCTGTGCTCAAGGAATGGGTATGATGGCTCTGCTCCTGGACCACCAAGGGCAGTGGTGTGGTGACTGGTCAAGGTCAGGTCTGACGCTACATCAGGGTCCTAGTTCTTCCATTTCTTATTTGCGAGCCTCAGCTTCCCCTTTTGTCAAATGGGAAGAATGGATTTGGTACACTTCACAGGGGCACTGTGAGGATTCCATGAGATGACTGCATATGTCCACAAACATCTATTGAGGACCTACTATGTCACCATGCTTATTTAACTTATATGCAGAGTATATCATGCAAAATGCCAGGCTGGATGAAGCACAAGCTGGAATCAAGATTGCCGGGAGAAATATCAATAACCTTAGATACACAGATGACACCACCACTCATGGCAGAAAGCGAAGAAGAACTAAAGAGCCTCTTGATGAAAGTGAAAGAGGAGAGTGAAGAAGCTGGCTTAAAACTCAACATTCAAAACACTAAGATCATGGCATCTGGTCCACCACTTCATGGCAAATAGATGGGGAAACAATGGAAACTTTGACAGACTTTATATTTTTGGGCTCCAAAATCACTACAGATAGTGATTGCAGCCATGAAATTAAAAGAAACTTTGACAGACTTTATATTTTTGGGCTCCAAAATCACTACAGATAGTGATTGCAGCCATGAAATTAAAAGATGCTTGCTCTCTGGAAGAAAGAGCTATGTCCAATCTAGACAGCATTATTAAAAAGCAGAGACATTACTTTGCTGACAAATGTCCCATCTAGTCAAAGCTATGGTTTTTTCAGTAGTCATGTATGGATCTGAGAGTTGGACTATAAAGAAAGCTGAGCATTGAAGAATTGATGCTTTTGAACTGTGGTGTTGAAGAAGACTCTTGAGAGTCCCTTGGACTGCAAGGAGATCCAACCAGTCAATCCTAAAGGAAATCAGTCTTGAATGTTCATTGGAAGGACTGATGCTGAAACTGAAGCTCCAGTACTTTGGCCACCAGATGTGAAGAACTGACTCATTGAAAAGACCCTGATGCTGGGAAGGATTGAAGGCAGGAGGAGAAGGGGTTGACAGAAGATTAGATGGTTGGATGGCATGACTGACTCGATGGACATGAGTGTGAATAAACTCCAGGAGTTGGTGATGGACAGGGAAGCCTGGTGTGCTGCAGTCCATGGGGTCACAATGAGTTGGACACGACTGAGTGACTGAACTGAACTGAACTATGTGCCTAGCCTTCTGCTGAACCCTGATGTCTGTGTCAGCCATAGAGAGTTCCCCAAATTTAAAATGTTAACCATTATTCATTATTTTAAAAAAACTGTCCAACTCCTCTCACCTTCCTACCCCACCAAGGGAATAAAAAAAGGACCCCATTTATCTATTTTGAAATAAATTGAGCTCTTACCCAGGAAAGTAGAAGAAATGGCTCCAATAGACAGAGTTTCCAGCAAGACAAATCCCCCAATGGCCTCTCTCTGCCACCGCTCAATAATGGTGTTTGCTATAAATCAGAGAGCTTCTTTATCAAGTGCCTTGGAAGTGCTTGGGACTGATTTAGCCCTGGAGTGAGATTAATCACAAATGCTGCTTTAGAAAGAGTGATGGGTGTGAATAAGAAGGGTCAATGGAGATCATTTCGATTCACCCTGATTGCTATAGATAGCTGGAGTTTGCAGAACTAGGGCTCTTAAGTTTTAGCAGTTCTGTTTGAGAAAAATTGTTCCATCCAAGAATGTTGGATGAGGAACATAATTGCCTAATGTGTGCCAGGTACTATGTTTACATCACCTCTTTTAATCCTCATAACAGCTCCATGAAATAGGTCTGCTTACCCTCATTTTTGAGACCTAGAGCAAGGTACAAAGGGCTTTGCCGAAGTGACCAAGTGGCAGAGAAGAGAATAAAAACAGGTCTGGAGGACTCCAAAATCTTACCCTGAAGCCTCTTGGGACCTTGACTGTAGATTCCTTGTAGTAGAGCTCTATGTAGTCACTCAGACAAAAATGACTTCCTGAGGCTGCTGGCCCCAGTGATGATAGCTGAAACAGTCCTCTAGGGACCCAGCTTTCATGGCACTGTTCTGTGATGACCTTCTCAAACACCTCAATTTTTTTCTAAGATAAAGAATGAATGAACGAATGAATAAGTAAGTAGGAATCTGCTTGTTCTCTGCTCATGCACAGTATGGCAGCCACGGAGGTTGTGGACCCACTCAGCACCCCATTCCAGAGAACCTGCTGTGTGGAGCTTAGCTGACTGATGCCCCAGCTGCCACACTTTTAGATCCACTGTGACATTTCATCTGGATGGCTTCCAGCTAGGGACTGGACACAACAGCAGTGTGAGAGCTGGACTGGGCCATTCCGGCCTCACAGCGGGTACCTGTAATGGACAGCCTTTGCCTGAGGGCTCCCTGTTGGCCTCGCTGAGACTTGCTTAGAACCACGCTAGTCAGAAGTCTTCCTGACTCAGTCCTCCTTCCTTCCCACTCTCCTTGCCTGGGTCAGACCTGCCTTGTGGTCTGAAGGCGCTCCCTGCCTACTCCTCCTCCCCTACCAACACCACTCACCTGTGTCTCTCCAGTTCATCTCTTGTACATCTGATTCCATCTTGGTGTCTGCTTCTTGGAAGTCTCTAGTAGATAGACAGAGTGATTCTACTTCCCCAATCCAGATGTTTATCACCAAGAAAACAGATCAATACTATGATATTGACATCCAATGGAATGCTACAGAGCAGTGAAAATGAATGAATTAGAGATAAAGGCCTCAATGTGGATACATCTCAAAAGTACAGAATTGAGCAAAAACAAAAAAGTTGCAGAGTGATACATACAGGATGTGACATTTATATAAAGTTTTAAAGCATGCAGAACCAAGCAATACATCATTTGTAGATATGTGCATACATAATAAAAGTCTAAGAACACACTAGGGAGTGATAAGCACAGACTTCCGGATTGAAGTTGCCACTGGGGAGAGAAAGAAGAATGCAGTCAGGATTTTCTGTCTTAAGCTGAGTGGTTGGTACATGGTTGCTCTTTGTACCTGTGCCTAAAGTATTCCATGATAAAAGTAACACATATTAAATCATACTCCACAGATTACCTTTTTTGAAAATATATTAAATGACTTGAAATCGGCTCTGCTTCAGAAAATCTTGGGTCTTTGTTATCACGTGTCAGCAGTTGAGTCTTAGTCTATTGTGGCTTTTCCTGCCCTGAGTAGCAATTCTTTATTTTTATGCTTGTTTTTTACTCTGTTTCTCTCCCAGACCCTCACTGGGCTATGAACTCTAAGAAGGAAGATTCTCATCTGCTTATTTTTGAATCCCCAGTGCTGATGACAAGGAATATGTGCTTATTATGTTTTTACTGATCAGGAGGTAGAAATTGAGGGAAGAGAGAAGGCAGGTAGAGTGGATAGCAGGACGTAAGTAACTTTTTTGAGTCAGGAAAGCAGAGCCTCTGCCTTTGAGCACTGCTGTATGAGGTAATAGATCTGTATGGAAGACCTAGGGGCCAGGTCAGAGAGTCGGAAGCCTGATCTCCTACTACTGTGCCAGCCACTTTGTTAAATGCCTCATGTGTTTTATTTTCAGTCTTCACAACTTGGAGAGTTGAGCATTACAACCCCTTTTTACAGATGAGACAACTGAGGCTCAGCAACTTTAGGGTCACTCAGCTGCTAATTGGCAGAGCTAGGTTCACACAAAAGTCTTTCTGGTATCAGGGGTCCACTGCAGTGCTCTGCCTCCAGGTTCTGTGTCTGTTTTATACAAGGCAAGTGATGTGTTTGTCTGCTGTGAGGCCAATCATCCACTTACTAATGTGTTCGATCATTTCAGTCATTGATTTACCACTCCTACGTTCCAGGCACCAGAATACAGTGATAAGTAGCACAGACTCTGACCCACCGCCCAGGAACCCCCACCCCCATCTAGCGGGAGCACAGGGGCATGGGCAGGTGCCCGGGCAGCGGATGAGGTCCATGACAGATGAAGGTCGGGGCAGTGGCAGCACTGAAAGTGACACATCACCCCGTGTCACGGCGTCAAGGCTTTCTGGAGGAAGGGACCTCCAGAAGAGAACCAGGTGGAGCCAGGGAAAGGAAGAGAGGATGGCATGTGGCAGGGGAGAGAGATTGTTCCTTCAAGAAAGAACTGCCTCCCTGAGGCCTGAAAAAGGAAGAATAAAGTGACAGTGCTTCACATGACACCACTAGAACATCTTCCCTTTCCTCTGCCATCCAGGCTGAGAATCCAGTACTCCACAGACTTCAGCTTATTACTGAAGCTGAAGTATTACTTATGTTTACACTTACTTGATCTGTATTAGTCCAGGTCCATGGAAGAAGCAGAAAGCAGAAACAGACAGGATTAAGTGTATAGGAAATCTGAAACAGGAGAGAAATTGAGGGGGAAGTCAGGAGAGGTGGGAGGAGCTACAGCGTGTGAAGTTGATGTGACCCTGAATGAAGGACAGAGGGAAGGCAGAGGGTTGGGTGGAAATGTCTTAGACAATCCTGAGTCTGGCAAAGCTGTCTGGGGGTCCTTGAACCCAAGTGGCCTGGGCGAGGAGACCCGAGTCTCCCAGGAATGACCCTGCTGAGTGTCTGTCGCTGGGTTCTGCCACCGGCTGGGAGCTGCCGGGAACCAGCATGGTTCAAAGGCAATGCTGGACTTCAGAGCACAGTGGCTGGGACCACTGGTCAGTTACACTCGCTGAGGCTGGACATCTGAGAGGCACGTTCTTGCAGCCACCATACTGCTCTTGGTTTCTTCCTCTCCAAAATCTGGCTTCTCTCTTGGCCTCAGGTCCTGAGTTCTAATGGGGCAACATTTCTGACCAGAGGTGGTATAGGGGTACAGCTTGGAGTCATCTCCCCAGCTCAGACACTTACCAGCTGGGTACTTCAGTCAAGCTACCTAACCCCCCAGTTTTCTCATCTGAAAATGTGGGTACTCACACTGTGTCATAGGGCTGTTGTAGGATTAAATGAATGAAAGCACATGGCAAGTGCTCCATAAATGTTATCCATTATAACTGTAATGGAGCCATTTTGGTTTGGAGGCTATTGCGATGCATCACCTTGACAGGACTGCATCAAATGTAAAACACTGTGTGTCCTACCACTGACCATGTCAGATACACCCAACCTCACTCTGCCCATCTTTCTTCAAAGCTTCTCCTGACCCTGGGGCTTGGTTTTAGGGTCCTCCTCTGATTCTGCTTCCCTGAAGGCTTAGACAGTAAACAATCTGCCTGCAGTGCAGGAGACCCGGGTTCAATCTCTGCGTCGGGAAGATCTCTGCATTCTATCTCTGCGTTGGTGAAGAGAATGGCTACCCAATCCAGCATTCTTGCCTGGAGAATTCCAGGGACAGAGGAGCCTGGTGGACTACAGTCCATGCGGTTACAAAGAGTTGTGTGTGACTTAGAGACTGAAACACAACGGCAACAACAAAGGTCTGAGGACAAGAGCTGACTCATGTGGAGGTCTGGATCCTCCACATCCTCTCTCAGACTGTCACCTGGTCAGTTCCTTCTCCTCCTAGGAGCCTGCTGGACTGAGCCCGCACTCATCATATATGCTATGTGCCTTATACTTTATTAGGTGACTTCATATTTCTTAGTTCCTTTCATTGTCACAATAGCCAAGTGACATTGGTATCATTATTTCATCTTGCAGATGAGGGAAATGAAACTCAGAGAGGTTAAATAACTTGCCTAAGACCACAGAGCCAGTAAAAGGTGGAGTTCAGACTTGCATACAAATCTAGACAGTAAAATGCCTAAGCACTTTCTTTACATTGCTTATTTTTCTCTTCATTGTGTGTTTTACTCCCCCATTTAGAAACTCAGGCTCAAGGGACATGATTCTACTTTGTTCCAATTCCTCCCAAAGACCTCATGTATACAATGAGTGCGTGAAGTCGCTCAGTCGTGTCTGACTCTTTGCAACCCCATGAACTGTAGCCTACCAGGATCCTTAGTCCATGGGATTTTCCAGGCAAGAATACTGGAGTGGGTTGCCATTTCCTTCTCCAGGGGATCTCCCCGACCCAGGAATCGAACCCGGATCTCCCACATTGTAGGCAGATGCTTTACCTTCTGAGCTACCAGATAGGTGCTGTCTAAATGCTGCCTGAGTAAAAGCCAACATGCAATCATATCATATGTCAACCCCCAGAGAAGCCCTATGTAGAAACAGGTCCCGTGTATGCACGCCAGTCCTCAAACTGTGTGCACTGGGCAACTGGTGTGGCGTCTTTAAGGAGACATCTCTGGTTAAAAAGCAAGAGGCTCTTCTGTCTGTGCCTGCCTAGTGGTGGTGGATTTGTCAGCCAGATCTCTGCTCCCCACTCTTGGACTGTGTTCTTCCTGTCCTCTCCTCCCCACAGCCCAGGCTCCACATCTTCTCTCATTTAGGTCCACTCTCACTTGACCCCTCTGGCAGTGAGCTCACCTTCTCCCAACCACAGCTCCCTCCCAGTTCCTAGCTTTGGGGCATTCACCCAGAGCCCCCCTGACCCGACTCCACAGGTCTCCCGTGGGCAGCAGCCCGACAGCCTGCCCTGTCTCAGTAACCAGGCACCACTGAGATGCACAGTAAGAGCTGTACAAACTCATATGTATTTGTGTTCAGACTTGAACACAAACCTAGACAGTGATGCCAGGATCTTACACAGATGGGTCCACCTGGCCACAAGGATCCACACCCACTGGGCCAAGAGCAGAGACCCAGACATGCATGTGTTCCCATGGGGGCAGACACAGGGCCCGCAGGCAAACCCACTTGTGTTTCGCATGCAAGGTGTGCCCAGATGCACAGGTAACACGCACCTGCAGACTCTCCAGTGTGCATGTGACCTCATGCATTTGAGACTGAGCCTGCGGAGTTCATATCGCTCAGTACATGGATACCAGTGTCTGCAAACTGAGTGCCGCATGCCCTTCCATGGTGACACACACAGGCATGCAAGGGTGAGGAAGGCAGCCTTAACTGCCTCCCCCCGGGGGATTCCATCCCAGCTCGTGGCCTTTTCAAAGACAGGTTCACACCTTCTCTTTGGGGTCAGCTCTGCCTGTGTCAAGCTGTCTGCCCCCAGGAACAGAGCCCAGGCTGGTGGTCTGGGATTCCCCAGGTGTGCGCACGATGGCCCTTCACCTCCACACTCAGCCTCCCTTCCCACCAGGAGCTCGCTGCTCTCAGCGGGGAAGGTGCTGAGGCTGGAGGTAATTAAATCTCTCTTTTCACTTCAGCAACATTGATCTGTACAGGGACACACTCTGACTCCAAAGGAACAAAGCTTTTAATTTCCCAGCTGGAATGTGCTGTTCTCAGACTTGTTTCGTGTGTGAGTCAGAAGACTGAAAAGTACAACACATTCTGTCATCCTCGGAGCATGCTGTAGCTTGTAAGGCACTTTTGTACCATTTCATTTGAGTCTCACAGTACGCCTGTGGGTAGTAGGTAGTATATGCATTCTCCCATTTTACTGATGAAGAAACCGAGGCTTAAAACAATAACAATAGCTGTCACTGATTTCCTGCTAGATGTCAGGCACTGTTCTAAGTTCTTTGCATGTTTTGATTTTTAAAAATCCCAACCACAACTCTTAGAGGTAGGTCTGTCTTCACCCCTATTTTAAGGTTGAGGAAACTGAATGCAATAAGGTCTTACTAACAGCCTGAAGCACTCATTCACTCAACACCCAGTCTGGCTTCACTCGATGCTATATGAATTAAAGGGACTTGATGCAGGGTACTTGTCTGGGCAAAAATCTAAAGCAATGAATTCCCCCATTCTGACCACCAATGACCCATACATGATTTTCATACATTGATTGACTCCACCCTTGAAAGATTTTACCCAGTACAAGCACTGTATTTATTAGTAAATAGCCTGTCTCATGCCATTTTTGAGACATTTTGAAGTTTGGAGAATACCCTGAAGTTTTGGGGTACCTGAACCCCTGAAACACTGCTATAGATAGAGATTCCTTGGGATTGAGGTGACTCAGCCTGGGGACACTTGAGATGTGGCAGAGAAATTTTAAGGTACTTCCATTATTGATCTGGGTCCAAATCCTGGAACTGCCATTTACCCTTTAGGTGTCCTTGATCAAGTAACCTGTCTGAGCCTCAGTTCGCTTCCTTGCAGTGTCAGATGGAATAAAGAGCACCCATAACTGTAGCATCAAGGCACAGCAGGGTGATCACAGATGCCCCACAACACCACTGAGTGAGCAAAGAAGTATTTGTAATTGTCAGAAACACGATACAGCCGGCACGCGTATGTGAAATCAGTTACGTAAATTGTGAACTATATGTCAAAGTTCTATTTGTCCTGAGACAGGGTGGAATCAGCACATTTCTCATCAAGATAGAAAATAAAAACAGAAAAAAACATCATGAGCCCTTTTGAATAACTCGGTCACAGAGAGAGCTCATTCTCTTCACGGTGCTCTGTTGGGACACCACAGTACTACCATTGTTCATCTCGATGCTTGCCTGCCTTGGTGTCCATTAATGTACACCTTTTGACTTATTTTTCTTTTTAAAGCTCTTGAGTAGTTTAGCTGGGTTCAGTTGCAGTTTTGTCCTTGGTTACTGTACTTATGTGAAATCAACTTCAGAACAAACCGTGCCTTCTCCTTGGCAATCCTGAGCAGCTCTGACTCTCCAGAGCCGCCGTCTCTTAGGCGCTGTCCATCTCTGCTCTCTCCTTTCTTGCCCATCCTGCCTGTTCCTTGCTTAGAAATGTTTCAGGAGAATGAGCATGAGTATAAATCACATTGGAAATAACTGGGCTCTAGATCAATCCTTTTTGATCATGAGCCTCTATTGGCACTGGAAACTTTGAGCATCCAGTATCAATGTATGCACCTTTCTTTGTTTAAAAATTGTATCATTACACATGTACTAATATTTTGTGTGTAAGACAAACACAAATGGAGATTTTTTTCTTTTTTGGCCATGACACATGACATATGGGATCTTAGTTCCCTGCTTAGGGATACAATCTGCACCCCTTCACTGGAATTGCGAAGTTTTAACCACTGGACCTCCTTTTCTGGTGGGAAGTCCACAAATGGAAATTTTCAAGATTGGAATTTTTTGAAAGCCTGAAATAAAAATAAACGCTAATTTAAAAATAATTAATGACCCAGAAATACATACTCACACTAAAATATTGTGATTTTGAAAATCTTGTAACACTTTCTGAAATAGTTATTTAAAAGTTTGGCCCAGGGCCTTCCCTGGCGGTCCAGCGGTAAAGACTCCATGATTCCACTGCAGAGGGTGCAAGCTGGATCCCTGGCCGGGGAATTAAGATCTCTTAAGCTGTGCAGTGTGGCCAAAAAGTTAAAAAAAAATTAAAAGTTTGACCCAAAGTTTAATTTATGTGAGGGGTTGAATTTAATCATTGTCTTAGCTGTAAGGGACTGCCAACAGCTGTTTTCATCCCAAGAAATCTCAGTAAATTCCAAACCTTTGTCTTTTTTAAAAATAATCTCATCTCTCTTCTAGACAACTCTTTTAAGTACTTAGGTCTGGGATAACTAGTGAGCCTCTATTTGGTATAGAAGATTTTCACCTTCTTCACCCAACTCTAGTATCTCACACAATATAATCTGTAAAGTCACTTAATTATACTCATGTCCATACAGTAAACCATTAAATGCTGAAAAGTAAAAACTGAATGAGGATTCTGTGGGTAGCCTTTCTGTCTTGTGGGACACTTGCCTTTTCTTCAGAGAAAGAAAAAGAGAGTAGAGCAAACCACGCTCAGTCATGTCTGACTCTTTGCGACCCCGTGGGCTGTAGCCTACCAGGTTCCTCCGTCCATGGGATTTTCCAGGCAAGAATACTGAAGTGGGTTGCCATTTCCTTCTCCAGGAGATCTTCCCAACCCAGGGATTGAACCCTGGTCTCCCACATTGTAGGCTTTACTGTGTGAGTCATCGGGGAAGTCAGTACGTGACAAATAGACCCAGTGAGAGCATAAGAGCATCAGAGCTTATCTGCATATTATAGTGGAGTAAACATGAATATTTTACTTATTTTCAGTTAAAACATATAAATAGAAGGCTTCACCAATATGTTTTCCTCCACAACTCCCATGAATCATTAGAGAAGGTCAGCCTCATTTTGGAGACCACTCAGAGAACAATAGTCTGTGCTGTGTGTCGCAAAGAGTCGTGGACACACCTGAGCATGCAGAGAACACTGCAGGTTGGACCCCTGGTCGGGGGAGCACCCCCAGAGAACAGTGAGACTCAGGACTATGGACCGCTATACACGTGAGTTGGGGGACACCATATCTAGGTGGCTAAGTGGACAAGAATCTGTCTGCCAATGCAGGAGACGCAAGAGACGTGGGATCGATCCCTGGATCGGGAAGATCCCCTGGAGTAGGAAATGACAACCCACTCCAATATTCTTGCCTGGGAAGTACCATGGGTAGAGGAGCCTGGCAGGCTACCGTCCATGGGGATGCAAGAGTTGGACACAACTTAGCACACACACATACATTCACACCCACATATTAATAATCTGTCTTTGACACCTATCTGATAGGATAATTGTGAGAAGTAAAATGACATAGCAACTATCCAATAAATATTAATTTCTTTCATCCCCTTCTCTGCTGCTCAACCTAGGGCCAAGTGAAAGAAAGGAGATGGATTCAGGGAAGGCGCTCTGGCCAGAAATAAGACATTGCAATTTTGGAAGTGTTTCTGGTGCCTCCTTCCCCAAACACAGTGCCCCAATTAGGAGAAAGAATTTATATATAATAAGTGTATGTCCTATTATAATACAGGTGATGTGCCCTTCCTTCCCTGCCCCACACATACGCATAAACCTTACTGATATGACTCACTGCTTCCAACTTCTTCATCTGCCTTTTGCTATCTTCCCAGATCTGACTCAAGCTCCTGGATGGTAAAGTGGTATTTATGTGCCTAGACTTTTTGTCTTTGACTCCTGGTGCATCCAGGCACTCTGCTCAAAGAAGACCTGGGCACCCAGCCCAGTTCATGCTTGTGGTAGTTTTAACATACATCCACAAATTCTTTGATGCTTCTCCTTACAAGATGTAGAGCTTAATTCCTCTCTCAGTCCAATATGGGCTGGATTTAGTGACTTGCTTCTAATGAATAGAACATGGCAAAAGTGGTGGTTTGTTGTTTTTGAGATTACCTTATGAACAGACTATGGATTCTCTCTGTCACTTGCTCTTTCTACCCCTTGGGTCAGTTGCTCTGGGGGAAAGCCGGCTTCCATGTCTTAAGAACTCTTATAGGGCCTTGTGTAGAAGCCCATGTGGTGAAGACCCAAGAAGACCAAACAGAGCTAGAGAGAAATGAGGCCCCCTGACAGCAGTCTTAGGACTAAATTCTCTTGCAAGTTGATTCTCCTGTCCAGTCAAGCTTTCAGATAATACAGCCCCAGCCAACAACTTGACTGCCACCTTGCTAGATACCCTGAGCCAGAGGCACCCAGCTAAATTGCTTCCAGATTCACAACCCTCAGAAACTATGAGATAATGAATCTTTGTTGTTTTAAGGCATTGAGTATTTGGATAATTTGTTACATAGACAAATAATATAATGATAAAATTCCTGGGTTCATCTTTATTGTTCCTGGTTGTTCTGTTCTTGAATTTTCCAAAACAAATGATTTCTGAGTGTTTCTTTATCTCTGGTTTTCAATCACTATTGTACTTCTGTCATTTAGAGCTTGGATTCATTATCCAAGGGGATGGAAGGAATTAGTATGTAATGAACACTTAATTATGCCATTTTATTTATTTCTCACAACTAACCTATCAGATAGGTGTCAGATACAGATTATTAAAAGATGGTATCCCCCAACTTGTATATGCATCTGTGTCCATAGTCCTGAACGCATTGTTCTCTGAGTGGTCTCCAAAACACTGAGCATTTATCCCATACCGGGATGTGTACACAAACATCGTCTTACCACTGGATATGAAGTGACCCTATTATTATCCCTACATGATGAATAAATTGAGGCACAGAGAGGTTAAAAAAAAAATGACCCAAATTTATGCTTACATTTGAACAGTTCATATTTCAAGTCACATGGTCTGAACCACTTTGCTATTCTACCTGTAGCTTTGATCCTGTTTCCTTTACTTATAGATTTTGGTGTAGGAGAAACCTGAATGCAAACCTTGACTCCACAACTGACCCAGTGGTCACTGCTTCCTCATCTCTAAAATAGGGGGAACTGCGCTTACCTCAAAGGTTCTATGAGGGAGAGATGAAATAATACAAAGTGTCTGCCTGTCCCACTAGACCAGTGCTGTCTAACTGACATTTCTATGAAGATGGAGATGTTTCCTGTCTATCCAGCTACTAGCCACATGACTACTGAGCACCTGAAATGTTACTAGTACAAAGTAAAGTGAAAGTCACTCCGTCACGTCCGACTCTTTGTGACCCCGTGACTATACAGTTCATGGAATTCTCCAGGCCCAAATACTGGAGTGGGTAGGCTTTCCCTTCTCCAGGGGATCTTCCCAACCCAGGGATCAAACCCAGGTCTCCCTCACTGCAGGCAGATTCTTTACCAGCTGAGCCACAGGGGAAGCCCAACTAGTACAAGGGAGGGATTGAACTTTTGATTACACTTAAATCCGTTTAAATAAGTAGACACTTGTGGTTCGTGATCACTACATTGGATAGCACAGAACTAGATTAGAAACTTCAGGAAGGCAGGGTCTCTACCTGTTTGGCTCACCAGGGTATGTTCAGCTCTTTGCACCGTGCCTGACACCAAAGAGGCACCTGTAATTAATTGTTGAACAGATGAATATACACATGAATGAGTGTCCCATTGTGGGCATTTGAAAAATAGCTTCTCTCAGCTGGGTAAAGCATCAATGTTTCTAGGAGCCCTCCTGCCAATGCACTTTTTGCCTTTTCTCCCCTCATCCACAGCAGCCAATTATGCTCTTCTGCAGAAATGTCATTTGAGCCAAGAATCAGACAGAGACTAGATTTCAGGTGACTGGGGGAGGAAGGAGAGAAGCCCCCTGCATCTCTAATGGGCCACAGAGGACAGGAAGCCCCCTCCTCATCCCTCCAAGGCTGACTAGAAAGTTTGTCTGTAACAGAGACGGTTAAATTAATGATGAGACTCAGTGACAGAGAGGCCAGAGTGGCCCCCCTAAATGTCACCTTCATTATTTTTCAAGCCCACACGACGATCTGCCTTCCCAGTCAGCATCCGTGTTGTTATTGTTCTGCCTCGGGGTGGAGGGATTTTTTTCCCCGTAATCCCTACAACATGAGCAGTGTAAGTTCAGCGGGGGCAGGAGATGAGATGGTACAGGACGCTTAATAAGGGCTTTTGCTGTCACTGAGCAGGCGCTGTTGGGTAGACGCGGGGAGGGGACAGGGTGAGGGTGGCCTGCTGGGGCTCCCTTTCTCGCTTCTTTCCCGTAACACGGAGTCAGCCTTTCCAGACAGGAGAGTGAAGGAGCGCCCTCTGACAGTCTGACCCAGCACTCGGGTGGATTTCCTCACTACTTCCCTGTATCAGAATTCTAGTCTAAAACAGAACACGGCACGTCTGGGAGCAGTGAGTTCTGGGCTGGGGGTCCGGAGAGCCAGGTAGGAGTCTGGCGTGACAGCTGGTGTGGGGAACCTCTGGCAGTTCACTCCCTCCCCCTGGACCTCCACTTTCTTCTCTGTGAAATGGGGCTGGACATGGCAATCTTTAAGACCTCTTTCAGCCTCTCAGCTTACAGAGTAGCTGAAAGCATGGGCTTTACAGCCATATAAAGTCTGAAACTTGGTTCTTTTTCTTAGTTCTTCCTTAGCCTCTCTGAGACAATAATAGTAGAACCTCATAGGGTTGCTGGGGGGATTAAATGAGATAATGAATTCCAGTGGTCTTAGCCCTGGCCGCATGTAATAATCACCTGGGATTTTTTTTTTTTTTTTTAAATACCAACACCCACAGCCTCAGCCCCACAGATACGGACTTAATTGTCTGTGTCCAGATCTAAGTGCTGGGATTTAAAAAATAAACTTCTTGGGTGTTTCTAAATCATATTTAAGGCTTGGTGGGAGTTTTCTTGTTTAGTAGACGCTTAATGAGTGGTGGGTGACTCAATGGATTCTTTTAAGATCATTCATGTCATCCTTTTTTCCAAAACCTGGCTCTCTGGCCCTAAGTTACATATGCTAAAAATAGCCCCGGGCTTGGAAAATACAAATACTTGTGGATTTCTCCTTTCTCCTCCTTTTCCTAGACCTCATAGTCCTCCATTGCCATGTCTCTCCTGTGCACGCCTCCCTTCCACTCCTTCCTATGCCTGCTTTGCTCTGGACCATCCATTATTATTGTACTTTTGGATGCTTTCACTAGCCTAGTATCTTTCTTCTTCCAGGATTCATTCTCAAACAATAAGCAAAGCATCATGAGCATATGAATATAGGCTCTGGAGCCACACTGTCTGGGCTCTAATCCCAGCTGAGCCGTTTATTAGCTGTGACCTTGGATATTTTTCTTAACCTCTCTGTGCTCAGTACTGTCATCTGCTTACTGAGGATCCCAAAGATCCCAATTTTTGAAATGAGTTGTTCCTCCCACCATTAGACCCTCTTATAGGGTTACCTTATATTAAGGGAAGGAAAGAAAATTGAGAAATAAAGTATCAACACAATGTTGAATTTTTTCCATACATTTATGTCATTTCATTCCCATAAAAGTAAGCAAGGTAGATAGGCCCATTTTATAGACAACAAAAGTGAGTTGTTGAACCAGAGTGATATAGTGAATGGAGGCAGAGTCAGGATCCTGCCCAAGCTGGTCTGACTCCAGAGTCTTGGTGCTGTGTGCCTCTGATGGGAGAAGGATCACCACTTCGGGGTTTCTCTGCTTTTATTGACCCCATAGCTCTGGGAGGGATGCTAGGGGCATGGAGGTGATGAGAAAGGAGACACCCACCAATAGATGTTCAACCACAGTTTCTAAACAATTACCCATTGGGTGGTATATATAACATAAGAGGATGTACTTGTCTAAAAAATAATTTTTTATTAAAAAAGTTTGTACTGAAGTATAGTTGATTCACAATATTGTGTTAGTTTCACACTTGGAAGTGTGAAAGTTTCACACTTGGAACTTCACACATGGAAGAACAGTTAAGAGAATAGAATACTTTAGTAACCATACTCTGACCCCTTGGCAAGAATCAAATATAATGAAATTCATTCCTTCTTTTGTATATCACTCTTTGGTGATACAAAAGCTAATTCCTAAAGGTCTCTGAGTGAACTTAATCACTCATAATGCAGTAGATGTTTGTTAAGCTCTGTCACATCACCCATATCCCCCCCACCTTATGACTTCAGGTACATCTTCAGTTGTACCAAGTTCCACCGGCCTGCCTGTCTCTGCTAAGGGCTTTCTCCAGCTGCCAAAGCCTGCCTTGCCTGTCCTAGTGGTGGACTTTAATCCCAGGGAATTAAGGGCCCCTAGAAACAGCCCTGGGCTTTCCAGGTGGCTCACTGGTAAATAATCCGCCTGCAATGCAGGGGATGCAGGTTCAATCCCTGGGTCAGGAAGATCCTCTGGAGAAGGAAATGACAACCCACTCCAGTATTCTTGCTTGGGACATCCCATGGACAGAGGAGCCTGGCAGGTTATAGTTTATGGGGTTGCAAAAAAGTTGGACATAGCAACTTAACAAGAAGAAGCAGCCCTGGCCCAATGACAGATAGGTGTTGTTGTATAACAACCAGCTCCCTCCAGTGGGGTGACTCTGAGAAGCACATGTTTTCCTGCCAGAATTCTCCCAGTAGGATTAAGCTTCACTTGTCCCTATCGGTAGCTGGGTTTTAATGGACTCTTCCATAGGCTGCTTCCCCATCCTTCCCTTTCTTACTTTCCCATCCCCACAGGTGTTTCCTGGAATTCCATCCCAAATGAACTACTCACCTTCAGATCCATAACTCAGAATCACTTTTGCAAGAACCCAAATGCAGACCCTACTCAAAATTGTTCTAGGTGATGGGAAACACAAGATAAAGATGCAATATCTGAGGAGCTCATGAACCATCAAGGGTGAAGAAAACACACAAATGTAGCTCAGGATGCCACAAGTCACCACTGAGGTGTGGCCCAGAGGCACCAAGGGCAAGACCAAGTCGGCTCTGCTTTTGAGGGAAGGAGAGGAACACATAGTTAAATGTGGGAAGAACATGTGATAAAGTATCTCCTCTCCTCAGAAAGAGGGCAGCACTGTAGTATCACCGCCCAGGTCTGGAGGGTTGTGTCTGGGAGCAGGTGGCACTGAGGATGTCTCAGAAAGGTCTGTCCAGAGGTGATAGGTGGAGGGCTCTCTATCAAGCCTTGGGTGAGGAGGGAGGGGCCCGAGATAGAAGGGAAAAGGCAAATGATGCTCAGAAAGCAGAGAGGCGTGCCGCTAGGATGCCTGTTTCCTCTCCTCTCTTCCTCCAGCTCCCTGGCATCTGCCTGCCCCTTGAGGACCCGCCTCCTGCACCCTCCCCTCGCCAGCCCCTTCATCTGGCAGCAAAGCTGCTCTGGGTGGCCTCCACTCAAGGTGAACTTTGAGTCTGGGGCAGCCACCGCTCCAGGCCTCCTGTACTAGCAGGCCTCCTGACCTCGCTGTGTCTGACTCTTGCTCTGGCTTGTCTGGAAGGCATTTCTGATCACCAAGCAGCAGCTGGACAATGTGTCTTGATACTGAGGCTCCCCAAAAGGAGTTACCCCTGTAGCTGGACCCATGGCATTGACTTTGTGCAGAAGGGGAGCTGTGTGTCTACAGCCTGAGATACCAGTAAATTCATTTGAGCAGTACTTTTAAAAAACTTAATTTTATTAAAGTGTGGTTGATTTATAAGGTTGTTAATTTCTGCTGAATAGCAGTGATTCAGTTGTGTGTGTATATATATATATATATACACACACACACATATGTATATATATATACACACTCACACATTCGTTTTCATATTCTTTTGCAGCACTTTTAGAAGGGTCTGCCCTTGTCACAGCTCCTGGAAGAAGCAGCTCGTAGCTGCTCACTGAGTCGGGGTGGACACATAACCCAAGCCTGGCATTGTATGGCAGACTCAAACAGCTGGGTTGAGCAAATTGATTGCTTTCCCCAAACTTGGAAACATAAGAGCCTGCTGCCAGCATGTGGTGGGGCCTGGAGCAGGAAGGCTGCATGCACCAGAAGCTGAAGGAACTGGGGGGCCACATGCAAGCTGGTGTGCAAACAGAAGAGAGCAGGGCCAGTCCAGAGGATGAAGCAGACCCACGGAGAGAGGCGGAGAGCCGCAGGCCCTGCGAGAGCGAGGCCAGGTCTCAGGCCCCCTGGGACTGGCTCTGCTTAATTCTCTCTCATAGGTTCTCCAAGGCCTCTGGGAAGCCCTGCGGTTAATGCCTTTCCCCCAGGCTAGCTCAAGTGGGTCTCTCTGCCATGCAGTCAAGAGTCTTGATGGAAACAGAACCCAAGGGTAGCTGCCACACTGACACGTAGCAGCCCTGGAGGGCACCCTGAGGGAGGTGAGGCCGGACTCTCACCAGCATGCTAGAGAAGCTGACCCCAGCATTCCTTATTGCACCAGGCCTTCTCAGCAGTATGCCTCAGGCTACAAGGGAGCGCTGAGATGCAGTTAGAGAGGCATCCTGAGAGGTGGGATTCCGGGTAATTAGTGGAGATGGCCAGAGGTTCACATAAGCTGAGAAGAGGGAAGAAAATCCTTTGTGGATGGGGACAGAATGAGCAAAGACAGGAGAATATGAATATATTCACTCACCATTATTATTATACAAAGTTTATTAGAGTCCAATAAATTTCCTTTTTCTAGGTGTACAGTTCTAGGAGTTTTAATACATGTACATATTTATATAATCACCATCATAACCAGAACACAGAATAGCTCATCACCTCAAAAACACCCTTGTGCCCTTTTGTGGTCAAATCTTCCTCCCACCCCTAACCTCTGGAAACCACTTCTCTGTCATTACACTTTTGCTTTTTTCAGAATGTTATATAAATTGAATCATATAGTATGTAACCTTTTGAGACCATCTTCTTTTACATAGCATATGCCTTTGACATTCATCGCTGTTGTTATTTGTTGTTATTGATTGCTGACTAGTATCCCACTGTATGGATGGATCACATTTTGTTTATCCAATCCATATGGTTTCCTATTTTTGGTAACTATGAATAGAGCTGCTATAAAATTTCTGTACTTTGTGTGAAGTACTTTGTGTACTTAGGACTTTGTGTGAAGATGTTTTTATTTTTCCACAGTAAATACTTAGGGATGGGGCTGCTGGATCATTGATAAGTGTAGGTTTAACTTTATAAGAAACTGCAGACTGTTTTGTGAGGTGGCTGTTACGTTTTGCATTTCTGCCAACAATGAATGAAAGTTCTAGTTCACCCATATCCTCATCAACACTTGGTTTTACTGTTTGTTTAAAAAACAGATTTTACCCATTTACTGTGGTCTGAATGTTTCTTTCTCCCCTACTCTCTGAATAAATTCATTTGTTGAAATCCTAATGATGGTGATGTACATGAATCCTAATGAAAGTGATAGTTTGCTCAGCCATGTCTGACTGTTTGTGACCTCATGGACTGTAGCCCACCAGTCACCACTGTCCATGGAATTTTCCCAGCAAGAATACTGGAGTGGGTTGCCGTTTCCTTCTCCAGGGGATCTTCCTGACCCAGGGATCGAATCCAAGTCTCTCACATGGCAGGCAGATTCTTTACTGTCTGAGGCACCAGGGAGGCTACCAGGGAATCCTAATGAATGTGGTGGTTTTAGTAGGTAGAGACTTTCAGAGGTGACTAGGCCATCCCAATCCCCAAGAAGGGCAATACTAGAGAATGTTCAAACCACTGGACTATTGCACTCATCTCCCATGCTAGTAAGGTTATGTTCAAAGTCTTTCAAGCTAGGTTTCAGCATTACATGAATTGAGAATTTCCAAATGTTCAAGCTGGGTATACAAAAGGCAGAGGAACCAGAGATCAGATTTCCAACACTAACTGGATCATAGAGAAAGCAAGGGAATTCCAGGAAAACATCTACCTCTGTTTCACTGACTATGCTAAAGCCTTTGACTATGTGTCAAAGTCAGAGCACACAACACACTGCGGAAAATTCTTAAAGAGATGGGAATACCAGACCATCTTGCCTGTCTCCTAAGAAATCTATATGCAGGGCAAGAAGTCACAGTTAGAATCCTGTATGGAACAACTGACTGGTTCAGGATTGAGAAAGGTGTATGATAAGGCTGTTTATTGTCACCCTGTTTAACTACTATGCAGAGCACATCCTGCAAAATGTTGGGCTGGATGAGTTAAAACCTGAATCAAGATTGCTGGGAGAAATGTCAACAACCTCAGATATGTATATGATACCATTCTAATGTCAGACTGCAAAGAGGAACTAAAGAGCCTCTTGATAAGGGAGAAGGAGGAGAATGAAAAAAAACTCAGTACTAAAAAAAACTAAGATCATGGCATCTGGTCCCATAACTTCATGACAAATAGATGGGGAAAAGGTGGAAACAGTGATTTCATCTTCTTGGACTTTAAAATCACTGCAGGTGGTGACTGCAGACTTGAAATTAGAAGATGATTGCTTCTGGCAGGAAAGCTATGACAAACCTAGACAGTGTGTTAAAAAGCAAAGACATCACTTTGCTGACAAAGGTCCATATAGTCAAGGCTATGGTTTTTCAAGTAGTCATGTACCGATGTGAGAGCTGGATCGTAAAGAAGAAGGCAGAGTGCCGAAGGATTGATGTTTCAAACTATGGTGCTAGAGAAGACTCTTGAGAGTCCTTCGGACAACAAGGAGATCAAACCAGTAAATCTTAAAAGGAAATCAACCCTGAATACTCACTGGAAGGGCTGATGCTAAAGCCGAAGCTCCAATATTTTTGCTACCTGATGCGAACAGCTGACTCATTGGAAAAGACCCTGATGGTGGCAAAGATTGAAGGCAGAAGGAGAAGAGGGTGACAGAGGATGAGACAGTTGGATGGCATCACCGATTCAATAGACATGAACTTGGGCAAACTCTGGGAGATGGTGAGGGACAGGGAAGCCTGGCATGCTGCAGTCCATGGAGTTGCAAAGAATCTGACATGCCTTGGTGACTGAACAACAACAGAAAAAAAAGAGACACCATATGGCTTATTTACCATGTGTAAAATTGAAGCCATGTGACTCCTTGAACCAGAATTAGAAGGAGCTTCATGTTTATCCCCAAACTCAAAAAGGACAGAATGATCTCTGTTCATTTCCAAGACAAACCATTCAATATCATGGTAATCCAAGCCTATGCCCTAACCAGTAACCCTGAAGAAGCTGAAGTTGAATGATCCTATGAAGACCTACAAGACCTTTTAGAACTAACACCCCAAAAAGATGTCCTTTTCATTATAGGGGACTGGAATGCAAAAGTAGGAAGTTAAGAAACACCTGGAGTAACAGGTAGATTTGGCCTTGGTGTACAGAATGAAGCAGGGCAAAGTCTAATAGAGTTTTGCCAAGAGAACACACTGGTCATAGCAAACACCCTCTTCCAACAACACAAGAGAAGACTCTACACATGGACATCACCAGATGGTCAACACCGAAATCAGATTGATTATATTCTTTGCAGCCAAAGATGGAGAAGCTCTATACAGTCAGTGAAAACAAGACTGGGAGCTGACTGTGGCTCAGATTATGAACTCCTTATTGACAAATTCAGACTGAAATTGAAGAAAGTGGAGAAAACCACTAGACCATTCAGGTATGACCTAAATCAAATCCCTTATGACTATACAGTGGAAGTGAAAAATAGATTTAAGGGACTAGATCTGATAGACAGATTGCCTGATGAACTACGGATGGAGGTTCGTGACATTGTACAGGAGACAGGGATCAAGACCATCCCCATGGAAAAGAAATGCAAAAAGGCAAAATGATTGTCGTAGGAGGCCTTACAAATAGCTGTGAAAAGAAGAGAAGCAAAAAGCAAAGGAGAAAAGGAAAGATATTCCCTTTTGAATGCAGAGTTCCAAAGAATAGCAAGGAGAGATAAGAAAGCCTTTCTCAGTGATCAATGCAAAGATTAGAGGAAAACAACAGAATGGGAAAGACAAGAGATCTCTTCAAGAAAACTAGAGATACCAAGGGAACATTTCATGCAAAGATGGATTCGATAAAGGACAGAAATGGTATGGACCTAATAGAAGCAGAAGATATTAATAAGAGGTGGCACGAATACACAGAAGAACTGTACAAAAAAGATCTTCACGATCCATATAATCACAATGGTGTGAGCACTCACCTAGAGCCAGACATCCTGGAATGTGAAATCAAGTGGGCCTTAGAAAGCATCACTACGAACAAAGCTAGTGGAGGTGATGGAATTCCAGTTGAGCTATTTAAAATCCTGAAAGATGATGCTGTGAAAGTGCTGCACTCAATATGACAGCAAATTTGGAAAACTCAGCAGTGGACACAGGACTGGAAAAGGTCAGCTTTCATTCCAATCCCAAAGAAAGGCAATGCCAAAGAATGCTCAAACTACCGCACAATTGCACTCATCTCACACGCTAGTAAAGTAATGCTCAAAATTCTCCAAGCCAGGCTTCAGCAATACGTGAACCATGAACTTCCAGATATTCAAGCTGGTTTTAGAAAAGGCAGAGGAACCAGAGATCAAATTGCCAACATCCGCTGGATCATCAAAAAAGCAAGGGAGTTCCAGAAAAACATCTATTTCTGCTTTATTGACTATGCCAAAGCCTTTGATTGTGTGGATCACAATAAACTGTGGAAAATTCTGAAAGAGATGGGAATACCAGACCAGCTGACCTGCCTCATGAGAAACCTGTATGCAGGTCAGGAAGCAACAGTTAGAACTGGACATGGAACAACAGACTGGTTCCAAATAGGAAAAGGAGTATGTTAAGGCTGTATATTGTCACCCTGCTTATTTAACTTATATGCAGAGTACATCATGAGAAACGCTGGGCTGGAAGAAGCACAAGCTAGAATCAAGATTGCTGGGAGAAATATCAATAACCTCAGATATGCAGATGACACCACCCTGATGGCAGAAAGTGAAGAGGAACTAAAAAGCCTCTTGATGAAAGTGAAAGAGGAGAGTGAAAAAGTTGGCTTAAAGCTCAACATTCAGAAAACTAAGATCATGGCATCTGGTCCCATCACTTCATGGCAAATAGATGGGGAAACAGTGGAAACAGTATCAGACTTTATTTTTTTGAGCTCCAAAATTACTGCAGATGGTGATTGCAGCCATGAAATTAAAAGACGCTTACTCCTTAGAAGGAAAGTTATGACCAACCTAGATAGCATATTAAAAAGCAGAGACATTACTTTGCCAACAAAGGTCCGTCTAGTCAGGGCTATGATTTTCCCAGTGGTCATGTATGGATGTGAGAGTTGGACTGTGAAGAAAGCTGAGTGCCGAAGAATTGATGCTTTTGAACTGTGGTGTTGGAGAAGATTCTTGCAAGTCCCTTTGACTGCAAGGAGATCCAGCCAGTTCATCCTAAAGGAGATTAGTCCTGGGTGTTCACTGGAAGCACTGATGCTGAAGCTGAAACTCCAATACTTTGGCCACCTCATGTGAAGAGTTGACTCATTGGAAAAGACCTTGATGCTGGGAGGGATTGGGGGCAGGAGGAGAAGGGGATGACAGAGGATGAGATGGCTGGATGGCATCACCGACTCGATGGACATGAGTTTGAGTGGACTCCGGGAGTTGGTGATGGACAGGGAGGCCTGGTGTGCTGCGATTCATGGGGTTGCAAAGAGTCGGACACGGCTGGGTGACTGAGCTGAACTGAACTGACTCACATTCATTCCATGGGTGGTCTAGATTTCAGGCTGCATTCGAGTCCAGGCTAGGAAATACTGGAGAAAAAATTTATAGGAAACTCATCACTAGTTTGGTATCACTTGAAGTTCTGTTTCTTTTGCTACCATTTGCTTTTCAGAGTCCTCAGAGGACTTCCCGCTGCTTTCTCTTCACAGAGTTTTTAGTTGCTTTCAATGGGAATAAGACCGTGTGGAGGATGTCTTGACTCCATCTTAACTAGAGTCAGAAAACACTCATTCACTTTTTATTTATTAATTCTTTCACTCACTCCCATTCATTCATTACTTATCCTTCATTTGTTAATTCTTTTATTCATTATTACTCATTTGCTTAGCAATTATGTATTTTAATCAGTATACCTGCTTTGAGCACTTACTACTAATTAGGTGCTATGTTAGTTGCCTTGTATACAGACATGACTGCAGATTCACACAGACATGAAATTTAGTTTCTGTCTCCAAATAATCTTAGGCTAGAGAAAAAGGAGATTATCAGATAAACATAAATATGAGCTTCCCTTGTGGCTCAGCTGGTAAAGAATCTGCCTGCAACGCAGGGGACCTGGGTTTGATCTCTGGGTTGGGAAGATCCTCTGGAGAAGGGAAAGGCTACCCACTCCCGTATTCTGGCCTGGAGAATTCTATGGACTGTATAGTCCATGGGGTCGCAAAGAGTCAGACACGACTGAGTGACTTTCACTTTCACTTTCAAACATAAATATAGGGGAATGATGCTGTGATACTGTGGGAGCAGTCAACTGTGGAATACCGTATTCTATGGAGTACATTGCTTTTTTTAAGCAATCCCTTAAATGAAGGGAATCATAGAAAGGCAACCTGGCTTCAGGTAGTTGTCTCTTGAAGCTGTGTGAATTTGGGGTAAGAAGGCACTTCCCCTTGAAAGGACAGCATGGGTATAAAGCATGGGATTGATAAGTCAAAGGGGCATTTTGAAGGAAGGATGTCTCTCATCTTTGACCCTGGCACTCCTAGGTTTTCAGGACAGGGGTGTGGCTGAAAATAATCATAGAGCAGAACATAAGGACTCCTCTGAGATACTCCTGGAGTTTAGAAAATTGGTATTTGGTGGTCTTTCCTATTCTTACCCATTCTGGTGGGTTCCATCTGCTTGGTATTCTGTCACTTGCAAAAATCTAGTCTTTGTTCCAAGGAACCTGTCTAGTCTGTGAGAGGGCTCACCTGTCATCAGTAAAGAGCAGGGAAGCAGCAGAGCCTGCCTTTGCATCTGCATCTAGAGAATGCATGTGCATGTGTTTATGGTGGGGGTGGGCAGTGGGTAGGCATATAACCCGACTCCTACTGATGTTCAGATCTGATCCAAGAGGTGCCAAGTCCTGAGATTTCACAGTCATCTTCTATGACCTCCCATTTCCCTCTTCTTTCCTGAATCCCACCTGCTGGGAATTCAGAAATCCTCTGTTTATTCTCTGATACAGTACCTGCATCTTATCTGGCGTTTCCCCTGTATTTGCTCATTTATTCACTCATCCGTGCACTCATTCATACATTGAGGGATGCATCCAAGTGCATTCCATTCACACTCTACATCAGACCCTGTGTGACTATCCCTTCCCTGTGGATATCTTGTTCTGCCGTCTTTACTATCTCCATTCCTTTCCTACTTCTCTGACTATTCTTTCCGGCCTCTTCTGGTGGATTCCCTTTCTTGGTCCACTTTACAGGTGTGGGTGCCTCACCTTAGGCCTGTTCTGCGGCCTGCCCCATCCTGCTCTGGCCCTCCTGTCCTCACAGCAGAGGCAGCTGTGCAGCCCAGTGCCAGATGGGGGCGGGGAGCTCGCAAGGGTTTTACTCAGTCACTAAGCCCAGCTGCTAGTGCTTCAGTTCTAATAGCTGTGACTTCTGTCTCATTTCTGAGACCCTCTTGGGATCTCTAGTTGCAGTAGTTTCTTCTGCTCATGTCCCCTGTCTCCGAGTCTCTCGCTTGAAAATGTGTTGGGCCCTCTCTGCTCTCAGCCCCTTGTCTTCTCCCACATCTGGGGCTCCTTCACCTGCAGACTCAGCAGCAGGACCAGCTCCTGAGCTTACATCACAGAATGAAGCCTCCCTGAATCTGGTCCATTCTTCACTGCATGACTGGATGGAGAGGAAAACATGAAATAAGCATCAGATTCACCCATGCTCCAATCTAAAGTTGCAGGAGAGAAGTTGTTTAACTCTCAGATGTCAACTTCCTAATTGTAGGGGCTTCCCTGGTGGTCCAGTGGTTAAGAATCCACCTTCCAATGCAGGGTACATGGGTTCAATCCCTATGTCAGGGAACTAAGATCCTACATGCTGCAGGGCAACTAAGCACATGTGCCGCAACTAGAGAGAGGCCTGCATGCTGCAGCTACTGAGCTTGCTGCCTGGATCCTGAGCTCCACAACTAGAGAGCCCAAGGGCTGCAACTAGAGAAGCCCAAGGGTCGCTATCAAGAGCCGACACACTGCAGTGAAGACCCAGCACAGCCAAAAGAAAAAGAAAAATCTAATTGTAAAACTGATTGTGAGAAAAATTCTTATCTTCTACCTTGCTCATAAACACTGTCTTTGTTTAGCTATTAAGCAATCACAGACTTTTGGGGGGTGGGAGTTGAAGTCTTGATCTACACTGATTGTGGTGGTAATTCCTTGATTGCTTTAGGAAAGGGCATGGGATGAAATTCTGGTCTAAAAGGCATGAGTCGGTGCCTGCTGGGGGCTTTGGGAAAGGATTCCCTCAATGGAAAAAGCCTCAGGGGAGGAGCACACTCACCCTCTGTCTCCCAATGCTGCCCCTTGTATGATGCCTGGAGTTATGACAGCCACTGCTTGAGGCTGCACAGTGCAGACTGCAAGCACAAGCCCAGGAGGAAGACAAGAAGGTGGAAAGATGGGAAAACCTAGTTATGGATGCCACTGTTAAGCCACTTAATTGAGCAACCCAGAAACTGTGCTTCCTCTAGTCTTCTTGTTAGGCAAGATAAATTTTCTTTCACTTATATCATTTTTAGTTGAGTTTGCTCCTACTCACAGCCCCAAATATGCTGATATGGGCCTTAAAATGCCTATTTCACAAAGTCCAAGTGAAAGACTTCCTGCTTATCCTTTAGAGCTCATCTCAAATGTCACCTCCTCAAGGAAGCCTCCCCTGATTGCTCATGTTAGGTTATATCATCTTGCTGAGCATCAGTCACTAGCACCATATAACTTTCCTTTTCTTTCATTGCACTTGTCACAGTTCACCTACCTGATTGTTTACACCTCCTTCACTGACCTTTGGGCTCTGTAAAGGCAGAGGCAGTGTTTCTTCTGCTGACCTTTGTGTCTCCCATGGCTACTAGCATAGTGTCTGACAGCTAATCAACCCTCAGTAAATCTGTGTTGAGTGAAAGAAGGAATTAATACATGAACATATGTAGAAAAGAGCTGGCACTGGCAGCAAAGTCTACCCTCACGCCCTTTCTGAGACTGAAAAGTTGATCAACTCTCTTATTATTTTTCATCTTGACAAATGACTTTGTACCCTACCATTGGCTGATAGATTTCAAAACAGTTTTAAATTTACTTTGAAATGCACCATTATTTCATCCCCTCAGGAGCAGGTGCTACGTATTCCTCCCTACCCCCTCTCGCTACTGTTCTTTTAGCATTCATGACAGCTAAGCAAACCCCTTCTTTGATTTTTCTTCTTCTGCAGGCTGTAAGAGACTGATCAGTCATTACCTGTGAATAATGACCGGGGAGGTTGCCAAGCTGGGCAGCAGTCTAGCTTCCTCACCTCTGAGCACTCAGTTCTTAGACGGTGAAATGAAGGGAGTTTTGTCACCAACTCCAATCTGCTGGGATGTCCAAAGAGCTGCCTTTCACCATCTGAAAATGGCCACGGGGTCTGTGATTGTAGGGAGATATGAGGATTTGGGGAAAAAGAGCTGGAACAGTCTTGTCATTCTTCAGGAGTGTTTTGGGGAAACAAGCCAGCATATCATGGTGATTTATTTTTATAAAACATTAGTTTGCCTTGGAAGGTGAAGGTATGGGAGTTTGGAGAGTCAGGGCTTGTGAGAAGCAGAGCTTATCCTCAGGTTTCTGTTATTCATAGACAAGGAACAATGGCCTCAATAACAGCGGTAATAACAGCAGTCTTCCAGAGGAGACTGGAAATGGAGTTGGCAGCAAGTACACATGCTATCTAGTCCAGCATTTCTCAAAAGATGTTTTTCAGATCATAAGTTCTCCAAATGCTCTTTGCTCAAAGAACTCATGGTTAAATTGAAAAACATAGTATACACTTCACTCAGTAAATACAAAGATCCCTGCAAAATAAAGAAAATCTGATCCACTTTGTTTAACCCAGAGTTCTGGTGCTTATTTTACCAAGGAAACACTTATTTTTTGGTTACTAATATTAATGAGTACCAGAAGGAAGACATTTTGTGAAATGTCAATCTGAGCAAAGGTAGTTACTAAATATTTTCATACAACATTTACTGAGTGACTCATTCATTCATTCATTCATTCATGTAATCATTCATTTATTTGAGGAAGGTCTATTGAGAGAATACTCTGCATAATGGGCTAGGAGCAAAGGATGCAGATTTGATCATTGCCTGCCTAAAGCTATATAGTGTAGTGGACAAGACAAAAATAACACATTTCACAACTGGCTGTGTAATTACAACTGTGATGAGTGCTACAAAAGAGAAGCATGGAGTGCATATAAATTCATACAACAGAATAAGGGGGGTGGTTTGAGAGGCAATCTGAGAAGCCATGGACCAACCAACCATCCTGGTTTGCCCAGGAGTAGGAGTGTTCTGTGATGGGTTACTTTAGCAGTGAAAATTGGGACAATGTCAGGCAAACCAGGATGTTTGGTCACCTTAGCAGAACATGACTTTTGAGTTTCTATCTGACGATCTTACTGTGGCAGACAGAACTCTGGTGGGGGTGGAGAGCTGTCTTCTGGAGCTTCTTCACCGCCCTGGGCCTGCTTTTCCCTACTGAGGACTGAAGAAGGTGGGGGCTCTTCTGTCCTCTCACAGGTCATTGGAATGGCTGGACAACTTTGCCAGGTGTAACAGGCGTCCTAAGTGTAAAGAATTACTACTCCTTCAGGGGAGCTGTAATTCATCGCTCCCTGAAGGAAAGTCCCCGTTCCTCCAGGAGAGATTTTTCGGAGAGCATCACTAGCCGTACAGTCGGGTTTCTAAATCCAACAACAAGGAACACGTTCCACAGCCGCAAGACCAGGAGCGCATGCGCAAGCTCTCTATAGGGAACGTACATCACGGAGCCGGAAACAATCCGAATGTTGTAGGAAACACTCTCCGCAGACCCGAGAGGGGCCAGAGCCCAGTGGCACTCGACAGGGCCAGAGGAGGGCAGTGTCTGGTCTCTGCAGCCTGAAGAACAGCTTTGCATGTTGTTCTTGGGAGATTCTCATCACCTGCTGGGGTTTCAAGGTCTTCATCTATAAAGCAGAAATAATGATGTTCATGATATCGTCAGAATGTAATGAATTTACCATGCACAAAAAATTGTTGTGTTTACATATACATTAAACCTCACAAAAGTAGATTTTAATAATATTATTACCTTTCATGTTACAAATATAAAAAAAAAATGGGTTTAGGGAGGTTAAGAGGCTTGTCAAAAGTAGGCTGACCAACTATCCAGGTTTGCCTGGGACTGTTCTGATTTTAGCGCTACAAGTCCAGTGTTACTGGAAACCCTTGGTCCCAGGCAGCTTGGAATGGTTGGCCATGGTAGAAGGTCACATAATTAGTAAGTGGTGGAGGTTGTAAATATTCGAGGATGAGAAGTATTTGTTAAACTGTGAACAAAAATTATAACAACAAAAACTACTGATAAAATTCTATTTAATTAAATAATAATATAATAATAATATAGGGGTAATAAGTACTAAATCAACTTCTGTTTCAATATTAAGCAAGTGCTTCTAGTCTTTCAAGAAGATCCTTTTATTTTAATAATGATCAGCAGACATTTGTGTTACTCTGCAGTATTTGTAGTTTTCTTCCTTCTGGGCCCAGAACCTTTGATGTTTGGCATGACCAAGGGCTTATTTTGACCAGTGGCATGTGATTGGAAGTGATTGGCTTCAGTTCAGGACAGAAACATGTACAAATCAGTGTACAGTTCTCCGTCTTCCCAGCAGTGGGTGTTGGTGGTGCCTCTCCCAGATCCTTTTTGCTGGCTGGTGCTCTCACCTCCCCGCTGCTGTGAGAGCTGGACAGAGCTCAGAGCTGTCCTTGCTCAGCAGGGCTAAGGGGAGCAAGTCTGGAGCCAGACCACCCGGTTCAAGCCCAAGTCAGCCAGGAAAGATCCTGCATACTTACTTCTCTGAGCCTAGGCATCCTTATCTCTAAAGGGGGACTCCCTATCTCATAGTACAGATGGGAGGATTAAATGAGTAATACATGCAAGGCTCTTACAGTAGTTTGGCAGATGGTAAGTGCTCTGGTTGGCTATTTTTATTTCTGCTGCTTTACTCTGCCTGTAGGGTAGTATGACAGCCCACACCAATGGTGCTAATGCTGTCACAGAAGATGAGTTTTTAAAAAATATGATAGCTCTGGTGTATTCAACTGACGGTATTTTAAGTTATCATCTCTTAGATTTCATTTTCCTTTTCTTTTTTAAACTGAAATACAGTTGATTTATGCTTCTCTGGTGGCTCAGTGGGTAAAGAATCTGCCTGCAATGTGGGAGACCTGGGTTCAATCCCTAGATTGGGAAGATCCCCTGGAGGAGGGCATGGCAAGCCACTCCAGTATTCTTGCCTGGAGAATCCCCATGGACAGAGGAGCCTGGCGGGCTGCAGTCCTGGGGTTGCAAAGAGTCAGACAGGACTGGGCGACTAAGCACAGATATAGTTGATTTACAATATTGTGTTAGTTTCAGTTGTACAGCATGCATGTATATATATATTCTTTTTCAGATTCTTTTCTTTTATAGGTTATTATGAATTATTGAGTATAGTTCCCTGTGCTATATAGTAGGTCCTTGTTTGTTATCTATTTTATATATAGTAGTGCATATGTATTAATCCCATCTCTTAATTTATCCTCACCTCCATCCCCCTTTCCCCTTTGATAAGTAAGTTTGTTTCCTATGTCTGTGAGTTTCTATTTTGGAAATAAGTTCATTTGTGCCTTTTTAAAAAATATTCCACATATAAGGGATATCATATGATATTTGTCTTTCTCTGTTTGACTTACTTCACTTAGTATGATAACATCTAGTTTCATCCATGTTGCTGCAAATGAATGGCATAACTTTATTTTTCATGACTGAGTAATATTCCAGTGTATATTTGTACCACATCTTCTTTATCCATTCATCTGTCGACAGACATTTAGGCTGCCTCCTAAAGAAGATAGTTTTGAGCAACAGATGAGGAAACCAAATCCTGAGATATTTAATTTAATAGTTTGTTCAATGTCACGTGGGTCTTTAATATTAGGGTTGGATTAAAAGCCAATACAGGAGAATGATAATAACACTAACCAACACTTACCATTTGCCAAACCCGGCATTATCGCATTCAATCTTCACAATAACGTCTGGAAATTTTTATAACTCTGATTTTATAGGTGTTGAAATAGAGGCAGGAGAGGTGAAATAGGCAGTCTCCAGGCAGAGACTGGAAAGTGGTAGCAGTAATCAGAAAAAAATAGAAATGAGATATTTTGAGATGAACTATTATTTAGCAACAAGTGATAACTATAATTACTATGTTTAAACAATGAAAAGTGTTGGTTATTAAGGTTTTTTTTAGAAGAGAAAACACGTTTGTTCATTTATTTACACAGTGTTACACACAACATCTATTCTAAACCTTGTCTTTTAAAAAATGAACTCTTCACTTCAGAATGACTTTAAAGAAAGCTTGCAAAGATAGTACAGCAAGTTCCCACATACACTTCACATTGTGTTATTTAGTCGCTAAGTCATGTCCAACTCTTTTGTGACTCCATAGACTATAGCTCACCAGGCTTCTCTGTCCATGGAATTTCCCAGGCAAAAGTATTGGAGTGGGTTGCCATGTCCTCCTCCAGGGGATCTTCCCAACCCAGGGATCAAACCCATGTCTCCTGCATTGGCAGGTGGGTTCTTTACCACTGAGTCACCTGGTAAGTCCATCCCTCACCTAGATCTCCCTAATTTTAGCATCTTACTTTACTGTGGTACATTGGTCAAAACTATTGGTACGTTACCATTAACTAAACTCCAGAGTTTTGTTTTTTTTTTTTCAGATTTCATCAGTTTTTCCACTAATGTTACTTGTTTATTCTAGGAGCCAATCCAGGGCTTACTGAATTTTAAGTGAAGAAAAACATTAGAAAAGATGGGAAAAAAAAAAAAAAAGAAAAGATGGGAAAGCTTGTTTTCTAATGAAATAAGGATTTGATATTAGGGCAGTAGAATTATAGGTGATTTCTTCCTGTGTTCAAAACCTTAGCAGTCTTGTTATATGAACTACATGGGAAATGCTGTTACAGGAAGCTTCTGGTTTCAGGACATTTGGCATTGTGGAGCACAAACTAGGTTACAGATTGGAGCAGTCCTTAAATTATTTACTGGCCTCGTGGGGTAATACGGGAGAAGCATGTATGTGTGTGTTGCGGGAGTGGGAGGTGATGGGGAACTGAGCCACCACGATTGTCATGAGGAGGGCGCAGGAAGAGAGAGGGGCTGGGTGTATTTAAAGTCTGCCTTGTGGGTCCCTAACTAGTGACTAGGAGAATGACTCCAAAGGTTTTTGGGGTTTTTAGCTTGAGCTTCTGTAATTCTTTGAATAAAAGTACATGAAGTATCTACAGTATGCCAGATATCTTTGTTGGCTGCTTTACCTGTGCTGTTTCCTGTAATCCTCAAAATAAGATGTTCTTACAGATCAAAAGAGTGAGGTCAGAGAGGTTAAGTGACTTGCCCACGGCCACACAGTTTGTTAGTGGCAGAGTAAGGATTAGAGCTGGGTCTATAGGACACTAGAGGTCTTTTATGCTCCAAATTGTATTTGTTTGATACCCTCTCAAAACACCCTCTCTGGACTTTGGTCTCAAAAGAGGATCCCGCTAGTCTGATGGACATTTGCTTAAGGGGCCTGAAAGGATACCAAGGGAAGGAGATGGAAGCTTCAGAAGGTCCAGTGGGATTGTGTGTATGAATGTTGTCCATGGGTTGCTGGGTAGAAACCATTGCCTGAAAAAGACTTCCCCTTCTCCTTCCTCTCTTCCTCAGTTGAGTAATAACAAGGACTCTTGTGTTGGCTCTCAGTTAAAACTAGCATTTTGGAGTTTTTGGAGTGGGGCCAGCACTGGCATGAACAAGCAGGGCTCAGTCAGCCTCTAGATCCATCCAGGGGTTCCCCCGGGACTGGCCAAGTTGAGTTTCCTGGGCCAGATGCTTGGGAAACCTCCAACTTGGCTTTGGGGGTATACACACATGTGCGCACACACATACACATCAAAACAAAATAAATAAAGTGGAATAAAAAAAGCTGGAGGCACCCCAGTGTGCCCTATTTACAAACTGCTTTAGCTCCTTCTGGGTTGTATTTGATTTTCTCCTTCGCTGAGAAAAGGGGAGACATCAGAATGACATATGTGCCAGGGAGAGGACTCCCGACCATCCTTCAGCCTCCCTCAGCCCCCCTGGTCCCTTTTGTATGACAGGATGCCCTCAATTACTCTCTCTGGGGGGGTCCCAGTCAGAAGAAGATGGAGCCAACCATCTGTTACCGACTCCAGTGAGCAATTTAATTTTCTCTTGTTCCCAATGAGGAGGATTTTGTAGGAACATAAATTACCATCAGTGCTGGTTAATCAGGAACTTGCTGTCTGAAGGGGCGGAGATGGTCAGGCTGGAGACACCCACTGACCTGTCCTCACCATTAGGGCTCCCTACACTTTTGTGAAAAAGCCACATGAGAGGAGCAAAGACTGTCAGACAAGAGACTTGTGCAGAGATCATCCAATCTGACACCTATTATAAACGAGGAAATCGAGGCTAGAGAGGGGAAATGATCTGTCTAGTAGGCAGCACAAAGTTAGGGCTTGAACTAAAGAACCACAGTCTCAAACTCAACTTTTTCAAGAAAATGCGTGATAAAATGAATAACAACTTCTTGCCCTTGGGTTTAATCTCTAAAGGCAGGACCAAAAAACAATAATCATGGCGGCAGTGACAACCACAAATGCTACACTTTTTGTAACCAACAATCTAGGAGCAGCAGTGTAGTGTGGAGTTAATAGAATGAGCTCTGGAACCAAGTTGCCTGGGTTCAGATTCAGTTCTGTTACTCATTAGCTATGTGACCTTGGGAGATTACTTAGCCTCTGGGACCCATCGCAGACATTGTCAGTTTTTGGTGCCTGTCTCCGCACATCTGCTTTGTATTCCCACTCATTCCAACCCACCTTTCCATGGCCAGCGTCTGCGTCTTTGTTGGAGAGCTATCCTTGGTCCTCCAGAACTCAGGTTATCAATGTACATTGCAAGCTGAGTCTTCTGGGGGCAGCTGTTAACCAGTGACTGACAGATATGGGGATATAAATACCCTACTCCCTTGCTTATTGTCTGGGATAATCTCCACACAGGTGTTTTGCACAATTCCTTAGAATTCTCTGCAGAATTAAGGTCTGTTCACCCACCATAGCAGCTGGCTTGATAGTATACCTGTTGTTGGTATGTTCCTTTCCTCTGCTGTTGTCATGTTCTTTGCACCTCTCCATAAACTTGTAATATTGTTGTTGTTTAGTTACTAAGTTGTGGTCAACTCTTTGCGACCTCATGGACTATAGCCTGCCAGACTCCTCTGTCCACAGGATTTCCCTGGCAAGAATACTGGAATGGGTTGCCATGCCCTCTTCCAGGGGATCTTCCCAACCCAGGGATCAAACCTGAGTCTCTTGCATTGTCAGGCGGGTTCTTTACCCCTGAGCCGACAAGGAAGCCTCTCTCCATAAACTATTTGTGCTCGAATCTTTGTCTCAATCTGCATCTGGTTTGTTCATTCAAACTAAGACAATGCCTCAGCTTTCTCATCTATAAAATGGTGTTAATGATAGTTTCTATATCAAAGAGTTGTTGTTAGGGTTACATGGGCTAAAAATGCAAAGAATGGTGTCTGACCCTTGGTGAAAATTCAACAGATAGCTGTGTGACTGATACATACTTATCTCATTAATTATCTCATTAATTCCATGCTGTACACACAATTACTCCCATTATACAAATAGGACCATTCAAGCTTATAGAGGTTAAGCAATTTTCCCAAAGCCATGCAGCTTAATAAGGAGTAATGTCCTGATCCTAACACAAATCCATACTTGAAATTCCTTCCATTTTTCTTTTTTTTTGCCTCTTCTAGGAGGTTTTCCCTGATACTCCCAACCTGGGTCAGGTCAAGGGTCCTTCCTCTTAAGTTTCTCTCACAAAGAGGAAGTTTCTTCCTCTTAAGTTTCTACTTCCTCTCACAGTGCCTGCCCCAGTGTATTAAAATGGTCTGCTAGCTGGTCTGAATTTGTGCCTCAGCCTGGAGTTCCTTGGGGCCTGTGACCTTCTCCCAGGCATCTCTGTAAACTCAGCATCTAGCCTGGTGCCCTGCACATAGTAGGATGCTAATGAGAGCTGAATAAGGCAGCAGTGAACAAAGCAAGGAGCCGCCCTCCCCCACCCCCACCTGCAGCCACCCCCTCAACCTCCGAAGTTGACCCCAGGGTGTAGGTTTGTGTGTGGGTCTCATAGTTTTCAGATTTCAGCTGGGAGCATCTGGGATATTCTCCTAGGAAATCCTCTTCTCCTTCCGCTCCTGCTGCAGCATGGCTATGTAAAAACATGGTTGACAGCCCACTTGGGGGTTTCCAAAATTTCATCAAGGGGTCTAGTCCTCTCTAAAATCTTGTCAGGAAGACAACGATGTCACGATCTCACGTGGTACCACCCAGAGCTCAGTGAGAATCTAATCCCAAGAATCGTCCCATTGTGAGGGCATGCTGGAGCCACAGGAGCTTTCGCGGATTGGTAAGGCATATGAGGAAAAGTAGGTAGGAGATGAAACGTGTGTCATCATGACCAGGATGAGGTCCAGTGGGGAAGAGGAGACCAAAAAGAGGCCAGGAATGCAGAGATCGTGGGATGAGAGTGATATGAGCATCATGCCCACCTCTTTTTAATGCCTGTGCTGTGTGTTGACCTTAACATGTGACTTAAGAGTCAGGTCCTGGGGCTACCTGGTGGCTCAGCGGTAAAGAATTCGCCTGCCAATACAGGGGACACAGATTCCATCCCTGGACCGGGAAGATCCCACATGCTGTGGAACAACTAAGGCCAGGCGCTACAACTACGGAGCCTGTGCTGCAAAGCCCAGAAAACATGGCTGAAGCCTGGGCACCTAGATAGAGCCTGAGCTCCACTGCAAGAGAGGCTACTGTAGTGAGAAGCTTGAGCACTGCAGCTAGAGAGTAGCCCCTACTGGCCACAAGTAGAGAAAAGCCCTCGCAGCAATGAGAACAGCATAGCCAACATAAATAAATTATATATATATATACACACGTGTATATATTAAGTCCAAGTTCTGGAGTCAATATCCCTTGAATGTGAATCCTGCCTTCGAGCTGTGTGATCTTCTTGGGCGAATTATTTAGTCTTCCTGTGCCACACTTGTCTTATTTATAAAACAGGGTTAACATGTACCTTCCTCACGGGATTGTCATAAATTACAAGGCATGTGAAATGCTTGGGACGGTGGCCTGACACATAGTGAGCAAGTAGGCAATTTTTCATTTTGACTAGGCACTAAATACAACTTTAAGGAGAAAAAAAGTGGACAGTTTTAGTTCTCAGGAAGCTCAGGATCTAGGGGTGAGGTCACTAAACTTTTTTGATTACTTGCCCCATCAGTAATAAAATGTTTGAGCAGGTCCCCCAATAAATTCATTCGTTAAAGGGAGCTGAATGATAAAAATAAGAAGAGGATGCTGGGGGAGCACAGAAAAGTGGCATCTAGTCCAACCCTGGTTGGGGGCATTAAGTGTGACTGATGAAGGTCAGGGAAGACTTCCTGGAGGAGGCAATTCTTGAAGTGAGTCTTGAAGGATCCATCAGAGTTAACTGAGTAGGAAAGTAGAAGAGGCAGAGGGAAGACCTAAGCCAAAGCTGACAAATGGGCTGTGAAAGGGCTGTCTGAGAAATGTTGAAAACTTTGGGGTCTATGGTACTGAGTGGGGGAGTAGGGAAGAGCTACTCTGCTGCTTAGGGCTTTCCAGGTGGCGCTAGTGGTAAAGAACCCACCTGCAAATGCAGGAGACATAGAAGACCTGGGTTGGATCCCTGGGTTGGGAAGATCCCTTGGAGGAGGGCATGGCAACACACTCCAGTATTCTTGCCTGGAGAATTCCATGAGCAGAAGAGCCTGGTGGGCTACAGTCCATAGGGTTTCAGAGTCAGACACAACTGGGCAGCTTAGCATGCACAGGCACATTCTGCCACCTAAAAAGCCTCCAGTGGTGGCCCAGTGTTCTTGGCATGTAGACCAGGATTCTGTACAGATTCATGAACGTTCACGCCCTGGCCCTCCCCTCTTAATTCCACCTCCTGCCACCTTCCCAGCCTCCCTCTGCATCAGCCACAATGGCTGTCTCAGTCTGGTTCTCCCCACAGTGGTTTCTGAGCCAAAGAGTCACATGCAGATGGTTTCTTCTCTGAGTGTTCCAGGAGGAACCCTGCAGGAAGCAGGGGGAAAAGATAGGAAACAAGAAGAAGCCAAGTAATTTCAGTTACACAGACTGCTCCTGATCCCACAAGAAGTGCTAGCGTTTAGTATAATTTATACTTCAGAGTTTGTCTAGTTTGTTTTTTAAGTGAGGTACAATAAACCTCAGATATACAGGTGATATTGCCCTTATGGCAGAAAGAGAGGAGGAATTAAAGAACCTCTTGGTGAAGGTGAAAGAGGAGAGTGAAAAACCTGGCTTATAACTCAACATTCAAAAAACAAAAATCATGGCATCTTGTCCCATCACTTCATGGCAAATAGATGGGGAAACAATGGAAACAGTGACAGACTTTTTTTCTTGGATTCCAAAATCACTGTGGACGGTGACTGCAGACATGAAATTAAAAGACGCTTACTGCTTGGACGGAAAGGTATGACCAACCTAGACAGCATATTAAAAAGCAGAGACATTACTTTGCCGACAAAGGTCCATCTAGTCAAAGCTATGGTTTCTCCAGTAGTCATGTACGGATGTGAGAGCTGGACAATAAAAAAGGCTGAGCTGAAGAATTGATGCTTTTGAACTGTGGTGTTAGAGAAAATTCTTGAGAGTCCCTTGGACTGCAAGGAGATCAAACCAGTCTATCCTAAAGGAAATCAATCCTGAATATTCACTGGAAGGACTGATGTGAAGCTGAAGCTCCAATCCTTTGGCAAATCACCTGATGCGAAGAGCTGACTCGTTGGAAAAGACCCTGATGCTGGGAAAGATTGGGGGCAGGAGGAGAAGCGGACAACAGAGGATGAGATGGTTGGATGGCATCACTGACTCAATGGACATGAGTTTGAGCAAGCTCTGGGAGATGGTGAAGAATGGAAGCTTGGCGTGATGCAGTCCATGGGGTTGCAAAGAGTCAGACATGACTAAGTGACTGAACAACTACAGTTGCTGTACAATATTATGTAAGTAACAGGTATACAATATAGTGATTCACAATTTTTAAAGGTTATGATCCATTTATTGTAAAATACTGATTATATTCCCCATGTTGTACAATATAGCCTCATAGCTTATTCTGTACATACTAGTTTGTACCTCTTACTCTCCTACCTCTTTATTGTTGCCCTCTTCCCTCTCACCAGTGGTAACCACTATGTCTGTTTTTTTTGGTGTGATCCCCACTCCAGTGCACTTGCCTGGAAAACCCCATGGACGGAGGAGCCTGATGGGCTGCAGTCCATGGGGTCACTAAGAGTTGGACACGACTGAGCAGCTTCACCTTCCCTTTTCCCTTTCATGCAATGGAGAAGGAAATGGCAACCCACTCCAGTGTTCTTGCCTGGAGAATCCCAGGGATGGGGGAGCTTGGTGGGCTGCTGTCTATGGGGTTGCACAGAGTCAGACACGACTGAAGTGACTTAGCAGCAGCATGATCATTAGAGTTTGTCTAGTTTTGGTTCTTCCACCCCGGTCAGATGTTGGTATTGGGCACCTAAAAGAGAATGTAGACTTTCAGGCACACTGGCTCTCCACACTGGTGAGGTGTCTCCAGCCACAGGTATAAGGTAAGCTACTAGTAGCAAATCACACAGAAACAGAAGGGATCCCAGAGCATGCAGCAGGGGGAGGACCAACCTGAATGCTTCAGCTCCCTCCTTCTAACCAAGGTCCTTCATACCTGCTGCTTCACTGCTGGGATCCCTCTCTTCCCTACTTCATCTTGCTAAATCTTTTTGTCCTTTAGTCTACAGCTAGATGCCATTCATTGGAGAAGCAGTCTGACCCTCAAAACCAGCTTGGTGGAATCTAAGAAATACAACAAACCAGTGAAAGTAACAGACTGGCAGAGAATGTTTAGTGGCTTCCTGGGTAGCTCAAACAGTAAAGAATCTGCCTGCAATATAGGAGACCTGGGTTTGATCCCTGGGCTGGGAAGATTCCTCTGGCGAAGGACATGGCAACCCACCCTAGTATTCTTGCCTGGGAAATCTCATGAACGGAGGAGCCAGATGGGCTACAGTCCATGGAGTAGCGAAGAGTTGGACATGACTGAGCAAGTAACACTTTCAAACTAGTGGCTACCAGTGGTGGGGGAGAGGGGCCATATGAGAGCAGGGGAGTGGGAGGTTCAAACTGCTGGGTATAAGATAGGCTCAAGAATGTATTGTACAACACAGGGAATATTGCCAGTATTTTAAATGGAAAGTAACCTTTAAAATTGTGTTAAAATTCTTTTGTTCCTATTTTGTATTTTTTTATTGATGTATAGTTGATTAATAATATTGTGTTAGTTTCAGGTGACCTGGGTTCGATCCCTGGGTTGGGAAGATCCCCTGGAGAAGGAAATGGCAACCCATTCCAGTATTCTTGCTGGAGAATCCCATGGACAGAGGAGCCTGACATTCCATAGTCCATGGATCGCAAGAGTCAGACACGACTTAGTGACTAAACTACAACTAAACCAGTTTCAGGTGTACAACAAAGTGATTCAGTTATACATATACATGTATCTGTTCTCTTTCAAATTCTTTCCCCATCTAGGTTATTGCAAAGAATTAAGCCAAGTTCCCTGTGCTATGCAGTAGGTCTTCATTTGTTACCTTTTTTTTTTTCAGATTTTAAAATTAATTTTTATTTATTTTTCACTGAAATAGCTATACTTTCCTCACTTTTCTATTTAGGTATTTGACTTTTCCATGTTAATATATTTGTATGGGTTTTTGTTTGTTTTTTGCTTTTTTTAATTGGGGGTAATTACTTTACAATGTTGTGTTAGTTTCTGCTGTACAACAACAAAAATTTTTAACAGATTGGGTTGGACCCACCAATTGTTCATTCTCAACACACCTTACATTTCCCTTCCTAGCACTTCATAAGAAATTGTCATTAACTATGTATTAGGCAACTCTGTCATTTGTAGACAAAGGGAAAACAGTTCAAACTTGTTGAAGCAAAAATTGAGAAATGACTTCTGTAGCCAGGAGGGTTGTGGGGTGTGACTCCAGAATGGCAGGACAGACTCACTGCAGCCACCAGGTCCTCGAGACTTGGACTTGAGGACTCCACACAGCCAGGCTCTTCTTTCTGCTCATCTCTAAACTATTTCTTCTTGGCTTCCTCTTCTGCTACTGCAGATGGTAGGGAATATGTCCCCAATATCTGCATGTCCGTATCCTCATAACTGCTGGAAAAAACACCAGTTGACCAGCTTGAATCAAGATCCCACCCCTAGAATTATCACCACAGAGGGCGTGGAGATGGGCCGCTGTGATTGGCCCGGCCCTGGTCATGTGCTCACTCAGCCCAGTGGAATGCAGGGCACTGCCCCTGATAGGTTCCTCAGAGTCACGTGACTTGAAGGCGTGGTGCCACTCCTCAAAGGGAGTGTGGGGGAGGGGCAGGGGACACAACAGTTTCTTCTTTTATGCTCTATTTCCCACAAATATTTATAGATACCACCTACTCGGTGTCAGTCACTGATCCGGGTAATGAGAGATAGGAAAGTAAGCAAATATTTTCCTGCTTACACTAGAAGCTTCTGTTGTAATGGGGGAAGACGGAAAATAAGCACATTAATAATCGTAAATGTGTCAGGTGGTGAAGTGTGTGCTGGAGAAAAACAAAGCAGGGTACAGAGGACAGCATGACTGAGGGACCTACATTCTACAGGGTGGGAGAGACAGCAGCTTGAAAGATGGCTCTGGCAGGGGCCAGATGGTGAGGAGTCTACATTGTTCCGAGGAGTATGAATCAAGTTCTCACACCAGGTCTGGTTGTCTGCCTGCCTGTCTGCCTGCTTTCCCACTTTTTCTTAAAATGTAGTATTTAAACTGTATGTATCAGAATGCCAAGTGGGGCCAAGGGTAATTGTTAAAAATCCAGGTTCCTAGGCTCTCTTTAAACTCAGAGATTCAGAATCTCTGGGGTAAGACCTAAACCTGTATCTTTAACAAGCTCTCTGGTGATCCTTAGACACATTCAAGTTTGAAAACTACTATCCAGAGCAGTAGAGAGACAAGAAGGACTCTGAACAGGGAAAGAAGTTGATCTTCTTTGTGTTTTAGAAAGCTCTGGAGACTCCATGGACAATGGGCTGGAAACCCAGGGACTGGGCAGTTGTGGAGTTCCCAGAAACAAAGAGAGAACATGGAGCTGGGCATGAAGAGAAAGTTTACAACGTGCCAGATGGACAGGAATTGGTGCCTGGTGGGGTGTGGGGATGAAGGAAAGGGAATAGTTCAAAGGCTCCCTGTGCTCTGACTTAGATGCCGGTGGCTGGGGGAGGGGAGATGCAGGGAGAGGTGTAGGGGGGTGGGAAGTGGGTTGGGGTGTCAGTGGGTGGTTGGGGTTGGGTAGGACCATTTACTCAGTAACAATGAACTGTGGACATCATGGACATTACATTTCGTTCTTTAAATGCTCTATCTCCAAGAGTAATTTTAGAGTCACATGTTATAATTGTATCATTTGATTATTTAGCAGTTAACAAAACATTCTTAACTGTTTCTTTTCCTCCTTCTCTTCCTAGTGTTTCTTCTTTTTTGAATTTCTGGACCTTTTCTTGAGAGAAGTTGGTATACTTCTTGACTTTCTAATTCCTGTCTCTGGTATAATTCCATGCTGAGAGGAGACCATTAAGAAGAATTCAGCTTAATCCTTGTGACATATAACTGAGAGCTGGTGAATGATACAGAGCAGCTGAGAGACTCAGCAGATAAGAATATGGTGGTCTGAGTTTTGTTGTTCCAACTGGGAATCTTAGGCTGCTCTGTTGGGGGGATGGTTCCATTCTCTCACACCTGTACAGAATCCCATAGGATAAAGAATAATATTCCATTATCTCCCTTTATTCATCCCCCAAACTCCATTGGGTGTGCCTCGGTATAACTAGCTAATGGTTTGGCATGAGGATTACATATGATAATGCTGGTTAAATTCTTGGTATTTAGTGTAATTTTCTCAATGGAATACCTGGGCAGGTATTACTAGGCCCATTTTACATGTTTAGAGCAGTGAGGTGACTTGCCTGAGATCTCACAACCAAGATGAAGATCTGACTTCAAATCCTGACCAAATTTAAAATTTGTGCATCAAATCTAAATTTTGTGCATTTTCCCCCACTGGAAAGCCAAGTGTCAGGACCTCAGTTAAACAGGCTGGAGTTGGGAGTGGCTTCTATGCCAAGGAGAAAGACCATACTAGTTTGAGAAGCAGAGGCAGCTGTCTGATTCTCTCCCCCATGACGGCCTTGCCCAGGCCACAGACTACAGATCCATGCTTGTCAGGGACCAAATCTAATTCCCACTGATAATTGTTCAATAGCTCAGATGTGCTAAGGTTAGCTGTCTTATAAATGATGGAACAGATTAACAGAGTTAGGCCCGAGGCATCAATAATGAAGATTCTCCACCCAATGACAGGATACAATGTTGAAGTCAGTGAAGACATGGGAATGGTGGCAGAAAAGGAAAACATTATCTCTTTGAGGAGAAGGCTGATGGGGAGGAGGGCCAGGATTAAAGAGGTTAAGGGGCTCAGCCGGGGGGATATCCGGGCAGAAAGGATGATGGAGCAAAGGAAAATAGGCTGTCAGGAACGACCTCACTCATTCTCATGGCTTTGTGGAGGCAGAAGCTTAGCTCGTGTTGGATACGATGATGGGGAGGTGTCTGTGGGGCATCCAGTGGAGGTGTCCAGTGAGTTCCCACATGGCACATGGGTCACTGCTCCCCTGGGAAGGTGTGGAAAAGAGCTGTACTGGTGCGGTATTTAATAACATATGAGTGGTAGTTAAAGTCAGGGGATTAAAGAGGTCACGGACCGCTTAGAGTGAGAGAAAAGGACAGGAAATTAGTGAGGATGGAACACCAGCATTTAGTGGACAAGGAAGGTTGATCCAGTCACAGAGACTGAGACAGAAAAGTTAGTATCAGTGTAAAAAAAAGTTCTACCAGAACTCAGTGAAGGTGAGCCCTGAAGGAGGAAGATGATATTTCCAGATACATGGAAAGAAAACAGGGAGAAAGAGAAAAAACAAACCAACACTGACTTCTCTTTCCTTCTGCTGAGCAGTCTTCCATTGAGAACCCAATCTGAAGCCAAGGGTCACAAGTGGTGCAGTCCACAGGGTCGGACTTACAAAGATGTGGGGGCTTGTGGTCATGTGTTATTGCCTGTATTCTGGATGTGAGAGTTTCTGAAAGGGAGGAGTGCTCATAAAACAGTGTTGACTGAAGCTGAGGATTCTTCACTGGAAGTCTTTGATGATCTGAGACCATGAAGTTTCAGTGGCATATTTGGAGCCCAAGCTAGATTTAGCAATCTAGCTAGATGGGGAGAAAGTAGGCACTGTGAAATTTTTAAACAAGTTTCAGAAAGGGGTGAGTGGGCTCAGTTCAGTTCAGTTCAGCCACTCAGTTGAGTCCAGCTGTTTGTATCCCATGGACTGCAGCACACACCAGGCTTCCCTGTCCATCAACAACTCCCGGAGCTTGCTCAAACTCATGTCCATTGGGTCGGTGATGCCATCCAACCATCTCATCCTCTTTCATCCCCTTCTCCTCCTGCCTTCAATATTTCCCAGCATCAGGGTCTTTTCAAATGAGTCAGGTCTTCACATCAGGTGGCCAAAGTATTGGAGCTTCAGTTTCAGCATCAATCCTTCCAATGAATATTCAGGACTGATTTTATTTAGAACTGACGGGTTTAATTTCCTTGCAGTCCAAGGGACTCTCAAGAGTCTTCTCCAAAACCACAGTTCAAAAGCATCAATTTTTCAGCATTCAGGTTTCTTTATGGTTCAACTCTCAGATCCATACATGACTGCTGGAAAAACCATAGCTTTGACTAGACAGACCTTTGTCAGCAAAATAATGTCTCTGCCTTTTAATACTGTCTAGGTTTGTCATAGCTTTTCTTCCAAGGAGCAAGTGTTGTTTGATTTCATGGCTGCAGTCACCATCTGCAGTGATTCTGAAACCCAAGAAAAGGAAGTCTGTCACTGTTTCCATTGTTTCCCCATCTATTTGCCATGAAGTAATGGGACCGGATGCCATGATCTTAGTTTTTTTGAATGTTGAGTTTTAAGCTAGCTTTTTCACTCTCTTCTTTCACGTTCATCAAGAGACTCTTTAGTTCCTCTTTGCTTTCTGCCATAAGGGTGGTGTCATTTGCATATCTGAGGTTATTGATATTTTTCCCGGCAATCTTGATTCCAGCTTGTGCTTCATCCAGCCCGGCATTTCACATGATGTACTCTGCATATAAGTTACATAAGCAAGGTGACAATATACAGCCTTGAGGTACTCCTTTCCCAATTTGGAACCAGTCAGTTGTTCCATGTCCGGTTCTAACTGTTGCTTCTTGACCTGAATACAGATTTCTCAAGAGGCAGGTAAAGTGGTCTGGTATTCCCATCTCTTTAAGAATTTTCCACAGTTTGTTATGGTCCACACAGTCAAAGGCTTTGACATAGTCAATAAAGAAGTAGATGTTTTTCTGGAACTCTCTTGCTTTTTCTGTGATGCAATGGATGTTAGCAATTTGATTGCTGGTTCCTCTGCCTTTTATAAATCCATCTTGAACATCTGGAAGTTCTTGGTTCATGTACTGTTGAAGCCTGGCTTGGAGAATGTTGAGCATTACTTTACTATGTGAGATGAGTGCAATTGTGCAGTAATTTGAACATTCTTTGGCATTGCCTTTCTTTGGGATTGGAATGAAAACTGACCTTTTCCAATCCTGTGGCCACTGCTGTTTTCCAAACTTGCTGGCATATTGAGTGCAGCACTTTCACAGCATCATCTTTTAGGATATGAAATAGCTCAACTGGAATTCCATTACCTCCACTAGCTTTGTTCTTAGTGATGCTTCCTAAGGCCCATTTGAGTTATTCCAGGATGTCTGACTCTAGGTGAGTGATCACACCATTGTGATTATCTGGGTCTTTAAGATCTTTTTGTACAGTCCTTCTGTGTATATTCTTGCTGCCTCTTGTTAATATCTTCTGCTTCTGTTAGGTCCATACCATTTCTGTCCTTTACTGAGCCCATCTTTATATGAAATGCTCCCTTCGTATCTCTAATTTTCTTAAAGAGATCTCTAGTCTTTCCTATTCTATTGTTTTCCTCTATTTCTTTTTATGACAACCCCATGAACAGGATGAGTGGGCTAAGGCATGCAGAGAATAGATGTTTTAAAATTTATTTTTAATGGAAGGATAGTTGTTTTATAATATCGTGTCGGTTTCTGCTGTACATCAACATAAATCAGCTGTAGGTATGCATCCGTCCTCTCTGTCTTGAACCTCCCTCCCACCCTGACCCTGTGTTACCCCTCTGGGCGTCACAGAGCACTGGTTTGAGTTTCCTGAGTCACACAACACATTCCCATTGGCTCTCTGTTTCACACACGGTGGTGTATATGTTTCCATGCCACTCTCTCCGTGTGTCCACTCTCTCCTTCCCCTGCTCTGTCCACAGGTCTGTTCTCTATGTCTGCATCTCCACTGCTGCCCTGCAAATAGATTCATCAGTACTACTAAAGTGGGTTGCCATTCCCTTCTCCAAGGGATCTCCCCAACCCAGGAATCGAACCCTGATCCCCTGCACTGCAGGAGGATTCTTTACCATCTGAGCCACCAGGGAAGCCTTTAGATTCCATATATATGTGCTAATATATGGTGTTTGTTTTTCTTTCTGACTTACTTCACTATGTTATAATAGACTCTAGGCTCATCCACCTCACTGGAACTGATTCAAGTGCATTCCTTTGTATGGCTGAGTAAAATTCCATTGTATATATATACCGTAGCTTCTTTATCCATTCATCTGTTGATGGACATCTAGGTTGATTCCATGTTCTAGCTATTGTAAATAGTGCTGCAATGAACACTAGGGTACATGTGTCTTTTTCAATTATGGTTTCCTTAGGGTGCATGTCCAGTAGTGGGGTTGCTGGGTCGTATAACACAGTGGTAAAGAATCCACCTGCCAATTCAGGAGACTCAGGTTCAATCCTGGGTCAGGAAGATCTTATGGAGAAGGAGATGGCAACCCACTTCAGTATTCTTGCCTGGGAAATCCCATGGACAGAGGATCCCGGCCACAGTCTATGGGGTTGCAAAAGAGTTGGACATGACTGAGTAAACACACACACACACACACACACACACACACACATGCACACAGTAGGTTTATACCTAGTTTTTTTTTTTTTTTTTAAGGAATCTCCATCTTGTTCTCCATAGTGGTTATATCAATTTACCTTTAGACTTGGTTTACCATTTTCCCAGTGGGTCTAATTTCTCCTGGGTATCAAAGCAACCTTCTAATAAATGCCAGGCTAGACTTTTCTTCTTTTCTCCACCTGCATTTGCTTATTGGTGACTTACCCATCCTTATGGCGTTGTGCATGTGTGTGTCAGTCTCTCAGTCCTGTCCAGCTCTTTGCGACCCCATAGACTGTAGCCCACCAGTATCCTCTGACCATGGGATTTTCCAGGCAAGAATACTGGAGTGGGTTGCCATTTCCTTCTCCAGGGGATCTTCCCGACCCAGGGATCAAACTTGGGTCTCCCCACATTGCAGGCAGATTCTTTACCATCTGAGCCACCAGGGGAGTCCCTCTTACAGCATTAAATGCCATCTCTATTGGGGATGCATCTTGAATCTATATCTTCCACTCAATTCTCTCTCCTAATCCCAGATTCATAAAATCCCAAATTCAATAAATCAAAATAAAACTTAATATTGCCTCCTCCTCAATCTGTTTCATTTACAGCTTCCTCCATCTCAATGTACAACGTCTTCATTTTTTTTTTTGCTCTCATTCTCTTTTAAAACCTTGGAGACCTCCATGTTTTTAAAAATCTTTCTTTGATATCCCACTTCCAACAAGACTGCAGGACATCCTGCTGGCTTTACCTCCCTTATCCAGGATCTGCTACTTGTCCCCTTCTCTACTTCCATCACCCTCATCCAAACCATCATCCATGCTGCCCTCTCTTAGATCAGTCAAGCTTCTTCTACACTAGTTCTCCCTTTCCTTGCCCCACTGAAGTCTGTACCTGACCCCAAAGCAAGAGCAATCCTTTAGAAATTCAAGTCAAATTGTGTCTCTCCTCTGCTCACACCCCCACCATAGATCCCATTTCACTCAATCAGAGCCAAAGTCACGTAATGGCTTATGTGGCCTGTGAGCCCAATCTTTCCTCTGATATCACCTTCTATGACTCTTGCCCACACACAGTCCACCCAATCTCCATGATCTCCTTGTTGTTCAGACACGCAAGTAAGCTCCCACCTTGGGGCTTTTGCAATACTGTCCCTTCCGCCTGGAATGTTCTTTTGCCAGGGATTCATGTGGTTAACACCCTCGCTACCTTGATAATCCTTCTCAAATGTCACCTTCTTGGGAAGTAGCCCACTACCCTGTTTAAAATCACAACCTGTGCAACACATCCCCTTCTCGCACTGCTTCCCACACTGCTCTGCCCTTTTTACTCCCATGGCTGTCTGTTAAGAGGTGCATTTGATACCTCCCATGTGAAGTACCCACCAAATGTGCAATCCTGCACCTTCCTGAGAGAAGCCCTCCAGTCTGGCTGGCACCCTTGGTGCAAATGAAAAAGCATGAGATGGGATGGGGAGGGCAGTGTGGGAGGGCACTCTTGACTGCTCAAACTCTGCTTTCTCACACAGCCCGCAACCTCATTATCTGCACGCAGAAGCACAGGCAATTGCCTCCGGGTACCAGTCAGCTTGCAAAGAGGAGCGTCTGTGAGGCAGACAGGATGCTGAGGCAGAGCTGGCAGCCAGCAGGAGGGGCCAGCCCTGCTTTCCTGATGGCATCGACAGGAAGGGATCTGGGATCACAGAGCAGGAGCCCCCACTGAGGAGCCGCAAAGGAAGCCCACTTCATTCAGCCTCTCCTCCCATAGGTTGGGGACGGTGGTAGAGATTTAGAGCTCGCAGAAAGCATCCAGCTTCCTCCTGCCACCCAGGAAAACACTCCGGTTATGGGGTCACAAAGAAGAGTCAGACACGACTGAGTGACTGAACAACAATATGGGGGCAAGGTGCCAGGTTAATAGAAGTTTCTGTCAGGCACTGGGTGGGGGAGACTGAGATGGCCTCTGCCTTTAGGGAGTACTTGTTTGGGGCAGTAAAAGCAGGTAAATGCTTTCAGTTCTATGTTATCAGTAAGTGTGATCAGGTAAGCACAGGCATTAGGAAACACACATAGGATAGTCTTGGAGGGGAGGCTGGTGGAGGAGGAGACCTCTAAACGGACTTTTAACTCATTCATTCATTCATTCACTCCTTCAGTTCATTCAGCGAGCGCTTGCTGAGGATCAGCCAAAGTGCAAAGAGTGCAAAGAGACTCTCTGTTGGGTATGGAGGGTGCAGTCTTGAATCAAAAAAAGAAAAGCTTCCATTGATTTCCAGGAAATTAGAGTCTAGGAGAGAAGGTAGACATAACAAGTAAACTGAAAAATAAATGTAGAATTCTATGTTGTTGTTGTTAAAGGCTGTGAAGAAAAGTAACAGGAACTTTAGATGGAGGGTTTGTGGGAGGCTCTCTATCATTTCCAAGAAAGGGAAGTTTAAAGCAAGAGCTGTGGGTGCTGATGAAGGAGGAAATGGGGTGGGAAGCCCATTCCAGCAAAGGCCCTAAGCAGGAAGCATCAGGGATTGGAGGGTAAGTGGGGGCAGCCAGGAGGCAGCATCTTGGCACGGCAGGGTTCTGAGTGTGGAGTGCAGGCCCTTCCACATCTGTCCCAAACCCACCTACATGCATTCTCCAAGGACTTGATGCTCCAGCCCCACTAGATTTCAGACCACTCCTCAAGCCATTGGCCCATAGTCCCACATGTCAAATCCCCCGTGTCTCTCAGGGCTGGGCTGAAACATCTCTCCCTCCATAGCCCTTCCATAGAGCCACAGGCCAGGATTCTCACACTGACCTCTGAGTTCCCAGCCTGGAGGTATAACCCATCTGTCCACCTGCCTGTCTCCCCAGCCAGGCTGTCAGGTCTTGAGAACTGGGACTGTGCAGCCTGTGTGTAAAGCCCATGGCTTGGAGCGGGGAGGTGCTCAGTAAATGTGTGCACAGAAGTGAGGCAAACAGGAAGAAGACAGAAGCTAGCTTTTATTTTTTCTCTATTTTTAAACTTTATTTATTATTGAAATATAGTTGATTTACAATGTTGTGTTAGTTTCAGGTGTATAGCAAAGTGATTCAGTTTTACAGACATTTTTCCAGATTCTTCTCTCGTATTGTTTATTATAAGATATTGAGTATAGTTCCCTGTGCTAAAGAGTTGCTGTTGTTTAAGTTGTGTCCGACTCTTTTGCCACCCCATGAACTATAGCCCTCTAGGCTCTTCTGCCCATGGGATTTTCCAGGTCAGGATACTGGAGTGGGTTGCCATTTCCTTCTCCAGGGGATCTTCCTGACCCAGGGATCGAACCCACATCTCCTGCATTGCAGGTGGATTCTTTACCACTGAGCCACCTGGGAAAGTGAAAGTGAAAGTCGCTCAGTCGTGTCCGACTCTTTGGGACCCCATGGACTGTCCATGGAATTCTCCAGGCCAGAATACTGGAGTGGGTAGCCTTTCCCTTCTCCAGGGGATCTTCCCAACCCAGGTATTGAACCCAGGTCTGCAGCATTGCAGGCAGATTCTCTACCAGCTGAGCCACCAGGGAAGCCCAAGCTATACAGTAGGTACTTGTTATTTATCTGCTTTATATATAGTAGCGTGTAGAGAAACTAGCTTTTAAAAAACAACATCGATATTTAACCCTCACAAAGGATACATTCAGAAACCCTTGTGAATCCAGATATTATTTGCAAATGTCAGTCAAGAACTCATTATTTTGGCTACAAAGCTTTTCCTTTCTAAGAGCCATTGCTTCCCTAGTCTTCATTACTTTTTCTTCCCTCCCATCACCGGCATTAGCTCCTGGCTTTCCTTTTTAGAAGTATAAGTCACAGAGAAACCAGATTTTGCACATTTTTAGAATTCAGTTCACGAGCATTACCTTGTAAACCTCAACAGCCATGCTGAGGTATGCATGCTGGAGTTCTCAAACCCACTCACCGATGAAGCAAATGGCTCTCAAAAACCAAATTAATGATGCTGCAAAATGACAAATTACTACGTGTCATAGACCTCAGGGATCCCCAGAGAACAGTGCATGCCGAGGATGTGGAAGCCAGAATGCTAATGGCCACCTCACTCACCTGCAAGGAAGAGGGGGCCTCTGGGAAAGACTTGGCAACCAGTTCTCCTCTCCAGATGCTGCTCATTGTTGCTAGCACTGGGCCAAGGTTTAGCTAAGTACTCAGTTACTAAGGAAACCCAAGTTGTCAGTCCTGAGCCATATGGGAATAATGGTGATTTATTTAGGAAAAGCAAGGTTTGTCACTTAGGCTTACTGCTACAAAATTGCTTTTTGATTACCTCCCCCCTACCCCCATTGCATTGTCTTGTCACAATAAACTACAGAAACAAGTGGCAAGGTTAATAGTCATGGGCTCCGAGCTCGTCACTCCCAGGGTCTGGCAAGGTCACGGCTGCAACCTGAGTGTGGCAGACAGGCTTCTTCCGCAAACTCCTTTGGAGAAGAGGGCTTGCGGACTGACTGACCAGGGCAGGCCAGGCTCTCTCCAGGGTGCTTTTACTCCTGACTCTCTGTGGCCTCAGGGTACTCCTGGAGCAAGAGAGTTCCTAAAATCCAGCCCTCCCAGTTGAAATTCAACCCTTCCTTCAAACCCAATCCAAATGCCATCTTCTCTTTGATTGAAATCATCTGATCCTCTCTTTGCCCATTCAAAACTCACAGTTGGTACCCTCAGTTAAGACAGCTCATTGAGTAACTAGCAGGGGCCATGCTGAGTGCTAGACTTTCCATGTGGCTTACCTCGTTTTGTCCTCACGACCACCTGCAAGATGGTCATTACCATACTTGGTTAGGCTTTGCCTTTCCTATTGGCTCCATTCTCTTAGACTGGCTTCTCCATGACTTTCTGGCTGCCCATATCTCTAGTTCACAGTCTCTACAAAAAGGGAGGAAAGAGGTTCCTTTGCCCTGGTTAAAAAGTCCTAGTGAAGAAGTCACGTTGGTTTTCCCTGATTCAAGGACCAACCTTTTCATGAATTAATTGAGCCAGGTCAGCAGACTCCCAGACAAAGTTATCAGCCTCTATTTAGATCGATTGTTTAGAATAGTATCTGAAAATGAGGGCTTGCTCTTCCTATCAGGAAGAGGCTATGGGATACAAAATGATAAATGGTCACTACAGAGCCATGTGCTTCATTATCTCCTAGATATCTGGCTAAAAACACCTCCGGTATTCACCACTCATGCTGTGCCTCCTGAATGACATCATCATCTTCACGTGCTTCTCAAACCAAGAGGTTTAGGACTTGCTGATGCTTCTTTCTCCCTCATGTTTAAGATCAGACTGGTCACCACGTTCTACTATTCTGTTTCTAAAATGTTACTTAAAAAAATTTATTGGAGTATAGTTGATTTACAAGGTTGTGTTTTAGGTATACAGCAAAGTGAATCAGTTATACACATACATATGTCCACTCTTTTTAAAGATTATTTTCCCATGTAGAGCATTGCAGAGTATTGAATAGCATTTCCTGTGCTGTACAGTAGTTCTTTCTTGTCTATTTTATATATAGTAGTATGAATGTGTCAGTATCGATCTCCCAGTTTATCCCTCCCCACCCTTACCCTCTGGTAACCGTAAGTTTGTTTTCTATGTCTGTGACTCTACTTCTGTTTCATAAATAACTTTTTTTTTACAGCCCATATATAAGAGATATGATATTTATCTTTCTCTGTCTGACTAACTTCACTCAGTATGATCATCTCTAGATCCACCCATGTTGCTTCACATGGCATTATTTGTTCTTTTTTTTACAGCTGGGTAATATTCTTTTGTATATATGTACCACATCTTCTTTGTCTGTTCTTTTGTTGATGGACCTGTGGGTTGTTTCCGTGTCCTGGCTGTTGTAAATAGTGCTGCAATGAACATTGTGGGCTATACAATGAACATTGTGTGTTTTTGAAATATGGTTTTTTCCAAGTGTAAGAGTGGCATTGCTGGGCCAAACAGCAGTTCTGTTTTTAGATTTTTAAAGGAATCTCCATACTGTTCTCCTTAGTGACTACACCAATTTACATTCCCACCAACAGTGTAGGAGGGTTCCCTTTAAAGTGTTTCTTGATCTGCTTTCTTTCTCCTTCATCCTCACTGCTAGTCTTATTTGAATCCCCATCTTTTCACCTCAAGACAACTCCCACAGCTCCTAACTGGCCTCTCTATCTCCAGTTCTTGCTCCCTATAATAATCAGGGTCCAGCAAGAAAATAGAAACTATTCTAGGTTTTTTCTAGGTTATTTAAACAGAGCAAGGTGATTCAGAGAATAAATCCAGGGGTAAAAATTGTGTGTTTGCTTTGTGTGCTAAGCTGTGTCCAACTCTTTGTGACCCTTTGGATTATAGCCTTCTGGGTTCCTCTGTCCTGGGATTTTTTTCACAAAGAATACTGGAGTGGGTTGCTATTTCCTCCTCCAGGGGATCATTCTGACTCAGGGATTGAACCCATGTCTCCTGGATTGCAGGTGGATTCTTCACTGCTGAAGCACCAGGGAAGCCTGAGAGCATTCTTTTTCCAAATTTTCTAGAAGATCTCACTCTGTGGGGAGGAGGCTAGGCAGGATGCAAGCACAACAGGGCACAAGAAACCCCAATAACAGGTGGTTATTCCGTTTTGGACTGCGTAACCACCTTTTAACTTCCTCCTGTGGGCATGGTGACATCCCCATGATGCCGTTCTATGATGGTTTAGCATCAGTTCTCATTAAGGCTTCCAAAGGTTTGTTCAATATAAGGCACAAGGAGCCTGGATTTGGGCTGCTGTGCATAGATCCTGCATGGTGTCAAGTAAGACTCTATTTACCTCAAAAGGGAGACTGATAGTCCCCTTCCGCTGAAACTGACAACACTGATGATGTAGGGGGAATACAGCAAAAGCTGGAGAAGAAGATCCAGAACCCAAAGTCAAGGAGACAGAATAGCTACCTTCTGCAGTGTGTTGGCAGCGTCCAAGCCCCAGAACGCTCAACAGGTAGTAGATCCTGTGTCTTAGGACTGTGCTTGTAGTGAGTCCATAAGCAAAGCCTAGTCAGAAGAAAGGGTGTGGTGGGAGTGATGGATTAGGCAGTCTTCATGGACTTTACGACGGGTCTCTTGTTTGGTCTTCACGACAGCCTGTGAAGAAAGTATCGTAGGATCCCCTTTTTGTAAAGATGAGAAAACTGAGGGTTCAAAGTAGATCTGTCACTTGCCTAGGGTCTGTGGCTCCCAAGTGGCAGGGTGAGGTTTAAGTCCAGATCATCTTAACCATTTCCTTCTTGAGGAGGATGTGAAGATTAATGCTGGTACTCACTGTCTCTCCTTTAATAGACAGGTATATAATTCTGTCTTCAGGCTGGGTTTTTTTTTCTCATCCTTTTGCCATTTTTGAAAGTTCTGGGTTTTAAAAAAAAACCCTATTAAGAATTGTTCTGTGCTGTGCTTAGTCACTCAGTCATGTCTGACTCTTTGTGATCCCATGGACTGTAGCCCGCCTGGCTCTTCTGTCCATGGGGAGTCTCCAGGCAAGAATACTGGAGTGAGTTGCCAAGCCCTCCTCCAGGGGATCTTCCCAACCCAGGAATCCAATGGCGCCTCCTGCATTACAGGCAGATTCTTTACCAGCTGAGCTACCAGGGAAGAGGAATTGTTCTACATCTGATAAATTTGAATTTAAAGAATAGAAAAAAAGGAAATTGGGAGAAATACAAATTAGACTCCTCTAAGTAGTTTTTTTAATGCAGTTTTGTTTTGTGAGCCATGTAAATGCTTTGCATATTCAAAAATTAAATTTAAATTAAAATAGATTTTAAAAAAAGGCAAATGGAAGAAAATTGGATCTAGAAACAAAATCACCTATGTACTTGCTAGGTTTCTCAGGTGGTGCTAGTGATAAAGAACCTGCCTGCCAATTCAGGAGACATAAGAGGTGCTGGTTTGATCCCTGGGTCAGGAAGATGCCCTGGAGCAGGTCATGGTAACCCACTCCAGTATTCTTGCCTGGAGAATCCCATGGACAGAGGAGCCTAGAGGGCTGCAGTCCATAGGGCTGCAAAGAGTTGGACATGACTGAAGCAACTTAGCACACACACACACGCTATCTGAAAAAGTTGAGAAAGTGGCAATGAGTGGACTGGCACTATTTTCAATAAATTGTCATAGGTTATTGTATATCTGGGAAAAAAGGAATTGTCCTACAATCATTTCCTGGACTAAGTAGATCTGACTTTTCTATTAAAAACAAAATTGTGCCCAGAGCATCAAAAACTGATCATCACTCTTCCCTTCCCCAGAATGTGGCTTATGATGTCTTCTGTCTTAGCATACAAAGTTTTCGGACTAAGCAAGCAACAAGTTATTGGATTTATTGTTCTAAATTCTTTGTATAGTATATTCATTTTTTTTTTTTAGTATATCATTTAATCCTTATAATAACCTTGAAAGTGAAAGTGAAGTTACTCAGTCATGTCTGATTCTTTTCGACCCCATGGACTGTAGCCCACCAGGCTCTTCCATCCATGGACTTTTCCAGGCAAGAGTACTGGTGCGGGTTGCCATTTCCTTCTCCAGGGGATCTTCCTGACCCAGGGATCAAATCCAGGTCTCCCGCATTGCAGGCAGATGCTTTTACCCTCTGAACCACCAGGGAAGCCCATAATAGCCTTAAGAGGTAGCTATTACTATTAATATTATCGCCATTATTTTCAGACGGGGGGAACTGAGACACAGAATGATTGAATTGCTTGCCCAACATCATAGACCCCAGAGCTTGGATCTGGATCATTTGTGTACAGAGTTCAGTGTTTAATCGTTACATCATTCTGCCTGTTATTGTTTGATTTCAGGATTGGGAGATGAGGGAGAGAATGAAAGAGGGCAGGGAACCCTCAAGCATGGGTGTTGGGCTGCACTCCTTAGGCCTTGCAAGCCTTGTAGTTGCCCAGCCTTGAGACTGAAGAAAAAGCCCAGAGACTGCAATAGAGACATCAATGGTTTATTGGACAGGACATCTTAGGCAAAAGCTCCCCGACACCCCACTGTTTATAGCAGACGGCAGGCAGGGCTCGGCTGCAGCCTTTGCTACTCGGGGTAGAAGAAGGATACCATTTATAGGCGGAATTGACGTCAGATGGGCTCACAGTTACCAGGGACTAATTAAGACCTATAATTAAGTGGATTAGATAGTCATGTGAGTGAAGTGGGGCCTGGCCAAGCAGGGGAATGCATTGAGTGAGAGAACAACCATCTTTTTAAAAAATATATAATTATGTTTTATTTCTAAATTATAAGATTACAAGAGTAAGTTTTTTTTTTAGTTGGAGGATAATTGCTTTACAATGTCATGTTCGTTTCTGCCGTACAATGATGTGAACACATATGTACACATATACCTGTACACATATATGTACACAGCTGTATGTACACGTGAGCCTCCCTCCCACCCATCCCCCTTCCCGCACCCCTAGGTCATCACGGAGCACCGAGCCGAGCTCCCTGTGCTATAGGCAGCATCCCACTAGCTGTTTTATACATGGCAGTGTGTATACGTCAGTGCCACTCATTCGTCCTACCCTCTCCTTCCCGCAGTGTGTCCACAAGCCCATTCTCTATATCTGCATCTTTATCACTGCCCTGCAAACATTAATAGGCTCATCAGCACCATCTTTCTAGATTCTCTCTCTATGTATACGTTAATATGACACTTGTGTTTCTGACTTATTTTGTATGACAGATTCTGGGTTCATCCACATCACTTATACTCAATTTCGGGAGCACGACCGTCTTGAATGGCCTGACTGTACAGCTGGGCACTGACTGGGTGCCAGCACTCTGCCCAGGATGCCATGTGTATTGTGTCACTTTATTCTTCTGACCACATGTTCCCTGCACACTGCAACTTCTAAGGGTATCTAAGGCATCCTCCCCACCGTTCACTTCTCTGCTAGGAGAAGAGCTCTGATATAGCCCAAGCACATACTATAGCTCCTTTAGAAAGGAATGGGGAGTTTAGTGGGAGAAGTAAGAGGAAATAAATGAGCTAAGTTTTGAGAAAAGGAGAAATAATTTGTTTTAGATAGACTTTGTTTGCAGCCTATATTAGTCAGGAGCCCTGCAGGAAATAGTGTTTAACCAAAGAGAATTCACTATCAGAACTGCATAGAATTGGGCAGGGCTAAATGAACCAGCAAGTGATGTTGATGTAGTCAAGCGCTAGCAACAGGTGGAAAGTCATTATTTCCCCTAAACCTTAGGGTAAAAGGGAAGAAGGTGTTACTGAGGCTCAGGAAATAGGATCACCTGCAAAGAGTCATAACCACAGAGGGATGCACACGCTGCCAGAACGTCAGTGCTGAGAGCTGGAGGAAGCTGAAAAGAAATACCTTCTCTCTTGCCTCTCGCCTTGGGTTTTCTGCCAGTTCCTCCCACTGAGAAAACTCAACTGGAAGCTTAAAGGTAGAGCCCTTGGGACGTTAGCCTTTGTGTCCACCTCCTGGCAGAAGGGCAGAGATGGATCTGGGAGGGTGCGATTGGCTAATGGAGGATAACCAACCCAGGGCTGGGGCTGTAAGACAAGCCTAAGTCAGCCTCCAGCGGAGAGATTCCCTTTGCTCTTCCCCTTTCTTGAAGCACAAACAGGATCATGAAAGGAGAAACTGACATATTGTTTAGGGGATCAGCTCTGGGCTTTGGGGAGAAGTGCTCTCTCTCTCTCTGGTGTTTGGACTTGGCAAGATTCTTCCTGCTGTGGAAATGATAAGATCTAAGGGTCTAAGATTGGAATATCATCAAGGAAATAGCCCAAGGAGTAGTTGTTGCCTAAATTCTTGTATGGTTCTTAAGTTGAAGGAGCAAAAGAGATTTTTCAGGCTTTGTATGGACAACCAGATTGAGGGCAAGAGGAGAAGTGGGTGACAGAGGATGAGATGGTTGGATGGCATCACTGACTCAGTGGACATGAGTTTGAGCAAACTCAGGGAGATGGTGAAGGACAGGGAAGCCTGGCGTGCTGCAGTCCATGGGGTCATAGTCAGACATGACTTGGTGACTGAACAACAACAACAGTGGACCACCAGAGAGGGCTCTGGAGCTGAAGTCCTGGTTAGCAGTAGACAGGATGTTTTCCTAGAAGGTTGTCCCTTCACCTTGGAACAGCAGAGCGGAGGCATAATGGACAAGGTGAATTAGCACTCAGCATCCACTCTAACTTCCTTCTAGTGTGCTTTTGTGCACTGAAGCATTTTGAAAGGTCATTTTTTTAAAAAAAATATGTATTTATTTGGCTGTGCCAGGTCTTTAGTAGCACGCAGGATCTTCGATCTTCTCTGCAGCCTGCAGGATATTCAGTTGTGACATACGAACTCTTAGTTGGGATTTGCGGGATCCAGTTCCCTAGTCAGGGATTGAACCTGGGCTTCCTGTATTGGGAACATGGACTCTTACCCAATGGGAAGTGCCGAAAGACCATTTTCAAGACTCCTTTCCCAGACTCCCCCGCTGTTGGGGTACTAGTTGTCATTGGAGTTTGGTCAAACTGGCTGGTGTGAGATTTAGATGTGAGCGAGGCCTTGCTTCTTCTACTCCTGCTGGAAACTGTGATGGCAGAATCATGAGTTTTTTCTGCAGCTGCAGTAGCAGAGGTTGCACTGTCCATGAACCAGCTTCATGGGGTTTGAGATACAGGGTGTTTGTTGCAGTGTAGCTGGTGGGAATTGCAACAGGTACAACCTGGCTCTGCAGCTGGCAGCCACAGTCAGAACCTCCTATCATAGCAGTTTCCTGGTCAAAGGGGCTTTCTCTCTATGGTCATGAAGATGGATTTGTTGCTGGGAGGCTTTTGGTAACACAAGAAGAAGCAGCTCTCTGGGGACCTGTGGCATGGCCTTGGGAGTTTATTCCTGAAAAGTCAACCTTGAGTTTGTCTTCAGCACTCAGTAACCCTCTTGGACATTTAATCCCTATAATCAATCCCATTTCTGCCTCAACTAGCTAGGGTGAACAGTTTCCTCTGAAGCTGAGCTTTGAACAAAGGAGGTGGCCATAGTAATAGTATTACTACCATTAAGAGTACTTATTTTATGCTGAGTGTTCTTAGCAAAGCACCTTATATGAATTATTTCTATTTTCACAGCAATCCTGTGTTAGATGTGATAGTAATATTCATTTTATAGGTGAGAAATCTGAGTTCTGCAGAGACCCCATAACTTGCCCCATATCACCAGATTTTACATGGTGAGAGTTGGTATGTCGTGCAGTCTACTTCCAGTGCCTGGGCTATTGAACCTTTGTCCCATGAGGCGGGTAGCCTGAGGTTTCAGGGATTCCAGATCTCAGGCATCATCTTCTGTTTTGAAAATATAATTAATACACCCCAAAGAGGAATCGGAGGCCTAGAGACACTGTGTATTTGGCCCAAGGTCATGTGGGTATTGAGTGGCCAAGCTGGGATTCAAATATGTTTCCTTGACTCGAAAATCTGTGCTTGTTGTCCACTTCAGAGTCAGTTGCTGCTGTCCCATGACAGCCCTTCAAGTCCGAGAAGACAGCTCTCATATCTCAGTGACTCTCCTCTGCCAATTAAACGTACTGAGTACTTTCAGTTGTACTTCCACGGGCTCCCTCTCCACCTGGATCCCCTCCTCCCCGTTTGTGAGCGTCCCTCTTCACGTCTGTCACCCAGGACCGATCACAGCGCTCTCTGTGTGGTCTGACAGCACAGCAAAGCCCCCAGCATGAAGGCTCTTAATTTCAGTTAGACTCTTGAAGTTGAGAGGAGCAGATATCTCTCCCGCCGCCATCTTCCCCAGGAAACCTTCCCGGTGGGACCTGTTCACTCTGCCTTTGAGGAAGACGTGACATATATATTTCTGTAGAAATTAAGAGCTTCTTTTTTTTTTTTTCCTTTTTTGCTAGGCTATTCCAAGCAGGCATTTGCGTTCAGTCTCCTGTCTGCCCCAGAACTGGAGTGGACTTCTGAGGAGTTATTTATGGGCAGAATGCTAATTACTTAACTACAAATATGTAAATACTTTGAGAATAAATTCATCACAATATATTAGGCATCACATTGTAATTAAGCTCAATTAGGTATTATTAGCAGTATTAATGTCATGTTGCTTGTGCCTGTTCCTAATGAATATATTAACCCAGCCTTGCTGCCACCATCCATGTGGCTGCATTATGATGACGATAATAGACCCATAATTAGAGCATTATTGCTTTGCTTGCAAATTGTGGAGAGAAATGTCACAGTCTTCGGAATCTGAATGACTGGCCTGAATGGATATATTAGATATGTGCCTGGAGAGGCAACTTAGGAACTCTCAAAAGAAGAGACAGGGCCCTTCTGAAGGCTACAGGGCCAACAGGAGGAGGCGGAGTTATCCGAGGTCCAGAGCCAGGCCCATCTGGTAGGAGCTATAGCCTTAGGACTCTAGGAAAGTTAGAACTCTGCGAATGCAGTAAGATCTCAAACTATGGTGATACACAGTACCTGAGGCAGAGCAAGAGATGAAAGAAATGCTCTGGCTTTTCTGCTTCTCCCACCCAGTCTTCAGTCTTCAGTTTTATTGAGAGCATCTCACTGGCTACTGCTGCTGGGAAGCCAGTGATTAAAGGATCCTGGAAAATATAGTTTCTGACATACAGTAAGCAGCAGAGCATGGGCTAGGGGAGGTATCTGAAAGGAAAGGGCAGAGCTGGGACTAGCATTCTTGTAAATAATGGTGGCAAAAATGATCTTAGAGGTATTTGGATATTTCTCATAATATTTCATGAAAAAACTTACCAAGAACTTTCTCATAAAATATTTCATTGAATCCTATTGTGATAGACAATATTAGTCCCATTTTATAGATGAGGAAATTAGAAACTAAGGGGGCCTAGAAGAGTCTTACAATTTCACACCTGGTAGAGTTTCAGATCAGATTTTGACCCAAGATGTATTTTACTCCAAAACCAAGGAGCTCATGGAAAGGAAGGAGAAAATGCCAAAGTCCCAGAGTGTGTGAATTTGCATAAGCATGGGGCTGAAGTGGAGTTAGCAAAGACAAATGCACACTGCCGTTCTGCCAAAGGAAGTGCATGGTTGATGAACTCTTGTCATTTGTGTAGGGCCACTAGGGTGCTCTTAAGGACTCACCCTCACCTCTGTCTCCACCATACACTGCAGTTTGCAAAAGATGTTCACGAATAAGTGAATTTTATTTCTTCTACTACCCCTAGAGTTTGGAAAGTTGGGGACAAATAGAACAGAATCATAGGAAGATGAAGTGACTGACCATTCCTCATGCAACTTGTGCCTCAGCTAAACTTATTACCACTCTCTAAACAAATACTATTTCCCAGCTTTGCATTAGCTATTCTCTTCCTCTGGCCTAGAATGATCTCCCTCAAAGAACTTTCCAAGGTTGAGTGAGTTGGTTCCTCCCCTTGCTCCTGTAATGTACTGTTGTGTGGTTATTTGCTTACTTATCAATCTGCAGTAGACTCTAGGAGACTATGAGCTCCTTGATGACAGACTAGGTTTTAATCATCCCCCTAGATTGTGCTCAATAAATGAATGAATGGATGCACGTGTAACTGAGACTCAAAGCCAGTTCTACTGGATCTTTCTTGCCACTGATCTCTCTTTTTAAAAATCTTTTTATTGTTTTAAACTTTACTGAAGTATAATTTACATACCATAAAATTCATCCAGGTATCTCTTTCAGAGCAACAGTTTTGCAAACAAATGAGGAAGCTGTTCACCAAGGAATGTAATTGGGGCTGATAGGATGGTTTTTTTTTTTAAAATAAAGCTCTAAATCATCTTTTCTTTCCCTTTTAACAGGCGAGATCATGCCAGGAATTAAGTTCTCTTCCCCAGACTTTGGTTTTGCTGAATTAGCAGTTTCTAATCAATTAGACTAAAGGGTTTTCTCTAAACATGCCAGCTCTTGATTTTTTTTTTTTTTAAATTTTGCAGCAAAGCTATGAAAGAGGGTAAGAGAACAAGAATGTGGCAGAGGGTCTCAGGTACACATCAGAGAATGGCAGAATTGCAGTGCTTGGGTGGGGTGGGGATGGAATGGGCTGTAGTCAAAACTGAGCCTTCTCCTTCCAAAATGGGACAGAGCCCACCCAGTTTCTCCAGGTGGGGTCTGGCTCTGAGAGGAGCAAGAGTTGAGGCAATTGTGACAGTTTCACAGTGGTAGGGAATCCAGCATGTACACCGCCCCCCCCGCCATTTTCTGGTTGAGGAAACGGAGGCTTAAAGAGACAGAGTGAGAGCGTCAGGGCACAGACTCACCCACCCCTCACTCCTTACTCACCCACTCAGCTCCAAGCATTGACGTGTGCCCAGGCCGCTGTGCTAAGTAACGTCTGTGGCTCTTGCCTGCCTAAGATCTGCTTTTCTTCCCCAGCACCCTGATCCTCCTTTGGGGAGCTGACTCAGTACATGTATATTCAGTTGCTTCAGGTGTGTCCGACTCTTTGTGACCCCATGGACTGTAGCCCACCAGGCTCCTCTGTCTATGGGATTCTCCAGGCAAGAATACTAGAGTGGGTTGCCATGCCCTCCTCCAGGGGATCTTCCCGACCCAGGGATTGAACCCGTGTCTTCTGTGTTACAGGCAGATTCTTTACTGTTGGGCCACTGGGGAAGCCTGGGAAACTGATTCTTCTCTACTAAATACTATTATCATAGTGGGTCTGTCAATCAAAGTGCCTTCCCATCCCCCATCTTCCCATTCCCCAGCCAAGGGGCTGGCAAATGAGTCACATCTAGGCAACTAGATTCTTTTTCCTTGGAATTTGACATGAAGATTGAAAATAGAGACCTGCATCCAGGAGGCAGGAACCACCTTTGCATCTTGCTCCCGGGGTCCTGTCCTGCATCTTTCCCCAGATCTGCTGCTTCAGCTTTTCCTCAGGGCCCACAAGTATTCTCATCCTTCTCTGTTTGATTAATATAACCAGAGCTGGTTTTTACTGGCTGTGACCAAATGATCCTAAATGGTCCAGTTTCCCATCCAGGACTCTTAACAATAGTCAGGAGGCAAGAAGAGGAGGGCAGATGTGTGTGACCCTCTACATAGGTCCAACAGACCTATCAAGTGAGACAATAGGAAATTAAAAATTTCCCAGTAGCTGCATCAAAAAAGTGTGAAAAGATGAAATTCATTTAAATTTTATTATAACTCAGTATATCCAAAAGATTATATTTTCAACATGTAACTAGTCTAAAAATTATTGGGATACTTTTTTTTTATACTAAGAATTTGAAATCCTATATGTATTTTATACTTTTACATTTCAATTTGGATGCTAAATTTTCATCAGAAACACTTGATCTATATTAAGAGTTTGTAAAATAGACAATTGAAAGATTCACATCCCCAAACTGTGAATACTTGGATATTTTCCAGTAATTAAATTGAATATTAGTTTTTATTTTTAAATTTAACTTAGCTGAAGTTAAAAATTCAGTTCCTCAGTCATACCAGCCATATTTTAAGTGCTTATAAGCCACTCATGTGCTGTGTGTGCTGTGCTTACTTGCTCAGTTGTGTCCAACTCTTTGTGACCCCGTGTACTATAGCCCGCGAGGCTCCTCTGTCCGTTGGGATTCTCCAGGCAAGAATGCTGGAGTGGGTTGCCTTGCCCTCCTCCAGGGGATCTGCTCATGCCAGGGCTCGAACCCAGGTCTCCTGCATTGCAGGCAGGTTCTTTACCATCTGAGCCACCAGGGAAGCCCAAGAATACTGGAGTGGGCAGCCTGTCCCTTCTCCAGGGGATCTTCCTGATCCAGGAATCAAACCAGGGTCTCCTGCACTGCAGGCAGATTCTTTACCAGCTGAGCTACCCAGGAGGACCATAACCACTCATAGTGACTATTGTATTGGACAACATAGCCCTTTATAGTTACTACACCTTTATCACAATATGTCTCATTAAAGCCTCCCCACTGTGAAGGAAGAATTATTATTACTGATATTGTCATCATTTGTGGCATTATCATACCCATTCTCCATTTGGAAGATGGAGATTCGTAGAGATTAAATTGCCTAGAATATCAGAGCTGGGAAGGTCAAGGGTCAGAGCCTGAACTGTGTGACTAGGTATGCCAGGCCATGTCTCTGGGGTCACCCACATGGGGGTGGCCTTGGAGCAGAGTACAGCTGAGGCTCTGACACCAATATCCTGTATCACCAGAGGCATACTGTCTGTCTGAAACGCTGTTTCTCTGTAAAATAAGATGGAGGAGGGCTGAACTGCACCCTTATTGAGACTCTAGCTGCCTTAGCATTCTACGTCTCTCTGAGGGTATATGGGTGGAAAACAGAATGTATCGGGATTTGCTGTTTATTGTGTTTTACCCCATGTCACACAGAGTTATAAGCACTTCACTTGAATGCCTCATTTGGTCCTCACTGTAGCACTGTGAGGTGGGGTCTAATTATATCCCCATTTAATAATTTAAGAAGCTGAAGCCAAGCAACCAACAGCCAGTTGGTGGCAGAGCTGAGAAAAGATTCCTGGCTGGCAGCCGGCAACACAGCCTTGAAATGGAGACTCAGTGAAGGCAGGGATTCTGTTTTGTCCATTGCTGCTATCCCAGTGCCTGACACACAGCTGGGACTCAATAAATAATTGTTGAATGGGTAAACACATACATTGCTGAGGAGGAAGAGAGAGCCCAGTGTTGCGCAAATTTAGTTCTTGAATTTTTGGTCTCTGGGGTATTTCATAAGGGCAAGTAGATATTTGGTATTTTAAATAAACAGATTCTTGAATGTAGTTCCTCTTTTCCGATGAAATGGGGATATGATTTCTGCATCTGCTTCACTTGTTTTTGTTTTCTTTCTGGCACATACATATGTCAAGGGCAAACAGTGACTGTGAGAAAGCCCAGTGGAACCCGCATATAAGTGAAAAGTGGATTTCTTTTCTCTTTTTGAAATTAGACTAAGAAAACCATAAGGGTTGTGATGCTGAGTATTAGAACTCTCACAAACTTGTGATGTATTTTTCACCTGAATGTTTTCTCTTATTAACATTTTTTACTTTTTCAAACACCCTTTCCCTGTAGCCCAGATCTTTGGCTATATATAGGTAAATATTTTATCATGCTATGGCACAATGCTAAACTTGGAATTTAAAGAGTTTCTTTTCTTTCCTAGACTTGCCATATACTTGCTATGTGATCTTGGGTAGTTTTTCATTTCTTTGGTGCTTTTCCCCCCTCATTTCTAAAATGAAAGTAAGGTCTAGATTTTTCTCAATTTGTCATCCTCTATAATTCTTTGTTTTTCCTTATAGACAGTCATGGAAGTAAAAACATCACTGCTTGCATGTGATTCTTTGAATATGTCATTCATTCACTCATTCATTCAAGAAACATGGAACACTAGTCTGTGCCAGGCATCATTCTGGGTACAGGGGAATACAGAAAGTAAAACAAAACAAAGCATGGTGTTTGCCCTCGATTGTTCCTAGTCTCCATGCGCAGGCTGAGAAGAAAGCAGCAAGTACAATGGGGTGAGCTTTCTGCAGGAAGATGATGTGGGAGCTTGTATCAGTGGTACCCAACCCAGCAGGATGTGGGCTGCACCTGAAGGATAAGTGTGAGTTAGATAAGATGTGAAAAGAAAGCATTTCAGGCAAAGAATAACATTCACAACTGGGAGAACTGAGATTCCAGAGTCTGTGTGGCTTGTCCTGAGTGGCTGGAGCATAGGGGTCTGAGGCAGATATCAGGAGGTGAGGTCAGGGAGGGGGTCAGAGGCCAGATCACCAAGACCCAGAGTGCAGAGCAAAGGGTCTGGCCTCAGCAATGAGCAGCCACTGAGAAGTGTCGAGTCAAGATTCACCTGCAGTGTGGAGGCGTCTCAGGGAGCAGAAAGACCAGCTGGAAGTTGTAAAAACCAAGTAGAAGAGTGATGAGCATTTCTGAAGTAGGAGAGCTATGGATTTTGGGGGAGGGGATGGGGCAGATTTGAGAGGCAAAGTCTATGGGATGTGGGGATGAGGGCTGGAAAGCAAGTCTAGGTTGTGGACCATAGGTGGACAGTGGTCTGAAGTAGGAGAAGCAGTGGATTTGGGGGCATGGGGCAGATTTGAGAGGCCAGGTCTATGGGATGTGGGGATGAGGGCTGGAGAGCATCATGTCTGGGGTGAGGGCCATGGGTGGATGATGGTCGGAGAGAAGCAGTGGATTTGGGGGGATGGGGCAGATTTGAGAGGCAAGGCTTATGGGATTGTGGGGATGAGGGCTAGAGAGCATCACATCTGGGGTGTGGGCACTGGGTGGACGATGGTATTTTCCACAAAGCTGGGGAGTGTGATACAGTGGTCCTATGATACCCTCATGTTGAGAGACAGGTCCTTAGCAGCTCTGACTCTGTTCTGTTTGGGGGTGTTTCCATTCCATTTAGCTTCGGAATATGTTCTATATTAAATACTGTCAGTGTAATTACAGAATATGATACACTGTAATTATGCTCTATAATTACATTTTCTTCCATTAGCAGCATGGCATTCCCACTCAATGCAGGCCCCCGGCACCCCAGACTGTTAGCGTGGTGGGGACTGCAGAGGCCACCTGGAGCAGATCTATGTCTGTCTTTCCCAGCCTTTGTCAGGTGATACAGTGGGAATCACAAGGAGGCCATGCAGTGTAATGGTTTAGAGCATGGGCTTCGGAAGCAGGCTGACCGGGTTGAATGACAACATTACCTCTTACTAGCTGTGGGGCTCAGACAGATTACTGAATGTTTCTGTGCCTCGGTTTTTTTCTGTTTAGAAAGAAGGCAATAACTTCTACTTCACAGAGTTGTTTTTAAGACTAGATGAGATAATGGATGGTAATTACCTAGTGTGAAAGTGAAAGTCGCTCAGTAGTGTCTGATGCTTTGTGACCCCACGGACAGTAGCACACCAGGCTACTCTGTCCATGGGATTATTCAGGCAAGAGTGCTGGAGTGGGTTGCCATTCCCTTCTCCAGGGGATCTTCCCAACCCAGGGATCAAACCCTTTTCTCCCACACTGCAAGCAGAGTTTTTACCATCTGAGCCACCAGGGAATTACCTAGCATGGTGGCTATCAAATTTTAGCTCTCAATAAAAGATTATAGTGATGAGGAGGGATGACAAAGGGGGATCCTGCCCATTTTCAGACTCCTGGACTAATACCTTGTCTCCATGGACATGGAGGAGATTTTAATATGCCAAATGCTAAGCTATTAGTGAATGATGTTACATCATAGCATGACAGAATGTTCCTAAAACTCAACTAATCCTCTTCTCTCTACCCTCATTTATAAATGAGTCAACTAAGACCCAGAAATGATAGCCAACTTGTCACATAAGTCTCAGAGATCTTGAATTCAGAATTCTGAACTCCTTATTTATCGGCCAGTGCTAGGGACCAAGACTTTAACCTACTTAAATAAATATCTCTAGGTTTACAAAGCATGAGGCATGTATCCTTTTTTAAATGTTTGAATAGCGTTTAGTTCAGTTCAGTTGCTCAGTCGTGTCCGACTCTTTGCGACCCCATGAACCGCAGCACGCCAGGCCTCCCTGCCCGTCACCAACTCCCAGAGTCCACCCAAACTCATGTCCAGTGTCAGTGGTGCCATCCGACCATCTCATCCTCTGTCGTCCCCTTCTCCTCCTGCCCTCAGTCTTTCCCAGCATCAGGGTCTTTTCAAATGAGTCAGCTCTCTGCATCAATGAATAGCATTTAACATTTAATTATTTTGATTCTTTAAGATTTTATTTTCTTAGGGCATTTCTAGGTTACAATAAAAATTGAGAGGCCAAGTGCAAAGATATTTTTCTCTATACTGCCTGCCCCACACATGCATAACATCCCCCAATATTGACTTTACTCACCAGAATGGCACATTTTTAACAAGGTTGAACCTACACTGACACATAATCACCCAAAGTCCAGAGTTTACCTTAGGGTTCATTCTTGGTGTTATACATTTATGGGCTTGGATGAATGTATAATGACATATATCCATCATGATGACATTTGTACACAGTATTTTCACTGCCCTAAAAATCCTCTGTGCTATAACTATTCATCTCTTTACTCCCCACTCCTCCCTTTCCCCCTGGAACCATTGATCTCTTTATTATCTCTATAGTTTAGCCTTTCCCAGAATGTCATGTAGTTGGAATTATATATTATTTAGCCTTTCCTGATTGACTTTTTTCACTCAGCAATATCATTCAAGCTTTGTTCATATCTTTCCTTGACTTGATAGCTCATTTCTTTTTAGCACTGAATACTAGTCCATTGTCTGGATGTACCACAGTTGATTTCTCATCTACTGAAGACACCTTGATTGTTTCCAACTTTTGGCAATTATAGATATGTAACATGTGTCTTTTAATTCCATCCTTAAATGAGTCTAATAAATAGTGTTCCTATTTTATAGATGAAGTAAAGAAGGAAGTGTAGGAAGTGAATATAGGAGAGTTCAGTGACTTTTCCAAGGATATCCATTAGGAAATATTAGGCCAGGAGTTTGATGCTCACATCAAATGCTCTCCCTTTATATTCCTTTTCTTTTTTCTCCACAAACACTTGTTGATCACCAGCTGAGTAGTACATGTGTGCATGCTCAGTCACTCATTCATATTCGACTCTTTGTGACTGCAGCCTGTCAGGCTCCTCTGTCCATGGGATTTCCCAGGCAAGAATACTGGAGTGGGTTGCCATTTCCTCCTCCAGGGAATCTTCCTGACCTAGGGATTGAACCCAAGTCTCCTGCATTGCAGACAGATTCTTTACTTCTGAGTCACCAGGGAAGCCCTAGGGATTTTCCTTTCACATGCTAAATAAAATATTTGCCAAATTCTAGCATGGACAGTATCATGTGATAAATGCCAGTTGGCTATTGCAGACCTGAATGTTCCACGAGTAAAAAGGATGTGGGGGAAAGTGATGCTTATGACTGGGCTGATCATGGAATTGTTGGTAACTGTGCTTACCCCTGACAGGTGACAGAGCGGTCAGTAAGTGAATTAGAACCCCTTTTGGTTTGAAGTGACAAAAACTGGGACATCGAAGAGGGCAGCTGGTGCTAGTTGGATATCAGTCAAGAGTCTCAAATGATACATTCTTGCCTTTATGTCTCCTGCCATCTTATAGCACTGCTTTTCCCTACTTGGCTTTATTTCTCAGAATTACTCCTTTTGAGAAGCAGACGAGATGGTCTGGTAGCCCTGAACTCATGTTCTTCCAATTAAGCAACACCACAGGAATGGTAACTCCAATTGAAAAGTCAAAGGAGGACTCTAGATGGGTTGGCTTGGGTCATATGTCCATCTCTGAAACTATTACTACAGCCAGAGAGTGGGTTGTTCCTTGTAGGGAAGAGTCTGAAGGTGCTGTTAGGTCAGGAATCACATGGAATGGGCAGTCCATGAAAAAGAAGGATCCCGTAGCAAAAGATGGTGTGAAGGGGTCCTGAGAAAATCCAGACCCCATCTGCACACCCTATCTGCACACCCTAGGAACCATTCCTGGAAGGAGAAGGGGCATAAGCAAAGGCCTAGATGTTGATAGACATGTGAATAGTACACAACTGAGACACAATTTTCAAAAGTAATCTAGGCCCAAACTAGGCCGGAGTCTGTAAGTGTCATGCCAGAGATCCAGATATAGAAAGGATTTCCTCATCATCAAGCTCTCTGAAAGGAAACGGTTAGAACACGTCCTTGTCTTACCCTGTTTGCTTCAGATACACTGAACTCTTAGAATTTTTGAACACTCCATGCCTCTATTTATTCTACAACAGCCTGCACTTCCATTTCCTCTTCCTAAAATCATTTTCTCCTTCTTTGCTTATACAAATACTGCTTGGATGTCTCACTGAGAGGCCACAGCTTCCAGGAAGACTCCCCTGGCCAGGATCCCCAGTGGATTAGATGCCCCTTCAGATTTCTGTACACACACTTCATTGTACTGTATATACCTGTTTACTTGTCACTTGTTTCCATGTATTCTGTGCTTACAATATGCCAGGTTGATTAGTGGTCTTATTTTCATTTTATATACAGGAAAATTGAGTCAAAGAGAGGTTAAGTAACTGCCCAAGGTTATGCAACAACCAAGTGATGGAGCCAGAACCTGAAGTTGGGCAGTTGGCCTTCAGAACTTTCTCTTAACCAGTACTATTTGAGTATGTGGCCTCAGGATTACATTCCCAGGCTTAACTCCATGCCTACCCAGTAAGTATCTATTGTATAGATTTTAAAAGGCAAGTTAATGAAAGAATGACTGGAATCAGAGGGATAATGAGATCCCCATCACTGGAGTTATTCGAGCAGAAGTCTAAGGGATATTGGTGTGGGAGAGCACATGATCGCATGACTTAGAGCGTTGGATTAGATGGTCCCTTAGTTTCCTTCCAACTTTATAATTTTTCCCTTTAGGCAAAAGAGAGACACTGAAAGCTTTTTTGTTTTTTTCTTGGTTCCTTCTTTTACATATTCCATCTCATTTATTTTTTTCCTTCTTCTTCTTCTTCTTTTCTTTTTTTTTTTTGGCTGAGTGCTCAGCATATAGGGTCTTAGTTCCCCAACCAGGGATCAAATCCATACCCCCTGCATTGAGAGCATGGAGTCTTAACCACTGGCCCCCCAGGGAAGTCCTGAGACAGTGAAAACTTGTGAGCAATCAAGTGTCCCAGTCATGCTCACCCTTGGAGGTAACTCTGGCAGTAGCAGAGAAGATGGGTTAAAGAGGATTGCAAATGTTTAGCTAATAAATTTGCTACCTCAATCGACTGGTGGCTGTGGGATTGGGAAGGAGGACAGGTCTCCCTCATTATCACATGACAATAGCCTTGTAATTCTTGGCCTATCATTTTAGAAGTTCCCTTCCAACCAGGATCCTGTTCTGACCTCAGAAAGAGAAAAGAGGCCACAAAATAATTAGGGGGTCACCATGGCATGTTAGAAAGGGCCTTGAACTTGGGATCAGAAGAAGCGAGTTTGAATCCTGCTCTGTTGGAGCCTCACTATCTGCACTTGGAAAATGGGACCAGTAATACCTGCCCAACCTATTTCTAGCCTCTTCTTGAGGATGATATGACATTGTGGTTATTTAAAGTGCTTTGTGGGTACAAAGTGCAGAGCCTGTGGAGAAACTGTACATGTTGGGTAGTGGAGGTAATCACTTCAGCTCCCTCCCCCTTTGCTGGATCCTCCAAGAAGAAGGTGGGGAAGGCCAAAGAAAGGGCCACATTAGGAAGGAGCCATTCTTCAGAACCATAAATTCTATCTCAGGACCTCAACTGCATGCAAAATTGTTACCTAAAGACTGGAAGTGATTTAGCAAAAAACAACCCCCCTCCACTGCAGAAAGCATCTTTAAAGATCTTATGTATGATTTTATAAAGCTACATGGCCTCTCTTCAATCCCTTCACAGAGCCAGGTGACCCCAGAGCCTGGCATGCTGTTGGAGGGGAGGGGTGGCCGAGGCTTTACAGGAGGAAAATCCAATTACTTTTGCCCTGGGAAAACAGAATTCTGGGGATTTGAGATCATTGGAGCATAATTGGAATTCTAATAAAATGAGTTGTTTGAGGGGTGTTGTAGGAATGGAGGTGGCATGTGGGGAAGGACAGGTTCCCAAGCTAGCTGTTGGAATGACTAAAGGACTTTGTCATCACACCAGTCTTTTGCTGCCTGGAAGTTTCCACAATACAGGTTTACTTGTGGGCAACTGGAGGCAAAAGTGGGAACAAAGTTAACTTCAAAGCTCCCAGGTCCCTTGGCTCAACAGGACCCCACTGAGGGTTGCCAAAAACCTGGCTAGAGCTCAGCGATGCTGCCTCCTGTGTCTACCCTTTGAAACTGAGAACTTTTGAGTAGCGAGGGGGTGGTCTGGGAGGAACTTTAGAGGTCATGTAATCCCATGACACAAAAACGAGATGCAGAGAGAAGGACTGTTCCAAAGCCATGTATCTAGGAATGAACTCGTGAGATCATACATTCAGAAACTTGGAAATCATCAGTTTAACATCCCTCTCTTCTCAGAAGTTGGTAATTATCCCAGACAGAAGCTTGTCAGGTTTCTGGTTAGATGTATCAAGCAACAGAGAGCTCACCATCTTAGGAAATGACCTATCACATCATCAGATAGCCTGACTGCTTGGAAAGTTCTTCCTTACATGAAGCTGAAAATGGTTTCTGCCTAACATCCATGGGAACAGGCGTCCCTAGGGGCTTTGTTGTTGTTTGTTTTGAGCAGAGTGCTCTATCATCTTGTATAAACCATTTCAGCCATCTGAGGCTTAATGTTCTCATCTGTGCAAAAGGACTTTCGATAGTTAATTCCTCCTAGGAGTGTTGTGAAAATTCAATGAGAATTCTTAGGGAGAATTTGGCTTAAAACAGACTAGAATCTCAACAAATGTTATTATTTGTATTAGCATCTTTAAAACAGGGATACACAACAGAGTTTCTGTGGGTATCATGAGATATTTTATGTAAGACACCAAGGAGATGTTCACAAAGAGACAGTAATAAATATCAACACATACACTTCTTTAGCATTGTCTGTCTTTGTACATGTCTCAGCTACCTGATTAAACATTTACCTTCTTAAAGACAGGATTCATATCTAGTTCTCCTCTGTGTTCTTGAAAAGTCAAGTCTCTAAAAAGAATGAATGCTGGAAGTTCATATGTAAACCTCTTCTGTCCCAGGGCCCCACATCACCTCTGTGAGGTCACATTCAACCCAGTAAAAGTCAGTGGCTCAGGGGGAATCGAGTCTCTCCTGGGTGTTGTGTAGATCCTCAGGAACACGTCTCAAAATTCACTTTCCCCTTTCTCTACTCCTTTTATTTCTCCAAAGTCAAAATTGTCTTAAAAATCCCAATTTTAGCATTTTTCTTTCTTTCCCTGCCCCCACTTCTCATTATAATATGAATTGATACGTTTTTTTTGTTTCTCTTTTAGTTTCTCTTCTGCTCCCCATTAATTAGGTTTTTCACTTACTCATTCATTCCTTTAATAAATATTTTGACAGGCACTGCTCTAAGCACTAGGGGTAGAGCAATGAATGAGACAGACAAGGCTCCTGATCTCCAGCAAAACTTACATAATAGTAGAGGAGAGAGAAAGTAAATACAAATAATTGGCTATTACAATTTAATAATATGATGCCTGTAATGAAGTAATGTGATATTACCTTAGGTCAGAGGACAACTCTAGCTAGAGTGTTCAGGGAAGGCTTGTGTGAGGAAATAAATTAAGCTGAGGCTTGAATGATAAGGGTATAATCATATGAAGATCTGGGGGAAGAATATTCGAGACAAAGAGAAGAGCAAATATAGGGGTCCTGAGGTAGAGATGAGCCTCTCCGTTAGGTCATAGGACCTCAAACTTGAGTTTGCCTCAGAATCATCTGGAGGGCTTGTTAAATCATAGATCGGTAGCTTGATCCCTGGATTCTGTTCAGTAGGACTGGGGCTGGAGAATTTGTGCGTCTCACCAGTTTCAGGGGATGCTAATGCTGCTGGACCAAGGACCACACTTTGGGAACCACCGATCAGAGAAGCAGACATTCAGTGCAGGTAGAGCTGAGTGAGGAGGCAGGTAGTAGGAATCAAGGACAGAGAAGCAGGTGAAAGCCAGACGATTCAGGGCTTTGTAAAACATGGTAAGTGGGCTGGATTTTTTCAGAGGGCAATGGGAAGACATCAGTTTTATGAAAGGTTCTTAGTAGGAAACTGGCTTCATTTTTAAAATCTTTTACTTTAACCACTTCTTGGAGAGTAAATTTCAGCTGGCCAGAGTAGAAGCATCTGACAGTTGGATGTTGCAGAGAAACAAGTGAAAAATGACAGAGTCTTGGCCCTGGGATGGTTACAGGGCAGATGCTGGATGGAGAGCTGTCTGCACTTCGAGTAGGGTAGCTCTTAAAATTTGGGGCTGGATAATTCTTGGTTGTAGGATAATATTCTCCTATGCTTTGCAGGATATTTAGCAGCATCCCTTGACCTTTACTCACCCGAGGCCAGTAGCAACCGCTCCCCGAAATGACATCCCCAAGTATTTTCAGACATTGCCAACTATCCTTTGGGGAAGGAGCAAAATTACCCCTTGTTGAGAAACACCTGGTGTCATGGATTCAGTCATCTTTCACTTATTCATTGAATACCTATGAAGGCTAACAAATGTCTACGTGCTGGGATTGTAGCAGGTGTTGGGATACAACTGAGAACAAAACAGGCCAAATCCATGCCATGAGGGAGTTTGTATATCTGGTAGAGAGAAGAGACGTGGAAGGGCCTCAGGGAAGCCATTCTGTTAATATCAAATCCCAAGCACAGAAATCTAACAAAGCTGGAAGTTTCCCTGGGAGGGTGGGGCCTGGGAGGAGTTGGACTTAAAAAGACAACGTGTTCTTAACAGGTAAGGGATGTGAAGGGGGAGGAGGGAGAGGAGAGCAGGGAGAAGACAGGAACACTTACATATTAATAATTCTGTCACAACAGGCATGAATGAACTTTTGAAAACCAGAAACATTTAACACTAAGTCAAACGTCAATCTTTCTTTCTCTGCTGCTAGCGATGATAACATTAGCACACCCAGGTACTGTCACTAACATTCTAGATGGACCACTGGGTGGATATTAATTGATATTTTTTTCTCCAGCTGAGAAGAATGGGTCCAGAGAGGTTAAGTAACTTGTTTAAGGTCACACAACTGGTGAGGAGCACAGTCAAGCTTCCCGCTCTCAAACCCACTTTATTTTCATTAATCTCAGCCGCTGAGAATCTTTCCTTTCTGCAGCTTCACTGAGGTGGGAGGTGGAGGGCTGTGAGATGGTGGGGGGAGCTGGCAGGGGGAATTGTACTATCTTTCTTTCATAATTATCTTGGAGCAGAGAGACAGAGAGAATCAGAGCAGGTGCCAGAGGAGCTGACCTTGAAGGCCACGTCTCCTGAAGAGCCCAGGGCCAGCGGGCCATTGTCGTCAGTGGCATATATTTCTACTGCAATTATCTCGCGTCCTCTTACAACTCTCTCAGAAGTTCCTTCCATGATCATTAAAACTGGCTCTGGGCTGTGGCTTTGAAAGCGACTGGAACCGCCCAGGGCTGGATCGTATCCTCGTTAAGCAGGGACGGCCTTCCAGGGACTTCAACAGGATTTCTCACTGGTGACAAATCGAGGGAGATGCGACTGGGCCATGCCAATTACAGGTGGGCGCCTCTCCAAAGGGGTCCTTCTCTTTTGCTTTCAGAGATTTCTAAGATTTCTGGCTCCATTTAAGCTCAAAGGCAATCCTGTGTCTCACAGAGTCTGTCACAGGCCCACAGGTCATCAGAGTGCCAGCTAAGGGAGGACTAAGGGAGAGAGGAGGCAGCGACACCCCGCGGCTCCATGACGCAGCGGTCGCATGACCTTCGGTTTGCAGTGCTGCTTTGCCATGACTTCACCCAAGGCGCTCCAGCTCTCTGTGCCTCAGTTTCCTTTTCTGAGATGAGTAGAGGGTGACTGGGGGGAACAAGGTGACATCATGCCCATCAAGCACGGAGCTCAGTGCCTGGGGCTGGGTCACGGTAAAAAATCAGGTGTTCCTGTGGCTCTTGGCTGGGGCTGCTCTCCTGAGAGCTGGCCTATCCTTTCCCTGAGTCCTGCTCAGCCACCAACCTCCTCGAGCAAAGCAGAGGGCACACAGGGGCTGTGAGAAGACAGCCACACAGTCCTATGAGAGATGGGTGAGTCTCCATGAGCCTCAGTTTCCTCATCCAAGAAATGGGATGGTAACAGCAGCGTTCATTTGTTCATTCATGCATGCGTTCATTCATCCTGCCTCACTCTGCCAGGCTCCAAGATGCAGCAATGAACCAGGGACGACAGGCAAACACAGAATGAGTTTATAGATTTATGATCAGTCCTCTGAGAGAATTAAAAAAGTGACGAAGGGTTCCTGGGAGGAATCTGCTTTAAATAGAGGGGCCAGGGAAAGCCTGTTTGAGGTGCAGCATCAGAGGGAGCGCTGTGGTGAGTGACCAGCTATGAGATGGAAGGGTTAGGGACAAATCCCAGGCAGAGGGAACAGCAAGTATAAAGACTCCAGGTGATACAAAGACTTGTGCATGTGTAAGGAACATGTGGTGGTGGATGTGATCGGGAAGGGAGTGAGGAAGCAGGAGGGCAGTAGGAAATGAGCCGGTAGGATTCACTGCAACCAGCTGTGTGAATGGTGCTTCACAAACTAAAGCACTGACCACAGGGAGTCAGAGTGATCAATATGTGGGGAGAGTCTGCTAGGTCCAGCTGGAGCTACCCGTCTAACTGGAAAATTAGTTAATGGGGCAGAAGGGCCTCAGGAACTGGAGGAAGAAGGAAGCAAAGAGGGGTGAGGAGAGAGGAGGGTTGGGGGGCTGCTGCTCTGTGGCATCCATGGTTCCCTGGGCTTTGTGCTAAGAGTGTTTCCTCCCATTTCATCTTCCCAGCCACCCTGGGTATCACAGATGAGGAACTCAGCCTCACCTGGAGAGGTTTAGTGATGCTCAGGTCATAGACTAGGTTGGATTTGGACCTAGATTCTTAGGATCCCTGGAGGAGGGCTTGCAACTTTTGCAGCACACTACTTCCCACTTTGAAGCCATGGCTTTTCAGTCAAAGCAGGGTTGCTTTTCCTACAGTCTGCCTGGGCCAGGCACTCTTCTTGGTAGTCTGTGAAGGGGACAAACCTAATCCAGGTGGCGCTCAGGGCTGATGAGGGACGTTAGTCCTGCTGGTCACAGTTGCTTGGATGACTCTGTAATGATCATGGTTAGTCCCGATTATCAGAGGGATGAGACATGATGAATTTAGGACTCACATCAAAGCCAGCAAATGGCCTAGCCTTTCCCCTTCATCTTGTAACAGGCCACTAACACTTTGTTCTTTCAGTAAGAACTTACTGCTTATGAAATCTGAACCTCAAGGCACAGGCATTTGCCTGAGAATTTCAAATACACATCTTGTAATGAAAAGGCTCTTAGGAGCTCAGGGCCTGGAGGAACTTACATCTCATTCCTGCATTCTGTTGACAAGTCTTCCAAGTAGGTCTCTCAGTTTATTTGCTCAGTCACTGACTGGGGTCTCACTACTTCTGAAAGTTGCATGTATTGGCCCTGAGAAAGTTCTTTGTGCTAAGCAGAAAACTGGTTGGCACCATCTGTTGACTTCAGTTCTGCTTCTGAGAATTCACAGAGTAAGTCTGGTCTCTATTTCATGTGCTAGTCGTTCAAGTGTTCTTTAGAATCATCTCCAGAGCAAATAGGCCCAAGTTTTTCCATAATGTTGGCTTGAGTCTCCACACCATCCTGTTTGGAGCTTGACAGTAATAAAAAGAGTGAAGATTCTAGAGTCAAAGGATCAAGGTTCAAACCTGGTTCAAGTCATTCATGTGGGGGAGTATATGCATGTGAATTAACATTTCAAACCTACATCAGGTGTGGAAGGTCAGTGGCAGGGAGCCTGAGCATCTGGGAAACCATCGAGGTTTGACTTCAAGTTCAGAGATTCACACCCAGAATCTGGCTTCATCCTCTCAACCTTGTGAGGGTGTGGCATAACTGCCTCTCCCATTTCATAGCCAGAGAACCTGAGACCCAGAGATGATAAACAGCCTGCTCAGATCACACAACTAGTGATAGTGCTTGAGTTTCAAATGAAGTCTCTCTGATCTCAAAATCTGACCCAATGTTAACATTACAGAGGGTAGGAGTCTTCATCTGTAAATGAGAATAAATGATGACACCTTCTTCCTGGATGCTGGGATGTTAAAAGAAAGTGTTGTGGGGAAAAGCCATATGAAAATCCCAAAGCACTTAGATTTACTTCTTTTCTTTCTCTTTGTCTCCATTCTCCAGGGAGTTGAGGAAATGCTTTTGTTTTAGTGAAATTTCTCTGCGTTGCAAAAATTAGATCCCAATTTTGGTTAGCTTAAGCAAAAAGGGAAATGTACATACAGGTCCTAGGGAAGTTTATAGAATCCAAAAGAATCAACTAATCAAGCCTCAGAATTGGCAAGACCAGTGACCATCTCTCAGCAGCAGGATTTCTAAAAGTTTATTCTAAAACTTTGGCATTAGCGCCACTCAGCTGCGGGGCATCCCAGTCTCCATGTCTTGGGTCAGAAATTCCAATTCTTGCTAGAAACATAGCTTGGCCCAAGTGTGAAGTCAAACGGGAGAGATGTCACCGCTGGGGACACACTCAGAACTGGAGGCAGCTTGTCCCCAAGGTCCAGAGTGCTGATTCCAAGGCATTCCTCATGGAGGCCTTTGATTTACAGCAAGTCATAATTTGTCTGTTGTTAGCATTCTCCACTAGAAGGTAAGCTCCTTTAGGGCAGGAAACATTGTCTCTTCATTCCTTATATTAGCTACTAGCATGGCACCTAACATATGGTACTAACTCCGTAACTGTGTGAAGAAAAAAATGAACAAGTTTTTTCGATCTGGATACAGGTGAAGTTACCAGTTCTTTCTCCTCCTCCCCTTCAGTAATTCATCTACCATTATTTACTGAGTGCCTTCTTCCCTGGTGGCTCAGACGGTAAAGCGTCTGCCTACAATGCGGGAGACCCAGGTTCAATCCCTGGGTCAGGAAGATCCCCTGGAGAAGGAAATGGCAACCCACCCCAGTACTCTTGCTTGGAAAGTCCCATGGATGGACGATCCTGGTTGGCTACAGTCCATGGGGTCGCAAAGAGTCGGACATGACTGAGTGACTTCACTCACTAGCTCACTCTACTAGGTATCAGCAACTATTCCAAATATTGGAGTATAGCCAATTTTCCTCTTGTTCACATTCTTCCCTCCCCACCCCCTTATCTCTTCTCCGTGTTTGTTTCTCTTTTCCTCTCCCGTTGCAGACTTTCTTATTGCAGTAGAAAAATGGCTGGCTGTGATCCCTGATATAAATCTTCTCATCTTCATTACATTAAAAAAAAGCAAGAACCTTACCCTGCTAGTTAATCATTTTTGGAGGGAGGGAGTTTGATTGGGCCACTAGAGGGCCATTCACTGGACCAGAGGGAAGAGACACTATCAATGGCTGGTCTGGATCCCATAGTGGAGGGCAGGGGGCAAGACTGATCTAAAGATTGGCAGCTCTTTTAGAATGATCTGGTCGGAGTGGAGAGTAGTGACTCTTCTGAAGAAGGTGGACAAACAAAAACAGCTGATGTCCCCTCCAGGAGCAAATGAATACAGGGCCCTTCACATACCTGATGCTAGAGGATGTCTTCATCCTTTCTCAACATATGGATTTCTCAGTGTAATCAAGATTCTATCAAGAATTGATCATCAAAAGTGTCACCAGCAATAGACAAAATATTTATTTCCTTTCATGGAACTTGGATAAATAAGCCAATTCAGCAAATATTTATGGAGCACCTTCTGTGTACGTGTAATGTATAAAAAAAAGCAAGGATAGAAGTGCAGAGGAGTGGAAGAAAATCCCTGACATATGAGCAGCCAGAATATGAAATGTGTTATGTTCTATGCATTCAAAGAAAACATCACCTACAACTAACATCTAACTTAGACTCGAGGAAAAGGAAATATTTCAGAAGATGTGGAAGGAAGGAAGTGATATTAAGTGCCTGCTACATGCTGAGTTTTGCTCTAGGTGATTTCATGTATTCATTCATTCATCTGTTCATTCCGTAAACATCTCTTTAGTTGCTTACTCTGTGTTTCAGATGCTGAGATGCCGCAATGAACAAACAGATACAAATCCATGCCTTCATGAAGACTATGTTCTGATGGAGAAGGACAGACAATAAGTAAAAGAAATAAGTAAATTATAGACTCAATTAAAGAGAGTGTGAATAATAGAGAAGAAGTGGGAGGGGGGATAGGTCATGCTGGAGAGAGGGGTTGCAGTTTTAAAAAGGGAGGTCAGAGAAAATGAGTCTTTAGCAAAGACTTGAAGGTGCAAGGTGCATCTTAAAGAAGACAGCAGGGGAAGGGCTCCCAGGCAGAGGGAACAGCAGGTGTCAGCCCTGGTGTGGGAGCAAGGAAGATGCTGCCCCTGGAGGGGAGTCAAGGAGAGAACGATAGGGAGCAGAAGAGGAGGCCTGTGTGTAATGGCACAGAACAGCTGATGGGGGAGATCACGCTGGGCCTTGCCGGCATGGGACGGACTATGGCCTTTGTTTGGAGTTCTTTTAAGAGAGAGGAGTGGAATGATTTGATGCTTCTCAGTGATGCCAGTCAGTGTTCTCAAGGACCCTAATAGTTTGGTAGCAAGGTCCCTGATTTGTGAGGAGGAATCAGTAGAGAGGGTATATAACTTTCCCAGCATCACACTGCTAGTAAATTTCAGAGCCGGTTTGGGGTTCAGATCACATATTTCTGATAACAGTGCTCTTTCCTTTAGACCACACCGCCTCCTTATAGTTCTTGCACTCTTACTTTGTTGTGGCTAAAGCTTAAAAACCCGTCTGGCTTGTCTTTTAAATTTTATATGGTGTTTTTTTTTAATAGCATGTAATTCTCTCCAAAATACCTAAATAATAACCTTTGATTATGAATGTCAAAAACTGTATATGTATTTCATAATCCAAAATTAAAATTATAATAAACCATATAATCTTTGTTTATACATACACACATGTGTATGTGTTCATCATACTGAGAACTTCCAGATGTGCAAACTGGATTTAGAAAAGGCAGAGGGACCAGAGATCAAATTGCCAGTATCTGTTGGATCATGGAAAAAGCAAAGGAATTCCAGAAAAACATCTACTCCTGCTTCATTGACTACACTAAATCCTGTGACTGTGTGGATCACAACAAACAATGGAAAATTCTTAAAGAGTTGGGAATACCAGACCACCTTATCTGCCTGCTGAGAAACCTGTATGCCGGTCAAGAAGCAACAGTTAGAACCAGACATGGAACAACAGATTGGTTCAAAACTGGGAAAGGAATACATCAAGGCTATGTATTGTCATCCCACTTATTTAACTTATATGGAGACATAGGAGCAGAAGGCCTTGGGGTTAAGTCCAGGTTCGGCCTTTTACAACCATATGTCTTAGGCCATGGAGTCTCCCTTCCTTTTGTATGGGGTGGGTGACCATGCCTATCTTGGGAAGTTTAGAAATGATACACATACATAAAGCACTTGGTACTGGTGGACACTTAAGAAATGGAGCAACTGGGGAACAGGGAGAAGGAAAGATGTCCCATGAAGAAGGGACAGCAGGAGCAATAGCACGGAGGCTGAGAACAGCCTGGTGTGCGCAGATGTATCTTTAGGAGGAGGGATATGGTGTGGCAGAGACCAAGAGGAGAGACACAGATCAGTCCAGAGCACAGAGGACCCTTTGTGTCAGCAGAGGTGCTTGAATCCCATCCTGTGTTCACTTGGGCTCCGTGAATGCTTTTGTGGTGGAGGCTGGAAGAGAGTTGTCCTGTTGGGAGGTCATCCTGGTGGTTGTGGGGGATGGATTGGAATCTGTGTGCCTAGAGGCAGAGCTCAGTCAGAAAATGCTGAGGTTGCGAGCAGATGCTGGGCCCCAGGAGGGCCAGAGGCAGTGGGATGGACAGGAAGGAACAGCTTCTGTGACTACCAACCTCTGGCTGATATTTACTGAGGATTTACTCTAGGCCAGGAATTCTTTGTTGCACGTGCTTTGCATATATTAGCTCATTTAATTATCTTAACAACCCACTGGGTAGGTCCTATTGTTATCTTTCTGTTTTAGGTGCAGAGATGAAGGCAGGGAGAGGTTAAGAAGTGTTGAGGAGACAAAGTCCAGAGGACAATATGCATGATGTGTTGTGGGGTAAAGCAGAGATGATCCCAGGTTAGGATGAGGGGTCAGGAAGCCAAGTACCCAGGAGAAGGAGCAGGGTGGAGAAGGAGATGGGGAGATGCTGAGCTGAGCTGTGTCTGTGTTGAAGGCACCAGAGACTGGTGTGAGGCAGTGGGACATGGGGGGATGGTACATTGGGACATCGGTGTGCAGAGCTCAGAGTTGTGCTGGGTGTGGAGGTTTGGGATTCAGTGTTATCTTGGAGTCATGAAGCTGAAGGAGAGAGAAACTGGGAAAGGTGAGGGAGGTGAGTGCTGAGTCCTGGAGCATGACAGCCCCCAAACCCAAAGCCTGCTCTGGTCGTGGTACCCAGACCAAAGTGTGGGGCAGGGTCTGGCTGCCTCTCAGGAGCTCTCATTTCCAGCTGTGGGTGGGGTGGGGGGATTAGCACAGTTCACAGGTGAAATAGCAGAATAACCCATCCCTCTATACTTGGGGATGGGAATTATATTCCTGGGCTGTCTGGGGCTCCATGTGGGTCCCTCAGGAGTCCTCTTAGCCCCTGGACCTCTAGTGCTGATATTCCCTCTCCTGCCTTTCTTTCTCTTTATCTCCTTCTCTCTTGTCATCTCGTCTTTATTTCTCTGCTGCTTTGCTTCTGCGTGCCTCTTGTCCTCCTGTTGTTTTGTCTCCTTCTTTCCCTCCCTCTCATTCTGGATCTGCCTCTGTCTCTCCCACATAGAGTGTCTTAGCACAAAAAGTCAAAATAGAGACTCTTTTGTCTTTATTTCCCTCTCTTTCTCTCTCAGCCTCTGAGTCCCTGCTGCCTCTCTTTGTCTGCGAACCTGTTTCAGTCTCTCCCCGTCTCTCTCTTTGCCTGTCTCTCCCTTTGTCTCTCTCCATCTCTCATTTTTGTGTGTGTCTACCCCCCTCCTCTCTACTCTCTGCTTTCATTCTCTCCCTTCCCTTCCCCCTGCCCCTCTGCTGCCTCTAGGAAGAGGGCATAGATCACTGGGTAGGATTGGATGTCATTAAAAGCAAAAAAAAAAAAAAAAAGGAGAAAGGACTCCTTTTCTCTGGTAGCCCCTGGGGAATGCTTAACAATGAGAGACACTTTGGTGGGTAATCGATAGGAACAAGATGCAACGAGACATCTTTGTTGGGCAGCAGCAGCCGGCAGTTTCCTCTGACCAGAGCCCTCGGGAGCGGCTGGCCCCTTGACCAGGCTCAAACAGAGTGTATCACAGTGGAGCGACTTGAAGTGTGAGCCAAGCGCATCCTGACCCGGGGGCACCTCATTTCCATTCCCTCCTCTCCCTCCCTCCCTTGCCCTCCTCCCCCTCCCTACTCCTGCTTGAATAACATGAATAGAAAGAGACACCTTCATGAACGGAGCGGTAGATTGTAGCCAGTGTGGGTTGGAGGGTTGGCCAAGAATCAGAGTCTCAGAGTCTCTAGGTGGAACAAGACTTTTTTTTAAAAAAAAGTATTTATTTTTCATTGAAGGATAATTGCTTTACAATATTGTGTTGGTTTCTGCCAGGTATCAACATGAATCAGCCATGGTATACATATGTCCCCTTCCTCTTGGACCTCCTTCCCTCCTCCCACCCCTTTGCTCCCTCTAGATTATTGCAGAGCCCCCAGTTTGAGTTCCCTGAGTCATATAACAAATTCCCACTGGCTATCTATTTTACACATGGTAGTGTATGTGTTTCCATGCTACTCTCTCCGTTCGTCCTACCCCCTCCTTCCTCCCGCCCCCACCCATGTCCATGCATCTGTTCTCTATGCCTACGTCTCCATTGCTGCCATGCATATAGGTTCATCAGTACTATCTCTCTAGATTCCATATATATATATGTGTTAACATGCAATATTTTTCTCTTTCTGACTTACTTTACTCTGTATGATAGGCTCTAGATTCATCCACCTCATTAGAACTGACTCAAATGTATTCCTTTTTATGGATGAGTAATATTCCATTGTATATATGTACCACAGCTTCTTGGAAGGAGATTTTTAATCCTTCTAAGTCCCAATTTCCTTATATGTAAAAATAGGGAGACTCATACCTATGATCCATTCTAGGCAAGGCAGCCAGTTTAAATTTTGAAAAATTAAATCTGATCGGTGTCTCCCCAACTTAACTCCCACGGTATGGGTCATATCTCTCTGTTTCACTGCTCAGTCCTAGCACCAGGCTCTCAGGAGGTGTTTAATGAGCATATGTGGTATCATACACAGTAGGTGCTCCATAAGTGTTTGTCAAATGAATGGAGCTTCCTGCTTCTAGACTGTAGTGCCTGGCTGGCCTCAGAGAAGGAACTCTTGATCTCCCAGGATGTGAACTCTAGGAAGGACTCTAGATGTCTGTCCTTCCTGGCCAGCTCCATCTTCCTTTCTTATTTCCCCCTTCCTGCATGTGACCCTCAGATGTTATGAGGATGAAAAAGTAGTGAGACACACAGTGTCTCACTTGTGCTTTTATTCAAAAGCTGAACCCCATCCTGTGTTCACTTGGGCTCCCTGAATGCTTTTGTGGTGGAGGCTGGAAGAGAGTTGTCCTGTTGAGAGGTCATCCTGGTGGCTGTGGGGGATGAATTGAAGTATAGTTTTTAAATTGAAGTATAGTTGCTGTATAATATTATATAAGTTATAGGTGTACAGTATGCTGCTGCTAAGTCACTTCAGACGTGTCCGACTCTGTGCAACCCCAGAGATGGCAGCCCACCAGCCTCTCCCATCCATGGGATTCTCCAGGCAAGAACGCTGGAGTGGGTTGCCATTTCCTTCTCCAATGCATGAAACTGAAGTTGCTCAGTGGTGTCTGACTCTTAGCAGCCCCATGGACTGTAGCCTACCAGGCTCCTCCATCCATGGGATTTTCCAGGCAAGAGTACTGGAGTGGGGTGCCATTGCCTTCTCCGGTGTACAGTATAGTGGGTCACAATTTTTAAAGGTTATATTCCATTTATAGTTACGATAAAATAGTGGCTATATTCCCCATGTTGCATATCCTTGTAGCTTATTTCATACCTGATAGTTTCCTGATAGTTTATACTTCTTACTCTCCTCCTCCTTCCCCTCTCTTCACTGACAACCACTAGTTTGTTCTCTATATCTGTGAATCTGCTTCTTTTTAGTTACATTTATTAGTTTCTTGTATTTTTTAGATTCCACGTATAAGTGATATCATACAATACTTTTTGTCCTCTGACTTATTTCTCTTAGCATAATGCCCTCTAAATTCATCCATGTTGCTGGAAATGGCAAAGTTTCATTCTTTTTCATGGCTGAGTAGTATTCCAGTGTCAGTTTCCCAGATGGCTCCGTGGTAAAGAATCTGCCTGCCAATGCAGGAGATGCAGGTTTGATCCCTGGGTCAGGAAGATCCCCGGAGGGAGGAAATGGCAACCCGCTCCAGTATTCTTGGCTGGAAAATCCCATGAAGAGAGGATCCTGGTAGGCTACAGTCCATGGAATCTCAAAGAGTCAGACATGACTGAGCATGCATGCAATATTCCATTGTATGTATATATGTATCCATATAAACACACATTCACAATATAGACCATTTTTGTATGGATATATGACAATTTACAAATTGTACAACTTCTACACAGAAGAACTCTACAAAAAAGGTCTTCATGACCCAGATAATCATGATGGTGTGATCACTCACCTAGAGCCAGACATCCTGGAATGTGAAGTCAAGTGGGCCTTAGGAAGCATCACTATGAACAAAGCTACTGGAGGTGATGGAATTCCAGCTGAGCTATTTCAAATCCTAAAAGATGATCCTTTTAAAGTGCTGCACTCAATATGACAGCAAATTTGGAAAACTCAGCAGTGGATACAGGACTGGAAAAGGTCAGTTTTCATTCCAATCCCTAACAAAGGCAATCCCAAAGAATGCTCAAACTATCTCACAATTGCACTCATCTCACACACTAGAGTAAAGTAATGCTCAAAATTCTCCAAGCCATGCTTCAGCAATATGTGAACCATGAACTTCCAGATGTTCAAGCTGGTTTTAGAAAAGGCAGAGGAACCACATATCAAATTGCCAACATCTGCTGGATCATTGAAAAAGCAAGAGAGTTCCAGAAAAACATCTATTTCTGCTTTATTGACTATGCCAAAGCCTTCAACTGTGTTGATCACAATAAACTGTGGAAAATTCTGAAAGAGATGGGCATACCAGACCACCTGACCTGCCTCTTGAGAAACCTGTATGCAGGTCAGGAAGCAACAGTTAGAACTGGACATGGAACAACAAACTGGTTCCAAATAGGAACAGGATACGTCAAGGCTGTATATTGTCACCCTGCTTATTTAACTTATATGCAGAGTACATCATGAGAAATGCTGGACTGGATGAAGCACAAGCTGAAATCAAGATTGCTGGGAGAAATATCAATAACCTCAGATATGCAGATGACACCACTCTTGTGGCAGAAAGTGAAGAACTAAAGAGTCTCTTGATGAAAGTGAAAGAGGAGAGTGAAAAAGTTGGCTTAAAGCTCAACATTCAGAAAACTAAGATCATGGCATCTGGTCCTATCACTTCATGGGAAATATATGGGGAAACAGTGGCTAACTTTATTTTTGGGGGCTCCAAAATCACTGCAGATGGTGACTGGAGCCATGAAATGAAAAGACGCTTACTCCTTGGACGGAAAGTTATGACCAACCTAGATAGCACATTAAAAAGCAGAGACATTACTTTGCCAACAAAGGTCTGTCTCGTCAAGGCTATGGTTTTTCCAGTGGTCATGTATGGATGTGAGATTTAGACTATAAAGAAAGCTCAGGACCGAAGATTGATGCTTTTGAACTGTGGTGTTGGAGAATATTCTTGAGAGTCCCTTGGACTGCAAGGAGATCTAGCCAGTCCATCATAAGGAGATCAGTCCTGAGTGTTCATTGAAAGAACTGATGTTGAAGCTGAAACTCCAAATCTTTGGCCACCTGATGCGAAGAGCTGACTCATTTGAAAAGACCGTGATGCTGGGAAAAGTGAAGGTGGGAGGAGAAGGGGATGACAGAGGATGAGGTGGTTGGATGGCATCACCAACTCAGTGGAGATGAGTTTGAATAAACTCTGGAAGTTGGTGATGGACAAGGAGGCCTGGCATGCTGTGGTCCTTGGGTTTGTGAAGAGTCAGACATGACTGAGTGACTGAACTGAACTGAACATCTTTTATTCCATAACAGTCACAGAGTTTCAGCTTCCCCAGTTGAACCCTGACCATTGTGGGGTGGATGGGGCACTCTTGTTTAAATTGGGAGAAGACACTAAGATTGAGTGCAGAAAAGGAGTAAGCAGGTGGATGTCAAATAATTATCACATGGTCTGGAGGCCATATGAAGACATGGGAACCAGGGCAGCTGCAGAAAGAGGATATGGGTAGGGTTGAAGCCTTGAAAAGAGTGGGGAAGCTTTAGAAAATATGTATAATGAATAGAATAAAGAGTTGAGAGAATCCTTTGCTGGACAATTCAAGAGACTGGGAAGCATTACAGGGGCATAAAAATGAGAAGACCTGGACTCAAGTCCTAAATACACACCCGATTAGTTCTATTGCCTCAAATAGGTCACATGTTTTCTTCTCCATGGTTATTGTTTGTCTGTTCTCTCCCCTCCTCTGTTCTGCTTTATATTTTAAGAAAGTACATCCCCCAGCTTCCAATTAGGTCTGGTCGATGCATGGTCCTAGAGGAAAATTGGATGAGGGAGAAGGGAAGCCAGGGCATCTGCCACCTGCAGTCCCGCTGAATCTTGTCCACAGTGCCCACTCTCAATAGCCTCTTCCTCATGGGTCCCAGCTTCTGGCTGGCTGTTTCTTGATCCAGCCAGAGGCCTGAAACGGTAACAGTTTCATGTTTGCTACTACTCTGATTGCCACTTCAGCTCTCTGAGCATCACTGCATGATGAGGTCCCTGTATTCAGGTCTCTGTGCTTGAGGTATCAGAGTGGCTTTGTTTTCTTGATGGACATGCTCATCTGTACTGATACTGCTCACTTTCCATGGCTAGTGTGAGATGACGGGTGTCTCATTATGGCAGATGGGGAAAAGGTAGGAAGAAAGAAAACAGCTTCTCTATTAACATGGGCACATCTCCCTGGGATTGCTTCCACTGAGCGAATCACACCACATGCCAAACGCTTTTCATTTGTTGCACATTATTTTTACTCTCTGTGTGACCCTGGGTGGCTTACTTTAACTCTATGTGCCTCAGTCTCCTCATCTATAAAATAGATGGGGAGTACCGGAGACAGCAGAATGCCTACCCCATAGGGTTATTGGGAAAATGGGATGAAATACTACATGTAAAAAGCTTACGGCAGAGTCTGGCACATATTAACTAGTCAGTAAGTGTTAGCTATAATTATTATAAATTTCAGCTGTTATTATTGCTTTTTAAAATGACTATTTCACAAAATGTTCAAGGAAACTAAGGATCAGTAAGGTTATATGACTAGGGGCTTCCCAGGTGGCTCAGTGGTAAAGAATCCATCTGCCAATGCAGAAGACACAGGAGATGGGGGTTCAATCCCTGGGGCAGGAAGTCCCCTGGAGGAGGAAATGGCAACCCACTCCAGTATTCTTGCCTGGAAAATCCCATGGACAGAGGAGCCTGGCAAACTACAGTCCATAGGGTCACAAAAGAGTCGGACACCACTACTCAGCAACTGAGCACACACACAAAATTATATGACTGTCTCAGAGTTCGCAGGTTATAAGACTTGATCTCAGGTCCCTCTGACTCCAAAATAGTGCTGTTTCCCTTTGCCTATGTTGGGGACACCCAACTGTGCACACCCAGGGCCACACCAGCAGTGACTGCTACAGGAGCAGCCCTGGCTTCTTTGCTCTCCCTCCCCATCCCTTATACAAGCATCTATATTTAAATCCCGGAGAAGGCAATGGCACCCCACTCCAGTACTCTTGCCTGGAAAATCCCATGGATAGAGGAGCCTGGTAGGCTGCAGTCCATGGGGTCGCTAAAAGTCGGACATGACTGAGCGAATTTACTTTCATTTTTCACTTTCATGCATTGGAGAAGGAAGTGGCAACCCACTCCAGTATTCTTGCCTAGAGAATCCCAGGGACGGGGGAGCCTGGTGGGCTGCTATCTATGGGGTCGCACAGAGTCAGACTCAACTGAAGTGACTTAGCAGCAGCAGCATATTTAAATCCAAGTGCCACCAATGCAGGGCCCTAAGAACAGGAAGGACTTGACCCTGGTAATAAGTTCCCTGAGATGCCTTGGCTAGAAGAGGGGTAGCCGGAGAGACAGAGAAGAGCAGCCACTGACCCAGGAGGGGGGCATATCTCTCCTCTAGAGCAGGGGTCCCCAACCTCCAGGATCTAATGCCTGATGATCTGAGATGGAGCTAATGTAATAATAATAGAAATAAAGTGCAGAATAAATGCAAAGTGCTTGAATCATCCGGAAACTACCCCTCTCTAGTCTGTTGAAATATTGTCTTCCATGAAACCAGTCCCTAGTGCCAAAAAGGTTAGGGGCCTCTGCAGAGGAGCTGTGTGCATTCTTGGGGCCTTTATTACCAACAGGCAGTGTTCAGCGAGGCTCTTGCCTCCTCCAGCCCCTCCTCAACTGCAAATATATTGAGCTGTGTTGGAGGCAAAGTATATTTTTTGCCATATTGGACCCTCAGGGTGATGGCTACAGTGGAGAAGGGCCAGGGAGCGGTGTCAGGCTTTGAACCCCTCTTCCAGCACCTGCCCCCCCACATCCTCCTGAGAGCTGCCGCCCGGCAGGCAGCTGCCACCTCACAATCCAAATGGTCAGGTTTGCTTCAAATCTGTGTTCAGGCGTGTCTGACTCTTTGCAACCCTGTGGACTATAGCCTGCTAGGCTCTTCTGTCCATGGAATTGTCCAGGCAAGAATACTGGAGGGGGTTGCCATCTCCTCCCCCAGGGGATCTTCTCTACCCTGGGATCAAACCTGTGTCTCTCATCTCCTGCGTTGATAGGTGGATTGTTTATCACTATGCCACCCGGGAAGCTTCTGCGTCAAGGCTAGCATTGACCGAAGCAACTTCCAACCGTGGTTCTTTGCAGACCAGTGATTCTGTGTATTTGAAATTCAGTTTATGGCCACAGCAAACTCTTCCCTCCTCTGCAGTCTCCCCCTCCCCTACCAGCACTGGGCTCACCACTGTACCAGAGTGGAGAATACAAACATTCATATCAGTAATATTTGTGCAGGTTAAGCATATTTATGTATGTTATCTCATTGGAGGCTCTTAACTACCTCTGTAAGCTAAGTGTACAAGCCAAGGAAGAAATCCAACCTCAGAGTGATGGTGTAATCCACCCAGGTTATGTAAGTAGAAAGAGGTGGCACCAGAATTCGCAACTAGAGGTATCTGGCCCCAAAGTCAGAACTCTTAATCCTATGCCACGCTGCCCCTGAAGTTCCTGATGCTAATTTAGATGTTAAGGTTTTGACTTGGTAGCCTAACAGCTGATTTTTACTGTCCTAGAGTATCGCATCAAAACAGGGTTTAACCAAACAACCAGAAAACACATGTCTTCACTAAGGATGTATGACCCTTGGGTCCAGATCAGAACTTTGAAATACTGTTAGGGCCTCCTCTGCCCCCATCTAAAGCACCGTAGCCATTTGTGGAACACTTAATATGCACCATGCCCTTTTCATGTAGAACTCATTGTGAAATGGAGATTGCTGTTGTCATTTTACAGTTAAGATCCTGTTTGGGGTGACATGGCTAGTTAATAACAGTTGGAGCATTCACAGCTAGGCTTCTCCAGGCCTAAAAACCACTTCTAAAGTATCTTATTCTTCCTGCTATGTCATACTGCATTGAATTCTTTAATGATGCTGAAGGAAAAATTGTAGTAAAGAGCCTAAGAAGGCATTTTGACCCTTCTCTTATGACAGTAGTTAACACCTGTTGTCCACTAGGATTGTGTCTGGCTGCAAGGAATAGAAGGCTGACCACAGTGCTTAAGCAAATATAGCTTTATTTTTCTTAGGGAACAAGAATCAGATGGATGATCTAGACCTCATGCAACTTCTCAAGCAAATACTCAAGGACCTAGGCCCCTTCTCGCTTTCTGCTCTGATATGCTGAATATAGAACTTTTGTCTCTGTGGTTGCAAGATGGATATCTTGTCTCTAAGCATCAAGTCTGCATGCCAAGCAGGAGGAAGTTTAAAGGATAAAAACCATACTGCAGTGGAGTCTGTCTCTATCAGCGAAATGATAACTCTTCTGGAAATTCTGCTCAGTAGACTTTAGCTTACATCTAACTGGCTGCAAATGGTCACTTGGCTACATGTGGCTACAGGAGAATCTGGGGTGTGAATATTTCTAAGGAGGTACATGGTGTCCTGAAATAGAGTCAGAGTTCTGTTAATATAATAAAGGAGAGTGGAGATGGGTAAGAGCTAGAAGTGTTTGCCACCAATTTGCACTAGGCTGAGCAGTAACGACCTCAATAATCCCTTACATTGATCCAGGCTTTTAATTTCCCCAAAACACTTTCATGTGCATTATCCCTTTTAATCTCCCTTTTAAAGTAGGGTAGGGTATGAATCACCAGGAATCATGCAGGTCTGACATCAATATTTCCCATTTTACAAAAGAGGAAACTGAGGCTCAGAGGGTTTAAGTCACTTGCTCAGTCATAGGACTAGTAAATGATAAAACCTGGAATGGATTCAGTATCCTGGGACCCACTGTGACTTTAAGTCATTTTTTTCTCTCTGCCTATCAGTTATCCAATGAATAACAATAATCCTACTAACTTCATAAGGTTGTGAAGAATCAATGACCACCACCCCGCCAACTGCCTGCATATCTTAAGTGCTCAGAAAAAAAGGAAAACGAGCATTTTATGGACCCTAATACATTTTCCTGATCATCTCCTAAGCAAGTTAGTATCCTTCCTCCAACTTACCATTTCTTATTAAGCTGGAGTATAGAACGTATCAAACTATTTACACCTTTTCCCTATGCATGAGGGATACATAATCCCCATTAAACTGAGAGGTCTGTGAGGGCATGTTTTGAAGGAACCTATTTCTAGGACTCATGTTTCACTAAGGAAGCTCCACTTCATTTCTTAGGAGGAAAAAAATACTTGAGAAACCTTTCTATCCCAACTCTTTACCTTTTAATCATCTCACCTTATGAAGGAAAACTAACTTCCTCCCTCCCCTTCTCCTTCCGTCCCTCCCTCTCTCTCTTTCTCCCTCCTTCCCTCCTTTCCTTCCTCTTTTCTCTCAAGGTTTTTTTCAATGGAATGGGAAGAAATTCCTCTTGATTGATAGAGTTAATGTGTTATAAATGACACTTCTGGTGCAATTACTTTACAATATTGTCATGATTTTTGCCATACGTCAACATGAATCAGCCATGGGTGTACATGTGTCCCACCATCCTGAAGCCCCCTCCCACCTCCCTCTCCACTCCCTCCCTCTGGGTTGTCCCAGAGCACTAGCTTTGGGTACCCTGCTTCATGCACTGGTCATCTATTTTACATACAGTAATATACATGTTTCAATGCTATTCTCTTATATTGTCCCACCTCCGCCTTCTGCCACATAGTCCAAAAATCTGTTCTTTACATATGTGTCTCTTTTGTTGTCTTGCATATGGGGTCGTCATTACCATCCTTCTTAATTCCATATATGTGTGTTAAAATACTAAATTGATGTTTCTCTTTCTGGCTTACTTCACTCTATTATACAAGATATAATAGGCTCCAGTTCCACTCACATTAGAACTGACTCAAATGCATTCCTTTTTATGGCTGAGTAATATTCCACTGTGTATATGTACCACAGCTTCTTTATCCATTCGTCTGCCGATGGACATCTATGTTGCTTCCATGTCCTGGCTATTGTAAACAGTGCTGCAGTGAACACTGGGGTACACGTGTCTCTTTCAATTCTGGTTTCCTCAGTGTGTATGCCCAGAAGTGGGATTGCTGAGTTGTATGGCAGTTCTATTTCCAGTTTTTTTTAAGAAATCTCCACACTGTTTTCCATAGCGGCTGTACTAGTTTGCATTCCCACCAACAGTGTAAGAGGGTTCCCTTTTCTCCATACCCTCGCCAGCATTTATTGTTTGTAGACTTTTTGTTAGCAGCCATTTTGAACAGCGTGAGTTGGTACCTCATTGCGGTTTTGATTGCATCTCTCTGATAATGAGTGATGTTGAGCATCTTTTCATGTGTTTTTTAGCCATCTATATGTCTTCTTTGGAGAAATGTATGCTTAGTTCTTTGGCCCATTTTTTGACTGGGTTGTTTATTTTTCTGGTATGGAGCTGAATGAGTTGCTTGCATATTTTGGAGATTAATTCTTTGTCAGTTGCTTTGTTTGCTATTATTTTCTCCCATTCTGAAGGCTGCCTTTTCACCTTGTTTATAGTTTCCTTCATTGTGCAAAAGCTTTTAAGTTTAATTAGGTCCCAGTTGTTTATTTTTGTTTTTATTTCCATTACTCTGGGAGGTGGATCATAGAGGATCTTGCTGTGATTTATGTCAGAGAGTGTTCTGTCCATCTTTTCCTCTAAGAGTTTTACAGTTTCTGGTCTTACATTTAGATCTTTAATCCATTTTGAGTTTGTTTTTGTGTATGGTGTTAGAAAGTGTTCTAGTTTCATTCTTTTACAGGTGGTTGATCAGTTTTCCTGGCACCACTTGTTAAAGAGATTGTCTTTTCTCTATTGTATATTTTTACCTCCTTTGTCAAAGATAAGGTGTTCATAGGTGCATAGATTTATCTCTGGGCTTACTATTTTATTCCATTGATCTATATTTCTGCCTTTGTGCCAGTATCTTGATGACTCTAGCTTTGTAGTATAGTCTGAAGTCAGGTAGGTTGATTCCTCCAGTTCCATTCTTCTTTCTCAAGATTGCTTTGGCTAGTTGAGGTTTTTGTGTTTCCATATGAATGTGGGTGTTGGGAAGGGTCAGAGAGATACTATTGGGAAGACTTTATTTTTTATAATTTTTTTAAAAATTTATTTTTGGCTATGCTGGTCTTCTTTGTTGCATACAGGGTTTCTCTAGTTACGGTGAGCAGGGGCTACTCTTTACTGCAGTGTGCAGGCCTCTCTTGTTGCAGAGCACAGGCTGTCAGTGCATGGGCTTCAGTAGTTATGGTGCATTGGCTTATGCACCTGCGACATGTGGAATCTTCCTGGACAAGGGATTGAACTCATGTCCCCTGAATTGGCAGGTAGATTCTTAACCACTAAAGCACCGTGGAAGCCCTTGGCAGGATTTTAAAATCTGAGTCTTAAAATCAACCAGATATGCATTGTCTTTGTTTTGGTTCTCTCAGAGGTAAACTCTGAGACAAAGTTTCAGATGCTAATACTTAATTTGGGAGGTAATACAAGATGCACTAGTGGGAGCGAGGGAATGTGAAACAGTGAAGGAAAAAGACCAATAAAAGATGCTTTATCAAATACACTACTTTTTAGGGGAAATGGCACATAATACCACTGGGAAATTCTAGGAGCCAGTTTTGAACATCTACCGCAAGGTTATTCCACCCAAGGTGCAAGGGAGCGAGGCTATTTCTGCTTGTCCTGTGGTGGACAGAGAAGTTTTTGGTGGCCAAAGAAAACATCAGGCAAAGTTGCAGATGCTGGCATTTGAACGATGGACTGATCTCAGAGGAAATGGTGAGGTTGAGGCAGTAAAGGTAGGATGACAATACTGTCTGCTCTAGTCTACCTCTTGGACTGCTCAAGTCTACTTATGCCCAAGTTCCCTGCAACTTGTCACTGATTCTGCAAGACTGTGACCTGCCATAACTCTTGAAGCAGACAAATGAACAAAGAAACAAAAGCTCAGCTGCAGAAGGGGCAATAGGATGTAGTCTCTGCCCCTGCAGTTGTCATTAAGGCCATTTAATAATCATTCCCTCCCCTCATTCTAAACTGCACTTACTCTTGGCTAGCACTTCCCGAGCTTACACTTCTTGGCTAGTGTGGGGTAACCCAGTTTCTTATCCATGAGGTGTCAGAACTGTTAGTCACTCACCTCTGGTACCATAGCAACTCCTTTTAAAAACTGGCTTCCCTACTGGCTTGAGAAGTTCAAAATAGTGAGGGAGCAAACATTTTGCACAAGTTCCCCCAGGGTGTCACTGGGAGTGATGGTGACAAAGGCCATTTCTTCCCCACTCTCCTTCTTGGATCCAGGTATTGTACCTGTCAGGCATGGCCATCACCACAGAATGATCACTGGTTCAAAATATAAACTGTATTTTCTAGCAAGATGGCACTCTAACACTGCAAGATGTCATCCCAGAACGTGCTTCAGCTGTGCTTTTAAGGGCCATTCAAACTTTCTATCAAGCCAGCAGCTTTGAATGTTGTGATATATGGCTGCATCAGTGGAGCTCATGGTCATATGACATGACTATTGCTTACAACTGCTGACATAAATTGGTTACCTGGTTCCAAGATTCTGTTATGCAGGAGCCCATGAATCCCTTGGGTGGTGGTGGTAGTGGTGGTGGCTGAAAAACTGTGGGAAAGAAAGGCAGACTTATACCTGGAACATGTATCTATCCCAATTAGAACAAATCACTACCTCCTCCAGAATGGAGGAAGACCGATAATCATTAGCTTGCCACCAAGTAGCTGGTTAGTCTACTCAAGAGATGGTGCCATGATCAGTGTTCAGATTTGGGCTCTGCTGTCTATAGGTTAGACATTCAGCAGCAGTGGCTCGGTCTGTCTTTGTGAGAGGAGCCAGTGCTGTGGGGCCTGGCTTCCACTCTTGACACATAGATACTTGGTTTTTGAGTCCATTGGGCAAGCAGTGTGGTGGCTGAGGACAGAAACCTCGTTGCCTACCTGGAGTGAATTGTGATATCCAATTGGTTGTTTAGTTCATTCTCTATAGCAGATGATTTCTTGTGGGGCTAGATATGAGACATCCAAGCAGAGCTGCTGGACAGAAGCAATATATTATCAGGCTATACCAGTATATGAAGTTGACACCTACTGAATAGTCCTGGACTTTTACCTATTTTGTGGGTATCAGGGATTCCCCAGAAAACTCAAAGGTGTGAACCGAGAAAGAAATTTAGGTATAAAAGAGGTAGGTGACATAATTACTACTAATAAATATGAAATTTCACCTTGGAAAAGATACATGAAGTTCAATTATTGATGTGGCCATTAGGAAGTTGCAACTTGTGAATTATTGTGAAGTGGTAAATGGAGGATTATTTGAAATTGGACACAGTTTTATACCAGATATGGATGAGTGTGTCTCATAACACATGCAGTACAATGAGGTAGCTGGTACATGTTTGAAGTGTGTACATGTGTTACTGTTGTTTGGTCTCTAGTTCATGCCCAACTCTTTTGTGACCCCATGGACTATAACCTGCCAGGCTCCTCTGTCCATAGGATTTCCCAGGCAAGAGTACTGGAGTGGGTTGCTGTTTCCTTCTCCAGGGGATCTTCCCGACTCAGGGATCAAACCCGCGTCTCCGGCATTGGCAGGCGGTTTCTTTACCACTGAGCCACTTTGTGTATTCCTATGTGGCTTTATTCACCTGGGTGTTCTCATAGCTTACTTAGTGTTTCTTGCAAGACAAAAACACTCACAAGCAAAAGTGAAATTGTTGTTATGCTCAAATTGTCCCTAAAATGTCGATCATTTTGGAACAAATTTATGTTTTCAAAAGAAGCACTATAAAAGAACTGACTGCATCTCTACAAACGTTGGTTATGTAGCAGGCCTAGAATCTTCTTAAGGTTTATTTCCCATCCTCTGTTGTGCATGTGTCAGAGGAGGGCATCCAGGTGACTTGTCATTTTCTGCCCTGGAATTCTGACTAACATGAGGTCATCAATACAGTGGACCAGTATGACCTGCCGAGGAATGTCCAGATGATCAACTTACCTCTTCTTAATGGCATATCCAATAGTAAAAGTTAATGGAAAACGACAGCAACCAGAGTAAGACAGGACAAATGATTCAAGCTCCTCAAGAATGAGGAGTCAGATCACACTATCAGGTAAGGAACCCAGTCATTTGAGGTCCCGACTGAGAACAAAGGAAATAAGGAATAATAAAGAAGTTATAAATACCAACTATGGCCTTTGACCCATGAAAGAAACAAGGATGGTAGCAGCTATTATTATCATTTATTTGTTTGTTATGAATACATACACATACATACACCCATGCAAATAAATATATATACACTATTTTCTTTTTTTCTTTCTCTCCTCCTTTCCCCTTATTAGCCCACATGAGGACTGATGTTGGTAATTAGTGTTGCAATATGGTGTTTAATTTAGAAAATATTCAGGAGTAGCTCTGATTACCTCTGAGAAATTCAAATATATACAGAGCTGGGTGTGGGTGCTGAGTAACCAGAGGGGTGGACTGTGTTGGTTATTAAGCTATGACTGTCTCTCAACTTCAAATCTACTATTTCTTATACTGTTTTGCAGTGCTTGGACTGGGACTGTAAAAATGCATTTCTCTGTTATTAGCTGACTCCATGCTAGTTTCTGCAAGACTAGAAGCCAAAAGAGGGAGAAGGCCTTCCGGTTCCCAGTTTCCTTCCTACTCCTGCTACTGCTAGCCCAGCACAGCTCCTCACCCTGGAAGCAGTATTTGGCTCAGTGTCAGGCTGTTTCAGTTTCTAACCTCTTGTCTCACTCCCAGAACCAACCTCTTTGCCTCTCCTCTGAGGAAGAAAGTCCAGAACAACTGTGTTCCTCTCCTTGGGGGTTTGAATCTTGGTTCCAACATCACTGGGCTGTATAAAAGGGTGTATTTGGAGTTGGGAGGCAATGGTTTGATAACCTGTGCATGCTACTTATAAAAACATAAAATATACAAGCAATAAGAGCTGGAGAGGATGTGGAGAGAAAGGGAACCCTCTTGCACTGTTGGTGGGAACGTAAATGGTACAGCCGCTATGGAGAATAGTATGGACATTCCTTTAAAATGCTAGGAGTAAGACTACCGCCAGTCAGTCAGTCAGTCAGTAGTCAGTCAGTCAGTCAGTCATCAGTCAGTCAGTCGTGTCCGACTCGGCGACCCTATGAGCTTCAGCACGCCAGGCTTCCCTGTCCATCACCAACTCATGTCCATCCAATCAGTGATCCATCCAGCCATCTCATCTGGAGAAGGGAATGACAAACCACTTTAGTGTTCTTGCCTTGAGAATCCCATGAACAGTATGAATCTATCATATAATCCAGCAATCCTACTGCTGGGCATATACCCTGAGAAAATCATAAGTGAAAAAGACACATGTACCCCAATGTTCATAGTAACATTATTTACAATGGCTAGGACATGGAAGGAGAAGGAAATGGCAACCCACTCCAGTGTTCTTGCCTGGAGAATCCTAGGGACGGGGGAGCCTGGTGGACCGCCATCTCTGGGGTTGCACAGAGTCGGACACGACTGAAGCGACTTAGCAGCAGCAGCAGCAGCAGGACGTGGAAGCAACCTAAATGTCCATTGACAGATGAATAGATAAAGAAGACGAGGCACATATATACAATGGAATATTACTCAGCCATAAAAAGAATGAATTTGAGTCAGTTTGAATTTGAACTGAGCAAAATTAGAGTCAGTTCAGCTCTAATTTGATGAACTTAGAGCCTGTTATACAGAGTGCAATAAGTCAGAAAGAGAAAAGCAAATATCATATATTTATGCATATATATATAGGCAATGTAGAAAAATGATGTCAATGAACCTATTTGCAGGGAAGGAATGGAGATGCAGATATAGAGAACAGACTTGTGGACACAATGGAGGAAGGAGAGGGTGGGACATGGAGAAAGTAGCATAGACATATATATACACCATGTGTAATATACATAGCTGGTGAGGAGTTGCTATATAACACAGGGAGCCCAGCCGGCTATTCTGTGATGACCTAGAGGAGGGGTGGGATGGGGGAGGGCAGGGAGGCTCCCAAGGGAGGTGATATATGTATAATTACAGCTGATTTGCATTGTTGTACGGCAGAAACCATCACAACATTGTAAAGCAGTTATCCTGCAATTAAAAAATAAATTAAAAAAACATTCCGCAAGTGTTTGTCCTTCAGAAATAACCCCCTCTTGGATCATAAAGTGAGCCTGCTGACCCTAGAAAGAGGGTGAACTTCTGCCTCTGGGCACAGAGGTACCTACCTCTGCTCCTACTGGGGACAGAAAGTACTCTGTTTTTGTGGAAAGCCTCAGGGTCTCTCCAGGTCTGAGAGGGAAATAAGGACTACCTCGGGGGCTCTCTGATGCAGTAACAGAACACAACAGGGCGGGAGAAGACTGGATGCCACTACCCTCAACCCATAGCCTGAGACAAGGAATTGAGGCAGGGCTTTGTGCAAACCTTTGTTTCCAGCCTTCTGGCAAGCTGGAAAACAAAACTTTCCACAGTGTCCATCTTAATTATGCATGAACACAGTTGATTTGCATATCCAAATATGCACCAACGTGGAGTGAATGGATAATCGCTGCCTGGTGGTTGGCTGCAGAAGAATGAAAAAAATGGGCAAGGCTTGCAATGTCCTCTAACCTGTGTACTAACCTGTCTGATCCATCCCCCCTAACAGAACTGTGAGGATTGCGGAACTGGCTAAATTCGAATGTCTTTGCTTTTTTCACCCTTTCTCTCATTCATTACCAGGCCTCACCAGCAACTTCCTTGCAGCCTCTCATACTTCTTGATACCTTTAGATTTTCTTAGCCTTTCAGAGAATAATTTGATGGGTAAAATCTACCACTAGGTCACAATGCATGTATGCATGCTCAGTCACTTCAGTTGTGTCTGACTCTTTCCGAACCTATGGACTCTGAAGCCCACCAGGCTCCTCTGTCCATGAGATTTTCCTGACAAGAATACTGGAGTGGGTTGCCATGACCTCTTCCAGGGGATCTTCCTGACCCAGGAATCAAACACACATTTCCTAAATTGTAGGCGGATTCTTTACCATTGAGCCACCGGGGAAGTCCCCTGGGTCAGGATGGGCCCTTGGCAAATCTCTGTATTTGCTTGGACCTTAATTTCCCCACTTGCCAACAAGGAATTTGGACCAGATGATCTTTAAAGACGTTCCAGGCCTACAAATCCTAAAGCTGTATGAAAGTGAAAATCACTCAGTTGTGTCTGACTCTTTGAGACCCCATGGAATATACAGTCCATGTAATTCTCCAGGCCAGAATACTGGAGTGGGTAGCCTTTCCCTTCTCCAGGGGATCTTCCCAACCCAGGGATCGAACCCAGGCCTCCTGCATTGCAGGCAGATTCTTTACCAGCTGAGTCACCGGGGAAGCCCAAGAATACTGAAGTGGGTAGACTATCCCTTCTCCAGGGGATCTTCCTGACCCAGGAATCAATCTGGGGTCTCCTGCATTGCAGGCAGATTCTTTACCAGCTGAGCCATCAGGGAAGCCCAAAGCTGTATATTATGGACTAAACTGTATCCCGTCAAAATTCACATGTTGAGGTCCTAACCGCCAGTGTTATTTGGTATTTGGAAATGGAGGCTTTGGGATCATGAAGGTGGAGCCCTGATACTATGGGATCTGTGCCTTTATAAGAAGAGATACCAGAGAGCTTCCCTCTTCTCTCTCTCTCTCTCTCTCCCATGTGAGGACACAGCAAGAAGGGAGCCATCTACAAGCCAGACAGAGCCTGCACCTGAAACTAAACCCTGCTCAACCTTGATCTTAGACTTCCTGACTCCAGAGCTGTGAGAAAATACATTTCTGCTGTTCAAGCCACTCAGTCGATGGCATTATGTTATGATAGCCTGAGCTAAGGCATTGTGACTCTGCTTTTCTGATCTGGGCAAGTTCTGTCTCCTCATTGCTCTGCAGTTTTCTCGCTGGTAATTGAGGAGTTTAGGTTTGATTAAATTTTAGCTAGGGACCTTTCCACATTTGAAGTTCTCTGATTCTTACTCTTCAGTGTCACTGGTGGAATGTACTGCTCCTTCTGGAGGTACTTTCAAAGAATTGAAATAATAGTCTTCTCTTCCCTTGCTTTCCCTTCTCTCTCCTCCCCTTCTTTTCTACTCTTCCTTACTTCCCCTCCCCCTCCTCCTCCTCTCTATTTCCCTTCCTTCCTTTTGGTTACAAGTGACACAAGCAAACTTGAATGTAATCATGGAGAGGAATGTTTTGTCCTTAGGAAACCAAAATCAAGGAACAGTCTAACTACCAACATTCAGGAATAGCAGGCATGCAACTGGGCCTTGGGAACTCTAGGACGTAGGTTCAAAAGCCTTCTGCTCTTTTCCATGTTGTAACTTCATTTGCTCTTACCATAGGTCAGTATTTTCCCAGGGTGAGACACATAGTAGGAAAAGTCTTGAGTTTTACATCTGCCTCTAGGAGGGACCAACCTTGGCATTCTGGGTTTCTGTTTCAAAAATCCCAGAAAGGGGAGTTCTTAGCCAAGCTTGGTGCAGGTGCCATCTCTGAACCAATCAGCTGCAGCTCAGAGTCAGGGGAGTTTAAAAACCAAGTCTCACTTACTGGAGCCTGGGGTGGGGCAGCTCCCAGTGGAAGGGAGCATGTATATACTGATTCAGCATTCCAAGGAATATGATTATCCTAATGGAACAGATTTTTCATGGTGGAATATTAGGCCACAGTGAAGGGGTCTTGAGAATGGAGTTGTTGGCCTCAAAGGTTGAGAACAGCTGAGGGGCAGGTAGGAACTATGACTATCTTAATTTTATTCATGATGCAACTAAAGCTTAGAGATTTAGTTAAATAATAAGACAATGGTAGAGCTGAGACTGAAACTTAGGGAGTCTGATTTTAAAGCTCATTTTCTTCACCTCTAGGTTATCATGCCCCAGAGCTAGAAATTTCCAGCCATGCTTTTTTTTTTTTAACAGACACTTATGAGGCACCATGGTAGGTGCGGAAATGAACAACAAAGACAAGATTTCTCTGTCCTGAAAAGCAGTCCAGTAAGGATACAAACCAGCATGTAGTCATTACACATAGAAGAATTTTGTACCCACAGTGAAAGCCTTTCCTTAGTGGTCTGATCTGCTAGAGAGCAGAAGGTACCTGATGAGGACACCTCGAGACCTAGCTTGTTCAGGTGAGCCGTGGAGTCATTTCTCTCTAGCCACATGCCCACCTAAGAACTTCTTGGTACTGAGGAAGCAGACAGGAGGGCTGAGGCTGTGGTCTCTAGAGGGGGCCACACCCTGCCTCTTTGCAGATCGAGAGCCACAACCATCATGACAGACTCCAGCTGGTAGGTAGGTACATGGGCATTCATTATATTTTCTGAATCTTTTTTTTTTTTTTAATATCTGCAATCTCTCAAAATAACAATAAATCATGTTGCAGGAGAATTTCATGATATGAGAAAATATTCACAACATAACTTTAACTGGAATCAGTCTATTGACAAAACAGTTTATTTAGAATATTTCTAATTTGGGGGGGAAAAGTAAAAAAGATCAAAGTTATTTACCTAAGTGGTGAGATTTTTGAATATTTTTTTGTATTTACAAATATTGTATGAGCAGTATGCATTACCTGTATAATTAGGACATAAGTTAGCATAGTATCTAATGTGATTGCTCCAAAGTCTGAAGCTCTTTTGTTTCAGTATTGTACTTTCCACAAACAAGCACACGTGGTTGCTCCTGATGGTGACTTGACAGCCCGCCATCTTGCAATGTGTCTCTGAATGATTCCTTTGCATCTTTTCACAGCATCTTATGTTCTCTGTCTCCTTTGCTTGAGGGAGTCCAGCTCCATGGCTGTGGAAAGGAGGCCATATTTTTGGCAGAAACTGAAGTGGAAAGCAGGGTAAAGGCAGATATAAACCAGATCTGAAAGAGACACGTGCACCCCAATGTTCATCGCAGCACTGTTTATAATAGCCAGGACATGGAAGCAACCTAGATGCCCATCCGCAGACAAATGGATAAGAAAGCTGTGGTACATATACACCATGGAATATTACTCAGCCATTAAAAAGAATTCATTTGAATCAGTTCTAATGAGATGGATAAAGCTGGAGCCCATTATACAGAGTGAAGTAAGCCAGAAAGATAAAGACCATTACAGTATACTAATACATATATGTGGAATTTAGAAAGATGGTAATGATAACCCTATATGCAAAACAGAAAAAGAGACACAGATGTATAGAACAGACTTTTGGACTCTGAGGGAGAAGGCGAGGGTGGGATGTTTCGAGAGAACAGCATCGAAACATGTATATTACCTAGGGTGAAACGATCACCAGCCCAGCTTGGATGCATGAGACAAGTGCTCAGGCCTGGTGCACTGGGAAAACCCAGAGGGATCGGGTAGAGAGGGAGGTGGGATGGGGGATCGGGATGGGGAATACATGTAAATCCATGGCTGATTCATATCAATGTATGACAAAAACCACTACAATATTGTAAAGTAATTAGCCTCCAACTAATAAAAATAAATAAAAAAAAAAGAAAGAAAAAAAGATGGAACGGCTGCAAGAAGAGATATAGCCTCAGTGATTCAGGCTGATCATGGATCCGTATAAACAAAATGTGCCCCTAAGTGTGCAGAGATGGTGCTTTATGGGGTCTGGAAGGCCTTCACATCCACAAATGTGTTTTATGGTCACAACAGAAACTTGCTATTCCCACAACAAGCCACTATTTCAAGTTCCTCTGTCTTTGCATTCACTCTTCTCTCTCCACCTGTAAAAAATCTAAATGATTCACTTGAAGTACCTCCTCCGTGAAGCCCTTTCTTGAACCCAGGCAGAATTTACCACACCTTCCTCTGTGCTCCCAGAATGCATTGTATATACCTGATATTTTCATAGTTACTGACGCTAGGTATTGAAATAAACCTATATTCTGCCTCCACACCCCCACCTGAACATGGCCTCCTCAAGGGCAGAAGTGGGGTCTTATTCATCTATGTGTCCTCAGCATTTAGCACCTTGCCTGGCACAGAGTAGGTGGTCAGTTTGGTAGACATGATGTAAAGGCAAGCAAGGAAGTTAATGTCACCTCCATTCAAGAAAGGAGTAAACTGATGCTCACTGATGGATGCCTAAAATCCCTCAGCTAGTAAGTGATGAAGTTGGAATTTGAATCTAGGTTAGTTTGGCTGCCTAACCTGTGCTCTTTCAGTTCTGTGATTGATAGTCATCTCCATCACCATCACCATCGCCGTCTTCCCACTGATAGCCCTGGGCCTGGAACATAATGAATTCTAGTTGAATGAATAAATTCACTACTGCCATCATTATGATTATCACTTCCCCTTCTTGCTACCTAGTAAAGCTTCTTTCTCACACCTCTTGCCATAAGCATGTATTGACTGTTGAAACATCTAGTACATCTTAACTTCTTCTGTATCTCCTGTGCTGCTAGCTAGCACAGTTTTGACCTGTTGGCACTTAACAATAGACTCATTGACTTGACTTGTTGACCTTCACATTCTAGAGTGAGGAAATGTGCTCCAACTGAGAACTCAGCACATTTCCAGGAAGAGGACACACAGCTTGAGCCTGAGGACAAAGCTGTCACTCTTCACATCTCCAACCAAAAGTTTAAAGTTAGTCTGGTAGAGTGGAAAGAACCCTGAACTTGAGAGCCAAAGCTCTTGGTTTATGTCCTTTTGCATTGATTTGCAAAGTAATTTTGGACAAATCCCATTATATCTCTTAGTCTGTTTCTTCATGTGTGAAAACAAGAGAGGTAATATTTTTTACTTTCTTCACAGATGGGTATGAAGGCTTATATAGGATCATGTGTGTGAAATTGCTTTCACTCTGGGAAGTCTTCCACATGGGCAAGGCATTCATGTTATTAAAAATAGAGGGAATAGAGCCATGAAGTAATGAAACAACCTATCCTCTTCCTACTCCTCCTCATACTTTGCTAAATCATAGATCTCAAGTTCACTCTCCTCTCTTTAGAGCCATCTTGGATTCTAACATCCTTTGATTGTGTGTGCATACACTGTGTGAGTGTATGTGTGTGTGTGTGTGTGTGTAAGAGAGAAGAAAAGAAAAAAGACAAGGAGACTTGTCATATTATTCGGGAGTTCTGGAAAGCATGTCCGAAAGGGATCTCAGGATTTGACTGGTACACATGCAGCTCTTATTTGACGGTGTGCTATTTTAAACAGTTCTCAGTTGGGAGGCTGGCAGCTCTGATTGCTTTTCAAAGCCCTGTCTTTTATCACCATCGTTTTCTTCATGCATAAATCCAGTCTGCATCCCCACCTTCTGTTTCCTTTCTGTCTTTGAGCTGAGAAGTAAGCAAGAAGCAATTTAGTAGCTGAACTGGAGGGGGACTGGGTTGCCTTAGAGAGATCCTTGGTTAATTGACTTGCTTGTTTTCAGATGAGTCATGTTCAGTCTGAGTTTTTCCTTAACTAGATGTTGGTGGTGGGGTTTTTCCTTGTTATGCTTCTTTCTTTTCTTGTTTCTTTGTCAAGCATAATCAGTATTGGTTCTGATGAAGCACCAGCCTGACTTTGTAGGGAACTGTCTTTATCTTCTTTCCTGAAATTAGAAGGAAAAATGCCACACTTGGCTGCATTTGGATGAGGGCTGAACTTCTAAATCCCCAGCTGTTCTCTTCCCCAAGGTCAAGCTCAGCCAAATCTTTCTAACCTTGCATTTTCCTGTTCTCCCCACCTCATCTGCCCAGAGATAGTTAAGGCTCCTGAGGGGATCCTTTCAAACAGGTGTTTACATTCTTAAATTTCTAATCTGGATATTTCTGGAAACAGGTAAACAGAGCCTCTGAGTTCAGCAGAAAGGTCTGAGCAGCAGGGGATGGGAAATTTACCTGCAGAGCAAAAGACTGAATTAAGGTTTGGCAGCCGTCAGTTGATAGAGGAACATAAACTGTTGAACACAGCTCCTGACACCTAACTGGTCTCATAAATGTTTATGGGTGAAGGGAGGGAGGGAGAATGGAAAGAACTGAGGGGAGGGGAAGAGAGACACCTCCTTTACTGACTCCCTGTTCACCTGATGTAGATGTTGGATTTCAGAGGTCTCTGTCCATCCTCTGCTCATCCTCTCTAGACACAGGCTGCTCAAAATGAGCTGCTCAAAATGATGCACCTGCATCACCTAGGAGCTTCTTAGATATGTACACTGTCAGACCCTACCCCAGACCCACTAAATCAGAATCTGCATTTTAACAAGATTTACATGCCCATGAACGCATCTACTTTTACAGCTTCCAGTATGTGTTTGCTGGTGACTTCTAAACATGCTTATGTAACCCTGCTGCTCTCAGAAACATCAGATTCACATCTCTAAATGCCTACTGCCTACTGGACCATCTTTCTTGAAGCTGACATGGGGTCATGTCAAACTTTATAGGACTAAAAGACAGCTCTTGAAACTCAGAACTACTTCGCTATTTTTCTTTTCTCCAGAAACATCACTGACCCCCACAAAGATCCTCAAGCCCCAAATGTGCATGTTACTTTTCATTTCTCTCCTTTCCTCACCTCCACATCCAATTTACCAGCTGGTCTGATGCATTATTCTTCTAAGTGTCTATTCAACCCTCTCATTTCTCTATTCTCACTGCTGTAGAACTAGCCCCAAACATCCATTTTTGATTTGCACTACTATTCCCTTCCATTTTATCCCCATTTGCCAAAAGAAATTTGCCACTAAAGAAACCCAACCTTTATCTCTTCACTTCACTGCTTAAAATCTTCCAGTAGGTTCCTATTTCATCTAGAGTATAATAAAAAGAAATCATTACTTCAGTGAAAATTTCCCAGGATGTCTGTGGCCTAGATACATCTCTGACCCAAACTTGTATATTTGCCCACTCTCCTACTGGGCTCCACCCACAGAGCTTCATCTTAGGGCTTCTATATGAGCTATTCTCACTATCTTGAATGTTCTTTCATGATCTTACCATACTAGTTCTGTTAACTCAAATCACAGCCCAAATGTCATCTCTTCAGAACAACCTTTCTTGATCATGTAATGTAAATTTGCTTCAGTTACTTTCCATGATAATCACCTGCATAATACTCGTCACTGATTTTGTAATGTTTGTTGTTACATGCATATAAGTATATTTTCATATTTCTCCCTTTGAACGTAAGCTGCTTTTAAAAAGATCTTGAGTGTCCTCTACCAGCTATGGTGTTATGACAGACAAACAAGCAAGATTCCTACAGATTTTAGACAACATATAGACCAATACTATCGTTATACTTGTAGATTATTGAATAGGAACTTTGCTGGTTGCCCAGGATTGGCAATGAGAACCCAAAGTTCATGTCAAAGGGAATCAAGTGCCAAGTGAATGAGGGCAGACACTACTTTGAGGACCTTGGAAACTTCAGTGTTTTTCCCAATTTTCATCTCCGTCTATTTCTACAAACCTTGCATAAATAAAAGACTGAGGAGGAGAGGAGGATGCCCAGAATTAGAAGTTGCTGGCTTGGGAGGAATACTGTGGTCTTTTCTTTCCCTCTCTAGAGGCTATTCTCTCCAGCTAAGTGAGGAAATTTCCAAGAAAAGTATTACAGAGATTGGGGTGCTTCCAAGAAGGGAGATTGGGATCTCATTTTTGGTTATACAGTTTATCACTACAGTGGACTGGCTTTCTAAGCAGGATGCTCTTAAGACTCTGTGTTTGCCTAAAATAGAAGCAGGCTTCCTTAGCGGCTCAGTGGTAAAAGAATCCACCCACCAATGCAAGACATGGCTTTGATCCCTAGGTTGGAAAGATCCTTTGGAGAAGGAGATGACAACCCACTCCAGTATTCTTGCCTGAGAAATTCCATGGATGGAGGAGCCTGGCAGGCTACAGTTCATGGGGTTGAAAAAGAACTAGACACAACTTAGCAACTAAACAACAACAAGGATGGAAGCATCACTTGATTTTATACAACACAGAGGAAATGAATGGCAGCCTAGAGTTAGTCAAGGGAAAAAGAGGGAAGTAGCCCTAGGTAAGAGATTCTTATACTATACTGTACCCTACCATCCCAGAGGAGGAAGGGAATAGGGGGAAGTGGAGGTATCTAGAGGCCATACAAGCCTTCTCTTCACCTACAAGTTCCTGGTACCCAGGCCTCCTAGGTCAGGAGTGAGAGGAAGAAGTGAGCATCAAGTCGGGGTGAGAAAACTGATCCAAACCTGGCTAACATCCAAACCTGACATTTTAATTCATGAAAGTGACCCGGAAAATCAGAGGTCTGTAGGACAGTTATTAAGGGGTAGATTCATCTAAACTTGAGGGAAAGAGTGATGGGAGAAAAATAAAACTCTTCCTTGGTTGCATTCCATCAAGTTCAATCTGGTCAATAAACTAGCTGCAAATTTCCACTGATAGTCTACAAAGTATCCAATCCACCTAGGGATAATTAAGGATTGAACCATATAACCTTCTCATTCATATTTACCACTGTATAGTAAATCTGAAACTGAACTGTTCCACTTTTCAGGTGGAGACTGGCTGGTGAGTTTGCTGAAGGCTCTTAGAGGGATTGTATTAAGGAAAACTGAGTGGTGCATTTGCTTCTCTATTTCCTTTTAAAGTTTGTTTGAAGTCTGTATGAAATCTCTTGACAACCTGGGAACATTTTAGATCAGAAACCACTTCTTATTTATTATTAAATATTTAGTTTCTCAAATAAACCACTTACAAATATCTAGTTTTACTTTTGGCTGGGCTAGGTCTTCATTGCTGCAGCCAGGCTTTCTTGGTGAGCAGTGGCTACTACTCTGTAGTTGCAATGTGCGGGCTTCTTATTGCAGTGGCTTCTCTTGTCACGGAACACAAGCCTGAGGGATTGCAGGCTTCAGTAGTTGCAGCTCTCAGGCTCTTGAGCACAATCTCAGTAGTCATGACAGTAGCATGGGCTTAGTTGCCCCGTGTCATGTGGGATCTTCCTGAACCAGGGATCAAACCTGTGTCCCCTGCATTGGCAGGCAGATTCTTAACCACTGGACCACCAGGGAAGCCCCATAAACCAATTTTTATTTCATAATTTCTTATCACACCTAGGAAAGGACCTGGCATACAGGAGACATTCAGTAACTATTCATGCAGTTAATGAGGAAATGAATTTATTGATTCAGCTTGATTATTATAACCAGGCTTTGCCCAGGTGAGATTTTAGATGACGTTAATTGAGGGTAGGGAGGTTAGGATGCACATTCCAATGATGCTATTCCCCGGCTGTATGAATTTGGGCAAATAACACATTTTTCTGAGGTTTGTTCTTCTCACTCATAAAATAGCAACATCTATTCCTATGTCACAGGTTGTCATGTGGGTCAAATGACGTAGCACATATGATAGCAGTTATCCTAAAATCTGTTTCTTTAAAAAATTTTTAAAGTTGATTTGTCGTATTTCTGTTTTCACTCAGTTCAAGAAATCTCTTTTGATTATTTATTTATTTTTTGGCTGCAAAGCATGTGAGATCTTAGTTCTCTGACAAGGGATCAAACCCCCACCCCTCCTGCAGTGAAATCTCAGAGTCTTAACCTGTGGATCTCCAGGGAAGTCCCCAAAACATGTTTGTGAAGCTGTGGAATAGAGCACAATCTTCCTGGACTCTACTGTCCATGATGGTCTGACAAGCATCCCCTGCTCTCTCTTTCTCCCTCCTCCTCTGTGTCCTCCTAGATTATAAAGGCAGGCTGAATCCGCCCTCTCAGAAACATGAGAGACACGTGTGAGTAGGCCGAAAGACCTTTAAGAAAAGACCAATATTTGCATATCTATTATAACTACTCACGGTTCGACTTGTTTCATTACAATTTCTATTTGGATAATATGTAAGGTCAATACTGTCACTGTTCTGGAAAATTCATTTTTTATTAAAGCAAAATGCACTGTATTTATAGAGATAACACCTTAAATGCTACAAGAGAAGGTGCACCAATTACACTGGTTCCCTTGATGGAGCAGGTTTACATGCTCCATGTTTTATAATGTTACAAGAAGAGGGATCTTTGCTTGTATCGGTGTGTCTCAAGTGTTATCCTTTGGCTGCATGTAAAATAGGATCGATGCCTTGACCATCTTGTTTAAACCTGGGAGCACTGAGATAACCACATTGAGAAAAGGGAAAAGGAACAACTGAAATAAGGAAGATCCGATGTCTGCACCCTGACACCCATTTAATCCCACTGCATTTCTATCAGTTTCCTCATGAGCAGCTTGCTTGTCTCTCCCATTAGAGCATGAACCGTCAGATAACATGTACAGTGTCTGGCACCTACTAGAGGCTCAATAAGTGTTTGTTTGAATGAGTGGAGATGAATGCCTGACACAAAGCAAGAGCTTGGTAATGGTCTGTTGACTTGTTTTTCTCTTCAGGAGATAAAATGGCATATGAAGGAAAAATACCTAGACTTCGAGCCAGGAAATCTTGAATTCAAATCCTGGTTTTTATTGCTTACTAGATATGTGGCAGTTTATTTAGCTCAGTAGAATTCAGTTTTCTTTTTTCATTAAACACAGGGAACACTTGTAATGATCACAGTTCCTGGCACACAGTAGATAAAAAATGCATTATAATTCCCATTCCTGTCTCCTTCTTTCCTTTTGACTAACAAAGAAGAAAGTAGAATTGTTGGTATTTTCTTACTTGTCATTCTATTCTACCTGTGTTAACAAATGTAATTGAAATAGGAGAAATCTTTGTGTGTGTGTGTTGTGGTATTTTCTACAAAGGCTTTAAGTTGGTTTTGTTTTGTTTTCCCCATCCACTAATTTCCAACTCAATGAACAATTGACCAGCCTTGTTAACTTTGGTATAGTGAAGTCTAGGGTTCCTAAAGCAGGATCTTACACATAACTAGAGTCTGTGACAGAACTAGTATGAATGTAACAGTGGGGTGCTCTAATTATTTTTAGTATGTCACGAGGTTTAAGGGAAGCAATGTTTACCTGTTTTGAGGTTTCACTTGCTAACTCAAATGTCAAATCTATGTGTGTTTGCTTGGAAGGAAATCAATTCGAAACTATAGCTTTGGTTATTTCCTAGTGATCAAGACCTCAATAGATGTTTTATTCTGTTTTGAATCATTATAACATGGGAATATGTTTTCTTTATACCCTAAAAATGAAGTTTACTTGAGAAAATACATATTTCAAAACATGGAATTCATGAAGTGGGCATGAATGAAGAAAAGGACCTCTGGAAAAAGAGTTGTCTGAATTTCCTAGGATAGAACCAATGTTGCAGAATGGTATAACTCCAAACAGTGGTGTTTACTAGGCTATAATGTGATGGCGCCTCTTGGAGTTGGATAATATGTCAGTCTCCATCAAACTCATTTTTTTTTTCTGGTAGTCTCTTATTACTGTGCTAGAATGAGGTAGAAAGAGCAGAGTTTGGAGAGCTAGAACTGGCATGCATTAGTTGCTGCCCTTTATCAAATCTCTAAGCTCTGACTCGACTTGTTCATCCCTAAGTGGTGGTTCCTTTGTCTACAAATGTTAGATACACACCTGATGTCTGTCTACTCAGAGTTTGAGCACATGGATGGGTAACTAATTCTATTTCTTCATCAACATTTTTCAATCTTCAATAACCATTTCTTAGTCTTGCTAATAGGAAGGGGATTACAGGCTTAATTTCAAGTATGGCACTTGGATGAAGATATCAGCATGTACACATGGATCACCTTTTTCCAGCACAAATGAATTCAGAGAAGCTGGGGAGGTTTCTGGGCACAAACAGAAAAATGAAAGTTTCCGGAGAGGAAAGCAGTGCTTTTCGCGTGTGTCCACTGGAAGACGTGCCTTCCATATGCTATCACAGTAATCCTGTGTGTCAGGACAAACTGAGACATCTCTGGGATCAGTGGGTGCCTTGGACAGGCCATCAGTAAGGCATCCCTTTACACCAATGAATTTAAAGGACAGACTGGTACTACAAGGGTGGAGGAACAAAGAAGGAGAACCAGTGATAGGTATGGCCAGTTGCTCCTATTTTTCTGAACAATTTAATACTTTCCCTCTGGCCCTGAACTTGCAAGCCCTTCCTAATGGCTTCCTCACTCATGCGCCCACATCCAGGAACAGCCCTGAAGTTGCCTAGGTACACCCTCTTTAGAAGTGTTCATCCAGAAAGACTCTAGTGGTCCCTTTATGGATCTCAGCAGCCCCACTCCTCCCCAAGAAGATCACAATTGTCCTTCCTGCCTTGTACAGTGTTTCATGTTATGCGCATTCTGGTTAAAGTTCTCTTGCTTTTTAGCAGTGTCTAGTGTGGTCCCTGCTTTCAGAGTTGTTACAGATGAATGAGAAGGCCAAGAGCTAGTTTATCCTATGATCCACCTTTGAACTTTCTCAGTTGTTTCTTATATTTGACTCTTTGAAGGTTGGGACCATGATTATATCTAGGCTTGTGCAAGAACCCTGCTTAAGTTTAAGGTGTGAGCACCTTTCTTTAAAAGTATACCTGTTTCCTTGAAGTAGTCAAGTCCAGATGTTGAGCTAGAGAACTTCATTTTGGACTGGTCTTGGATAGTTACTGCTGACAACGGATATTGACAACACTTTTCCCAAGGCACTTCCTCAGGCCCCTTGGCTTGCATCCTGGGTATAGGAATATGATTCTAAGGGACTGGGTACCACTTCATGGAACTAACAGAAAATCAAGGATTCAGGCTAAGGAGCTCAGATACTCAAACCAAGACCAAGGTTCTAGCATAGTCAGCATCCTCATGTTATGTGCCACTAAGATCCTGGACTCACAAATTTCCCCTGAGTAGGAACAGTTTAAGTTTCTAAAGACTTGAGTGGGCTTGAACTGCAGGTGGGGTGCAAGGTGCCCCCTTGGAAGTGAAGATTCCTGTGGAGTGTGAACCAGATTCTCTTCTCACTCAGAACCCTGTTCTGAACTTACTTTTTCATAAAACTTACCCAGATGAGCTGCAGCCAGCCAAGCACTCCAATCTCCCTAACAACATCTTGATGATCTAAATCAAGGTTATCCACTTTTCTGAAGTTTCCTGCCAAGTCTTCCTTTGTTCATTCTAATTCAGGGTCTGAAAACCTTTCAAGAGTGGCGTGCCAAAGACTTCATTTATTCATTTTAATTGAGGGTTTCATGTGCCAAAAAATGTTCCAACATGTGTAAAGTTTCATTGTAGTGTGAAACAAAAATCACTGCATAACCACACCATTAGAATCACAGAACCAAAATGCTAGATTGAGTCCAAAGACCTCAATATAGTGATAGGGAAACAGGCCTCCATAGGACAAGGGTTTTACCTGAGGTCTCATAACCAAGTTAGGGGCAGACTCAAGATCTTCCATTTGAAGCCCACTTAATCTTCCATTTTCTTTTTATTATATCACTGTCTGTTTTTTAATAACAAATTTGAGCCTCAAACAATAGAACATCTGCTGTCAATACCAAAAAAACTAAAACCTGAAACAAATTCAGGAGGGCTTTTTTTTTTTTTTTTTGGTAATTCTTAACAAGGATTTCTCCGGTATTGAGAGACTTCTAGCCTCATGTGATTTAACTGATCTCAGGAGAAGGCTTTGATTTGGTGGAAAGAACATAGATTTCCTTGAAAGTCTCATAGACTGAGTTTGAATTCAGTTCAACCACTCTATTTTGTAATCTTCAGTACATTACTTAACTTCTTTGAGACTCAGTTTATTCAAAGGTAAACAGGGAAAAATAATAACCTCTTAGAGCTGTTAGAGGGTGTGCTTGTCAGGGTTTTATAGGAACTAGAACTCATAATTGGGTGGTCCCATAGATAGAATTTAATATAAGTTGGTCATGAGCTGGTAGAAGGAGCAACATAGCAACCTGGGGAAGGTGACGTAATCCCAGGGTTTGAAAGGGTAGGAAGCCACTGGACTAAAGGCAGTGTGTAGAGCCTTGGTTTCAGAGCCCAGTGTTAGCCAGGACCTGGCAGGCTGCCATTCCTGGGGCAGGCAGTCAGGACTGGGAGGTATTGAAGAGGCTGCCTGGCAGGAACTCAGATCATGGTTTAAAAGGCTTACTTCGGGGCTACAGCCAAGACTCTGCCTAAAGCAAACAGGGTGAGGTGAGAAATTCTCTTGACTTCTCTTTTCCTCTCTTCCTCCAGTCTCCCCTCCCCTTGCCTCCAACTAGCTAAATCTTGCCTTTTGGCAATGAGCCTTGGGCTTGAAGTTGGTGAGGGTTAGCCTCCCTGTGGCAGAGAGTGGATTGGAGAAGGGTGAGAACTGTTGCTGAGAGCAAACAGGAGTTAAATGATTTCCTTCAAATTAAGCATGGTACAGGAAGGGTTTTTTGCAAATAACATCTTTCATAGTATCTCAGTACAAGAAATAGATACAAATGGAGCTTCTCTGAATAAATGACAACTTCTCAGAAGGTTATAGGTGGCATGGGGTGGTAGAAAAGCAGAGAAAGCTCTTTGAAATACAGTGATTCTTTCCAATCATCAAGCATATGTAGACATCCTGTCTACCATATCCTGTCATGCAACCACCAGTTTGATGAGTTCTAATGATAAGAAGCTCATTTGATTGGGTTACAAATAACATTCCTATCCTAGAACCTCTTACTAATGAGCTATGTGACAATGGGCAAGTCACTTAACCTCACAAGACCTCAATAGAATCGTGTAAAAATAGTTAGCCTCCTCCCCCTTGTGGCACAATTATTGTACTCCAGGACACTGGGTTGAACCTCAGAGGACTGTCCTTACCAGCTGGTTCAGAATTTTTTTAGTCTGAGTGTGGTAAGTGTCAACTGCCCACCAAGGTCAAGATGGCTGAGTGTGGCTTCCTATGTGCACCCTATTCATAGTAATCATCACCATCCCCTGTGTTTTAGAAAACGCATCTCTATTACATATTTGGACTTCCCTGATAGCTCACTTGGTAAAGAATCCACCTGCAATGCAGGAGACCCCAGTTCAATTCCTGGGTCAGGAAGATCTGCTGAAGAAGGGATGGGCTACCCATTTCAGTATTTTTGGGCTTCCCTTGTGGCTCAGCTGGCAAAGAATCCACCTGCAATGCAGGAGACTTGGGTTCAATCCCTGAGTTGGGACGATCCCCTGGAGAAGGGAAAGGCTACCCACTCCAGCATTCTGGCCTGGAGAATTCCATGGACTGTCCACGGGGTCGCAAAAAGTCAGATATGACTGAGCAAATTTCACTTTCACATTCACCACATATTTAATCTTCAGACAATTCCATGAGTCATTTGATGAAACAGATGATTTTGAAGCTCAGAGAGGTTAGGTAAGTTGCCCAAAGTCAAACAGTTAATAGGCAGCAGACTCAGATGTGAACTGAAATCCAAGTCCAAGTTTAGTCCTTTCGCTTATGGATGGCCCTCTGCTCCCCCAGTGTGCCTGCTGAACTCTTGAGTTTCAAATGTTTCCACTCATGATATTCATTTTTTCCTTTTAACAGGAAGTTGTTCTTGTTTTCCCTTATCTTTACCTGAGGATGCTTGAGGTCTAGTGAGGTTAAATGACTTGCCCACAGTTGGGATTCCCTGGTGCCTCAGAGGGTAAAGAGTCTGCCTGCAATGCAGGAGACTTGAGTTCAATCCCTGGGTCAGGAAGATCCCCTGGAGAAGAAAATGGCACCCTACTCCAGTATTCTTACCTGGGAAATCCCATGGATGGAGGAGCCTGGCAGGCTACAGTCCATAGGGTCGCAAACAGCTGGAAACGACTGAGCAACTTCACTTTCACTGTCACACAATGCATTAGTAAGAGGTTCCAGGACAGGAATGTTATTATTTTTAACCCAATAAGCTTCTCATCACTAGAGATAATCAAGCTAGTGGTTGCATGCCAGGATATGTTAGAACAGATGCCTATCTATACTTGATGATTGGAAGAATCATTGTATTTCAAAAGGCTGTCTCTGGAACACAAGTTTTTTTCTTTTCTTTTCATTTCTTCCCCCAATTTTATATTTATACTCTATAATTGTTATGTATGTATGTGTGTATTTGGCTGCACTGGGGCTTAGTTGCGGCATGCAGGATCTTCCATCTTTGTTGTGGCGTGTAGGACCTTCAGTTGCATCATGTGAATTCTTAGTTGGGTATATGGGATCTAGTTCCCTGACCAGGGATCAAACCTGTGAATCCTGTCTTGGGAACACAGAATCAGCCACTGGACCACCAGAGAAGTCCCTGGAACCCCAAGTTTCTGAAGAACATTATTCAGAGAAGCTCCATTTGTGTCTATTTCCTGTATGGAGATACCAAGTAAGATGTTATTTGCAAAAATGGGTTCAGGGCTTTAAAACTTGAGCAAATTGACTGAATGGCCTTAAAAATCTTTTTTTTTTAAAGCTCTGATCACACAATACCATGAAATAACAAGCACCGGCATACATCGCTATTAAAACTGCCATATGGGGGTCCTGTGTGGGGGATAGGATCCTCTCATAAAAGCTGAATAAACAGCTATTTTTTGAGTTCATTGGGTGATGGCACAGGGCCTTCATTTCCGCTCTGGCCAAGGAAAATTGTGATCAGGCTGCAGGCTGCCTGCCCATTCATCTGCAGCAGGAAATGGATTTAGCGTCTGCATGGGCTGGACTCCTGTATTTATCATCGAGTTAGGCCTAATCAAAATGTTTTCCGTTTCACCTGGCAAGTGCAGAGGGCTTAAAGGAGGGTCTGAGCGATGGTGTTGGGGCCCCATCACTTTCTCATCACTGAGCTGCAGTTGTTAAATGTCTCATTCTTCCTCAGTGTCTCACTCAGAGCTGAGACAGCCAATCTCTCCCAGTGCCCCTCCCCACCTCCCTAGCAGCTGCTCTTGGCAGCAGCAAAAATCTATGGAATTGACCCAGGAAGGGGAGGGAGGAGGGCAGATCATGACCCAAGGAAGGCTCAAGTCAGGGGTAAAGCTCAGAACTGATAAATGAAATGAACCTCCAAGGGGGAGCCTTCTTGGATAATGAGGGGCTGCGACCTCCTGGGATTGGGGGAGGATGGGGAGGAGAGGCCAGAGGTCCTCTTAAGCATTGGGGGGAGCTTAGGAGGGAGATTGGAATCACTCTGCTCCCTGGAGGAAAACAGAGGTGGGGGGAAGGGGCTGCTGATTAGAAAGAAAATGTGACAGCCACGCAAAGCTCCCAGTTGGATTCATGCATTTTTTGCCGGGATGCGGGGAGGAGGTTTCTTGACAGCCCCCATTAGAGAAGGAGAAATGGAGGAAAGTAAGCATTGCTCTGTTAGGGGAACCCCCAAGACTAGGGACAGGAAGAGCCCCTGCTGAATTCATTACCGAGGGAGCCCTGTTTTCATGAGAAAAACAATGCAGAAATTCTTCCACTTTGATGCAGCAAATTCTGATTTGGACTGTACCAGAGTGGAATATCCCCATGTGGCCTTCAGTATCCAAAACAGGCATAATTCTTTTGCTTTGCTGATGTTATAGGTGGCGTGGGAATGGTGAGAAAGCAGGAGCCTGCAGCTGAGTTTGCTTTGGCTGGGAAATGGGTTGTTGCAAGTAGCGATGAACAGTACTCAGAGAGGCCCTTGGACGGCAAGGAGATCAAACCAGTCAATCCTAACGGAAATCAACCCTGAATATACAGTGGAAGGACTGATGCTGAAGCTGCAGCTCCGATCCTTTGGCCACCTGATGTGAAAAGCCAGTTCACTGGAAAAGACCCTGATGCTGGGAAAGATTGAGGGCAGGAGGAGAAGGGGGAGACAGAAGATGAGATGGTTGGATGGTTTCATCCACACGGTGGATGTGATTTTGAGCAGACTCTGGGAGATAGTGACAGACAGGGAAGCCTGGCACACTGCTGTCCATGGGGTCACAAAGAGTCGGACATGATTTAACAACTGAACAACAACAAAGATAGGCCAAGCACTGTGGTCCCTGTTTTAGGGTGATGGAGAAAGAGCCACGGATGTCTTTTGAGCAGGGTAGTAAGGAGATGAGAGCTATGCCTCAGAAGATAATCCTGACAGCCTGGTGGAAGGGGGGTTGAAGGGACTGAATGGGGACTTTTTACCTTTTCATTCATGGATGAGCAAATGTATCTATTGGACGCCAGGCAGGGAGTCCCTTAGAAGCCAGTCACAGCAGTAGTGTAAGGGAAAGGTTAAGAGCTCCAGCCTGCCTGGAGAAGGATGGTGAGGGGGTGGTTGAGAATGAGAATATTTTGAGTGTTTGATGACAGCCTACGTTGTGCCCAACACACATCACCTCATTTTACCCATGCAACCATCCAGCAAGATAGGTATTAACATTCCCTGTTACAGATGAGAAAACAGACTCAGTGATGTTAATTAACCTCTCAGCATGACTGCAACCAATACACACATTTCATCTGCCAAGAAAAGAGAAAAGTCTCCCTTTTCCATCCACTCACCTCAGGTTGACATCATTTTTCCTCTGGAGACAAGAGATTTTTACATCCAGAAGGGCCTTTTTGACTACCTTGTTCTCCCTTCCCCATTTTATGGAAGAGAAGACTGAGGCAGGGAGTAGAGGCAGAGCCAGCTCAGGTCTGACTCCTCTCATTCTCCGTTGTCCGTGTGAACCATCCTCTCATCTGAGGCTCACACTGTGCTCCCAACAGGCAGGAAATTCACTTACGCCGATTATGTTCCTGGAGCAGGGCTGATGTCAGATGATGTGCAGAGATGATGTGATTGTCTAGGATCCATCCTGTTCTTCTCCACCCCCCTGGGACACCAGTGTCATCTTTCATCACTTTTATCTCCTATGCTTGATGATCTTCATCTTTGTCACCACAGGTACTTTCTTTATATCACCTACTGTGTGCTCAGGAGCCCCCTTCTTTAATATAAATTAATTTAGCCCTTACAATAACTTTATGAACTGAGCAGCATTATTATTTTTTGCCTATATTCATTTTATTCTATAATTCCTTTTTTATTGAAGTATAGTTGATTTTACAATGTTGTGTTAGTTTCAGGTCTACAGCAAAATGATTCAGTTGCATAAATACATGTATATTCTTTTCAGATTCACTTCCACTATAGGTTGTTACAAGATATTGAGTATAATTCCTTGTGCTATACAGTAAGTCCTTGTGGGTTATCTATTTTATAAATACTTGTATACCTGTTAATCCCAATCTCCTACTTTATCCCTCCCCCGCCTCCCCTTTGGTAACCATAAATTTGTTTTCTATGTCTGTGAGTCTGTTTCTGTTTTGTAAATAAATTCATTTGCATCATCTTTCTATACTCCCCATATAAGTGATACCATATGATATTTGTCTTTGTCTTTGACTAACTTCACTGTGTATGATCATCTTTAGGTCCATCCATGTTGCTGCAAATGACATTATTTCATTATTTCTATGGCTGAGTTATATTCCATTATACACACACACCACATCATCTTTATCCATCCATCTGTTGACAGGCACTCAGGTCCCATGTCTTGTCTATTATATTAGGTTAGTGTAAACCTAATTGTAGTTTCAGACCATGAATTTTAAATCATTATAACTAGGCTCAAGCACATCTTTATTAATCAAAAATAGGAACCATTACAATCAACACATTTTTGCCAATGAGAAATAAGTTTGTTTATTCCTGTAGCATAAAAATCTGTGCTTTGGGATTTGACAAACTCTTTGAAAGCATTTTCTGCCTCCTGCTGGTAGTAGAAGTGTCTTCCCTGCAAAAAGTTTTTGAGATGCTTGAAGAAGTGGTAGTTGATTGTAAGAGGTCAGGTGAATATGGCAGAAGAGGCAAAACTTCATAGCCCAGTTCATTCAGCTTTTGAAGTTTTGGTTGTGTGATGTGTGATTAGACGTTGTCATGGAGAAGAATTGGGCTCTTTCTGTTGACCATTGCTGGCTCTAGGTATTGCAGTTTTCAGTGCATCTCATTGATTCCTGAGCATACTTTCCAGATGTAATGGTCTCACCAGAATTCAGAAAGCTGTAGTGGATCAGACTGGCAGCAGACCACCAAACAGTGACCATAACCTTTTTTTGGTGCAAGTTTGACTCGGTGTTCATTGGAAGGAAGGGTGTTGAAGCTGAAACTTCAATACTTTAGCCACCTGATGCAAAGAGCTGACTCATTTGAAAAGACCTTGATGCTGGGAGAGATTGAAGGCAGGAGGAGAAGGGGATGACAGAGGATGAGATGGTTGGATGGCATCACTGACGCAATGCACATGGGTTTGGGTGAACTCTTGGAGGTGGTGATGGACAGGGAGGCCTGGCGTGCTGCGGTTCATGGGGTCGCAAAGAGTTGGACACGACTGAGTGACTGAACTGAACTGAACTTGACTTTGGGAAGTGCTTTGGAGCTGCTGCTTTGTCCAACCACTGAGCTAGTCATCACCAGTTGTCATGTAAATCCACTTTCCATTGCTCGTCACAATCCAATTGAGAAATGGTTCATTGTTGCATAAAATAAAAGATGACACTTCAACATGATTTTTTGATTTGTGGTCAGTTCAAGATGCACCCACTTATTAAGCCTCTTCACCTTTCCAGTTTGCTTCAAATGACAAAGAACTGTTGAATGGCTGACATTAAGTTCTTCAGCAACTTCTGTAGTTGCAAGAGGATCAGCTTCAATTTGGTTGGCTCTCAATTTGATGTTGTCAACTTCTGATGACCAGCTACTATACTCCTCATCTTCAAGACTCTAGTCTCCTTTGCAAAACATCTTGAACCACCACTACACTGTACAATCATAGCAGTTTTGGGCCAAATGCGTTGTTGATGTTGCAAGTTGTCTCTGCTGCTTTCCAACCCATTTTGAACTTGAATAAGAAAATCACTTGAATTTGCTTTTTGCCTAACATCATTTCCCTAGTCTAAAATAAATATAAAAGAAAAAGCAAGAAATAAGCCATTAGCAAAAAAACATTAAGTGAGAAATGTGCATTAAAATGATGTATAACATAGCCACATTTAAGAATGTATTCCAACATCAAACGCCAAAGTTCAACAATGCAAAACTGCAATTACTTTTGTACCAACCCAACAAATAGTATGAACAACATTGTTTTGACAGTTGAGAAAACAGGCTCAAAGAGGTTAAGTAATTTGCCTGTGGTCATGCCACTAGGAAGTGGCACAGCAAGATTCAGACTCAGGACCATTCCAAAGCCCCCTTCATGAAAAGGGGGCACTGCTCCTGTATATGGGCTTCCTTGGAGGCTCAGATGGTAAAGAATCTGTCTGCAATGCAGGAGACAGTTTTGATTCCTGGGTCAGGAAGACTCCCTGAAGAAGGGGTTGGCTACCTACTCTAGTATTCTTGCCTGGAGAATTCCATGGACAGAGGAGCCTGGTGGGCTACAGTCCATGGGGTCACAAAGAGTCAGACACGACTGAGTGACTGACACATACACACACTCTCCTGTTTTTTGCCATCTTATTAACAAACATTTTGGAGTGCCTGCTTGTCACATGTCAGTGACAAGTACTGGCGACTCACAGCAAAGCCAGAGATTCATCCTGTGCTCTCCCTGAAACCCCAAAAGGAAGAAGAGGGGCTAAACAGTAATGTTTCTCGTCTCTCTTAATAATGGCTATAACACTTGTGTCCACAGCACTTGAGAGTTCACAAAGCAGTTCATATTCATGACCTTAGTATGCCCACACAGCAACCCTAGGAAGCATCCAACTTCTGTCCCTCTCTTCCCATGTAGAACACAATATGAGAATTAGAGTGAACAGACTCATAGTGCCTTCAACTAAGTGGAATTTTTTATGCTAAAGAACCTGGCTTTGTTTGTTTGTTTGATTTGGTGCCTGGAACTTGCTTTGTTCCAGTGATGTTTGTACCTGATGGGCTATCAAGTTATGCTTTTGGCCTTGTTTTGCTCCTGTTTTGCTGTTTGACCTTAAACTTAGACCAAGTACCAGTGTTGACGATTGCAGAGGATTGTTTATTTTTCTTTCCTTTAAACATAACCTTCACTCTACTTATTTTTGACTTGTGTACCATGCAGCATGTGGGATCTTAGTTCCCTGAGTAGGGACTGAACCTGTGCCCCCTGTAGAGGAATCTCAGGGTGTTAACCACTGGACTGCCGGGAAGTCCTGAGGGACTGTTTATTTTTTCAACATGCAACCTTAGGGAACAAAAAGAAAAATTTCCACCTTAAGTTATGTTGTCAAAGCCAGTAGGTGCAGTGTCTTTAGGGCAGTTAAATCCTGTAAGTTCAAATTTACCATTAGGTGACAAGTTGACATTCAGATTGTCCTTTATCTGATCAAAAATGGATAAAGGCTTTTTAAACAAAAAAAAGACAGACTCACATATGTTGGCTGAAGTGTGTAAGGCCACACCGCTGGTAGTGTCATCTAACTTCTCTCCCCCTGCTCTTCACACAGAACAACACGGATTCTTTCTCTTCTTTCTCCTCCCAACTTGTTGTCAGCAAAACCTAACCCTTCCTTTTACCTCTGTTGACAGTCTCTAGTCTCCCTTGTAGCTATAAGCTGACATTGTGAGTTTCTCACTATAATCAGGCTGTCCATATTCATACTTTTCACACCTGTGGTTCCTTATGTGGTCTTCTTTTCTCCTTTGGCTTTTGTGTGACTTGAGTGGCCCCTGAAAACCATTCTGTTCCATTTCAGAGTATAAGTCTAAGGAACTAAAGCAGGCCCAGTAACACACAAAGATCTCCCTTATTCTCTTTTCATTTATTTATCCATCCATCCATTCATTTTATCTGCCCTCCCTGTCCCTGTCTTCCCTCCTCCCCTCCCTCCTTCCCTTCGTTCTTTTCATTTCAGTTTTCCTGACTTCCTGTCTTCCAACTATCCATACATTCATCCAATAAAGAAATGTTTACTGAGAATCTGCTACATACTGGACACTGTTCTAAGGACTAGGAAAATAGCGGAGATAAAAACATACAACTTTCTTATTATAGTAGAGCATACAAAATATAAGTAAGAAAGCATCTCAAAATTTCAGATAAAGACAATTGCAGTGAAGAAAATAAAATGATGAGGTAAAGCATGCCTGCAGGATGATGCCTTAGTTTGAGTGTTTAGGGAAGGCCTTTGTGGATTCAGAGATATTTGAACTGCAACCAGCTCTTTCAAGATCTGGGGGGATGATCTTCTAGGCAAAGGGAATAGGAATTATGTAGGCAATCTTCTACCCACTTTCACTACAAACTCAATGAATTAAGATTCACTTGTTATTCATAACAGCAGAAAAAGTGCAAGGATTCTTGCTGACCCAGACCCATTGTATAGAGAAAATGATGAAAGACAAAATTGTTCAGGGGTCCTTCTCATGACCACTGGGGATGCAAGTAGCAAGGATAACATGGTGTGATCTAAGGGGATGAGCTTTGGGAAGAAATCAGGATGCCTAGGTTCTGTTCAGCTCCACACTAACCTCTTGTGGTAGCATAAAAAACTCTCTTTTCCAGTGCAACCCTTTATTGTCTAAAAAAAAAAAAAAAGTAGTTATAGTATTTTCATATAGAAACTGATGTGGAAAATAAGCAAACTAATAATGCTAAAATTTATTGAATGCTCTCACCATGCCACTTAGAATTATTCTAAGTGCTTTATATGCAACAACTTTAATCCTCTCAGCAACTCTATATGTGCTATTATTATCTAAATATTAAAGATGAGACGTTCAAAGCACAGAGTGGTTAGGTAACTTGCCCTAGTCCCACAGACAGTAAACGGTGGAGCTGCATTCAGATCTAGGTCATCTGATTTGAGTGCCCTAGCTCTTAAGCCTTGTATAGTAATCCTTAGCTCAAAGGGCATAGAGCAGGTGACCTGGTTGAAGTCAGGAGCCTTAACCCTCCTGCCTCCTTCTTGTCTTCTTCCCAAAGATGTGGCCCTGGGCCTTGACTCTGTGAGGAAAAGTTCTGAAACTCTTGAGGACAAGGAAATAGTAAAGAATTTTCCAGGCCTAAAAGCTGGTTCCAGGAATAAGCAGGCCTCCGCTGGGATCATGAAATGGGACACTGGGACCATTTCTCATCAGAGATCACAAGTGTCCAGGGAAAAGGCTATGATTAAGGATGGAACTGGGGCTGCCCTGGTTGCTCAGGCAGTAAAGAATCTGTCTGCAATGCAGGAGGCCCAGGCTGATCCTTGGGTTGGGAAGATCCCCTGAAGAAGGGAATGGCTACCCACCCCAATAGTCTTGCCTGGAGATTTCCATGGAACAGAGAAGCCTGGCGGGCTACAGTCCATGGGGTCACAAAGAGTCAGACAGACTGAGTAACTAACACACACACATACACACATAGGGTTGGCACACATGTAGTGGCAAGGTGATTTCACGTGGTGAAATCCATGTGGCTTAGGATCATTTAAGATTTTCCAGGAGAGAATGATGTCTGATTCTCTCTGACCCTTTCTGAGGCAGACCTGGGAGGAAAAGGGAGTGCATTGTGATCAGGGCACACTGGGCTCTCCCCAGACCACCTCTGCTAGTGTTTTCTCCTCTTTCATTTAGCCTAGATGCAGTTTCCTCCCTCCAGTTTTCCAGACTGATATTATCACATTGATTTATATGGACCGAGGGATTCTCCTTTCTATCCTGGGTTAAAAAAGGACAAGTTTTCTTAGCTCCACTGAAGTGAGGTTAGCAGGGAGTATGGTGTGATTAAGCTCATGGATTATGAAGTCAGACTGAAGGAATTTAAATCCCAGTTATCTCTCTTGTAGCTTCTGGTCTTGAGTGACTTTCAACTTCTCCAGTCCTTAGTTAGCTCACCATAATGAGGACAACACATTAACATGCTTAACTCACATATATTTATAATTGTTAGAATTGTTAAAAAATTAAATGTGATAATAAGTGTAACACACTTAGCATATTGACTGGCAATTGGTAACTGCTCAGTAAATAATCATTTTTTAAAATGATGCACATATTAGAAAGAGAGGGAAAATGGTATTTTTACTTAATACATATTCTTTACCAAAATTTAACTGAAATTTGATATTGGATGAGATTGGTTGGTCCAGTTTACATTTAGTTCATTTATTTAAAAAATTTGCTGAATATTAAAAATTACCAGGAATTTGATCAATGTGAAACAGCAAAGAAAAAACATCATTTTACCTCATCCATCCCTTGTTCTTTATTTGACCTCAATCTTTAGCCACTTTTTTCTCCATCTTTGCATGCATTACCTATGTAGTGGGGTAGAAAGTGTAACAGTCTCAGATTTGGGAAATCTGATTATAGATATAAATGGAGTATTTGAAGATTGTGTGACACTGAATAAATAATAAAAATCTTTTTGGGAATTCAATCTGTAGCATTTTGGACTGATACCAAAAATCACTTCCAAGTCAAAGATTCTATGATCCCATGATTTCCTTAAGTGGAAATTGAAAGTAATTGAATTCACCAATGATCCCCAGTCTCTCCTTTGGTAGCTTTCATTATCCTTAGACATGATTGGATACTCCTGGGGGAAAAGCAAGCAAGAGTTTAAAGGAGTTAACTGATGTTCCTAGAGCCGTCAGTTGTTGTTTAGTTGCCCAGCCATGTCCAACTCTTTGTGGCTCCATGGATTGCATCAGAACCCAGAGCCATCAGACCTAGGTTCAAATCCAAGTTACACTATGTAGCAGCCATGTGACTTTGGAGAAATTATTTCCACACTCTGAGCTTCAATTTTCTAAATTTTAAAATAAAGACAATAAACATTTTAATCATGTGTAGTTGTTGTAAGGACTGAATGAAAATCAATGTATATTTAATATGTTATACAGTATTAACTTTATTATATGTCCCCTTACCATTATTTCTATGACCTCATTTGTATACCTCCTCTATCCCATCCTGTACTTACACTACATTCTAATTACTTGCATATCTACATCTTTCATTAATTTTGAGCTCTTAGAGGGTACAGACTCTTTCCTCCTTTCCTTTGCCCAGTGCCTGATCCAGTGCTGCAAGTATCTTGATAAGTAATCAATAAAAGTCTATAGAAACCAACTAAAGCATGTAAGTACATAGATTCATAAATGTTTCTCCCCAATTTATTTTTCAAAGACTAAAAAGAGAAAAGAAAAATAGAACTGCCTAAGCAAAATATGTACAGATGAAAAGATATATCGTTGTATAAAATTTTCAAAGACTTCTTCGATACAGAAAATAAAAATAAAGAAAAACTCAGAGTTCTAGGAGTACTTGGACGAGAGTGTCCAGCATCCTAGTAAAAGAGAAAATGCCAACAGCCAATGCTAGTTGATTCAGCACCATGGACAGCCACACCATCATTTCAGTGGTGCCAAGAGCTGGGGCTGGAACACATGAGGCAAATGGAAGACTATTGATGAATCAATCTAGAGAGGTATGCAAGAGCCAAGTAAAAGACAGGAGGTTTGGACAAAGCCTATCAGTAAAGAAGTATGGACAACCTTTATTCAGGGAGTGACAGGGCCAGATTTTAACCCTATAAAGAATACTTTGGATGATTGTATTTGAACAGCCAGTGTTAGAATACAAGAAATCATTTAGAAGAGAACGGCAACAGTTTGAGCAAACAGTTATGAGGGCATGAGCTGGGTATATGTGGTGGGAGGATGAGAGAAAAGAAAGTGTGGGAAATAATAAAGAAATGGAATCAGTGCTTTTTAATGGAAGGAGACTGAAGCAGGGGTAAGAAGCCTTCAGGACTTTTGTTTGGGCTATGAGCTTTGCTATAAAGTATACTGGAGAGATAAGGAAATTGACAGCTAAAAAATATTGAAGTCAGAGTTGATATACTGAGTTTGAGATGCTAATGTGACATTCATGTGGAAGTGTCCAGTGAGCAGTTAAGTATACGGGTTTGGCATTCAGAAGAAAGGATGAGATATAATGAACATTGAATGAAAATATTTTGTGCTGCTATATTATGCTAATCTGACTCAGATTCTATGTATTGACTCATTCACAATCTCATTAGGATCTTGCTGATCACTGGTGCCCACAGGCATTGCCTATAGGTGGTAAATCTATAGCCTGAGGTCATATCCAAGATGACTAATTCATTGAGACACTTTTTAATCTTTTGAACTATTCCAAGATTCAGTTCAGTTCAGCTCAGTCGCGTCCGACTGTGACCCCATGAATCACAGCATGCCAGGCCTCCCTGTCCATCACCAACTCCTGGAGTTCACTCAAACTCATGTCCATCGAGTTGGTGATGCCATCCAACCATCTCATCCTCTGTCATCCCCTTCTCCTCCTGCCCCCAATCCCTCCCAGCACATCAGGGTCTTTTCCAATGAGTCAGCTCTTCACATGAGGTGGCCAAAGTATTGGAGTTTCAGCTTCAACATCAGTCCTTCCAATTAACACCCAGGACTGATCTCCTTTAGGATGGACTGATAGGATCTCCTCGCAGTCCAAGGGACTCTCAAGAGTCTTCTCCAATAGCACAGTTCAAAAGCATCCATTTTTCGGTGCTCAGCTTTCTTCACAGTCCACCTCTCACATCCATACATGACCACTGGAAAAACCATAGCCTTGACTAGACGGACCTTTGTTGGCAAAGTAATGTCTCTGCTTTTTAATATGCTATCTAGGTTGGTCATAACTTTCCTTCCAAGGAGTAAGTGTCTTTTAATTTCATGGCTGCAATCACCATCTGCAGTGATTTTGGAGCCCCCAAAATTAAAGTCAGCCACTGTTTCCACTGTTTCCCCATCTATTTCCCATGAAGTGATGGGACTGGATGCCATGATCTTAGTTTTCTGAATGTTGAGCTTTAAGCCAACTTTTTCACTCTCCTCTTTCACTTTCATCAAGAGGCTTTTTAGTTCCTCTTCACTTTCTGCCATAAGGGTGGTGTCATCTGCATATCTGAGGTTATTGCTATTTCTCCTGGCAATCTTGATTCCAGCTTGTGCTTCTTCCAGCCTAGCGTTTCTCATGATGTACTCTGCTTAGAAGTTAAATAAGAGTGACAATATACAGCCTTGACACACTCCTTTTCCTGTTTGGAACCAGTCTGTCGTTCCATATCCAGTTCTAACTGTTGCATCCTGACCTGCATATAGGTTTCTCAAGAGGCAGGTCAGGTGGTCTGGTATTTCCATTTCTTTCAGAATTTTCCACAGTTTATTGTGATCCACACAGTCAAAGGCTTTGGCATAGTCAATCCAAGATTAGCCATCTTCAAAGTTTCTCAGATTCTTCCTGAGTTGTGGCCTCTTCCGCTTACAAATATCTAATTGTCTTGGCCATATTTTGCTAGAAGCTCAAGTGCTGCTGTCTTTAAGAAGCTTCATATATGCAGATATTCTAAAAGCTGCAACTCATGTTATCTCTCTGGCCATCCCCAAATCAAATATTCAGAAAACCTCAGGGCTAGGAAGTGCTTTTGCAGAAAAGTACATTTATTAATGAAAAATGTGTGGCCAAAGCAGAGAAAGTGACTTACTGAAGTTCCAATTCACTCAATAAAATGTTTATTTTGCCATGTGCCAAGAACCTTCCTAGATGCTGGAAAGAACGATGGTCCCCCTGAAAGATGTGGATGCTGCTCTCTTTTAGTGAGTTTATAGTCCACCCAGAGGGAGATAAACACCACTAACCAGGACACTGTCATGTAGCCTAGGGGAGTGATAACTAAGTTAAGATTAGATATCTTTCCCCACTGGCAATGTTTAGCAGAGCAAGGATTCTGATATCAGGTTTGTCTAACTCTTAATTCCAAGTCCTTTCCAATATATCACTTGTCTTCTTTATTAATAGATAATATAATTTGATTATATCATAGTTGAAGAGTAGTTAAGGGCATGAGTCAGATTACCTGGATTCAAATCTCAATTCCTCATTTATTACCTCTATACCTTGGATAAGTTACTCACCCTATCTGAATATTAAGTTCCAGTCATCAGTAAATTGCAGATAATTTCTACTTCGTAGGACATGCTGTGTTTAATATATGATACTTATTTTATTTATTTTTACTTTTTAATATTTTATTTGTTTTTATTATATTTATTTGGCTAGGCTGGGTCTTAATTGCTGCATGGGCTTTTCTCTAGTTGCAGTGCAAGGGCTTCTTATTGGGGTGGCTTCTCTTGTTGTGGAGCATAGGCTCTAGGGTGTGCAGACGTTGGGAATTATAGCACATGGGCTCAGTAACTGTGGCTCCAGGGCTCTAGAGCACAGACTCGGAAGTTGCAGCACACAGGCTCGGTGAAGGCATGTGGGATCTTCCCAGATCAGGGATGGAAGCCACATCTCCTGCATTGGTAGGTGGATTCCTTACCACTGCACCACTAGGGAAGCCCTGTGGTACTAATTTTTATGTTTTAGACAAACTCCAGTATTCTTTGGGCTTCCCACGTGGTGCAGTGGTAAAGAACCTGCCTGCCAGTGCAGGAGATGAAAAAGATTCAGATTCAGTCTCTGGGTTGGGAAGATCCCCTGGAGTAGGAAATGGCAACCCCTTCCAGTATTCTTGCCTAGAAAATTCAAGGAACAGAGGAGTCTGGCAGACTATATTTTATGGGGTTGCAAAGAAATTAGACATGACTGAGCACACACACACACACACACACACACACATACACACACACACACACACACAAAAGATTCTTTACAATTTAAAAACTGGTCTCTATTGCTTTCTGCTAAGGGAAGCTGGGGATGTGAGTAGAAGAGCATGAGACTGGGAACTAGGATTATTGGATTTTAGTCCAAGCTTTGGTCCCAAATAGCTGTCAGTTTGGGGCAATCATGTGACTTTTCTGGACCACAATTTTTCCATCCTCCAGTTGTAATCTCTGACGTGCCTACTTTTTAACTGGTGGACTGTTACAAGGAAGATGGGTCTTATTTGGAAAGACCCTGATGCTGGGAAGGATTGAAGGCAGGAGGAGAAGGGTATGATAGAGGATGAGATGGTTGCATGGCATCACTGACTTGATGGATATGAGTTTGGGTAAACTCTGGGAGTTGGTGATGGACAGGGAGGCCTGGCATGCTGCAGTCCATGGGGTTGCAAAGAGTCGGACACGACTGAGGGACTGAACTGAAGTGAACTGATAAGAAAAGACTTGTAAAAATAAGGCTTGACACTCTGTCATATGTCACACTTTCCTCCTTTCCCTTAACTCTTAATTTCTGTACTTCAAGTTACCGCATATTGCTTTTATCCAACAAATGGTACTATGTGGGTAATGTACTACATTTGCTAGATCTGCATGGGGCCCAGAACATCTGGACATAAATTGAGGAAAAGACACACTGGTGGCCACCCAGCTGTTTTATCACCACAGCCCTCAAAAGCACAACATTTTGCATATGCAATCTGGAGCAAGATGAAAATTTCAAACAACATCTGATGAGATTCATCTTTTTCCAGGACCTACTATGTGCCAGATTTTTCCACCTATGGAAGACAACCCTGAGAAGTAGTCATTCCATTTCACAGATGAGAAAACTAAGCTTTAAAGTGACTTGATTGAGGTTGCACTAATGGCACATACAGATTCCAGCTCAACGTCCAAAGTCTGATTTAGTTCATTCTTGACCGAGGATTTAATTTTTTGTTTGGAGTAGTCATAGCACATCATCCTGGTGACGTGATTTTGTGACTTGGGATGTTGAGAAGTCCAACACTCTTTTCAGTATAGACTCATATCTTTTCTAGATGAGGGAGAGACTATGATGATTAAAATGCACAGGTTCACCTTAACCCAGCTGCTGCCCTTCATGAATCTGAGGCTCTGCAGTTGTATCATTATTTCAATAACCTCATCACTGGCATCCTTTCAGAGTGAGTGGAGTGGGGTTGGGGGGAGTTGGTAGTGGAACCAAAAGAAGCTGAATTCAATACAAGCTGAATACCAGAGACTCCTGAACTGAGGGCTTTTTGGGTCAATGAACCTGGCTCATGAAGGTGACATGTCTTCCCTTCTTTACCCTCATACCTGAACTTTTACTATTGTCCTGGAAAAATTGGGGAATGGATGTCTATAGTACCTGATGAAAAACAATAGAAAGGAACTTTGTGTGTGAGTTGGGAGAAGAACAGAGAGAAGATGGCTAAAGCAGAAATCAGGAAACTCTAAGATTCTCTGAAAAATATATGAAAGCAACGTTCTTTAGAGAAAAACACCAGACTGTATTAAGTCAGGGATATGGGGCTTTCCTGGTGGCTCAGATGGTAAAGAATCTGCCTCAGTGTGGGATACCTGGGTTTTATTCCTGGGTTGGGAAGACCCCCTGGAGAAGGGAATGGCTACCCACTCCAGTATTCTTGCCTGGAGAATTCCATGGACAGGGAAGCCTGGCATGGGGTCCCAAAAAGTCAGACATGACTGATCGACTAATACTTTATCTTTTTTTTACTGATCAACTCTCTCAGTTTTATAGCTTTTACCATAGAGTTAGTAAAATCAATGTTAGTTTGTTTCACAGAGTAGAAATAATCTTGAAAAACTTAGCTTTGATTAGAATTTCTAAAAGCAAATCCTATTCTTCCCTCTTAATTCAAATTATAAAATTGCAGATGTATTCAGCAGAAAAATAGTGACCTAGGATATCATAAGATTATTCTTAAGATTTCAGGATATCTTATAAAATCCTGCATTCAAAATTTTCAGTATTAATTTTAGAGTTAATAGCACTGCACGTTCTTCACTGAACAGCAACTAAAATATTTCTGTTTGGAAAATTATCTTCAAGTCTTATAGAACAGGGATATGCTAAAAATAGCACTAAAGTTTTAGCTTGACAGATAACATTAACTGAGGTGAGGAATAAAAGAGAAAGATTAAGCTGGCTCAGGATGGGAAAGATTCATGAGTTATCCACATACAAGTAGAAAGAAATTTTATAAGGTTTAGTGAAAATGTCAGACTCTCTTTCTCCTGGGCCTTTGAACATTTTCCCTTTTGTCTGGATAATTTTTGCTGTATTTCAACATGTTCCGAATTTCCCCAAGCTCTGGACTCTACTATATTTTCCCACAGCACTTACCACCTCCTAATATAATATAAAATATTTTCATTATATGTTTGTTTGCTTCTCCCATGCTCCTCTGCCAACGTAACAGAAGAGGGAGGTTGCTGTTGCCACCACAGTTGTATCCACAGCACCTAGAAAGGTCCCACTGTGCAGAAAAACCTTGATAAATATTTGTGGGGTGGATGAAAATATACTTTGTAGCACATCTCCTGCCTGAAACTTATCCTAAACAAGTTTCATCTTGCATTCACTCTATCACAGCAATTTTAACACCATATATTTTAAAAAAAATTAAATTGAAGTACATTTAGTATAGAATTACCATTTTATTTTGTATTATTATTTGTTATACTTTATTAATGGGGATTGATGTGGATAATTTTCAATCTAGAAAACATTTAATATTTAATAAAAATTCTTTATATATATCCACTTTCTTTGTCTATATGGAGGAGGTTCTCAAAGAATAGTACTTGTGAAAGAAGCATGTTTTTTAGATTATTTTATCCCATTTTAAGTCATTGGAAATTTGAGAACTCAAATTTATAGAGATTGGCAAAAAATTTTTTAAATATTAATCTTCTAGACCTTTGCAAATGATAAGTAATAGCTATAAGTTTATCACAAGACAGAGATAGTATGGTAAACATTTCAAAAGTTACACAATTTCAGTGAATGCATTTCACAAACTATCAAATATATCCCAATGGAGAAGTAATTTTTAAAAGATATGGTATGCTGACATTGGGCATATTTTACATATATATATTTTTATTGGAATATAGTCATTTTACAATGTTGTACAGCATAGTGCATTAGCTGTGTGTGCGTGTGTGTGTGTGTGTATCCCTCCTTCTTGGCCTCTCCCCCATCCCATCCATCTAGGTCACCACAGAGCACCCAGCTGAACTCCCTGCAGTATACAACAGGTTCCCACTAGCTATCTGTTTTACACATGGTAGTGTATATATGTCAATACGAGTCTCCCAATTCATCCCACCCCTTCCATCCACACATCTGCTCCTAATGTCTATGTGTCTGTCTTTCCTGAAAATAGGTCCCCATTTTAGAGTATACAATTTGGCAGTTAATTCACAAACTTAGTAGATTTAGCACATTCACAATGTTGAGCAAACACTCCCTCAATCGAATTCCAACTCATTCTCATCAGCCTTAAAGAAAACCCTGTAGCTGTTTAGGAATCAATCCCCATTTTCCCCTACCTCTTAGCACCTGATGCTTTCTGTGTCTGTTTTATACAAAAGGAATGGAATAATATATAATCTTTTGTGTTTGGGTTGTTTCGGTTCAGTTCAGTTCAGTCGCTCAGTCGTGTCCGACTGTTTGTGACCCCATGGACTGCAGCACGCCAGGCTTCCCTGTCCATCACCAACTCCTGGAGCTTAGTCAAACTCATGTCCATCGTGTTGGTGATGCCATCACCATCTTATCTTCTGTTGTCCCCTTCTCCTCCGGCCTTCAATCTTTCCCAGCATCAGGGTCTTTTCAAATGAGTCAGTTCTTTTCATCAGATGGCCAAAGTATTGGGAGTTTCAGCTTCACCATCAGTCCTTCCAATGAATATTCAGGACTGATTTCCTTTAGGATGGACTGGTTGGATCTCTTTGCAGTCCAAGAGACTCTCAAGAGTCTTCTCCAACACCACAGTTCAAAAGCTTCAGTTCTTCTGTGCTCAGCTTTCTTAATAGTCCAATTCTCACATCCATACATGACTACTGGAAAAACCATAGCTTTGGCTAGATGGACCTTTGTTGGCAAAGTAATATGTCTGCTTTTTAATATGCTGTCTAGGCTGGTCATAGCTTTCCTTCCAAGGAGTAAGCATCTTTTAATTTCATGACTGCAGTCACTATTTGCAGTGATTTTGGAGCCCAAGAAAAGAAAGTCTGTCACTGTTTCCATTGTTTCCCCATCTATTTGCCATGAAGTGATAGGACCGGATGCCATGATCTTAGTTTTCTGAATGTTGAGTTTTAAGCCAACTTTCTTTCAGTTAGCACAGTGTTTTTGAAAAGTGCATTTTTTTTTTCATTTTGAAAAATGCATTTGAAAAATTCATTGTGTTATATGTAGATGTATATCTTCATTACTGTTTAAGCCTGAGTAATATTCTGTTGTGTGTATGTATATACAACATTTGCTTACTTGTTCATCTTCATCTATTGATGGACATTTAGGTGGTCTCCACCTTTTGGTTATTGTGAATAGTGCTGCTATAAATAGCCCCATGCAACAATTTGTTCACACCATATTTTGATTACTTCTTTTCTAATCTCCAAATTGTGGACTCCATTAGGGCAGGGATTGAATTGGTCTTGTTCACAAATGTATCCCCAGATGGAGTTGTGGTCTGGATAATATTTGTTCAATGAATGACTTGAATACAAAATGTCCAAGTCTCTTGAATATTTCATTAAAAGAGAATTACTGGAATTTCCTAAGTTAATAGGGATATCTCAGCTTTAAAAAAATTTAAGGACACCATGGAAATGAAAGAATATCTATGCCTTAATTCCATATAAGGGTTTCCCAGGTGGCACTAGTGGTAAATTCCATATAAAGGCTAACTGCAGGAAAGTGAAAGGGAGGTGAGGGTGGCTGAGAGGAGTGAAGGACTCAAGTGGAGAGGAGAGGAGGCAGCAGCAGCTGACAGAGGTGTAGAAGCGTGGGGGAAGGAAGGGTGTACAGAGGGCTGGGGGGGAAGGGTGAGCAGAGGGCAGAGGGCTCAGAGATGAAGGACACCAGGCAGTTCTCAGGTTGCTATATGCCTCTCAAGCTGAGAGACGTTGAGAGAAGTCCTCTCTGCCCCCAAGAAACAGCATTTTGTCTTTTATTTTCAAGCATCAAAGTTGATTTCTGACATAAAGGTTTGCTTTAGTGTGGAATTCTGAAGGTGTTCCCCAGGTGTTCAAGAGTGACTTTGGCTTTTAGAAGAAACTTTTGAAATGAAAAGTGGTCTTCACATTGTAGTCACAATTTAGGAAAAAAAAATTGTTGTACCAAAACATGCAACAAATTTACCCTTTTAATAATTAATAAGGGTACATTTACAGTGTTGTTAACTACATAAACATTGTTGTATAGCAGATCCGTGGAACTTTTTCTTCTTGCATGACTGATACTCTATACCCATTGAACTTAACTAAGCATTTATAGGACACCTCCTGTGTGCCTGCAATTAAAACAGACCATTGCCTCTCTGGGTAATTTGCTCCTTCATCCATTTACATCTAGAGACTCTGTTCATTTACATATATTAATAAGCCTGCATTTTTTTGTAGTGCTTTACAAGTTATAAGGCACTTTCCTTATATTTCCTTATAAGTAAATTATAAGGTACTTCCTATTTACTCCATTATTTGATCCCCTCCCAAACTATTTGATTTTACAAATGAGGAAACCAAAGTCAAGAGAAGAGTAGTTTATCCAAGATTTTAGAGCCAGAGAGTTGCAGAGCTAAGATTTGAAGTTGGTTTTTGAAAATGAGTTCTTCCCAGTGGATTATGCTATCATGATTCATTTCAAATAGCAATAAAGAGTGATGTTAGCTTTTCCTCTTGGGTTACTTAGAAAAATGAAAAATATTTATAAAATAAATTTCATTATCTGGTTCAAAATAGCTTTTAAAAATTCACTGTATAAAAAAAAATTCACTGTATAAGTTGCTTTTTTCTCTTAACAAATTCCTCTGATCCAAAGCTTTTTTCTTATTTAGCTTTTATTTATTGTTCTAAACAGTATTACTTTGCAAGTATTAGCCATTGCATTGGACATGTGCTAAAGTGCTGGAACCAAATTTGGTCTTGAATCCTATATTTGTTGCTAAATTAGTTGTGTGACCTAGGAGAAGCCAATAACCTTAAGCTTCAATGTGCCCATCTGTAAAATGGTGATTATAATAATAGCTACCTCAAACTGTCCTAATGAAGAGTAGATGAGATAATGCATCAAAATTGCTTAGCATATTTCCCTGGCCCATAGCAAGCTCTCAACAAATGAGAGATGTTATTACTATCCTAAATATGAAAAATGAATATTTTATCCAATTGAACCCATTTTTAGTAAAGGACTGAATCCTTGCAGCCAGAAAGTATGGAAAGAGTCCAGAATTTGAAGCCAAACTGAAGTAAGTGCCAATCCCGTTTCTGCCAGTTAGGAGCGGTATGGATTTTGCTCCTTACTGCACATTGAGGATGATAATACCTAGCTAGCTAACTAGATTCTTGCGAGTATATTTTTAAAGACCCTGAGATATCATAAGTGTTCAATAAATAGAAGCTAGTATTGTTATTATTATAAATATTATTATTTCAAATAAAAAATCCCAGTCTCACATACCAACAGATCTAGAGACTCAGAGAAGACACCAAGGGGAATGCCAGCTGAGTGCAGAATTCTATCTTTTGGGATCAGAACTCAGACAACCCTTAAAAACTAGACCTGAAAATGGTTGTGACAATTAACAAGATATATCTTATGGCCTAGATTGCAAAATGTCAAGGTCATTATTATGTCATGGATGTTTGTCTCTGCATCTTATTCTTCTTTTTAGTCCAAAGCCTTTATATCTAATTTAACTGATGTATTGATCATCCACTACACGACTAACCCTGTCACTGGGGGAAACACAAAAACACGCGTGCTGATCTCTCCTCAGCTGACATTCTTGGAGGGGTTTTACTCAATTCCATAACATTAAGTGCATCTATATCCAGATGACTACCAATTTATTTCTTCAGTCCCACCTTCTCCTCTTGACCCTTCAGACTCATCGCATTTGCCTATTTCCCATGTTCATGTAGGTGTGAAATATCTCAAAGATAATGGGGCTAAAGCAGAACTGTTGACATATTCTCCACCCTGCTCCATAAGCCTGCCTTTACCTCAATATATCACATTCAATAAATGACACCAAGTTCACCCAACTACTTGGTCCAAAGTTGGAACAGTCTATGACCTTTGCCTTTCTTTCACAGCCTATATCCAATGTATCAGCAAATATCATCAGTTTTACTTTCAGAATATAATCCTAATCCAGCCATTTCTTACTGATTTCCTCCATTCTCATCCCAGCCTCAAACATCAATCTTTTGTACTTGCTTGACCGAACCCCTTACTTCCAGCCTTGCCTCCAGGTCAATGACTATGACCACATGCATGGTACACAGTACAACTCCAGGGACACCTTCCACATTAACTTCAGTGTGAAGATGCCCCTGAAGTACTGCTTCCCAGGGACCTTACTTGCTTTCTTCCAGTCTACTCTCCATGGAGCAAAAATTTCAAATTTAAGTCAAAACATATTGCTGCTCTCCTCAGAATGCCTCAGCGCTGCCTTTCACACCTATAGTAAAGTCTGCAGTTTTGTAAGATGCCACAGAATCTGGCTTCAAACCACACCACCTCATTTAATTCTCCTCTTCCACTCTCTCACCTTCCTCTGGTTACATAAATCTCTTTGCTTTTCCTGTAGACCATCTCAAGTACATTCCCCTCAGGGCCTTTGAAGCTGCTGGTCCCTCTCTCTGGGATCCTCTTCCTACAGGTATTTGCATAGTGCATGCTAAGTCACTTCAGTCGTGTACATCTTTTTGTGACCCCATGGACTAGAGCCCACCAGGCTCCTCTGTCCATGGGATTCTCCAGGCAAGAATACTGGAGTGGGTTGCCTTTGCAACCCAGGAGATCTTCCCAACTCAGGGATCAAACCCATGTCTCTTATGTTTCCTGCATTGGCGGGTGGGCTCTTTACCACTGAACCACCAGGGAAGACCCATTGTGCACCCTCATCTAAGTCAAGTATTTGCTCAAGTGTTCCTTCTCAGGGAGGGCTTTTCTGATCATCCCACGATTTAATGTGATATTGTTTTACCCGGCTTCATTTTTTGTATAGAATTTACTCTACCTTGCATGATAGATTTACTTATTTATTTGGTTTTCCTCTGTCTCTCCCATGGGAATTTAACCTTTATGAGGGTAGAGATGTTTTCCCCCATTTTACTCAATACCGTATTCTAGGAAGGGCTTAGTGCATAAGTGTTCAGTAAATATTTAGAGATTGAATGAATGGAACATGAAATTTATTCATTGGTTCATGAATTCCTTCCTTCCTTCATTGAACAATCATTCACTAATAAGCTATTCTGTGCTAGCATATCACATACATCATTTCCTCTCACCCTAACAATAATGTGATCTTGATTTTTACAAGTTAACAGGGTTTTGCGGAGAGGAAGAATCTGGGCTACACGAGGTATTAGTTTGATTGACTTCACTGCCCATAAACTTTCCACTCTAGCAAATTATCACTTACCTAGCCTATGCTGGCTAGTGGTTATGCATGGCACTTGATGAAATAAAAAAATTGGAAATGATTTAATCATGACAATATGTAGAGTTTATTTAGGTAGTTTATCAGTCAGGTTTTGCTGCAATAGTAAACAACCTCTGTCTCAGAGGCTCATGACAACAGATATTTATTTCTTATTCACATTATATGAAAGCTGTGGGTCAGCTGGGTTCAACTTAGCTTATGTGTCTTCTTGTACTGCAACCTAAACCAGAGAGTGGCCACTAGCTGGGAATGCCCTTTTCACAGTGGAGGTGGGGATGAGAGGGAGCAAGCCAAACCCTGCAAGCACATTTAAAGCTCCTGATTGAATTTGACAAGTGTCACATATTCCTGATCTCCCATTGACCAAAGTATGTCACATGGCCAAGCTCAAAATCAGTGAGGCCAGGATGCAGATTCCTCCCTCAGTTTGTGTAGGCATATCACATGTAAATAGGTGGGAACATATAATCCTATTATAGAGAAACAGAGAAGAGTTCAGAAAAATAATCCCAAGTCTATCATAGAAGAAGAAGATATTTTTAAAAACGAGATCCATGGGACAAAAACAACAAAAGCCCCCTTTAGTTATCCTTGTAGAAGAGAATGGTTTAGGGTCTGTCTTCACATTGGCAAATTTGAATCGACATTATTCTTATCTCCACTAGCAGTGAATGGTTTCAGAGGGACTTCACTCTTGCTTTTTTTTGTGCGTTGACTCTGTGAAGACTTTGAAATCTTATGCTATGCTAGACACTAGGGAAACAAGATGAACTTCACAAAAGATTTTTGGGAAAACAAGCTGTTAAATTGTTTGTTTACAGTTAGAGCTATACATTTTTTTTAGCAGCCAGTATCTTTGGAACCCTGTCCAAAAGAGCTTTTTCTCTTGAAGCTATGGAAGCCAAACTAGCTCTGATGATCAGGGAATTAAAATGTCTCATCAGAGTTTATACTGAAGCATTGACTTTTAAATGAACAATTAGTTGTAACCCTCACATATAGTAGTATCTCAACCTCTCTCTCTCTCACACACTCACACACTCAGTGTTGTAGGTGCCCTGACATATGCATGCTCTTTTGCATCTTTTCATCCAGACTTTGTGTATAACTCTTTAGCTAATATCCTTTATCAAGGCTTTAGTGGACCACTATAATATTATTTATTCAACTGCACCCCTCTCATTTTCCTGGGAAGAGAGTATTTTTTCTTCTTCTGAGAATGATGCCTTTCCTTTCCCCTACTATAGCTGTGCAATCTGCAAGAACCACTGCCTGATTTATACGTGGGCATCAGATCTCAGCCTGGCCAATATGAGCTCTTGCTTTACATTTTTGGAGCTGGGATTAGGAAACTGCATCAGTGCCTCTCTCCAGAGGAATAAAATGAGTGATGTGAGCCTAAGAAGGCTTAGGCCTCTATGTTTCCTCTCTTGTGAAAGAAGGCAGCCCGAATGAGAGAAAATAAAGCTGACATACTGAGGGAGTCAGAGAAAAGACATGGGCACATGCCATTATGGGTAGTTTTCAAGTCCCAGGTCCAATCGCTCTTGATGTCCAGCTGTCTTACTGCCCTCATTGTATCTGATTATTCATCCCTTTCTTGGATCCTGTGAATAATTAATGCCTTACCTTTTGGGGCAAAGGTAGTTTAAGTTGAATTTCTGCTTCTTGCAAACAGGTCATTCTTTGGAGAATAACGGCATTTTAAAAACTGTCCTTGGGGGAAAAAAAAGAGAGAGACACTGAAGGTATTTCAGGGATGGGCAGGAAGAGGGGGTCCCTGGTAGAGAAGTTTGGGGAAAACCAGCAGGGGGTGGAGTCACAGATGATTTAGAGAGGAGGGCTTTGAGAAGAAAGGCATAATCTGCAGTAGGCATGCACACTTCTGAGAGAATTGGCAAGATGGGGACCAGAAATATTGGATTTCATCACAAGCAGGTCACATAAGCACATACAATGGAGAGGTGGCCGCGTAAACCAGCCAACATGGATTAGGGAGTAAACGGAGCTGAGGAAGACCAGACTGTGAGTGTAAAGAATGTTAGGAGATTTGACAGTAAAGAAAAGGCAAGAAATAAGATCAGCATCAGTAGCTTCCTTTAAGCAAGGTTTTTAGTTTTTTCCTTTCTCAGTGTGGAAGAGATACAATCAATAAATATTTGCCAAGTATGTATTACATTTCAGATACAATGCTATATGTTGGAATAAAAAGATGAATAAAACACTAGCAAGATTGAATAAATTATGGTTAATCCATAAAATGGAAAACTAACAGCTCTAAAAATAAAAGGACTATTTAAATAATAAAATCTATTGAAATATTAATTTAAAAATCAGGTTAAAAAAATCAGCATGTACATATAGTCTAATTTTTACTGTATACCTAAAAATAGATATGTACCCACAGAAGAAAGGATAGAAGAATGCACACAAAGATATAAGTGGTGGTAAGTAGTGGTGTTCAGATTTATGGACAACATTTATCCTTTTCTAATCTACATTTTCTAAATTTTCTGTATTTAGCCTATGCTACTTTTATAGTAAGAAAAATACACAAAAATAATATATATCTAAAAATAGTTGTAATACAGACCCTGAAGTTGGTCACCAACTAATAGAAGAAATGACAGACTAAACAACCAGGTGCATGCAACCCTACTTATTAAATCCAAAGACAAGAGTTTCTGTGGGTAGAGAGTAATTATATCTCCCTGGTGGGACTGGGGAGCCTTCTCAGAGGAAGTGATATTTCAGTTAGGTCTTGAACAATGAGCAAGAATTGGTCTGGCTAAGAAGACCGCATATATTAACACATATATATGGAATCTAGAAGGATGGTACTGACTGGAGCAGCAATGGTAACGCAGATGTAGAGAACAGACTTAGGGACAAGGGTTGGGGAGAACAGGGAGAGGGTGAGATAAGTGGAGAGTAGCATGGATGCATACACACTAACATGTGTAAATAGACAGCCAATGGGAATTTGCTGCATGACTCAGGGAACTCAAATGGGGGCTCTAATAACCTAGAGGGGTGGGAATGGGTGGGAGGTGGGAGGGAGATTCAAGAGGGAGGGGACATATGTATACCTATGGTTAATTCATGTTGATGCATGACAGAAATCAAACCAAAATTGTAAACCAATCATCAGTCAATTAAAAATAATTTTTTTTTTAAAAAAAGGCCATGAGAAAACAAGCATAAAGTAGGAAAGTCCATCAAGCATTCAAGGAATTTTAAACATTCTGAGGGCAGAAGGGAAGGGGCAGAGGGAAGGTGGCTCCTGGAGCAAGAGGTATTTGGTACCTATTAAGGACTGGGACACGATCCTGTAGTTTAGGCAATGGAGAATGAGCAGAGAGTCAAGCAAGTCTTTGTAGAGAACCCCTGAGCAGACATACATGAAGAGGATGCAGCAGAGCTGATGGAGTCAGTGAGGAGGCTGAAAGTCCAAGTGTGAAAGGGTGAGGACTTGAACCAGGAAAATGGTAGAAGGATTGGAGAAGCAGGGCTCTATTAGAGAGTTATTTAGGAAGAGAAGGTAATAGGGTTTAATAGCAATATTAATAGCTATTGCATGGGTGCTCTGGAAGAAGACCTTTGAGATGGATTTTGGGGTGCAGGATGAAGGGAAAAAGAACGTTGTATCGTTATTCAGAGGGAGGAGTCAGATTGCATCACAGATCTTAGCCCTAGTTTTTTTTTTTTAAGGGAGATTCTTTATTGATATAAGATTTTACTCATTTGTATATATTTATTTCTCATTCATTTACCCAGTCCATCATTTATCTTCTTAATTAAACAATGAAGGAATATATCACCAAAAACAATAATTGAAAACATTACTGATGTTACATATACCTCTGTGCTCTCTCCCATCTTTCATTGTCTTCTCCTGTCCTCTTAAAGATGTTACTGTCCTAAACTTAGCCCAAATTTCAGGGCTTGGGAGCAAGTATTCCCCATCACAGCTGTACTTCATTGGACTCAAATGGCCATGCCTTTCTACCCCTGCCTCAATCAATCATGAGATATGACAATCCCAGAAAAGATGTGACCTCTGGTGAGGTGACTCTGCAGGCAGGTCCTAAAGCAACTGGAGGCAGGGGAACAAGTCTTTCTTTGAAGGGGCCTGGGCAGTGCATCTCTGTGTTTACGGCAGCTAACAACTGTGTATGGCATGCTAGTATTACATTGCTCATTTCACCTTCACCCCACACTACAAAGGAGTCAACACCACCATCCCCATTTTACAAATGGGGGAAGGCGCACAAAGAAATCAAGAAATTTGCCTAAATTCATTTAGCTAATGAGCAGTAGAGTACGGATTAAAATTTGAATTTGGCTTTAGTGCCTATGTACTTAACCACTGGCCCACACTACCTGTCACTGAGAGTGTGGGGAAGGGGACAGGGAATTATGACCAGAGGCATGGGTGGATTGGATCTGCTAGTTCTTCTATAACGGTACAGCTGGAGAGTTTGATGTTGCCTGCCTTCTTATCTTCCCTCTGCCTGCCCACACTTCCTCCTCCCCCTCCCTTTCTTTTTTTCTCAAACAGTATTTATTATCATAGGAAGGAAAGTCAAAGTCAATAGAGTACAAATTGATTTATTAAACAAAGTCCAACATGGGGATTAATAACATAAATACAGACTTCAGTGAAATTGTGCCCTTGTGCTTATTTTTAAAGCTGTGTTTCAAAAAGGGCTATACATACAAGTTATGGATAATTTTGATCAAATGATAAGAATAGACACTAGTTAGTAAAGGCAAATTCTTGTATTCTTAGATTGCCAATATGTAGGTGTTCAAGATTATTCCTTCCTTCATTTCCAAGTGGCACATTCACTTCAAAGCCTGGTTCACAAAGGGAAAATTTTAAAGCACACAAGCACCATTTAGTATTTTCTCAAAGCCACTGAGTGATATTTTATAATGTTTTCACTTAACCAAGGGCCGGCCAAGTGTCGGGGGTGGGACAGAGGGCTGAGGGGTTTGGAGGTGGGCTGAGGGGTTTGGAGGTGGGCTGAGGGGTTTGGAGGTGGGCTGCGGAAACACGGGGACCCAAGAGACAAAGTAACCAAGAAGACAGCATGAGCCTCACAGACTTGGACTGGAGGATGAGCGTCAGCTTCTCCCACTCACTGGCTCAGTAATGAGTGAGGTCATCTCATGCTCTTGAGCCTCACTGTCACAACTGAAAACGCCCGTGTCGTCAGATTGTTGTCCGAGTTAAAGGAGATGGTGCCTGTGAAAGAGCCTGGCTCCCTGTAGGTACTAAGAAGCGCCATCTAATGGGAATGAGAAATGACGTTTCAGCCATTTATGATTCAAGAGAGCATCTTTCTTGCATCTTTCTCCTCCTCCAGCCTGTCCTCTTGCAAGATGGGGATTTCTGCCTTCAGGGGCCCCTAGGGGCTTCGGGGGTGGAGCACTAGCCAAGAGGATAATTCCTCCCTTGCACTCAATCAACCTGGCATTCATCTGCAGCCAGGGAGAGCAGCCAGACTGATTTCTTGAGGTAAACACACCGAGCAAGCAAGACAGGCCCCACGGAGTTATTTAAAACCCCCATCTGAGAGAGAGCATCTTGAATCTAAAGTTCTTGCCTAAATATAAACGGCAAAGCTTATTCAACATCAAATCAAATCAATGATAATTTGAGGACTAATTAGCATTTGGGTTTTTTTTGTTGTTTTTTTTTTTTTTTTTGGCAGCATGGTGATGTGGTGTATAATGCTACGTGACTGGGGAGAAGCATGTAATTATGGAGCTGAATACATTGTCTCCTGGAGAGTGGGGAAGGAGCATTCTCTAGCCAAAGAGGCCTGTTGTTGGCCAGAGAGTGGATGGGGGTGCAGGCAGGTGGGGCAGAGTCCATGTCTGAATCTGCTGAGGCCAGGACATCGGCAGCTCCTGGGTGGTCCTGCTTCCCCTCTGACAGAAGGTTTTTCACTTCTAATTGGATCAACAAAGCTTCACCTCTCACTTTAATTCTGGGCGGTAAAAGAGGAGATGAGATGATTTCAGAAAGGAGTTAAACAAAGGGGAACTAAGATTTGGTCCATTCTTGCTAGAAGCCAGGTGTCAAAACAACCAGAGCATATGGAGTATTTTCATGTCGTTATGGGTAACCCCTTTATGTGTGTGTCGTTTGCTCAGTCAGGTCCGACTCTGTGACCCCATGGACTGTAGCCCACCAAGCTCCTCTGTCCATGTAGTTCTCCAGGCAAGAATACTGGAATGGGCAGTCATTCCCTTTTCCAGGGGATCTTCTCGACCCAGGGATTGAACCCGGGTCTCCCACATTGCAGGCAGATTCTTTACCATCTGAGCCACCAGGGAAGCCTTATAGAATACCAGTTTGATCCTTAGAATGGCCCTATGAGATCAGTACAATTGTTTTCTTTATTCTGATGAGAAAACAGGTTCTGAAGGGTTAAGAACTTTCCTAAGGTTCAGATCAAAGCTTCCTATGCTTAATATACTTCTGGTTCCAGATTTTTGGTGCTTATTTCTATGCTGTAAATATATTGTTTGTTCAGTCTCAAGAAGCTTATGGAAGGTGGTATGTTCTCAGAGACGAGAAGGCCCTAGCTTAGCAAGATAAAAAGATTCACCCAGTGTCACCAGGCAGCAAGTGGCCAAGTCTAAAGTCTAAGAGAAAGGTGAAATTAGAACAGAAAAAATAATTACAAAGAAATATTAGCTCTGATTAAAAAAAAAAAGATAAAATTCAAAGAGCACATAATGCTTGTGTAAACGGTTCACATGGGGTGAATAGTCCCCTGAAGCAAGAGACATAGTTGAAATGCGGTGTCTACAATCTGTTCCCCTGTCTCCTTGAATCTACTCCCTTAGGCCTGGGGTTTATCACCACATGCCCCAGGATTCAGGTGCCCAATCCACGACTCTGGCCTGAGATCTGCAAGCAAGAGAGGACAAGAATCTCTAAAGTGCTGAACCTGACCCAGTGGTAGTGCCTGCCTCAGGTGTTAGGTTGAGAAAGATTCTGAGGCCCATTAGGGCTCAGCGGGAAAGAGGGACAAGTTTGCCAGTGGTATTTATGCTGGTGACATATGTACCAGGCCCTGGCCGTGCCTATGTTCTGGTTAATCCAGCTGCTCCTCTAGTTTCTCTTTGCACAGTGAATATATATAGCAGGATATATTCTAATGAGACTCAGGTTGAGACAGCTGAGTTCTGTAGGAGTCCCCAGCATGCACACTCAATGCACTCAGCAGTTAACCACATCCCTTTTCTTCAAAGGACTCTGAGATACTTCATTTTAACATTTAGACGTGATCAACCAAGAGGCAGGTGTCTTGGAACAGAAAAACACAGTAAGAAAAATAAAACTCTTTGGATTGAACTTTTTTCCCCCCAGATTGAATATTAAGAGGCCAGAGAGAGGCTGCTTTTCTAAGCATGATGAGGGTGATTCAAATTATACTCACTCAACTGGGGATGGCCTGATGGGGGTCCAATTGCTGAGCACCATGTTGGACATAAAAAGTGAGACAATTAGTTTTCTCAAGAATCTATCAAGATGTCTTAATTGGCATCAGGAAACAAGAGCTTGCTTGTTCTCTCTATTTTTAATATGATGAGGAAAAATTCAAAGAGCTGAGGCCTGAGGATATTGGCACAAGCAATTGTCATGAATAGATTAGCAATTGCATTAAATTACGGTCTAGATTACCATCTGATTTTGACAAGAAATCAATTCTTTATTGAGCATCTACTGTATACCTGTATGCTAGATTTTCCTACAAAGACGGATGATGCATTATTTATAATATGTATTCAGTTAACATATAGAAGGTATTTGGGCGGCCCTACCATCAAAGATATGTACAAAATAAGGCTGTTAACATAGAATTAGATAATATATGTGGAAGAAGGAAGAGGCAAAATCACTAGTTATGTAGGCTAATATGGTCACTATTGCTGAGAATTCAGATTAGCTCTGAGCTTCCTGGCAGACAGGTAAGATGGAGACTTTGATGATGCTTGTTTGCAGTACCAGAGGAAGTAAGATGACTTGAAAATGTGAACTTTTTGTTATACTAATTTCTAAAAGAACTTGGATGGGCAGCTTCCTAAGGGCAGTGACTGAGTCTTATTTATCTTGAGATCTTGGTCACCTGGCAAAGTACCTGGCATGTACTGAATATATAACAGAAGAGGGTTTGTTGAATTTATTCCACTGATACATTGAGAATAAAGAGAGAGATGATTGGAACTCAATGGGCATGAATCTGAGCAAACTCTGGGAGAAGGTGAAGGACAGGGAAGCCTGGTGTGCTGCAGTCCATGGGGTCACAGAGTCGGGCATGACTCTGAGACTGAATAACAGCAATGCCAATTTAAAGCAAGTATGCGACTTTCTGAGGATGAGCCAAATACAAAGGTAAAACTCAGAATACTGAAAGGAGCACAGGCGTAGAGGCAGACCATTGAGTACTTTTGGCAATAGCATCATCCAAAGGCCCCTGAGGGGAAATAACAATCTTTACTCTGCCACCAAATAGTGACAAAGGGCAAGGAGACTGATGGGTGTGTGAGGGCTCTGTCTACATACTGCTATGGCAAGAAGGAGAAGGGGGCCTTATCAGTCAGGGTGCAAACTGGAAACAAGACATTGTAAGTGTATGAATTGAAATACATTTAATGTAGGGAATTAGGCACATAGGTAATGGAGGGTCTAAGAAGGCAAGAGGGGCTGGTGAGGCAACTCAGAGATCAGCTGCATCAGGGAGCCACTAGAGCTTTTAACCTAGAGGGAGGAAGTGGTGCTGCTAAAGCTGGAATCACCTGGGGGGAGCTGAAACCATAGCACAGCATGCCAGGTGGTGGCTTGAGCTATGTTGAGGATGCAACTACTGCTAGAGATGCTGCCCTAAGAAGAGGGCATGGGGTAGCTGGCTTTCCCCTCCCTCACCCTCTAATCTCTTGCCTCCCATTGGATGTCAGATGAGTACTTCTTTCCTACAAAAAGTGACCAGGGAGTTCTACGTTTGTATAAAGAGCCCTAGGTCACTGTTCTCAGTTTATTGCCCCAGGGGAGTATCAGAGACCCAAATGGGGCCAATCAGTTTTGATCTCTTGGAATTTTAGAACAGGAACCTATAAAGAGAGGTCAATAACTTAACCAGTAGCTCCATTTGGAGTCATACTTCTTGTGATACAAAGATAAGTCATTCTGCAGAAAGAGAAAATAGTAAAGAAATTATGCAGAGAGGAGTGAGAGGAGTCCTAAGAGTGTTTGAACCCTCAGTTCAGAGGGTCTCTGCTACATTTCTGCCCATGAATTTCATGAATCATAACAAAAAATTGTATCATAAAGCCCCCCTTTTGTTTATGCTAGTTCAAGTTTGTGTTCTGTTATGTGCAAACAAACAAACAAACAAAACCTAATCTACAAAGGATGTGAAAATAGAATATGAAGCAGAAAATGTGTTTGAGAGTAAAATATCAATAGCCACTGACACTGGGGTATATAACCTGTGGATTTTATTCTGTAAACAGTGGGGAGCCTTTGCAAGTTTTTGAGGAAGGAAGTCAAATGCATCTTCCTGTGTTAAATGAAAAGACCTTAGTTGACACCTGAGGAAAATGGGAACCCCTCTCCTTGTCAACCCTGTGTGTGAGAAGAAACAATCAGTAACCCTAGAGGTGTGTTCTTTCCGATAACCACCCGCCCCCAATATCCCGACCTACATGAATGCCTGCTACACATTTCCCTGATTCCAAAACCTTCTTTCCTGGCAAATTTGTTGTCTTACAGTTATCAGCTCTCTGCCTACGAGAGAATTGTTCTTCTAGAACCACTTCTATCACCATGGAAAGATGCCAAATGTCTGCTAGTTGAAGAAGAGGGTTATATGCCACACATCAGAAAGAAGACAAAGATTTACAATGCATGCTTGGATTAGCTAAAAAAATTCATTCTTTCTGCCTTTCAGGTCTTAAATTTCTAGGTGAGTAAAGATGGAGATTCCCTGGGGAAGGATAAGAGCCTGAGGCCATTAATCAAGTGGATGCGGGGAGGCAGTGATGATGTGGATTAGGGAATCAGAAACCCTGAGCTGTGAACCCAGCTCTCATACTAATCTGTTCTTTAGCATAGGCCAGTTCTATCCACTCTCTGCTCCTCAGGTTCCTCATCTGTAAACTATAGGAGTTGGTAACTTTAGAGGTCTCCCATTTGATGGTTCTCTGTGTCTGAATATGCCTTAGAGGCAGAGACATGGCTCCAGGTCTGGGTCACAGTCTCTGAGGACAGCCCACTTCCTGGGCAGCTCCCTAGGCCAGGCCCGTACACACATCTGAAGGGGTCTTTCCCAGGTTTTGTGGCAACTGCTGCTGCTGCGGCTAAGTCGCGTCAGTCGTGTCCGACTCTGTGCGACCCCATAGACGACAGCCCACCAGGCTCCCCCGTCCCTGGGATTCTCCAGGTAAGAACACTGGAGTGGGCTGCCATTTCCTTCTCCAATGCATGAAAGTGAAAAGGGAAAGTGAAGTTGCTCAGTCGTGGCCGACTCTTAGCGACCCCATGGACTGCAGCCCACCAGGCTCCTCCGTCCATGGGATTTTCCAGACAAGAGTATTGGAGCGGGGTGCCATTGCCTTCTCCTCCTGGAGGCTAAACATCTGTGGGTTGTCCACTCAGAATGCAACATCAGCACAGACTTTTAAGTGATGCCTCAAAGTTCCATCTGGAGATTTCAGGAGGATCCATTTCCTCCGCTACCAGCTCAGATTCACTTTGCATTAGTGGGAATAAGATGTCTAGCATGAAGTGAGAAGTGAGGAACTATTTAATGGAATAAGGAACAAGCTCAAGTCTTCCCTGAATGTTCCAACCCACCCTCATCTCAGACCTCCCCTGACAGTTATGGGAGCTCAGTCCAGCCCTGGGTCACTTTGTCTCTTGAAATTCTCCCTCATTTTTTATGTGTGTCCAGTTCAGATCCCTAGCCTTGCTTGAATCAGTTTTAGTTCAAGGGCAAATATTTACTGGGAATCTCCTCTCTGCCAGGCATTGTGCTGCCCACTGAAGGTAAAGAGACTGAAGGTGCAGTCCTTGCCTTTGAAGAACTCACTGTCTAGAGAGGAATTGTTGTTTAGTCACTAAATTGTGTCCGACTCTTTGCAACCCTTCCAGGCTCCTCTGTCCATGGAATTCTTTAGGCAAGAATACTGGAGTGGGTTGCCATTTCCTTCTCCAGGGGATCTTCCCAACCCAGAGATTGAACCCTGTCTTCTGCATTGGCAGGCAGGTTCTTTACCGCTGAGCCACCCGGGAAGCCCTGATGGAATACAGACAAGTAAACAGATGTTTACATGAAGTATGGTAGGATAAAGGGATGTGTTTGTTTTCTAACTTGTAACAAAGCACTTGTAACAAATTTAGCAGCTGAAAATAATACTCATGTCTTAGCTCACAGTGTATAGGTCAGTACCTCGATGAACTCATATGGGTTCTCAGCTTTAGGGCCTCATAAGGTCAAGGTCCAGGTGTCAGCTGGCCTGGGCTCTTATGTGGAAGCTAAGGAGAAGAATTCACTTCCAAATCATTTACGTTGGTGGCAAAATCCAGTTCCTTGAGGCTGTAGGTCCAGGGTGCTTGTTTCTTTGCTGACTGTTCATCTCCCTAGAGGTCAGTTACTTTCCTTTTCACATGGCCCCTTCCCTTCATCTCCAAGGCAATGGAGGATGGAGTCTTTCTCGTATTTCGACTCTTAGCTTTTCTCTTCTGCCAAATCTCCTTGCTTTCCTCTCCTGCCTTTTCTTCTGCCACCAGCCTGAAAAAGTACTGTACTTTCAGGGGTTCTTATGATTATATCTGGCTCACCTGTCTATGCTCCTTTCTTTAAAAACCCAGCTGTGCCTTATAACACAGTCATAAGAGTGACAGCTCATCACATTTACAGATTCCAGGGGGATCTTCAGGGGGATGGGGGATCTTCAGGGCCGTTCCAAGAAATTCTGCATGCTATAAGGTGGGTAGAGGATGTTAGGAAGCACAGAGTGACTGAGAACAAACACCTTGATTCCCACAAGATCATGGAAAGGCCTTTGACAGAGGATTTACTTGATTGGATTTTTGGAGCAAAATTCCACTTAAGCAGGGAGAGAAAGGGAGTGAAGGGAGCTATTTGGAAAAGACCAATGGAAGAGCACTGGCAAGCTCAATATTCTCTTTTCTCCCCAGCATCTCACCCATTGCTGTGCATATTAGAGTGTTTGAACAACATTTTCTTGACATATTTGCTGACTGTTTATAGGTTGTTGTAATGATGAAATTATGTAATGCTTAAAGTACTTAAAACAGCATTTGGAACAAACTAAATGATTACCGTGAACTAGCTATTGTCATTTTACAACTCAAAATAGGAGACCTCTTGCAAATAGGTCTGGAATATGTATTCATTCATTTAACAAATATTTATTAAGAACATACTAAATGTCATTGTGAGGCCATGGGAGGACAGTGGAGGGCAAAGCAGATGATCCTGACCTCATGGAGTTTACTGTCTGGTGTGGGGAGGCAGACAAGCAAAGGGATGGCTCTAACATGTATGTCAAGGGCTATATAGGTCAGGTGCCACCCTGGTCATGTCTCTGATCCTTAGAAAGTTGTTCCTTCCTTATCTGCCTAGTGATTAAGCATAAGCATCCTTCTTTAGGTTGACTTTCCTCTCTGATCCAAAACCCTCCTCATTCATATTCTTATTATCTTCCCCCACCACTTAATTCCTTTTTGCTTTGCCCGCCTTCTCTCCTGGATTTGATTTTCACAAAGATAGAAACTCAAGACTATTCACACTTTGTCCCCAGTGCCCAGCACCATGCAAAACCCTCAGTAAATCAATGCTGAATCAGTGAGCTCTCAGCTTAGACTCTGCTTTCCTGTTTGGATCAAACCCACCTTTTTAGTTTAGTTTAAATAAACATTTGCATAGCACCTGTTTTGTGCCAGTAAGTAAGCAACAGAGCCAAGATTCAAACCCGGACAATCTGTTGCACGTGACTCAGGTAGGGGTGCAGCTTCAGACCTTCCCACCCAGGTTTGTATCTGTTATGACAAACAACAAAACAAATGAACAAAAACAATCACCACAGCTACTTAGGAGCATTGTAGCAAGATTCATGTACTGAATTTACAGCACAGATTCCTACGACCACAGTGGGGAGTAAGAATTATTATCTTCATTTTCGAGATAAGGATTCTGCCCCACGGGGAGGTTAAGTCACTTGCATGTGGCCACAGGCCACCATGCTGCAGACCTGAGGCTTAAACACAGTCTGTTTGATTCCAACCCTGAGCTCTTTGCAGGAAGATTTAGTGCTTTGACCAGTCATTTTCATTGATTGTTCCTTTTCTTTTGCAGTGACTTCCTCTGCTAGCATCATGGGACCACTCTCTCTGATACACTTTTAAAGCATTCAGGAGGTAGTCAAAATCTTGGTATTTCAGACACAAATAGCATAAACCAGCTCACCACGATGTCACCCTGTTCTAACAGAACAAAAGATCAGTTTCGCTGTGTCAGTCAGCTCATGCCCTATGTCTTCTGAGTCCTCATCTCAGGACTGCAGTCTTAACAGTGAAAGAACTATGAAATATGAAAGAACTCGTATTTTTCCAGGGCACCACAGAGAGCCTGAGTGGCTTCATTAGCTCATTCTCCATTGATAAGACTTCTCCTGAAATCATTTTTTTTTGTTACCCAAGAGAGATAGGTCCATGAACATGCAGCTACACCAAATAATGTGTAAACTCCAAGGGTCAGCTGTTTAGGCAAGGCCCAGCTATATCCAACTTACACCCCAGCACCCAACACAGGACCTTGCACACAGAAACTGCTCATAAATGCTTGTATGATGAGAGAAGAAAGGAACTAAAAACATGAAAATATATATTCCCCTTGTGTTTAGTAGTAGGGCTGTGTTTGAAAGAACGATGTGTTGACATTTGGCACAAATGGAGTAAATTAGAGCAGTGCCTATCAAACTATCTGTGGGGAAAACCTAGACTCCTCTTTCATTGCTAATCAACTGAGGATTGATACAGAGTCCTACTAGTGGCTTGTACTTTGTACCACAAGCAACCTGTCTCTGAATTCAACAGGACCCTAGTCAGCATCTTGTACAATAAATAAGACAAGACACTAATCACATACTGGAAAACCAAAGCAATGTGAAATTGCTATTATAAGAGTCTCTAAAAGCTCACCATCAATTTCTATACTTATCACATACCAGAGACAAACAATTAACAATGCAGCCTTGGTCCCTGAATCACACAGAGTAGCATCCTTTAGAGCATGGCCTTGGACTCACAGTTGGGTTAGAGTCTAACTAGATTGATTTCGAGGAAGCTACTTAACCTCTCTCAACCTCCCAAATTTCTTCATCTCTAAAATGAGGAAAATAATCATACTTCCCCTCTGGGGTTGGACTGAGCGTCCAATGGAATCATTCATTCAATATTCATTCAATAGAAATTTATTGAGCTCCTGTTAGGACACATACTCCTTTAAGTGCTGGAGAAAAAGTAATGAACAAAACAGACAAAATCCCTGTTGTCATGGAGCTGAGATTGTGGTGAGAGGTTTTATATGAAGTAGGTAGCCTAGTTCCTGGTCGTTACCAACTGGATGTTATTTGGCAGGTCACTTCACTTTACCAAGAGTTTAGTTTACTAAAAATGGAGCAAAAATGACACACACCTCCTATGATTGTTTTGCAGATCCAGTGTGATCAGAGAGATGGTCACTTGCTGTGACAGTGAGTAAATATAGCTCAACATTAAGTGCGAAATATCATGTTTCTCTATCTTACAGCTAAGCATGGTGGATTGTCCCAGCAGTTGGGAGATTCAAGAAGTGGGGCGCTTCCACCTAAAACAGACAGGCACAGAAGCCAAGAGATCCAGCAGAGCCTCTAAAACCACAGAGAAGCCAGCATATAACCAGATACACAGCCATCAGAGCCCAAAGAGGAGCATGTCAGAAGGACTGAAAGAAGATGTCAAGACCAAAGAATATAATCAGGTTTGGGGGTTTTTGTTTGTTTTTAATATTTCCCTAGTTTTAAAGTAATGGTGAACATTAAAAACTACCAGTTTTTTTTTTAATGCATCTTCTTTATCTCTTTTCCTTTATGACTTTTTAAAATTGGAGTATAGTTGATTTACAATGTTCTATTTGTTTTGGGTGTCCAGCAAAGTGATTCAGTTATATATATATAACTATATTTGTTTGTTTTCAAATTCTTTTCCCTTATAGGTTACTACGGAATATCAAGGATAGTTCCCTGTGCTATACAGTAGGTCCTTGTTGTTTATGTATTTTATAGGTGGTATAATCAAGTCTTTGGAGTCAGGCAGATAAGAGCTAGAACAGAATAGACAGCACTGTGTGGGACTTGCTTTGTGCCTGCAGGGCCATGTTGGGTGAACATGAGGCAGGGCTTAAGGGCATGGGTTAGAACAGATGCCCCTTCTAAGAGAGATGATACAGGATACAACTGGAGGGCCCAATCTGTAATCAGGTCCATGGAGTAAAATTAAAGCTGAGTCCCAAAGCCAGGAGTTCAGAAACCATGAGAAGTTAAGAAGGGAGCATAAAGCAGAGAACAAATGATGCTATGAGTCTAAATTTATGTTGGGTAACTTCTGTTAGCCCTTTTCAGACACTCTCTACCATTCTTCATCATGCCCTATGCCCCTGGAGGCAGACCAACACTGAGAGTAAATGAATCTCTTATCATCTGGTTTCTGAACGGGGACAGCCAATGGGGAAGACAGGCAAGAGACTGGAAGGGGGTGGGGAGGAGGGAGAAGGAGGTGAAGCCATTTGCTCCCGCAGGTTCCTTTCTTCAGACCATCATGAGGTGTGTGCCTCCCTCAATCACGGGTCTGCGTCCCTGTTGTGTTTCTGTCTCTGTTAACCTCTCCTTCCCCTTCCCCTTCAGACCTAGAGACGTCAGGGAGCCCCACCATAACTAGCCCTCAGGGAGCCTCACCATCCCCTGTGGTTTCCCTGTATGCTGCCCACAACTTTGTAAATAATCCTATTATCCTAATCGAGTATGCCATCTGTTTTCTGCTGGAACCCTGACTAGACACTCCAGGGCTTTTATCCAAATCTCTGTCTTGCTGTTTTTTGTTTTTAATAACCTATGGGAGGGTCAGTCTAATTTAAAGAGACAGTATTGGGCAGATATAAGGTAGACAGTAAGACAGGCTGGGTTCAAGACTTGGACAGTCATACTGTGGTCCTAGGTGATAACCAAGATAGATCCCAGAGGGTGAGAAAAAAAAACGCTAATATTTGACATTACTCTTAATGTCTGGTAGACACTGTTCTAAGTGCAATATATTTGTAAACTCCTTCAATCCTCAAAGGAACACTATTAAGTAAGTAGCACTGCCACCACTATCTTACAAAATGAGGAAACTGAGGGAGGCCAAATATTAATAACTTGCCTGAAATCACACAACTAGTAAGTGGCTATAGCTGGATCTAAACCCAGAGAGTCCCATTCCAGAGTCCATGGTCCTAACCACCAGTCCTCCACTCTCTGTAAACATTCGTTTTTCATTTCCTTGTATTGTACCTGTCCTTTCCTTGTTCTCTTTATTAGTATGAAAATTGCTCATAATACTCTTTGTATTGGCTTTAGCACTTTAATAAGCTTTATCACATTCTGAACCTCTTGACTTAGTTCTTAGAGGTTCCAGAAGTTTGAACATCCAGCCCAAGATCCTATAGCCAATGAATGGTGGAGGCTGACTTTAAGTGCAACCCTACCAAACTTTTCTACCTCATAATCCTTGGACGTGTACAGGGCAAGACAGCATCTATCTTTTTCACTGCCATACCTCAGTGCCTGCATCATGACAGTAACTTGATAAACATTACACTGAATGAATTAAAGAATGTATGAATGAACGGTTTTGACATATCCTTTAAAATTCAGAGCTTATTAGAGAGTATCCAGCAAAACCATATTAGTTCCTTTACATATTTTTTGATTGGAACATTTAATTTAATTTTAATCACTGTGGTAGCATCAGAACTGCCTTTTTGCATTTCTCAACCCTTTCTTTGGGCAGGAATTAATGCTTGTTGGGTAGACTTCATCTGTAAGTTCACTAGCTTTCTTACCCAGCGATCACAGAGTTTGATGGCAGTGTTTACTTGCTTCCTTTATCTCAGATTAGCAATAGAAAGAGGTTGGATGCTAATGCTTTTATTAGAGTAAGTCATACTTGGGTTGGAATCTCTGCTTTTGGTCACTTTGCTGTGTGTGGTTTGCCTAACCTCTGGGTGTCTCAGTTTCTTTATCTATAAAATCATTATGTCTGTGAGCCTGTTTCTGTTTTGTAAATTAGTTCATTTGTATCAATTTTTTAGATTCTACATGTAAGTGTCATCATATATTTGTCTCTCTCTTTCTGACTTACTTCACTTAGTATGATAATCCCTAGGTCTATCCATGTTTCTGCAAATGGCATTATTTCATTCTTTTTTATGGCTGAGTAGCATTCCATTGTGTGTATCTATATCACATCATCTTTATCCATTCATTTTTCAGTAGACACTTAGGTGTTTCCATGCCTTGGCTGTTATAGAAATAGACTCATAGACGTGGAAAATAAACTTATGGTTACCAAAGGGGAAAGGGGAGGTAAGGGATAGATTAGGAGTTTGAGATTAACAGGTACACATTACTAGATATAAAATAGATAAACAACAAGGACCTACTGTATAGCTCAGGGAACTATATTCAATATCTTGCAATGTCTTGTAATAATCTATAATGGAAAAGAATATAAAATAATACATGAAAAATGTATATCTGAACTACTTTGCGATACACCTGAAACTAACACAAGCAACGTTGTAAATCATCTATACTTCAGTGTAAAAAAATGTTATAATGACAGTATCCACTTCACAAGGTTGTGGCGAAGATTAAATGATATAAAGTATATTTATCAGTTCAGATCCACCAAGAAGCAGATGTGAATACAGGGTTATTAATATAAGTACAAGAGACTTATTGTGTGGGGGGGCACCTCTGAAATACACAGGGGAAGAGAGCAGGCGTCATCACGGATAGCTGCAGACTGTGATGCAGGTCTGACATTTGTGAAAGGAGAGGAGGAAGGAAGCAGGGATCCGTGGAAGGAACGCAGGCTCTGAGTAGGTCTTGGTCAGGCTGAAAGGGAGCTCTGAGCCCAAGATTGTCTTTAGATAATTTTTGCATTGAGCAGAATTAACCTAGTCTCCCCGTGGCCTCGGTATTTGATAAGAGATTCCAGGGAACATGGCTGCCAAAGTATGCAGCATAGTGCCTGACCCCAAGTAATACTCAATAAATGTTAGCTTTCGGTTGTTGCTGTTGTTTAGTTGCTCAGTCTTGTCTTTGTGACCCCATGGACTGTAGCCCACCAGGCTCTTCTGTCCATGGGATTTCCCAGGCAAGAATACCAGAGTGGGGTTGCCATTTCCTCCTCCAGAGGATCTTCCAGACCCAGGGATCACACTTGCATCTCCTACATTGGCAGGCATATTCTTTACCACTGAGCTACCTGGGAAGCCCTAAATATTGGTACCATTACTTTTAGGAGCCCAAGGAATGGAAGCAAGTATTGTTCATTACACTATGTTTACTGTGTGCAGGCTTGTTTTAAATAGAAATTATTCACTGGACACTTGTTAAAGAAGGCAAAACATTTTATTTGAGCTATTGCAGTAGGGAAGGAGAGCCCCCCTTTATAGGACTGGGCTCAATTCTGAATACAGCAAAGACAGCTGGAGATTTATAGCCAAAACACAGAATAAGGAAGTCAATGGATGGAAAATTACTAAGGGAAACTATGTCAGACATCAAGGGTAGAGGAGTTTTTACTCAACTCATTTAATAGCATTATTGCTAATGGAAGGTCAAGGACTTAGACATAAAGGATGGAAGATGAGGAACTTGATCACATGTCAAAGGTAAGATTCTTGCTGAGCTGACTTAGCAAAGCTCTTTGCTTGGTTTGGCAAGTCAAGGATGGAGCTCAAAGTTAAGGCCTAGTGGAGACTAGGGTAGGGCTCAGAGGAGCCTGACTAAAGTTTGGACAAGGACAGAGTTTTTGCCACCTGTCACCTCTCCTAGATGAAGGGGACCTTGAGGAGGAATCATATCTGTGCCATCTTTGCACCCAACCTTCACCTGTCACCTAGGGTTCAATAAAGGTTTATGGAATGATTGAATATCAGCTTATGAGTGAATATTAGTTTGTGTAAGGAGTAGACTTACTAAACTTAACCTGATGGTTAGGACCAATGTAAAGTCTATGTGGATAATACCTGTGGCAGGGTGGTCAATGAGGCTGTTGAGTCTCTCAGTTTGAAACAAGCAGAGTCCTCTGGGCCTGAACTCAGGGTAGTCTGTGTACATAGGACCATGTCAGCCATATATTTCAGAAGAGACAATACATTATGCTCTAAGACGTTATAGGTAAAGTCTTTGTTGAGTCAAGAGAAGGCCAAAAGTCTAATGTCCATGTTCTTAATTCTAAATTTAACTTCTTTTCAGCAAGTGATTCAGAATATTTAAAAATCTATACATTGTACCTTCTTTAGTGTTGTCTTCTGGAGACCATCATAAATCAACATGAATTTCTTTGAATAGCATCCATTATTTGTTGCTATTGTTCAGTCACTAAGTCATTTCCGACTCTTTGCAACTTCATGGACTGCAAATGCCATGCTCCTCTCTCCTCCACAATCTCTCAGAGTTTGCTCAAATTCATGTCCATGCAGTCATTGATGCTGCCCAAACATCTCATCCTCTGCCAACTCCTTTTGCCTTCAATCTTTCCCAGCATTAGGGTCTTTTCCAACGAGTCAGCTCTTCGTGTCAGATGGCCAAAGTATTGGAGCTTCAACTTCAGCAACAGTCCTTACAATGAATATTCAGGGTTGATTTCCTTTAGGATGGACTGGTTTGATCTCCTTGCAGTCCAAGGGACTCTCAAGAGTCTTCTGCAGCACCACAATTTGAAAGCATCAATTCATTGGTGCTTAGCCTTCTTTAGGGTCCAACTCTCCCATCTGTACATGACTACTGGAAAAACTATAGCTTTGACTATATGCAATTTCATTGGCAAAGTGATGTCCCTGATTTTTAATACTTTGTCTAGGTTTGTCATACCTTTCTTTCCAGGGAGCAAGTGTCTTTTAATTTCATGGCTGAAGTCACTGTCTGCAGTGATTCTGAAGTTCAAGAAAATAAAATCTGTCATGGCATCTACTTTTCCTCCTTCTGTTTGTGAGTATGAAGTGATGAGACTGGATGCCATGGGTCTTAGTTGTTTTTGTTTCTATGTTGAATTTCAAACCAGCTTTTTCATTCTCTTCTTTTACCCTATCAAGAGGCTCTTTAGTTTCTCTTCACTTTCTGCCTTTAGAGTGGTATCATTTGCACATCTGAGGTTGTTGATATCTCTCCAGGCAATCTTGATTCCAGCTTGTAATTCATCCAGCCTGGCATTTATATGATGTAAACTTAAATAAGCAGAGCAACCATACTTCTTTTCCAATTTTGAACCAGTCAGTTTTTCCATGTCTGGTTCTAGCTGTTGCTTCTTGACCGGCATAAAAGTTTCTCAGGAGACAGGCAAGGTGGTCTGGTACTCCCATGTCTTTAAGAATTTTCCAGTTTGTTTTGATCCACACAGTCAAAGGCTTTAGTATGGTCAGTGAAACAGAAGTAAATGCTCCCTTGCTTTCTCCATGATCCAATGTGTGTGTGTGTTCATTGCTTAGTCATGTCCGACTCCCTGCAACCCCATAGACTGTAGCCCACCAGGCCCCTCTGTCCACAGGATTCTCCAGGAAAGAATACTGGAGTGGGTTGCCATTTCCTTCTCCAAAAGGAACTACAGAAAGAAAGAAAGTGAAGTCGCTCAGTCATGTCCGACTCTTTGCGACCCCATGGACTGCAGCCTACCAGGCTCCTCCATTCATGGAATTTTCCAGGCAAGAGTACTGGAGTGGGTTGCCATTTCCTTCTCCTCCATGAGCCAATGAATGTTGGCCATGGTTACTCTGCCTTTTGTAAACCCATATTGTACATCTGGAACCTCTCAGTTCACATACTGCTGAAGCCTAGCTTAAAGGATTTTGGGCATAACTTTCCTAACATGTGAAATGAGCACAACAGTATTGTAGTTTGAACATTCTTTGGCATTGTTCTTCTTTGGTATTGGAATGAAAACTGACCTTTTCCAGTCCTGTGGCCACTGACTGCTGAGTTTTCCAAATTTGCTGATATATGGCATGCAGCAGTTTAGCAGTTTAGTTTTAGGATTTTAAATGGCTCAGCTGGAATTCCACTACCTCCACTAGTTTTGCTTATAGTAATGCAGTCCATCCTAAAAGAGATCAGTCCTGAGTGTTCATTGGAAGGACTGATGTTGAAGCTGAAACTCTAATACTTTGGCTACCTGATGTGAAGAACTGACTCATGGAAAAAGACCCTGATGCTGGGAAAGATTGAAGGCGGGAGGAGAAGGGGATGACAGAGGATGAAATGGTTGGATGGAATCACTGACTCAATGGACATGAGTTTGGGTAAACTCAGGGAGTTGTTGATGGACAGGGAGACCTGGTGTGCTGCGGTCCATGGGGTCACAAAGAGTTGGACATGACTGAGCGACTGAACTGAACTGACTGAATGCTTCCTAAGGCCCGCTTGACTTCACACTCCAGGATGTCCAGTTCTAGGTGAGTGACCACATTATTGTGGTTATCTGGGTCTTTAAGACTTCTTTTTGTGTAGTTCTTCTGTGTATTCTTGCCACCTCTTCTTAATCTCTTCTGCTTCTGTTAGGTCCTTATCGTTTCTGTCCTTCATCCTACCATCCTTGCATGAAATGTTCCCTTAATATCTCCTATTTTATTGAAGAGGCCTCTAGTCTTTCCCATACTATCATTTTCCTCTATTTCTTTGCACTGTTCATTTAAGAAGGCCTTCTTATCTTTCCTTGCTATTCTCTGGAACTTTGCATTCAGTTGGGTATATCTCGATTTTTCTCTCTTGCCTTTTGCTTCTCCTCTTTCCTCGACTATGTGTAAAGCCTCCTCAGATAACTACTTTGGCTTCTTGCATTTCTTTCTCTTGGGGATGGTTTTGGTCACTGTATGTTACAAACCTCTGTCCATAGTTCTTCAGGCATTCTGTCTACCAGATCTAATCCCTTGAACCTGTTCATCATCTTCAATGCATAATCATAACGGATTTGATTTGGGTCATACATGAATGGCCTAGTGGTTTTCCACACTTCCTTTAATTTCAGCCTGAATTTTGCAATAAGGAGCTCATGATCTGAGCCACAGTCAGCTCCAGGTCTTGTTTTTGCTGACTGTATAGAGCTTTTCCATCTTTGGCTGCAAAGAAAATAATCAATCTGATTTCAGTATTGACCATCTGGTGATGTCCACATGTAGAGTCATCTCTTGTGTTGTTGGAAAAGGGTGTTTGCTATGGCCAGTGTGTTCTCTTGACAAAACTCTGTTAGCCTTTGCACTGCTTCATTTTGTACTCTAAGGCAAAACTTGCTTGTTATTCCAGGTATTTCTTGATCTCCTACTTTTGCATTTGAATCCCCTATGATGAAAAGGGCATCTTTTTGGGGGTGTTCATTTTAGAAGGTGTTGTAGGTCTTCATAGAACTGTTCAACTTCAGTTTCTTCAGCATCAGTGGTTGGAGCACATTATATTTGTGATGTTGAATGGTTTGCACTGGAAACAAACCGAGATCATTCAGTCATTTTTGAGATTGCACCCAAGTACTGCATTTTGTTCTCTTGTTGACTATGCGGGTTACTCCACTTCTTCTAAGGGATTCTTGCCCACAGTAGTAGATGTATTGGTCATCTGAATTAAATTTGCTCCTTCCCATCCATTTTAGTTCACTGATTTTAAGATGTCGATATTCACTCTTGCCATCTCCTGCTTGACCACATCCAATTTACCTTGATTCGTGGACCTAACATTCCAGGTTCCTATGCAATATTGTTCTTTACAGCATGGTACTTTCACCACCAGACACATCCACAATTGAGCATCATTTTCACTTTGGTTCAGCTGCTTCATTCTTTCTGGAGCTATTAGTAATTGCTGTCTGCTTTTTTCCAGTAGCATATTTGGCACCTTGTGACCTGGGGGTCTTATCTTCCAGTATCATATCATTTTGCCTTTTTATACTGTTCATATGGTTCTTACAGCAAGAATACCGGAGTGGGTTGCCATTTCCTCCTTGAGGGGAATACGTTGTCAGAGCTCTTTACTGTGACCCATTCATCTTGGGTGGCCCTGCACTGCATAGCTCATAGCTTCATTGAGTTATGCAAGCCCCTTCACCATAGCAAGGCTGTGATCCATGAAGGGGAGCATCCATTATATTCCAGCTTTATTCTGAATACTGTTCTATATCAAATTGTAAGAAAGCAAACTTTTTTTTATTGCTATCCACCCTATGGATAAATAGATGTTCATTGAGGGAACAGTTCTTTCTGCAAGGCAGAATCTGAAATTAGACTCCGCACGTCCGTCTCCTGTCTTATGCCTTATTCTCTTTGGATTCTTTGTGTGAATAGACTGATGCTGATCAGCCCAAGTAGTCATTTGACTGTTTGCCTTGATCAAAATTGTGCTTTGTGGGAGCTGTAGGGGAAGCACATTATTTTTGAAATCCAGATATTGGAAATAATTAAGCAAGATCTGGATAGGAATTATCAAGATGTGCATTTTTCCAGCTGTCTGCTGATCCAAAGTCCTACTCTCTTTATTAGTCTCCAGTGGGATCTTTCCTTCCCCTTCTTTTGCTGAGCTGGTACCTTTGAAGTATGTTACCTCTCCAGGCAGTTCCAGCTCTACTCCTGTCCATCTGCACACAGATTTATGAAGATGCTTAGCACAGGTATTGAAGCAGTCCTTAGTGCTCCTGGGTCAATTACTGGGTCTTTATTACCGCTGGGAAAGAAACCCACTTTGGGGTAATGTTCACTTTACCCCCATTCCAGCATTAATAAATGGACCTGCCTAGAATAAGGAAAGCAGCAAGGGGATGGAAGGAAGAGTAGACTCATACTTGAAGACCTGGGTTTGGATATATGATATGCCACAGTCTTAGTAGCTACATGTGTGTGCTCAGGCACTTCAGTCGTGTCCAACTCTTTGCAACTCCGTGGACTGTAGTCTGCCAGGCTCCTCTGTCCATGGAATTTTGAAGGCAAGAATACTGGAGTGAGTTGCCCTGCCCTCCTCCAGGGGATCTTCCCAACCCAGGGGTTGAACATTGGCAATGGGTTCTTTACCACTAGCACCACCTGGGAAGCCCAAGTAGTTACATAACCCGGGACAAATTAGTGTATCTGCTTGTGCCTTAGATCCCTCATTTATAAAAAACAAGAAAGGGTTGGGAAGAAGCAATACAGTTGGGAAGAGCTGCCCTATTAAAATGCAAAGAAGAGGTAATATGGAAGAGGTAATATGCTACACCAAACATTTCAGGTCCCCAGAGTGAAGCATATATAGTCCATATAGGCCTTTCACCAGTCTTACGCTAGCTGGGAACAATGCAAGATCCATTGTGTATGGAGTATCTTTATCTACAGCATACTTTATATAACATTATCTCAAATCCCAACAGCAACCCCACAAAGAAAAAATATCTCCATTTCACAGCTGAGAAAACTAGTGCTCAAAGAGAATCTAAGCCTAAACCTTTTCCTATTGTCAGCCTTCCTCAGTTCCATTCCAGTTTCTTCCACCTCACACTGCACAGCACTTACTCATTCGCTCACCTGACCCCTGAGGCCGTCTTTGAGGCTGTGCACAGAGTAGGTACTCAATAAGTTCTAGTGAATAAATGAGGGAATAAACTCTGCCTTTCTCGCTGGAAGTTTGACCAGGCAGACCCCCAAATGTGGGGAGTTGCTGGGACTCATTTTACGACTTAGGTCCTTGTCCAGCTATAGGGAGTAAAAGAGGATATTTCCCTGGGGCAAGACCCACAGCCAAGTGGGCTAGAGATGTCTGCATGGAAGGTTGGCAAAGTGGTAACAGGTCCAGTACTAATCAGCAGGTTTCTGAGCCCAGCAAGTGGTAATTTGAGGACATGTACTCACAGCAACCTGAAGCCCGGGTATCCAAAAAAGGGAATCCTCCATGGTTATCAGGGTGGCTAGATGGTAAGTGTGTCTGCTTAAATCCTTCCTGCTTGAGACTCAGATGCATTCTAGGCACTGTGTGTTTTGAGGGGAGGCAATAGTGGTCAAGTACATCACTCGTGGAAGGAGGAGAGAGGAGAACATTAGGAAATAATTTGGGGTCTCCTAGGCCTCCATTTGACCCAGTCAGTGTTGTGATGTCATGTGTCTTGGCTTCCCCTCCATCCAGCATATTTGCATTTAAAAAGGCTTATTGAAGAACAGCTAGTTCAATCCAAATGAATGAATGTCTAATTGGATGTGCTTTGTACACTTGGTTAAAGGACTGAGGGAGATCCCTTGTGAGGTCAGGCCTTCCCAGACACTATTTTTAGCTGTGTAGGTTGGGCTCTGCACAACAAGAGATGACATCCTGAATCTCACCCTGGAGGAATGTGTTTTCTGAAAGAACATTTTGCTGGATTGTCATTCTGTATGCACAAGGAACAGGATTTGCTCTGTAGAATAAGCTAAATGTTCTTAGAGTTTTCCTTTCTCCTTTTATATGGCACTAAATCCCTTCAATTTTTTAAAAACCCATCTCAAATGTTGATGCCTCTTTGAAGCTCTCTCTGATGTCCTACTCCATTTCCTGTGGAATTAACACCACCTTCCTTCCCTCGTGTTCCTATAGTGACATATTTGTCTAGGTTCCACCTTGACGCGGTCTCTGGCCAGCCCTGCAACTCATTTCTTGGCCCTCTCTCCTCTTGTTTATACTCCGACAATGCTATTCTCACATTCACCTCCACCCAACACACACACACACACACACACAGCAAAAATACCTCCCTGCTCAATGCTGCTTCATGTTTCCCTGGTTATGCAGATACCATCTGGAAGGCCTTTCCCCAGTCCTCTCTTTCTGGCTAGCTCTTAGACATCTTCCAAGACTCAGCTCTGGCCTGAAGCAGTGACTGCAGCTGTTTGATTCACCAGTGTAATCCAAACTCCTAGCATGCCACCTGGAATGTAGTAGAAACTCAGGAAATGCTCGTTGCATGCATTAATGAATGAATCTCACTCAAGAAACATTTTATCCAATACTTATCCCCCACACCAACCCCCAGCCTGAGTTCAGTGTCATTCCTTTCTGTACTATGTTCTCAGTTACCACTGTATATTGAAAAGTGTCTGTGTCTAGCTTCCCTTCCCCACCCCCCACCGTTAGATTCTAACCTTTCCAAGGGCAGGGGCCAGGCTTCTTTCATCTTTAGGCTCCTAGTGCCTGGCAAAGTGCCTGGCATGGCACGTGGGACCTAAATGGGCTTTCCTGGTGGCTCAGTGGTAAAGAATCTGCCTTCAGCGCAGACGACACAAGTTTGATCCCTGGGTCAGGAAGATTCCCTGGAGAAGGAAATGGCAACCCACTCCAGTATTCTTGCCTGAGAAATCCCATGGACAGAGAAGCCTGGCAGACTGCAGTCTCCATGGGTTTGCAAAAGTCAGACATGACTTAGTAACTAAACAACAACCCCCAGGCCTTAAATAAATTCTGAGCAGTAAATAATGGAATTGAACTAGATGATTGCTATTAATAAGATATTGCATTATGGTAAATAATCGTCTCTTTCTCTTTCACTTACTTGGGGCACCTAGCGTCTAATAAGTACTCCATATACAGTTATTATTTGCTTTGGAAAATAAACTACCTTGTAGAGAGAACATGAGTTAGACAGTGAGCTTCTGGTTCTGATGTTGCCGCATGGCAGCTGGGGACCTTGTAAAAGTCCCTGGTGCCCTTGGAAACTCAGTATTCTAATCTGCTAAAAGGGTATAAGAATTGTTACTATCTTAGTTTAGTTCTCCTACAAGTTGGCTCTCTGGACAGGGGCTTGGGTTATGTAGTTTATTTGGGAGTTGGTCTTAGGCTTCCCTAGTGGCTCAGTGGTAAAGGATCCACCTGCCAATGCAGGAGACATAAGAGGTGTGGGTTCGATGCCTGGGTTGGGAAGATCCCCTGGAGCAGGGAATGGCTACCCACCCCTCCAGTATTCTTGCCTGGAGAGTCCCATGAACAGAAGAGCCTGGCAGGCTACAGTCTACGGGGTTAGAAAGAGTCGTACATGACTGAAGTGATTTAGCGCACACTTGGGAAGCACAGATGAGGGAGTAGGGCAAGAGTGGCAGGGAAGAGAAGTGAGTTAATAATATATGCGTTAATGATGGGTCGCTCAGTGGACAAGGTGGGCCCAATCCCACTGGAGACATTTCAAGAAACCATGTAGGATGTACTTCAGAGCTGTCTCAAGAGACGGTCTGGAAGCTGGGGGTATTGCTCTACTGTCCTCATTCCCCAGGGGTTGAAGATTGTTTCTGGGGCGTTAGCTTCCTTCCAGTTGTGCAGCCAAGCAGACTTCGCTAGATGCTGAGAAACCAACGGGCAGGAGAGCAGTGAGATGCAGGGACTTGAGATGGGAAGCTGTCAGTGTGCCGGAAACCCCCACATACCTGAGATACAGTTGTGTCAGAGGTGGACCGAGGAGAAGCAGGAAGGAACACAAACAGCCTCTGTCCCCCAGCTCCTAATGTCCTGAGATTATAGGCCACATTCTTAGAAGGGAAGATGCTTTGTCAGTTTAGCACCCTGTATTAGAGGTCAGGTATTTTAAATGGACTATTTCTTTATATTTCAACATCCCCTTCAAAACTTCCCTTTGCCCCTTCCTGATACCCCTTTCCTCTGCAATCCTCCCCCTGCTAGACTGCTGTCATTAAATTAGCCTAATCAAGCCCAGCTTGTTGGCTCCTGAAGGGTCCTTGAGGAATCCAGCTGAGTGCTGGTGGCACTCATTATTTCTCCAGGAGAATCTGAGCCCTCCCATAATGAGCACTCACTCGGAGTTCTTTGCTCTTCTGTCAAAGAGCCAGCTCCTCGTTTCCCCATTATCCACACAGGTGAGCCCAGACCCTGTGCAGGCACCCAGGAGGGGTGGTTTTTTCCTCCACAGGGACAGCACCACCGCAGAGCCGCTCCTTTTGCAGACCTTCCCTACCCAGCTCTAGAAATCTAGAAAGATCCTCATTATGTGGCTTCCCCCAGCATGTCAGCTCCATGGCGGGACACTCAGATTCAGCCATACAATGAGATGGCTATGTAGCTTGTTCAAGGGATTCTTTGCATCACTGAGGTGTTTTCCCTTGCACAATCAGTTTTAGGTTTTTAGGCTAGAATTAAATATTCTGTAAACAGAGATGCTGAGACAATGAGCTGACCTACTTGATAGGACTTTTGAGGTAATCATGATGATTTGATCTTTTTTTTTTTTTTTTTGATTTGATCTTTTTTGACAAAGAAAGGTTCTAAATATTCATATGCTTTGATCCAATAACTGTATTTCTTGGCATGCATTGTAAGAGAATAGTCCAATAGCAAGAGCTTTACACACAGAGACATTTGTCATAAAATTATTTGTTAAGTATAATGATGGCCAACAGTAGAGCAGTGGTTAAATGTTATGAAAAGTTTCTAATAGCATTTAAAAAATCATGCTCTCATAATGTTCAGAAAAATATAGATTCTAGTATTGCATGTGCAGCTCAATCATCCCAATGAAAACAAATCAAATAAAAATGATGCCTAGAAAAAAGGTAAGAATCTTACATCAAAATGTTAATGGTGGTTGTCTAAGGTTCTATGATGATAGGATACCTTTTCTTCTCCTGACTTCCCTATATTGTAACATTAAACAGGCATTTCAGTTCAAAGAACACTAACTTTTCAAAGTTACTTAAAAATATTTGTGTGCAAAGTTGAGTACAATTGCATAAACATATGCATGGAGGAGATTGTTAGATAGCATCCTGACTCAATGGATATGAGTTTGAGCAAAGTCTGGGAGATAGTAAAGGACAGGGAAGGCTGGTGTGTTGCAGTCCATGGGATCACAAAATGTTGGTTGGACACGACTTAATGACTGAACAACAAGAATGCATGTGAAAAAAAGACTGGAAGGGAATACAGAGATGATTATTGTGTGATTAAAAAAGCAGTGACCCCCCCCCCCATGTTGTCTGCACATCAGAGCCCCCTGGGAGTCAGTGGAAAACACAGGATCCCAGATTTCATCCTCAGAGATGCAGTAAGTCAGATGGAGTCCTGGGGTCTCTCATTTTGATCTTTTTCCAGTGATTCTAAGAGTTTATTCATAGAGCAACATTGGGCAGCTACTGTCATTTGTGAATGTGGAGATCTTTTTTCTATATTCTAAGTGTTTTGTACTATTGCCAAATTATTTTTACAATTAGAAAACACAAAAGCACATCTGAGTCTAAGTGTTGAGCAATATGAAAGTGGCTTCCTTCCAGTTTTGTAATCTGCTCTTGTCTTTGAGCATGAAGAGTTTCCCTCCCTCCTTCAGAAGGATTATTTTAGTGTTGCATATTATTCTACCTAGTGTGTATACTATAACTCATTAGCCAGTCTTCTGCTCCGGAAGAAGTGTCACAGGAGGAATGACTGAAGAAATTAGAAATTTTCATTTTAAGAGCAAAGATATCTAAAAATAGAGCAAGTCTTGGGGAGCAAATTTGTTTCCCATGGTCCCAGCAGGTGAAACCTTGACCAGTGAGTGCAAATTACCATTAGGCGAATGATGGTATTCAAAGCTACACTTGGCAAGTGCTTGGCTAAGATGTCTCAAACAGGGCCATGAGGACCAGGTAATTAAGATTATTCCTGACAGCTCTAGGAGCCTCCCAGCCCTAAGATGTACTGGAATCATAGTTTCATTTTTTCCCCTTACTTATCCAGAATACACTGCTACTCACCCTGGGCAAGCCTATTTGCAAGGCTAATATAATCAAAATTTTACTAAACTGATTGTGGTTTATTCCAAACAGTGCCTAATTCAAAGCAACTGCTTGTCCCCAGCTGAGTTGGGCCCTATTGTCTCTGGATATAAATAAATAAATAAACAAGCCCAATATATGAAAATCCAAACATAAGCAAATAAATTACGGGGATAATTATTTGCAGAACAAAAAGATTCCCCACAGGGCTCCTTTAAATTATGGGTTCTCCTACGGCTCCCCTACGGCGTAATTAAATTAACCAAAATATTGTTAACACCCAACCCTCCAGAGTCTCTCAGACCTTTCCTCATTCTCTTTCCTTCTACACCAAATCTCTTGATCTCTACCTGAAGGCCCAGTCCTGCCCAGGGATTTGAGTACCAACCAGCTTTCATGAATGAGTTCATCTACATTCTATGCATAGGTATCATGTCACCTTGCTCTGGCTTGGACTGTGGGGTTTCAGTCATGATGGGTTTCTGCATTAGCCTCTGGAGAGCCTGAGTCCTTGTTCTGCTAATCTTTTTGGATCAGGCCTAATTTTGTTCTTACCTGTTCTGCTCTTCTCCATAAACTATGTTAGCCAGGGTTAGACAATAACTCAATATGATGAACTGGTTAAAAAGTGTTGGGCAAGCCAAAAAGCCAAATGGGGCCAAGTGAGGCAACCCAGAGATTAGCAACAGCAGGAAATAGTTATTAATCTTGGGCTGAAAAAAGGAGGAGGAGGTGCAGTTCTCGGAGCCCAAAGCAGGGACTCTCTAGCGGGAAGTGGAACCCAGGATGGATGGAGGCTGCCTGCAGGGAGGTGGGACCACAGGGGGTGCAGACGTCAAGTGAGGGCTAGAGTCCTCTTCCCAGGGCCGCCTCCTCCTGTCTCTAGCCTGTGCTTCTTATTGGATAAATTCAGCTGAGAGCCAGTTAGCAAGAAATCCTCGTAAATATAATTTATAGGATTCTTCCTCACTAATAACAACAGAACAAGGTGAAGGTGGGGAACGGAAACAGGCAACATTCCTGGAACAATAATTAAGAAACTGGAACTGGTCAGATGAGAGTTCTAAATCAGAATGAGGTGACACCAAAGCCCTCCAGGGTAAGGATAGAAACAGTAATTTTTTTTTTTAATGTTATAAAAATAGGGACTTCCCTGGCGGTCCAGTAGTTAAGACTTCATGCTTCCTCTGCAGGGGGTGTAGGTTCAATCCCTGGTTGGGGAACTAAGATCCCACATGTCGAACAGTGTGGCCAAAACAAACAAACAAAAACAAACCCCAAACCCCCACAAAAGTAGAAAAATAACAATAATTAATGTTTACTTTTTATTTTTCTGTAGTCACTTTATATTCTAAGCACTTTATGTATACACATTTAATAGCACTATGAAGTACTTTCTACTATCATTATCTCACTTTACAGATGAGCGTGTGAAGACTCGGAAACATTGAGCAGTTTTCTCTGGGCTACGCAGCTAGCAAATGGCTGAGTCCAGACTTGAACTCAGGCAGCTTGGCTTAAGAGCCCGTTGCTTTGCCCTGTGACCCCACCTAAGTCCGAAGTCTGACACACTCACCCAATAGTTGTTTGACTGCAAAATTTTTAGCAGTTTCTCTAATCGCCAACTTCTTTATTTTAGAAAAACCGGTAATATTACCTGTTTCACTTAGCTGTTGTGAAGATTAAATGACATAATGCATATAGACTATTGAGCACAATGCTTGGCACATAGGTAGCATTAAAAATTTGGGATTTCTACCTTAGATTGATTACCCCCACTGGAAAGGAAAAGTACATGAGTGGTTTTCTAGGTTAGACCTAGTTCAGGTTCCCCCTGTTTTTCCTCCACTTTCCTCTAGCTCATCTTGCCTCTCTCTCTCTCTCTCTCCAAGGCTCTAATTCCTGGGTAGGGCCTCATTAGGGCTCATAACCAGAGTCTGTCTTTGGCACATTGTGACCACTGTCTTCCTTAGTGTAGAGAGCATCCTTGAGAAAACAGATTTTCTTGGACTAATGAGAATGTATTAGTCTCTTGTTTATTGCCACGTCTTAGTGCAGTGTTTATAATGAGGAAGGATGAATTTTCTGACGCTGTTGATGCCATCTGTACTCATCAAAGACCTATGTATACACCAGTGTCCAAACTGTCCTTTAGTGTCCCTGATGGCAAATTCCCTGATGCCCCAGCCCCTCATTTCCCCATCCTGAAGCTACAGTGTCCTGAACTTAAAACGAGGAGACCAGGTACTTCCTTGCCCAACTTGAAGATAGTGGTGAGGATTAAATGAGATCACAGGAAATCTTAGAAGGCAAAATAATAATAAGAAGAGCTAATATCTCCTTAGTGCTTGCTGTGCCAGGCATATACACTGAATTATTACCACGACCCTGTTGAGTCAATGCTATGGCTAGCATCATTACAGATAAGAAAACTGGGGCACAGTAAGATTAATTATTTTGCCTAAGGTTAGAGAGCTAATTTGAACCCAAGGTAGACTGGGTCCAGAGTAAACAGATGTAGTAATTCCTCTGAGCCTCGGTCTCCTTGTGTTCGGCTGTTTCCATTCTAAACTTTGATGTCGGCAGGCAGTTTAGGTCCCAATAGTCTATAGGGGAGAGGCATACAAATACCCCTACAATAACCCAGAAGCCCTCTTCTCAGAGGTTGAGATACACTTGGCTCAGATTCACCAGTCTTATAGCTCATGTGAGTCTAGAGCCTTCCGCAGAACTTCTGGAACTCCTGGCTTCATTTATTTCATGCTTCTCTCTCTGCCTGTGCTTTTCTGTTAGTCTTGAAGCTGACATATGCCAGCAAGAGCGCATAACTCCACACTTTGCAGGCTTCCATAGGCGATCGAGTATTTCTTAGCACATCATAGTTGTAGTTTTCCTGAATATTTTTGAGTTGTAATGTGGAGTCACGTGGTGGGTGAGACCTTTAATCCATGGCCACCAGGTGCCCATTACCATACCTTTATGCAGAGGCTCCCCACCCCACCAGTCTCTGGGACCAGTTAGAAAAGGATCCCTCTAGGTAGACAAAGGAAGAAAATCTGCCCCATCTTTGCTGACTCAGGGTGACACCGAGACCCCAGGTTGGCAAGCAGAGTACGAATGTGCCAGATTTTAGCCCCCACTCTGCCCTCGAATGCCCCCCACCTCTTTATGCAGGCATGATGTACAGAACTGTATGTATTAGCTCTGCTTCTGCCATCTCAATGACCCCAGGCCAACTTCCTTGCTTCCTCTCCTGGCCAGTCTCTAAAAGTGGCAGCACCTCCCTAAAACTTAATTTCAACAACAAAGCTTCTCCATCATGCTCAGGCCTTGAAAAACATATTCCAGAACCTCCTCTTCCTTCTGAGCAGGTCTTCCCCGACCCATTTCTCCATATTACCATGTTCTTGAGCCAATGGCCTCATTCCCCTCTCCCCTGAAGAGGGCTGCTTGCTTTTCCCCCGGAAGCACAGGGCTGAACAGTCTCTGGTTATGTGGCAGACGAAGGTGGTCCCAGCAAGCCCAGTACATCACAATCAGTCTTTGGTAGACAAGAAGACAAATGTGCCATTCCTAGAAATTCTAAGCAGTGGTGTTTAATCCTCCTGCAGTAATTATGCTCATCCATCTCTCTCTCTGCCCCCTGAGAAGTCTCAGCAAGGTGTGTCACATGCCATGCGCAGTGTTTTTTAAGGTGCATGAGCTTGGGCATCACCGTGTGAAGATTATACATTAAAGGCAATTAAACCAGTGACCTCCCAAGGTTTTGACTGTGCACCCCTTTGGTAAGGTATTTGGGGGCAAGTACCCCATAAATGCATATTTATTTGTATATTCATTATATACATGTATGTTTATACTTACATTTATGTCATAAACATATGAAAATAAAAATGAGTATATTAAAATAAATATGAGTGGAAGTTCCAATATGCTCCTCCCACACCCTGGTCAGTCATCTGGCACACCTGCTGGGAGGCGCACAACCTACTCAGGTAACACTGACAGAGCTGTGTCACCTCCGGGCTTGGGGCCCTGGGAATCAGTCAGCCCTGTGTCCTAAGTCTCGCTTCCCCAATTCATTGCCGGGAGATTTTGGACACATGATTGAACTTTAGTTTGCTTGTCTGTAAAATGAGGTTTGATAGTTTGAGCCAGATCTTGCCCTGGGTGCTACGGATTTAGAAGTTGGGTACAGGCCCATTTGTTAGGAGTTCAATTCAGACAATTTCCTGTCTGTGACAACTAACTTCAGATAACTTGGGAATCTGGTTGAGGGTGCTGACTCCTGAGCCTCGCTCAAAACATAAAATCAAAATCGTCTGGGATGGGGATTTCCCTGGTGGTACAGTGGTGAAGAATCTGCCTTGCAATGTAGGGGGATGCAGGTTTAACCCTTGGTAGGGGAACTAGGATCCCACATGCCAGGAAGCAACAGAGCCTGTACATTACAGAGCCTGTGCATCACAACTAGAGAGAAACCCGCATGTCGCAAGGAAGAGCCCACACGCCACAACTAAGACCTGATGCAGCCAGATAAAAAATAAAATCTTTGAGATGAAACCAGGGAGTCTACATTTTACACACTCCCTAGTGATCTTTATGTACATAAAAGTAAAAGAGGTAATCAGAGAAGTCAATAGATGTAGTGACATGGTGTCATGGAATGTGAAGTCATAAGAAGGGCTACCAAGAAGGATCAACTCTGAAGGCTTTGGGAGCCTAGAGGAGGGATACCTATTTCAGGCTGGACAGTTTTCTGGAAAAAGTGATGCAAGGTATTGCTCTTGTCTTTTCCAGGCCTGTCTCACTCAGGGTCAGGCTTTGGCTTGGACCACACCCCCTACGTAAGCATTTATTCGGCTCAGCCCTCTCATTCTGAGTCTTCACTCTTTCCAACTTCCCTTAGCATTCCGGGCATGTGCAGTGACAGGTGTTACCTGGACTTGCAGAATGCCTGTCCTACTAGCTGTGGCGGCTTGGAAAGGTGCTGAAGAGTATAGGTCATATCCATTACTGTTCTGCTGAAAACCTTGGGCTACCCTAAAGAGTTTAGTGTTGGTAGTTTATTTATATCCTACCTTATTCCAAAACAAGACTTGAAGTAGTTATAAATAATACAAAAGATGGTAGATGAGCAAAGATGGACAAAGAAACAATCTTTGTAGGAAAATAGGAAGAGGACAGTGGTGGAATCAGTAAGCAAACTTTTTAACATATGATCTGACACAGCTGTTACATGTGTCCACAAATCTGGCTTTGCCTTTCTTAGTTGTCAGCACAAACAGGGAAGCAAATATTAGTTTGAGAATACTCATGCCATTTGAGCATCCACTTGAATAAGTAGAACTGGTTACCAAGAAGAAGCATAACTTTACTTAGAGCTGCCATGAAGATGTAAAATGTCTAGTGTATGATGGAGGGAATGATAGATAGCCTTAACACCTTTGCAGTAATAAGTAATCCATATATTTCTTTAAGAGTCTTTCAAAGTGTAATATTTATTTAATAAAAATATGTTACCTGAAGGCTCTTTGAGGATCATCTGTTCTACATGACAAGAGAGATGTCAGGCTCCCAATCTTCCACTATAGTAACATTCTTTGTCAGTTCTGATCTCTCCCCCAAAAAGCACTATCCAACTACATGTGGAAGTCTCCAAATAGTCTGGCACCAGGTCAACCTGAAAACTTTGTTTAATCTGCTGTTATTTCCTCAAGTGTCTTTTCTTTAGGAAGTCATTGAAATCACACCATCCTTCCAAGATTCACTTCAAGTCCCACTTTCTCAGGAAGCCTCCTCTGCTCCAAGTTAGGTCTACACTCTTCCCTACCATGCTTCTATATTACTCTGCTGAATTTCCATTTTAACATTTATTATAATCCACCTGGAGCCAAAGTATAAATAGGCATATCCATTAAATATGCCTGTTCCATTCTCTTTATTCTCTATGTCTCCTGAACCTGAAGAGAAGTAGAGCAAAGGCCTTTTGGAACCAGATTCTGCAAGCAATTACAAGAGACCTCCATTCTTAACTTTTTCTGACAGTAAAGAAGCTGCCTGTCAATGCAGGAGACACAGGAGACATGAGTTTGATCCCTGGGTTGGGAAGATCCCCTGGAGGAGGAAATGGCAACCCACTCCAGTATTCTTGCCAGGAAAAATCCCCTGGACAGAGGAGCCTGGCAGGCTACAGTCTGTGGGGTCGCAAAGACTCAGATACAACTGAGTGACTAACACACTGACATGAGATGAGAAAGACATAGATATTGTCCACGAGCCACTGTAACAGCCCACTAACCATGGGCTCTTCAAGGGCAGGGGGTGTTTGTACTCATTATCACAACTTTAGACCCTGATGTTGATTTAAACTTGAAGCAGCCTACCCAATAACACAAAGTAACAAGTCATTTAAAACACTCATCTTAACATCCAGTTCCTCTACTAAATCATGTATATTGTCTCTTAATTCTCACAACTCTGAGATAGTTATTATTAATTCTAGTCTACAGATAAGCTCAAATACTCACCTTTTAAAAAATTCTATTAAATTTTAATTTCCTCAAGTGAAAACTGGTCAGATACTACTTACCTTGCAAAGTTGTTAAGAATAACAAGAAAATGGCAAATATAAAATGTCTTATCACAGTACTTGTCCTAGAGAATTATGTGTTTTACTCTCCAGGAACTAACCTTTTATTGAATTCATACTACTTGTCAAACACTGCCCAAAGTACTCTAAATATTGGGTTGGCCAAAAAAGTTTAATTTTCTTTACTGAACAACCCTATGTGATGGGTAGTAACTATTATCTCCATTTGAGAGATGAAACAGAGATTAATAACTTGCCCAAGGTAATCACAGATAAATGGAGGTGAATTGGGATTGGAACCCAGATAATGAAGGCTAATTGAGTTTTTGAACATTCAAGAGTTTTACCTCTTATTAAAGCTATAATCCAATGTAATAAGTGTTACCATAAAGATATGTTCCCATTATTTCATTCTTTTTTATGATTGAGTAGTATTCCATTGTATGTATATGTGTGTGTGTGTGTGTGTGTGTGTGTATAGATATATGTGTGTTTGCCACATACTCTTTATCCATTCATCTACCAATGGACACTTAGGTTGCTTCCATGTCTTGGCTACTTTAAATAGTGTTGTTATAAACATTGGGGTGCATGTATCTTTTCACATTAGAGTTTTCTTGATATATAGGCCCAGGAGTGGGATTCTTGGATCATGTGGTAACTGTCTTTTGAGTTTTTTAAGGAACTTCGCAAGGAGTTATATTAATAACCTATAATGGACAAGAATCTGAAAAAGAATATATATACATATATAATAAGTTATATATATCTATATATATATAACTGAATGCATCTATATATATATAACTTGAATACATAGCTGAATTCAATTTTATGTATATCTATATATATAGATATAACTGAATCACTTTTCTGTACACCAGAAAGTCACATAACATTATAAATCAACTATACTTCAATTTTTAAAAATTAAAAAATATTTTAATAAAAAACAATGCATACTAGAGAAATGAGCTAGAAGGAAAGTCTTCCTGTAAGAGATAAGGTCCGAGGACAATCTTGAGGTCTGAGTAGGTGCTAACCTAGCAGGCAGTGGGGAACAGTACATCATGAAAGGAACAGCACATACCAAAGTACAGAGGCAGGAGACGGTGTAGGCAGGAGAGGCTCTAGACATGCTCTAGACATGAGCCTCTAGACATGCCACTGGAGCTTTCAGCTGTTAATATTTTCAGTGTTGACACTTCACTTAGTTCTCCTGTTTTCTGCTACATTCCTGGTTTCTTATATTCTTGGAACCTTCATGGATTGTGCTTTGCCCATCAGCTATTCTTGACCCCTTCTTCACTACCTCTGTAGCAGCTTACCTTCACAAGACAATACGTGCCATTTTGATGTTTCTGTGCAAAGCCTCTGCTGGCTGGTCATATTACCAGGTCCTTCAGGCAAGACTGTTTCTAACTATCGCTCTCTGGCTGAGTGTCCGCCAAAAGGCTGTTAGCACTGTGGACACATTGCAAGGACTTGTTGACTGTCTTACTTCTTTGGATGTGCACATTCCTATCTATAGCTTTTCTGCTCCTTGCATCCCATTGTGTTTGTCTTAGTTATTCAACACTAGAACAGCCTAGACATGGTGCAGGGTTTATAGCAATAAGTAAAATAAATAAGAATCTCTGGGTTTTTTTTTTTTTAAGTTGTTGTTCTTTCCCTAGTTTTATTGAGAAATAATTAACTCTACTCTCCTTTTAGAGAGAAAGGTATGCCAACAAATGAACAAAAAGGAAAATATTAATATGATGTAAGTCATATTATGGAGAAAACAAAGGCAACCCACTCCAGTACTCTTGCCTGGAAAATCCCATGGACCAGGGAATCTGGTGGGCTGCAGTCCACGGGGTAACAAAGAGTCAGACACGACCGAGAGACTTCACTTCACTCACTTCATACTTCATCACTGGAGAAGGAAATGGCAACCCACTCCAGTATTCTTGCCTGGAGAATCACGTGGACAGAGGAGCCTGGCGGGCCATGGTCCATGGGGTCGCAGAGAGTCAGACACGACTGAAGTGACTGAGCATGCATACATGCAGGTCATGTTGAGAATACATAGCTTGAGGATATAGAGAATGAGGAGAGTGGAGATGGACAGGAATAGCCTCTCTGAAAGACTTTAATCAATGACTCCAAAAGCGACTGTGGTCTCTCTAGTTCTAGAGTTGACAGGGGGTTAAAAACATGCTTTCCCTACCTGCTTTCCCAAACTCCTCCCCACCAACACACACACATTGCCACCCCATGAAAGAAGAAAATCTGGAAATAAATTTTGCCATGACTGTTCTTCTGGTTGAAGTCAATTATTTGATTTCTCCATGCCTGTGTGAGAAGTTGCATCAGAGACACAAAAGGCAAGTAAAACTCATTAGCTCAACACATTTCTTCTGAGTGACTGCTGTGTGCCAGAGACACTGTTAGCATGGGAGTTCAGTGAATAAGTAAGTCATTGCCCTCAAGTGGCTTGCAGGGCTTCGCTGGTGGCTCAGATGGCAAAGAATTTGCCTGCAATGCAGGAGACCCGGGTTTGATCCCTGGGTCAGGAAGATCTCCTGGAGAAGTGAATGGCTATCCACTCCAGTATTCTTGCCTGGAGAATTCCATAGAGAAGCCTGGTGGGCTACTGAGTGACTAACACTTACTTACTTGCCCTCAAGTGGCTCACAGTCTTTTAGGGTAAAAGGCAAGAGGTAATGGAAGATTATAATGCCAAATCCCAGTTTTTTATAAGAGGCATCTAAACCAGCAACAGATGATCAGGCTGAGGGGAGCTTTCCAAAGAACTTGATCTTTGAGCATACAATGAGGGTCATAAAGTGCTTTGATGATGAGTAGAAGATCTAATTTGAGTCATCGCTTTCCCTTAAGACTTATCATCATATACGACACACACACACACACGTCTACACCTAGCATGCCAGCTTTTGTTTTGGTTGTACACTCTATATAGAATTTTCTTTCTATTTGTAACTACCAAGTCCTGTCCATTACAGCTACTCTTATGCTTCTCCAGAAGTCATACCCTCTCTGCCCTGATTGCAGTTAATTAACGTCTCTCCTCTAAGCTCTAGTCATTCTTTTCATGGTTATGGCATGCTCTTTCTAGAACCAAATTCATATTTTCTGTGATTTCTTTACTAGATGGTAAGCACTTCAAAGATGGACATGTGTTTCCTTCACCTCTGTATCCTAATTCCATGCATGGTACCCAACACACAGGAAATGTTTAACAAGTATTTTTTTAGCTCAAATTTAATTGAGTTAAATGTAACTAAAGCATGTGGGGGTTGAACCAAAATTTCCCTTCATCCACTTGCCACTTTAGATGCTATGAATGGATATTTTAAGGATTAGTTTTTGTAGAATTTATATAGATGAGTAATTTTTCCAGAAGTTCAAATTGCATCAGGCAGATGGGGAGTTCTGTCATAATCAAAGATGGTCAAGTCCTATCTGATGAAATTCCCTCTCATTTCTTTAGTATGATGTCATTTATCTATCGCTAGGACTTGGGAAAATTAGGAGGCTGTCAGCTGCTTGAGTCTACAGGGTTTAGACTAGTTCCTAGCATCTGGCGAGATAGAAAACATTAAGGAATCAGTCATGAATGATAAAGAGAAAGAAGGAAGGCTGGACTATATGGGAAATAAATAATCAGTTACAAAGGTTCCAGGGACCTATGGGCATGGGATCCACTGTTACCAAGATACACTGTCAGGGCTCAGACAACCATGAGCTCAAAGAGGGCTCTCTGGCTGAGGGCCAGTCCTGCCCCAAGGAGCCTTCTGAGAAGATATTACTAAATATCCATTTATTACTTCACACTAGGGCATACCTGAGATGTTTTATCTTGGGCCTTTCTTAGACTGACTGCTTTGGAGGGAAATGAGGCAGTTCAACAACAACAACAAAATAGTATTTATTATGGCGTCTACCTATTAGTCTATCTGATGCCTCCAAACAACTCTCCTTGGTATCAGACTCAAGCTGTGGGTGCTCTCCTCCATTTGGAGGGCTGAGCCACGCAGCCAGCTGTTGGGCCATCTAAAGGTTACCTGCCAGCACCAGGCTCTCCTGTGGTTTTCCAGAGTGAATGTGGGGGCCGGTGGGGGTATTATGTGAATTAGCCTCTTCATCACTTTGCAGGCTTTATTTACACTCTGCTGGATTATTTTCTCCTCTTATGACCGCCACCATCTCCCGTGGGGCTTCCTGAGGCTGCTTTAGTAAGTTATATTTTTTATTCTGACTTTCCTTGGCTTGTCTGGGGATTTGCAGAAACAAAAAACAAGCAGGAACAAAATGCACAAACTCAGGAATGTAGGGGTAGCTGAAAGCAGGAGCAGGAAAGCTGGTGTCCACAATGAAGGTTTTGGACTCAGGCATTCCAGGTTGCTCTGGTCACCAGTTGGTGTCCTGATGGTATCTGTGTAGTTTAGCTTGACTCAAGCCATGATTTCTGCCTAAATACCAGGGTAATGACTTCTTTCTTTGTCTACTAAGGGGTTTTTCAGTACATCCTGTTCACTACTCCTTTACTCATTCAAGGAGCATTTCCTGAGAGGCAGCAGTGGACTGGAACTTTGACTTTGAGTCTACACTTTACCATTAGCTCATGTCCAATCTTGGGCAGGACACTACCTCTCTGGGCTTCTATTTCACCAATCTCAAGAGTAAATTTTAGAATGTGATCTCAGTGAAGGCAGAAAACATGCCTGCTTGTTTATTTTTACATCTCTAGTGGTAGGCACAGACACATATTTGGTACTCAGAAATTTTGTTGCATAAACAGATTACAGAGTGCATTAGTTTAGACGGCACACATGTTTAGTCACTCAGCCCCGTGTCCAACTCTTTGCGACCCCATGAACTGTAGCCTGCCAGGCTCCTCTGTCCATGGGGATTCTCCAGGCAAGAATACTGGAGTGGGTTACCATGCCCTTTTCCAAGTTTAGACTATATGATCTCTAATATTCTAACATGATCTATCAATCTTTTCATGTCTACACTTGAGAATTTCTTCTACCTCTTGACCCCATTAACTACTAAACTGTGAAGTTTTTAGAATCTGTGCAGAGAGCATCTATAATGGGTGGTACTTCAACTCCCTAACTCTGAGAAAGTACCTTTTCTCTGAATTTCCACAGCACCCACACTAACCTCTATCCAAACACTTATACCATCTTATCCTCTTGTCTTTTTACCTGTGCTTGCCCATCACTAGTTATAAACACCATGAGGACAGATTCTTCTTTAGTTTTGTATTCTCAGTGCTCAGGACAGTTCCTCTGTGCTAAGTGGAATTAATGATCATAACTTTTTAAACCCTCATTGTCAGACCTTATAGGCTCTAATACAATTTTTAAAGTTTTGAGTCAACATTCACTATTGTATATATCATGTCTCTTTATGGCTTCTCTGTGCACTTGTCCATCTTTTCTTCTCATCATTATGAAAGTGAAAGTGTTAGTCACTCAGTCATGTCCAACTCTTTGTGACCCAATGGACTGTAGCTTGCCAGGTTCCTCTGTCTGTGGGACTCTCCAGGCAAGAACACTGGAGTGGGTTGCCATGTCCTCCTCCAGGGGGTCTTCCGGACCCAGGGATCAAACCCATGTCTCCTGCACTGCAGGCAGATTCTTTACCATCTGGGCCACCAGAACATGGGCTCTAGATTTAGATTTCCTGGCTTGGACTCTTGTCTCTGCATTTCCTAGCTATGTGACCCTGGGAAGTTAATAATTTCTCTATGTCCCAGGTTCTCCTTATGCAAACTGAAATAATAAAAATCCTTATCTCATACAATCATTATGAAAATTAGAGGAGGACACAAAAAAGCAGTTGCCATATATAGTAAACACACAATGTATATTAGTTAATATTATTGCTATTGTTGCTATTGATCACATATTAAACAGCATTATAGGTGATGTGAACAAGAAAGAAAACTATCCTGTTTTTATGGAGCTTAAATTACAGTGAATCGATTCTTTCTGATTTATCTATGAGATAGTTCTTTAAATTTTAGCACCCTTATGTACACTTTAGTATAAATCAGATAGTGGATCTTTTCTGGAGAGGAACTTTTGATTGTGGTAGGGAAACACATGAGGCCATAGAGCACCTGTCTTGAGGGTAGGAAAGAGAAAAAGAAGAAGAATGTGTGTGATTCAGGAAATAAACCACCAGTTACATAATTTTACTGTGCCTCCCCCTGTCTTCAGGCCATGGTCAGTAAGTTTAATTTATTGGATTTTGTGAGCAGTCACAAGGCATGTCCCATCAATTTTTTGTTCTCAATGGCTGCAGAGTGACTCAGACTATTAGCCTTGTATGATTACAGCATCTGTATTATGATGTCGAGGACATGTTGCTGCTACAATTTATTCCCTTTATTTAGTTCACTTTGTCTCACTCAGCATATCACTCAGTGGCTGTTGGAGAAAACACTTGGTGATGGACAATTTCTCTCTCTCTCCCCTCTCCTGATATTCCTTCTTCTTGCCCTTCTGTCTTTGTTGATGTCTTGTTTGAACAAAGATTTGTGGCTCTCCTGGTTTCCTCTACATTGGCTGACCCTCAGGTCTGCCGCTCTCAGCATTGCGGCACCTCTCCATGGTGCTGAAAGCAAGCACGTGGTTCTGACTCTGCAGCAGTAGCTAAGGGAGCCTGTAGTATCATAACATGCAGCAGTAGGCAGTGGCCTGAGAAAGTACGCTGTCTCATCCTTGTTATTTCAGCAAAAGGGGACAAGAGACAAAGAAATGAAGAATGATTTCCCAAAAATGGTATATGTCTCATATGAGATCAGAATACTGCTTTTCTGAAGACATATTTAGAGCTTCAGAGATAAGCTGAGAAAATTCCTCGGTCTCCTTAGCCCTTATTGTTCTCATCTCTAAAATAGGGGAATACTAAAAATCCGAACAAGTACTATGACATATAGATTAGGTAATGTGATACTAATTCCTTAGCACACTGCCTGCTTATCTATACTTATTTCCTGCTGCTTCCTGCCTGACATGTTTCGCTTGAGTAATACGAAGTGATTTATGGTCTCCCTTTCCCTCCCCATGCTGCTTTATGCCTTACTCACACTGTTCCTTCTGCCTATGGTGCCCTTACAAGTTCTTCTAGGCTGTTACGACACCTACATTTTTCTCACAATTTGTATATTCGCTAACATCTCCCTCAGAAAGCCTCCTCTGTTCTTCCGTGCTCCTCCCCTGATGTGAGCTAGCTGTCCCTCCTAGGGGCTCATATGTTACTCTCTGTGTATCATTTTACATATCTCCCTATCAAGACACCAACTACGTGATCATGAAATTGTGGTGTCCTTGACTTACTAGATTATAAGCTCTTTGAGAGGAGGGCCACGTGTCATTGTCTCTAGCACAATACATATTACCAGGTGGGTTCCCAGTGTTTGTTGGTTTGAACTGAATATGATAGGGACTTAAATCATGCAGGTTTCTCTCTCATTCCCAGTCCAGTGCTCTCTTCTCATATTGTGCTGTATCTAGCTAAGCTGGAAAGTTTTTGCATTGGCTACCACTGTGAATACCTTCATTTGCTAATGCTACATACTCATAGGGATTACTCAGTTTGCTGTGGGTCATCCTTGAGTATGCTGGAATCATATCAAGATAGTTTGTCTTATTGTCTTTGGCATCAGTTCTCTCCAAACCAGAGAATTCACATAAGCCATGAATTAGATCCAGAGGGGAGAGGGCACCTGCCTCTGTGAATTAGCTACAAAATTATCATGGTCTGGCTTCCAAGAATCCTTAGCAAAATTCTAAATCATCACAAGACTTCTACTTAATATCTATTGGCAAGAACAGCTGCTCTTATTTTAGGAAAATTAATTGCTTTTCAAATTGTTCTGGAAGTCTAAGTCCATTTTGATAATTCAGTAGGAATTAACATTCACTTTTAATTTGAAGTCCATGAAAGCCCAGACTCTAATGAATTTTCTTGGACTTTGAAGTCATGTGTCATCTGACTCTCAGTGACATCACTGGAGATCACATGGTTATTATGAAAATGATTAGAATCTAAAACATAAAATGCATGCGTACTAAGTCGCTTTAGTCATGTCTGACTCTTCAATGCTATGGAATGTAGCCCACCAGGCTACTTTGTACATGGGATTCTCTAGGCACTTTGAATACTGGAGTGGGTTGCCATGCTGTCCTCCAGGGGATTTTCCCCGCCCAGGCTTTGAACCCGAGTCTCTATGTCTGCTGCATTGGCAGGTAGGTTCTTTACCACTAGTGCCACCTGGGAAACCCCTAAAACATGACACTGAAATTCTATTTCTGCTCTGATAATTTACTATGTTGATGATCTTGAGCAGGGTATTTCAGAGTTTTTAGCCTCTGTTGAATCATTTATAAAATGGCAATAATTGCAATAATTGTGTTATCTTTATTAAAGATCTTAAGGAGATGCATTAAATTGATGCAAGAGTATTTCAGAAAGTGTAAAATTCTATACAAATCCAGTGATAATAGCAAAGGTGATACCTAGAAGAAGTAGGAACTGGTAGTTGAAAAGAGAAAGGGAAAGAAAAGTGATGGCAAAAGCAAAGGAGATCTTTATTCAATGCAGATTTAAGAAAGGGGAAGAAAGTCTGGAAATAATAGCTAATGCTTATTAAGCACTTCTTACGTCCTGGGTAGTATACTATGTGATGAACTTTTCACAATAACCTTAGAGGTAGATGCTTTTACTGTCTATTATATGGATAAAGAATAGAGACATAAGAAATTTAGCCTAAGCATATGGGCTAGAGAAAGGTAAAGCTAGAACTCAACCTTAGGCAATGTGACTCTAGAATCTATATGCATAACCAACCAGGCTGGAAAATTCTCCATCTCATCTTTCTGCTATGCTGATGTCTTTCTGGTTGCTAAAGGGATCCAGACAAAAACTTCAGATGAGCTGGAAATGATTTATTTTTTAAAGTGTTTATGCTATTTGGAGTAAAAGACACCAAGAGATTTCAAGGGAGTAAGTAGAGGTCACCAAAGTTGTTCTCAGCACACTCTTCTTTCCCACACAATTTGTCAGTTTGAGTCTGATCAACAAATATTTAGTCTTTGTGTATGCCAGATATTATTCAAGGTGTTGAGACCATAGAGATGATTAAAAGACATTCTCTTTCTGTGGCATATCAAAGATGGTTGCAAATGTTTTGCTATTCCTTTGAATTTGGATGACTTTAGTCACTCACTCAACTAATAGAATGTGGCAGGTGACACAGTGGGATTTTTGAGGCTATGTCATAAGAAGGCTTGCAGCTCCAGATTGGGCTTCTTGAAGCACTTGTTCTTGGAACCCAGTCCCATGAATAGATGCTCTGGTTGATAGTTCCCACTGAGTTCCTGCCCAGGAACCAGCATCAGCTCCTAGTTTTATGAATGAGCCATCTTGAGCATTCCACCTGCAAGTTGTCAGCTGATTCTGGCTTCAGTAACTGATTGTAAACACATGAGAGACCCCAAGGGAGAATTGCCCAGCTGAGCCCAGTCACCCATAGAAATGTACAAGATAATTAAAAGGTTTTTTAACCCTGTAAATTTTGAGGTGGCTTGTTATGCAGCACTGAATATCCAGAACACATCATAAGAAAGTTTCTGTCAGTGCATAGGAGGCAGATGTATGAACAGTTGAATTCAACATATGTTTTAAATGCTACCGCAGTGTAAGCAGATTAGGCTATGAAGTTAGCTTAGATCTCAAGGAATCAGAAAGTATCTGCTCTAGGACTGGTTCTGTGGCTCTAGTGTGTACAAAGTTGACTGGGATTCCATCATTTGGATGAGTTGCATCATCTCTGTTTCCTTTCTAATGATAAGACTTTATGATTGCATAGATCCCTCATCACTACTCAGGCACTACTGATCCTGAGTTTACCCCTCTGTAAAATAAGAGAAAATAAGGCATTAAGGAACCCAAGGTAGACTGTGGAGCTGAGACCGAAGGATACAAAAAATTCCTTCCACCTCACTGAAGGACATTGGACTTCCCTGATGGCTCAGTGGTAAAGAATCTGCCTGCAGCGTAGGAGGCACAGGAAATGTGGGTTCAATCCCTGGGTTAGGAAGATCCCCTGGAGGAGGAAATGGCAACCCTCTCCAATATTCCTAACCTGGAAAATCCCATGGACAGAGGAGCCTAATGGGTTACAGTCCAAAGCATCACAAAGAGTCGGACATGACTGAGTGCACAGAGCGCATTTCTTTCACTGGAGGTACAATGAGACAATTTGGGGTGCAGTGAAATGAGCACAGGTTCTGTGGTCAGAAGATCTAGGTTTGAGTTCCAGCTCATATATTCCCAGCTGTGTGACTTCACCTCTATGAGCTTCAGCTTCTTCATAGCTATGCCTCGAGCACGAGGGGAAATGCCTGTCAGCCTTGCGTATTGCCTTCCTTCCAGGTCTCTGCGTAGTTCCAGCTCTCTTCTGATGGGGCTTTGTTCAGTGGAAGAATCCAGGCTGGGGGAACGGAAGGAGAGGCAGGGGAGCAGTGTAAACATCACTAGGCAGGGAGCCATGTGGGTTCCCAGCAATGCCAAGCAATATGGAGCCTTGGCAGAGCCATTCAAGGGCAGGCTGGAAGGGGTTAACTGAGCCAAGGGGCCAGCTGGCATCTGTGCTGGCACTCAAGGAGAGAAAGAAAAGGAGCCTCAGTGTCAAGACAAGAAAGAGAAACAAAACCAAATACCAGCATTTTAGCCAGATTCCCAAATTCCCATGTGGATGTGGAGGGAAATATTCAGCCAGCTCCATGCAGCAGCCTCTGGTCAGGGAATACCTGATGATCAGGCAAGTCTGTGAACACATCTGGGCAACTTGTCTCTGCTGGATGGCTTGTCAGAGAACCACATCATCTTTGATTAATGTGGCAAGAAAAAGTTGCACTTTCCCCCTTTATTTTTCATGCATCCAGTCATCTGCCCATCCATTCATTCACCCATCCATCAATGCATGCATTTCTGTAACATGTATTAAACACCTACACTGAGCCACACACTATGCATTAGGTAACAGGGACTGTAGACAAATCAGTGACACAGAGATGGACAGGCCAACATGGTCTTTGCCCCAAGGATAAAATCTTCTAAGACTAGATATTGTGGACAGCTCCAAGGTGAGCTCGAAGATGAAATTTGTGGCTGGAAAAGACTAACATTGCCTGATCATTTATTGTGAGCCAGACACTGTGATAAGAGGTTTACGTGTGTCATCTCATTTAATCTTCACAATTCGCCTATAGTTTTGGCAATGTGATTAGCCCTGTTTTATGGCTGAGGAAACTGATGCTCAGACGTGAGGGTACTCGCTCAAGGTTGCACAGTCACCGTGTGTTACAGTGCTGGTCTGAGCTCATTTGGTACTGAAGAGGGGAACCTGGAGAAAGACAGGCAAGGATGTAAGCAGGGGCTGAGACTCAGTGTGTGACATGGAGTCTTGTTATTGGGTGGGAGTGGAAGCGTGGCTGGAAGTGGTTGGGTGGTCAGTGTAAGGAGACGCAGTGCCAAAGGGAGGCACGTCCTGCCACTGGAACGCAAATAGGAGAGTAGCACCCACATCTGAAGGGTCATTCCAAGCTGAGAAGACACTGCCCCAGATCTACCACCCTCTTCTCAGTTTTTGGGTGAAGGCATTTCCTACTTCTCTGCTGAGAGTATGCTTATGAAATACAAATCCTCCTTCTCTTCTCTGCTTCCTGGCTTGCCTCTTTTGCCCATATGTGCACTGACAGATGGATGGGCTACAAAAACAGCTGAGAATCAGAACAAGCGGGGAGGGTGCTGGGATCTGGGGGGCGGGGTGGGGGGGACTCCAGTGCAGTTTTATCAAGCAAGGTTGTGGGCCTGGGTGTCTGAAGGGATAGAAGGTTTACTAGTTTGTTTTACCATTATTATTTTTTAATCCTGCACACTATTACTCACATGATGGTTTTGGAAGTGGCAGGCAGAGGGGTGGGTCACCTGCGAATTAATCCCTACGAGTTTCCCAGGGAAGTTGGCTTCTTCTCTGCAAGTGATTTTCCCTGTCTGGAGTCAGTTCACACCTAATATGGAAGGATCGCTTTTAGTCTCTACTTGTTGCTATGGCAGCTTCAGAAGCGGCTGCTGCCGACTGAGCCAGGAGCAGCCGCTCCCTCTTCTCCCAAACTCTTCTGGCATGAGGCTGAACACTCGTGGTTTGAAGACTAGGCAAGTGTCAGTGGATGGCATGTCTTTTATTTTGGGAAACATCTTTCAAGTGGGCAGAGTGGCAGCTTTTGCTGGTTCTTCAGAGCCTCAGCACAGCTAATTCGAAATCATGCATGGCTTCTGGAGTCTGTTCCCTACCCCACCCCCCTGTTTTAGAACAAAGGCTGAAAATGGCCTTTATAGATATTTTAAATAATTTAGCTAGTTGGATTAAAATGCAATCTTCTGGTTGGTTTTAAAAATAATTTTAAATAAAAGAGTGCTATAAATAAGTGGAGAACTCATTTCTACTGGGAGGAATGCTTCCAGCTATGAAAATGAGAGGCACACAGAAAGGAAATGGTGTGAGACATGGTAACACCTTTAATGCAGGAGTTGGTAGCATGGTGGTGAGTGGGGTAGGCAGAGTCGTGGTGACTGAGATTTACTTGGTCTTTGTCCTTAAGGAGTTTACAATCCAGTGAATAAGAGAACTACTGAAAAAGTAATTACCAGTGTGATGAATACTGCAGAGTGGGGAGGTATGGGGCGCAGTGGGAAGGTGTAATGGACACTTTACTCCCATCTGAGGCGGTCAGGGAAAGCTTTTCTAAGGAGAGAGAATTAAGATAAAAGGTGAAGAAAGAATCTTGGTATGTAGATCTAAGGGTCAGCATATGGGAAATTCTGAGGGGAGATAGTCTGTTAGGAGGAATTAAATCTCAGCTTAGCTGCAGAGTCCCCGGACTGCAAGGAGCTCAAACCAGTAAATCCTAAAGGAAATCAGTCCTGAATATTCATCAGAAGGACTGATGCTGAAGCTCCAATACTTTGGCCACCTGATGCAAAGAACTGACTCATTGGGAGAGACCCTGATGCTGGGAAACATTGAAGGCAGCAGGAGAAGGGGACAACAGAGAATGAAATGGTTGAATGGCATCACCGACTTGATGGACATGAGTTTGAGCAAGTTCTGGGAGATGGTGATGGAGAGGAAAGCCTGACGTACTGCAGTCCATGGGCTCACAAAGAGTTGGACACGACCGAGCAACAGAACTGACCGACTGATAGCTATAGCAGAGAGTGAGAAGAAAAGATTATGAGGCACAAACATCACGATGATGACGGTACTGGTGGTGATGGCAACAATTAAAAAGCATTTACAGTGCATTTCTCTTATTTACATGTATTAACTCACTTAATAATCACAACAACTTTTGACAGTATGTACCATTATTATTCCCTCATGGCTCAGATGGTAAAGAATCCGCCTGCAATGTGGGACACCTGGATTCCATCCCTGGGTTGGGAAGATACCCTGGAGGAGGGCATGGCAACCCACTCCAATATTCTTGCCTGGAGAATCCTCGTGGACAGAGGAGCCTGGCAGGCCACAGTCCATGGGGTTGTAAAGAGTCAGATACTACTGAATGACTAAGCACACACACACATTATTACTATACCCACTTTACAAATGAGGAAACTGAGAAACAGAGAAGTTACATAACTTCTCCAAGATTACAAAGCGAATATGTAAGCGGTCTGGATCTAGAGTCAATGCCCGATCAATAGGGACCTGTGCAAAGAGTTTGGGGTTTATCCTCTGGGCAAGATGTTAAGTAGGATCAGGACATATGTGCTGTAGAAAAAGTCACTCTAGAACAGATATCTGGAAATTGAAGGCTTGAGCTCTTGCCCTGGCTTCGCCTCTCCCAGCTCTTAGCTACTGGACACAAGCCCTCATCATTCTAAGCTATATGTGCTGCCTCTTTACCACGGGTAAGATACTACCCCCTCACTAAACTGTGAAAATTAGCTGATTAATAACCACAGAAGATCTTTAATAAAGCTGGAATAAGAAGAAAAAAGTGACTCTGACTGCAAGAAGTTGACAAGATTAGAGGGAAGGGGAGTGGAGGCAAGGACACCAGGTAGGAGACAGATGCAAGTGCTCAGATGAGAGATGAGGATGACCTGAATTGGGGGAAGTGTTGGTGGAGAGGGAGAGAAATGGGTGGATCAGAGAGTCATTGAGGAGGGTAGAATCTACAGACCTTGAGAGTAGTTTATATGAGAAGGAAGTCACGGATGAATGCTAGATCTCAGGCTTCATAACCTGTGTGAACCATTGGATGGACTTTGGTGCCAGTCCCTGGAATTGGGTGTAGGGGGTGGGGCTCCCCACAGAACAACCAGGATAAATCGATGCTGGGTAGACAGAGATAACAGATGCTCATATCACAAGTCAGAAATCAAACATCTGTCTCATTCCTTCACCCTGCTCCAGTTCCCTTCCCTCTCATCCTACTTACCCCAAGTTACGATCCTTTACACCTGTTAATGATTTAGTAAGTGGATTGTGTTGACCATCTGATGATGTCCATGTGTAGAGTCTTCTCTTGTGTTGTTGGAAGAGTGTGTTTGCTATGACCAGTGCATTCTCTTGGCAGAACTCTATTAACCTTTGCCCTGCTTCATTCTGTACTCCAAGGTCAAATTTGCCTGTTACTATTCATGGCAAATAGATGGGGAAACAGTGGAAACAGTGTCAGACTTAATTTTTCTGGGCTCCAATATCAGATGGTGATTGCAGCCATGAAATTAAAAGACACTCCTTGGAAGGAAAGTTATGACCAACCTAGGCAGCATATTAAAAATCAGAGACATTTCTTTGACAACAAAGGTCCTTCTAGTCAAGGCTGTGGTTTTTCCAGTGCTCATGTATGGATGTGAGAGTTGGATTATGAAGAAAGCTGAGCGCCGAAGAATTGATGCTTTTGAACTGTGGTGTTGGAGAAGACTCTTGAGAGTCCCTTGGACTGCGAGGAGATCCAACCAGGAGATCAGTCCTGGGTGTTCATTGGAAGGACTGATGTTGAAGCTGAAACTCCAATACTTTGGCCACCTGATGTGAAGAGTTGACTCATTGGAAAAGACCCTGATGCTGGGAAAGATTAAGGGCAGGAGGAGAAGGGGATGACAGAGGATGAGATGGTTGGATGGCATCACTGACTCAATGGACATGGGTTTGGGTGGACTCCGGGAGTTAGTGATGAACAGGGAGGCCTGGCGTGCTGCCGTTCACAAGGTCGCAAAGAGTTGGACACGACTGAGCGACTGAACTGAACTGAAGTGGATTGTCCTCCCTGCTCACCTCCTTCAACTTGCCTTCTTTCTTAAACAAATGGGCTGTGCCCATTTCACCACTAATGGGATGCCCCTCTCATCTCTGCCAACCCCCAATCATTTATAAAGACATGGCCCGTGCTACCTCTCCTCACAGCCCTTATGGATTTCCTGTCTCTGAGCCCCTTTGGCTCTTGTAGCCTCTGCTCCCCATGGTAAGACCGTCTCACAGGTTGTCAGATCTCTTTCTTAGTCTTGCTTCTGTATCTAAACAGTAAGTTCCTTAACTGCCATCACCCCCCACACCACCCCAAGGGGTTTTATTAATGCTACATCAGTTGAAACTTTCATCATTTCTACAAGTACAAGGGCGAGCCTTCTCCTTCTTCTCTTCTCCCTTTTTCTCTTCCGTAGATGATGGGGCTGGAATCCAGAGAATCTAAGTGACTTGCCCAGTGTGATGTAGCTGGAGAGAGCCATGCAGGATTTAGAAATTCCAAATCCCTTGTCTTTCATTCATAGGCATTTCAAAAATCTCCCAGAAATTAGATAAATATACTAAGCTTAACAGTTTGATTGTTTTTGTGAGAATCCTATGAAGTAGACATGGCTATTACCCTCTTTCTACAGGTGAAGAGACCAAAGCTCAGAGAAATGTACTAATTTGCCCAAGGCTTCAGGTGGCTAAGCTCGGGCTAGAACACAGGTCAATCCATTGCCAAATGCACTCACTTGGTCCCCATGGTATTCTGCCCCTATTCTTTTCTCTACACTAGGCTACAGCATTCTAAATGCCCAGGAAGAGACAGGGATTCAGAGAAAAAAGAGAATGTGGCGTGGTTGGGGAATTAGGGTGTGGAAGAGAAATGATGGACACAGGTAGCTCTTTGTGATACTTGGGACCCTCAGGCTGCATGCAGACAAAGGCATTTCTCGTCTCTGAAGCTCACCTTGAGGATGCTCTCACCTGGAGTAGGCTTCCCTTTCATCCATACCCTGGCAGCCTGTCTCCTGCTGTTTGGCTCAAGGTAATTCTTTTCTTCCTGGAGCCCCCCGCTCAGGATACGCAGATGGTTGGTTCTGAGCTCCTGAAGTCATCCCGTTGATGAGGCCAATATAAATGCATGAGGGAGTCCAATTGCAGGTGCTCATTTCTGTGAGAGCTCAGTGGAGCCCATCCACAAAGTCACGGCAAAGGCTCTGACTGACGGGCTAGGAGAAGGCGTTTGAAGGTCAAGCCTGTCCAGGAAGCTTCTTCACTGCAGTTATTGGGATACTTCAGGGGCCTTTGAGATAACTAAGTATGGAAGGTGTATATTTACACCAAGTGATCCTCCACAGGCAGAGTTCTGAGAAGTGAGACTTCCTATAGGCCTTTGAGGTTTCTCTGAAAAGAACCTGGTACAGTGGCAAAGGTGTGGGCTTTGGTGCCCTTGACTCATATCTCAGCTGTGCAACTTTAAGAAAGTATCTCTACCTCTCTGAAATTCAGTTTTCTCCTATGCAAGTTGGGGCAATAATATACTATTCAAGGATTTGTTCTGAGAATTAGTTTAAATGACATGTAAAATGCTTGTTGCAACTCATAGAGCAAATTAAATGCTCACCTTACAATCCTTTTCTTCCTCCACCCAGGGAGATGGATCTAATAACTGATCAGGTCTGGCCCTGATTTTTTGTGTTTATGAGCTATGTGTTTCGGCAGGCAAGGAGAGATTTAAAGGAGTCAGGTTTATTAATCTCCAAATAACCTGTAGAGTAATTAGAGTGCTTATTCTCAGCTCTTTGGGAAGAAGTAACTATAATTACAGGACCAAATTAAATGGCATTATTGTTTATTGTTTCATACTGTTGTGGGCTTTCTCTGTCAAGTTCCTTTTGGAAATCTGAGAATTTTCCCCACATCAACTTTCTCTTTCAGTGTTTTAAGTGCTGAACCTCCCTTCAAGCTACAGGTTGGACGATCCCTGGTATCTGCTGAGTAGGATGGGCCTGTGTTTAAAGGGCCCGTTTTGTCACCCATGCAGAGATGGCCACCTGCCCTCCAAGCACCCCTACTCCCCTCCCATAGTGTGGAATTACCACTGGGAAGTGGCCACCTTGTCAGGGCCTACAATCTCTAGCTTCTTCACGTCCAGGAGGGGCCGCATGCCCAGCTGTCTCCAATGAGCTATTAACAGAGGAGATATGTGCCCCTTCTGGCCCAAGGTGGTTAGGAAGGGAGTGTGCCTTCTCCATTGTTTCGTCATCCACCAGGTGGCTTAATGAAGACACCAGGGGATCTTAGAAGCCATGAAGATGGCAGAAGATCAGTCAAATTGGTCCCTGAATGACTGTATGGAGTACAACTCCCCACTGCCACCAATCAAGAAAATTTGGTTGATGTTTACACGTGCTGGACACTGAGATTTTAGGTTTTGTCTTTTATAGCAGCTTGCTTTATCTTAATGAGTGCACTGCCTGATTCCTCATCCCTGATAAAGTATGAAACCATGTTTTGAGTCCTGTCTTATGAGACAGGTAAACATGTCAATGAATAAATTTCAAAACAGTGCTATAGAAGTAGGAAGATGATGCTGTGGACCCAAAGAGGTAAGATGCCCAGAAATTTGAGTTGGACCTTCAAAGCTGGATGGAAGTTCACCAGCAGATGCAGGATGAGGCATGGGAAGATTATTCTAGGCAAAAGGAGCAGCAGGAGCTAACACATGGCAATGCAAAAAGGTGAGATTGTGTTGTGTCCGTGCGAGAAAGTCCTTGTCGTGAAGGAGAACACATTCAGGTGCTGGATTGAACACAGGCCAACAACTATACAAGTGGGCCAGGTTTGACAGGGGCCAGGTAGGTGGTCTTGGAGTTCTTAGGGAGAGAGACCACCAGAAGCTACTGTCCAGGGGTACAGAAAACTTCATGAAGGGGGGAGTAGGTATGGAACTGTGCCTTATACAATATTGGTGACACTAGAGAAGAGCATCGCTTGTTAATTTGCCTTCCTCTTTCAGACCATGAGGTCCTTTAGGGCAGAGATCAGGCTGTATTCCTCTGAATTCCCAGACTGGCGCCCTATCCTTAGAAGGCGCTGAATGAATGACAGAAGGCAGGATTGAATTCAGATGCTTCTGAGGATGACCTTGCCTGCTACATTTATTGGGAACTGAGCATCTGAGGTTCAATAGGAACTTCCCAGTGCTTCCTTACCCCCTAATCACAACTATGATTACATCCAAGCAAAGTGATGCCAGATTAAGGAACAGGCTTTCAGTCTCTACCATTTCCTCCTGTATTCTACTAGTATCTAGAGACTGCCTCTTGTATTTGCTGGGTTCCTGCAGACTGTGCAGGGCATAAAACTCACCCTCATGAAATTAGGGAGAGTTGATACCACAGGCTGACTCTATGTAATTGCCCCCTTCTCCCACCACCAAGTCAGATCTTGTGATTTACATGATCTCTAACATTCCTTATTTCTATGATATTTAAGATATGGGCGATCAGTGAAATGAAAGAAGAAAGCATAGAGAAAATGACGACACTTGGATAATTCACGCACTAGGTAGCCAGTTCTCAAATCATGGAGACGTGACAGTTTTGATGACTCCAATCCATTTTGTGAGTAATTAGCCTCCTGGTGCCTCCAGGTGGAAGTCCAGGCTCTTTACCAGGACAGACAATCCTTGCTCCTCTCCATCCTCATTGGCCATCACTCTCTCTGCTCAGTGCATACCTGGACTCCCCAGGCCCTGAGGCTCTTCTCTCACATGCTTTATACACACTGCTTGTTCTCTGTTCTGGAGCTGTCTATTTAGTCCTTTGTGTTGCAGTTAAAGTGTCTTTTCTTTGTAGTTTTTCTAGAACTTCCCAACCACATTTTACTCATTCTTGCTTTGTGCAAAGCATTCTGCTAGAAACAAAGAGGAAGGAAGTTTGCCTTAGGAAGCAACTGACTTTTAGTGTATCTTTTTAATTTTTAAAAAATTTTAGTTGTGACAAAGTACACTTAACATAAAATTTACCATCTTAAACAAAATTAAAGCTCTACACTCATTAAACAATGAGGGAAGTGAGAAGTTGTTGTTTAATGAGTATAGAGCTTTAATTTTGTAAGATGAAAAAGTTCTGGAGATGGGGTGCACAATAACATAAATATACTTAACCCCTGGAACCCACCATTCTACCTTCTATTTCTATTAACTTTTATAAACTTTATAGATACCTCATATAGAAGAATCATATAGTATTTACCTTTTGGGACTGGCTTATTTCATTTAGCATAATGTCCTCAAGAGTCATCCATGTTGTAACGCCTGTAAGAATTCCTTCCTTTTCAAGGTTGAATAATAGTCCATTGTGTGTATATAGCACATTTTGTATATTCATTCATCAGTCAATGGGCACTTGGCTTTCTTTCTTTCATCTTTTGGCTCTTAAAAATAATGATGCTATGAACATAGGTATACAAATCTCTCTTTGAGACCCTAATTTCAATTCTATTGGATATACACTCAGAAGTGGTATTTATATATCATATGGTAACTATATTTTTTGAGAAACTCCCATTCTGTTTTCTCCAGCAGGTAAACCATGTTCCATTCCCATCAACTATTCACAAGGGTTCCAATTTCTCCAAATCTTTGCCAGAATTTTATTTTCTTTTTGTCTCTTTTGCTAGCAGCCATCCTAAATGGTATGAGGTTATATATCATTGTGATTTTAATTTACATCTCCTTAATTATCAGCAATGTTGGGCATTTTTTTCCTGTGTTTGTTGACCATTTGTATATCTTCTTTGGAGACCTTTGCCAGTTTTTAATTGGATCATTTGGATTATTTTTATTGTTATTGATTTGTATAGTTCTTTTTATATTCTGGATATTGACTCCTTATCAGATACATGATTTGCAAACTTTTTTCTCCCAAAAGTTTTCTTTTTCACTCTGTTGATTGTATCCTTTGAAACATAGTGGTTTTAATTTTTGATAATTCCAATTTATCTACTTTTGTCTTTGTTGTCTCTGTTTCTAGTTTCATATTCAATGAATCATTGCCAAGTCCAATATCATGAAGCTTTTCCTATATGTTTTTGTAAAAGATTTTCATAGATTTAGGTCTTATGTCTTTGATCCATTTTGAATTACTTTTTGTGATGATGGAGGTAAGGTCCAACTTCATTCTTTTGTGGATATCCAGTTTTTCCAACACCATTTGTTGAAAACACTGGCCTTTTCACATTGAATGGTCTTGGCACCCTTGTGAAAAATCATTTGACCCTATAAGCATGGGTTTATTTCTGAGCTCTCTACTGTACTCCACTGATCTGCATGTCTTTCTCCTAGTACCACACTTTTTTGATTACTGTAACTTTGTAATAGATTTGGGAATCAGTAAGTATAAGATCTCCACCTTTGTTCTTTTCTTTTTTTCCCCCAAGATTATTTTGGCTATTTGGATGGGTTTCTTGAAATTCCATATGAATTTTCAGATGGATTTTTCTATTTCTTAAAAAAATGGCATTGTGATTTTGATTGCCTTGGGTGGTATTGACAGCTTAACAATATTAAGTCTTTCAATCCATGAACATGGAATGTCTTTTATTTGTGTCTGTGTTTGTCTTTGGGTAGCACTTGTTTCAAATCAACAATCAGGGGCTTTGTATAAATTATTTATTCACCTCTAATGCCCTTTTGGGTGACTTCAGAAATAAAAGTCAGGAGAAACTTTGCTTTTATGAGGGCCTGGGATGTATCTTCCTCATATTCTATTTTGCATAGAAGGTAGAAGATCACATAATGTCTAAAGTTTCCCACTACTTGTTCCTAGGAAATGTATAGCTCGATTTTAATAATTATGCACAGTCTGTTATAATTTGATAATTATAAAGATCTATATATTTGCATCCTTACATTTTCTCAGGTCTTAAATGTCTACTGTAATTTGTAATTTCTCTGGCCCTAATATTTTTGCTTTTCTATTGTATGTATTGTTATAAGCTGCCTTAAATACATTGTGAATTGAAATGTGTCTATAAAATATTCTTAAGTGAAAGATATATATTATCACCATATTACAGATAAAGAAAATGATGTTAAGAATAGATAATTAACTTCAACAGATCATACAACTCATAAGTTACAGGGCTAGGATTCAAACCTAGATCTCTTCGACTGCAAAGCCCAAGTTTCCATTTCTACTGTAAGTCAATAAGATTGGGTCCCTGCATAGCTCAGAATCTAATGGGGAGTGAGGAATTGAATGGCCAAATATGGCCATAAATAGCTCTTAAACCAGCCAGAAATGATAGGAATGGCAATAGGGAAGTTTGAGAAATAAAAATGAAGGTGATTGAGGCTTTTTATTTATGGGATTCCAGATTGAATGATCTGAATATATCATATGTGAATTCATGAAGCAAGAACTTTTAAAAGAGGGTTTTAGGGATTGTTTCATCTTTGGGTTAAGAAACAAGAGACATTGTGTATTAGTTTCTTGCTGTTTGCTAGTCTGATCCTTGAGAAATGAACATATACCAATGTCTGCTCAGCATTCTTCCCTGTGGAGGAACCACTCCTCCTCATTCCAGGGGCTTCAGTAAAAGAGGACCCCATTCCACTCCCTTACTGATCACAGTACTCCTCCCCTGGCCACAGTGAGGCACAAGGTAGGCCCAGGATAGGCCAGGAAATATCTTTTCAGGACCTTTTGAGAAAGATACTCTCTTCCTTTAATATCATGAAGTTTAAGGGTAAACTCAGGCGCATGTGACTGTTTTTGCTGACATCACAGAAATAGGCAAGAATTGAATCAACCTACAAAGAGTATAAGAAGAGCAAAGAAAGACTCTGCTGATGCTGAGAATCTCTACCCAGTCAGACCAAATGCTATTCTAACAAATTCCCTTAAGTTGATTTAAAGCAAATAGTGTCCATTTAAAGCCAAAAGAGAAATGGCAGGATTGGGATGAAGTATGACTTCTGCTTGAATCCTTACTCCGTCACTTACTAGTTGGGTACCCTGTGCAAATCCCCTAATCCTTTGCTCCTCTCTTTCCTTTCTCATCCATAGATTCATAGGATTCTTATGAGGAATGGATGAGAAATTGTATCCAGATGAGAGTCTGGCATAAGTGATCATCCTAAGCATGTAAATGCTTATAAATACACGACAACTTTGTGAGGGGTAGGGATTGTCTCTTTCATGGATGAGGAAAATGAGGCTCAGCAGGGTTAAAATAAAAAGTGATGATTGTGCCACAGTTAATATGTCAGATCCTGAAGGAAAACTTCCATGGGAAACCCAGTTGACTGGGTGAACCTGTTCTGCTCATGGAACCACAGTTCTTGGTAGCAATGGGAAGGGCAGAGGATCCCCTTCTTAGCCCCAGCTGTCTTCCCCTTGCTGAGTAGTGGATAGAATCCTTTCTTACCCTTCTCCCTCACAGAAGAGGTCCCATCATACCTACCAGCCTACAGGGAGAGAGTCAAACAGCTGTGGAGAAGGTAGGATGCCAGGCTGTATTTGTTCAGATGGATACAATAGCATTGGACTAGCGTGGAGCTCAAATATTGAATCAAAATTCTTTGTATTTAAATCATAGCCCTGTCAAGCTCATATTTGATATGCACTAATTAATGTTCCCCATGAATTATATCAGATCTTCTGGTGTGTGTGTGTGTGTGTGTGTGTGTGTACGTGTAGAGCCAGAAAGAGATTCCTATAAATTGGAGTGATCAAAAACAAGCATCTGTCACTGTCAAATTCAGTAGTTGGCTCTTTGTGGCTCATGGGTACTTCCTGGATGAGAGGGGTGGATACAAGTTATTAGACAAACATGAATCATTTAGGAGGAAGTCACCTAGATCAAATGAAGCTAATATTTTTATTATCCATCAAAACTAAGATCTCATGCTAGATTGAGGAGGCAAAGCCAAACCCAGTGTGGAATTTCATACTCCAATTCCAATAATTCTGATCCTATGCCTTTCTTTTCCTTTCAGAATGGCAAGGGCACTGCTGGCAAGATGTGGATGGGATTTGGTTGAAAGGAAGTGGATGTTGGACTATTTTAAATGGAATATTCATAGATTTCACTGTAAAGGAAAATTTTTAAATATCCCTTTGTACAATACAGAAAAAATGGTTTTTTTTAGAGCAATCAATAAAAGTAGACAAGCAATAGACATGCTTATACTTAAACCTATGAGTGAGATATACAGTGCAATGCCGGTGGAAGTGAGAACTAAAACCACTTGTAAATTTCTCTCCCTGGAAGAGAAGGAATTGATGAAAGTTTCCTCAAGGGGAAGAGATCAGGGCAATGGGAGGACAGATAGTTAAGCTGAGAGGCTCCTCTTACATTCACGGCTGGAGAAAGAGAGAACCTTGACTTTATAGTTAGACCAATTTAGGTTGGAGTCTGAGCTCTATAGTTTCGTATTATATGACCTTGAATAAGCATGCCACCTCTTTGAGCCTCAGTTTCCTTGAATGGGGGGGTTGGTAGCCGTAGAGTTCTCTTGAGGATTTTATGATATACTCTGTGTGTAAAGTGGACTTGCCAGGTGGTGCTAGTGGTAAAGAACCTGCCTGCCAATGCAGGGGACAAAGGAGATGCAAGTTTGATCCCTGGGTCAGGAAGATCCCCTGGAGGCGGGCATGACATCCGTCTCCAATACTCTTGCCTGGAGCATCCCATGGACAGAGGACCCCAGCCTATGGACTATGGTCCATAGAGTCTAGAAGAGTCATTCATAGCTGAACAGACTGAGCATATGCACACGCATACATGTATGAAGCACCTTCTGTTAACTCTGCTCAGTTCTAACTTTCTTTTTTTTTCTATCACTGTCTCCTTTAAGTTTCCAACACATTTTACATTCTACTTTTTGCCTCCATCATAAAATTCATTTGAAATTTTTATGAGTTTTGCCACATGGTATATAATACCTTAGGGCTGCCCATGTTTAAATTAAAACCTTTCTCCTAGGACTGCAAATCACATCAAAGAAAATACAGATGACAGTAGGTTTATCAATTATGAAAGATATAGTAAGCGGACCGTCAAAATGCATGAGCCTAGAAGTAGCATAGCGTGGCCACTAGGAGATAGCTAGCAAGCCAGGTAGCAGTTATATTTGCCAGTGCCCCCTGCACTTATGTTCAGGTTTTTCAGGTAGCCCAGTGACAAAGAAATCACCTGCCAATGCAGGAGCTGCAGGGCACATGGGTTCAATACCTTGGTCAGGAAGATCCCATGGAGGAGGAAATGGCAACCCACTCCAGTATTCTTGCAGGGGAACCCCCATGGACAGAGGAGCCTGGGGGACTACAATCCATGAGGTCACAAATGTCAGACATGACCGAGTGGCTGAGCATGACAACCCTGCATCTAGGAGGTTCCATGTGATTAGTCTTACCAATGGAATGTGAGAAGAAATATGATTCCACTTCCAAGAGAATTAGCAAGCATATATGGTTTCTTTCTTCTAATGGCTTAATGTAAACAAGCTTGACTGTCCTAGGAAGCTAGGTGTTGAAGATAGAGGTAAATATATCCCCAACTTACCACTTGAAGGAAAGCCACCCATGAATTCAGTTCAGTTCAGTTCAGTTCAGTCGCTCAGTTGTATCCGACTCTTTGCAACCCCATGAATTGCAGCACGCCAGGCCTCCCTGTCCATCACAAACTCAAACTCATGCCCATTGAGTTGGTGATGCCATCCAACCATCTCATCCTCTGTCGTTCCCTTCTCCTCCTGCCCCCAATCCATCCCAGCATCAGGGTCTTTTCCAATGAGTCAACTCTTCACATGAGGTAGCCAAAGTACTGGAGTTTCAGCTTCAGCATCAGTCCTTCCAATGAACACCCAGGACTTATCTCCTTCAGATTAGGAAAACCAATTTAGAACTTGAATAAGAAATAAACTCCCATAAAATCTGAGCCAGATACACTTTAGATTTCTTTGTTACAGCAGCTAGTGTTATCCTAATACATCAAGATAGTTCAAGGTGACAGATTATATCTATTTATGGAAGTGAGGTGATGAAAATCAACACCTCACTGACAGGATCTAATTATGTAGCAGTTGTGAATTGATTGGGGGTTAGACTGGATGACCTTTAAGGGCTCTTAATACCATAAACTAATAGCACTAATATCTTATATTGAATAAGTATTTGCTATGTTCTAGCCCAGGGCTAAGCACTTTACATCAATTTTCTTCTTCAGACCTTACAACAACCCCGAGATATTCTCATTTAAAGATAAGAAGGTTGATGGCTGCTGGCAGAGATAAGAAACTTGTAAGGTCAGACAATCCACACAGTGGATTTGCATCCAAAGCTATCAGACTTCAGAGCCTGAATTCCTCATGACTGGACTATGTTTTTCCTCAAATCTTCAAGTCTGTGATTTGAGGATATGTGTGATTTGAGAATATATGATATGTGCATACCATATATCTCATGCCTTTGTTCTGGGAATTGCTCATGTTTGGCTGTTGAAAATTAGTTGAAAGATCAGTCAATGGCTCAAATTGTATTGTAGCATTAGTCTATTTTTGGCTCTGTTTAAGAAGGAGAAATGAGATAAGGAATATAACCAATACTAACAGAGTTTCTACAAGGTCCAGATGGCTCAGATGGTAAAGAATATGCCCACAGTGTAGGAAACCTGCGTTCGATCCCTGGGTCAGGAAGATCCCCTGGAAAAGGGAATGGCAACCCACTCCAGTATTTTTGCCTGGACAATTCTATGGACAGAGGAGCCTGGTGAGCTACAGTCCATGGAGGTCTCAAAGAGTCGGACCCAACTAAGTGACTAACACACTTTCACACCAGGTTCGCTCACATGTTATCTCATTTAAAAATTTTTCCCAGATCAATATTAATATCACCATTTTATAGACAAGGAAGCCAAAATTTGTCCATATGGCATTTATTCCTTTAATACATATTTATGGACCTTCTACCATGTTGCTGCAGGAGATTCCAAAGTGAACAAGGCAAACATGGGCCCTGATGTATTATACCTAGTGGTCCAGCAGCTGCCACATGAGGTAGCAAGCAACCTGTCACAGAGAGTACTTGAGCAAAATCCGGGTGCCTCCACACCAGGGAGATTGTGAAGGAAGTCCTGATACTGGGTAGAGTACACTGGATGATTTCTGCACTGAGAGTCAAGCTGTACAGTATCTAGTTGATTGAAAAGGATCACCAGAAATGATCAGCAGAGAAAACAAGTGACAGGGGAAAGAGGCAAACAAAAGCAAATACATTTTTCTATCCAGAATCTGGTTTGTAGCAATTGTTCAACAAACATTGTCTATCATCATTACTACTGAAACAATGCTTACATCCTATTAACAACTTCATATACGTTTTATCCAGTGAGTGGCACTATCTCTGTTGTTGTTGTTCAGTTGCCAGTTCAGTTCAATTTAGTCGCTCCGTCGTGTCCAACTCTTTGTGACCCCGTGGACTGCAGCATGCCAGGCTTCCCTGTCCCTCACAGTCTCCAGGAGTTTGTCCAAGTTCATGTCCATTGAATGGTTGATGCATCCAACTATCTCATCCTTTGTCACCACCTTCTCCTCTTGCCCTCAGTCTTTCCCAACACCAGGGTCTTTTCCAATGAGTCAGCTCCTCACATCAGGTGGTTTAAGTATTGGAGCTTCAGCTTAAGCATCGGTCCTTCCAATGAATAACCCTTCCAGGGTTGATTTCCTTTAGGATTGACTGGTTTGATTTTGCTGTCCAAGGGATTCTCAAGAGTCTTCTCCAGCACCACAGTTTAAAATCATCAATTTTTTGTCACTCTGCCTTCTATATGGCCCAACTCTCACATCCACATATGACTACTGTTTACAGCTCCCAACAAGGGATAAGAATCATTTATTAAACAGTTTCTGTTTTCCCTATTATCTTATTCTGTGCCATATTTCACATTTTCTTCTGTAACTCTCAACAGCAATTTTACAAGATAGTATAAAATATCAGTAAGGATAGGTTAAGTGATGCTTCAGTAACAAGCTCACCAAAAATCAAGAAGGCTTAAAATCACAAAAGCCTATTTTTTGTTCATGCTGTGAGTCTATCACAGGTTGTCTAGTGACTCTTCTCAATGTTATATTTGTTTTGACTCTGAGATTGAGTGTGATAGAGTAGGGCAGTCACTGTGAACACTGAGGTTATTATGACAGAGGAAAAATAGAATAGGGTGAAACACACTGGCTCCCAAATCTACTACCTGAAAGTGACATACATCCCTTCTGTCCACACTTAGTTGGATAAAGTAAGTTAGATGTGTTTGCCAAAGGTGAATTGGGATGAGGAAGTGTGATCTTACCACGTGCCCAGAATGAGAAGATCAAATATTTGTTTACAGTCCTAATGACTGCTTTAGGAAGATATATATTTTTTATTTATTATACCCAGTTTGCAGATGGGGAAACTGAGATTGGGCAGGGAATAGAATTCTAAATAATTTGGCCTAGTAAGCAGATTTGAATTTGCCTGCCTGATTCTAAATCCATGTTCTTTAAACTCTCCCCTTGTCCTCTATATCTCATCTTCCTGCCTCCACCACGTACCACCTCTATCATCTTTCCTTTCTCCCCTGGCTCCTTCTTCCCACCAGCAGGCTTAAATATCTTTATATTTCAAATAGAAGAAAAAATTTCTCCCTCCACCTAGTCCAGCCACTGACCATCCTCCCTCCCTGCCACACTTTTTGGCAGTTATCTGCAAGTATCACTCATTTCCTGATCATCCTCTGGGTTCTTCTCTTATCCCCTCACAGAAAGGACTCCTTGTTGACCCGCATACTTCAAATGCAATGGTCTTTTTTTAATTCTTACTTCAAGTTTGATCCCGCAGCAGCTTGTGGCACAGATGACCACTCCCAGGTCTTACACCGCCCATTCCTTTGTTGACAAGGTCAGTCCTTTCCTCCTATATCCCCAGCCAGTCCTCAGTGAATTTTTCAAGCTCTTTCACTTTTCCTTTCCCTTAACTGATGGTGTTTTAGGAGAATGAGTTTGAGACTCTTTTCCATTCTCACTCTACCCATTCTCTAGGGAGTCGTATCACTCCCCGGATCTTTAATTACCTCTACAGATTGATAACTGCTACAGTGATTGCTTAAGCCCAGACCTAACTCTGGAGCTATGGGTAGACCCAAAAGACCATTTAGGCATTGCTCAAATGTTCCTTGGGATCTGAAATTCAGTATTTGGGGAAAAGTTATGAGTGTGTGGATAGGCTTGGTAAATTTCATCTAGAGGATTTCTAGGGAACTGAACTTTTCTTCAAATTGACTTTGAAAGCTTATCTTCTGAGTTGTTAGAATCAGATAAGTATTTTTTCCCTACTCCTGTTTTCTAAGAGGAGGGATTTTCTCTTTGCATGCTTCTGGCCTTTACTTGCCCTTCCCTTGGAGAATTAAAGTAATTTTTCTCAGTGTGAATTTGGGAACAATAACTAGGCATGCTCAGTGTACATCCATCTTCCTGCTCTGTTTCAGGAAAGGGTTTGTTGGCAGAGTACATTGATTCCCTTTTGTTCACTCATCTTTTGGGTCTTATCTGGGTAGGCATCCCAGGTAAGACAGTTCAGCTGTGCCTTGGACTGGGTGGATATGTTTGCCAGTTTGGGAGTTAAATATTATGTTGGCCGAAAAGTTTGTTCAATTTTTCCATATCATGTTACGGAAAAACCCAAACTAACATTTTGGCCAACCCAATATTTGCAAGCCGCGTAGGCTAAGACATCCAAAGTCATGTCCTCCAGTGGCAATACAGTCGACACTCTGGTCTCCATCATTACAATTATTTATTTCTCAGCTTGTTTAAAATCTACACATGGCAGGAGTGCTACTTTGGGGCATTTCAAGATGCACTCAAAGACACAGGAGTTTCAGTCCCTACTTTCTTGTTTCTTAGCTTTGAATTTGGTCAAAACTTTATTTCTGACACAAGATTACAAATATTCAAAATCTCTATCCTGTTTTCCTCTACGCCTGAGAAAAATATCAAGTACTGCATACATTAAATTTTGCATCATTTTAAAATTTTTGTGTCAACATTTATTGAACACCCTTATCCCAGGTTTGGGGAATGGTGAGATAAAAGAAACCCTGCCCTCAGGGTCTTATAGATCCTCCAGGAAGTAAGAGGAACAAAAGGATAAAGACAATACTGTGTCATCACAGATAAGGGAACACAGATTAGGGTGTGGGATAAGATGGGGCAGGGGTTGGGCCTCAAGGAAATCTCAAGAGAAAATGCCTGAAAATCAGTGGGACAATGAAGGGGAGAATATGAAGGACTAGACAAACAGCATACACATTAGTACAAGGCCTGAGACAGTAGGCTTTTTCGAGGATCTGGGGTTTGGTTTGGCTGGACTGAGGGTGCTGCCTGGAGAGTGGCCAGAAATGGGGTTGGGAAGGGAGACAGTGGCCAGCTCACAAAGGGCCCATTACATGAGGCTTACGATTAGGTAGTAAGGACAGTGATGAGGAGAGTGATGATATGGACAGCTTACATCATGTGTCTGATGCATCATTATCAATCCAGTGGCTGGCAGAAGAGAGGACAGTAGTGGGAGCATCCAGCCAGTGTCTCTCTGCTCTGGGAGGCCAACAGGATCACCAGAAAGAAGCAGGAAAGAGGCCCAGCGCCCTCTCTAGGCAGACCAGCCATAGTTCTAGTCTCCTTCCTAGTCTTTCCTCGGAGCTGCTACCTTCAGCTGATGCTTTACTTGGGTGAAGGGCCCATGAAGATGTGAAGAATAGCTCTGATGCCACCTTCTGATGGGGATTAGAGCCCAGTGATGATTAGTGAGTGCTGGAGTTTCCAAAGGTAACAACCACAGATTTTGGGCAATTTTTCTGCTGTATTTAGAGAGTGCCATGTAGATTCTAGAGTAAGACTTTCTGGGTTCACATCCAGCTCCCGTACTGTTAAGCTGAGGGCATGTTACTGAAGTCTCTGGGCTTCAATTTCCTCACCTGCAAAATGGGTTTCCAAATAGTCCATACCTCATAGGGTCATTGTGAAGTTTAAAGGGGTATATATATATGTGCTTAGAGGATTTCCTGGATCTTCATAAGGTGGTCATAAGGTGTTATCTTAGAAGGTATTATCTATAATGATCATTTTGTTCTTGTTTGTTTGCTAAGTTGTGTCCAACTACTTTGCAACCCCCTGGACTGCAACCTGCAAGGTTCCTCTGTCCATGGGATTTCCCAGACAAGAATACTGGAGTGGGTTGCCATTTTCCTCTCCAGGAAATCTTCCCAATCCAGGGATTGAAACTGTGTCTCCTGTTGGTGGGCTGGTTCTTTACCACTGAGACACCTGGGCTGACCTTGCTTCTAACAAGATCATTCTTTAAAGACAAAAGCTGTATCTTACAAATATTTTTTGTGGTTTGGACAGAAAATCATGTGTGTGCTAAGTCACTTCAGCACATCCTACTCTTTTCGACCCTATGGACTGTAGTCCACCAATAGCCTCTGTCCATGGGATTCTCCAGGCAAGAATACTGAAGTGGGTTGCCATGCATTCCTCCAAGGGATCTTCCCAACCCAGCCATCAAACTGCATCTCTTATGTCTCCTGCCTTGACAGGCAGGTTCTTTACAACTAGTGTCATCTGGGAAACCCAGACAGAAAATTAGGAATCTTAAATTAGTTTTGGAAAAAGTCTTTCAAAGTCATGGATCTTCTCCCATCCTTTCTCTATTTTCCTCTTAGGGAGACTGGTCCATTATTCCACACACATTGGCTGGGTACCTGTGCCAGGCCTACATCTTTCTGAGATGTAGTGGGAATAAGTAAGACCCACCTGGTTTCTAACCTGCAGGAGCTCCTTGCCTACTGGGAATATAAGAGGCAAATAGCTATAACACAAGCTCCAACAGGATGGAGGCATACAGGAGAGGCTGGTGGAGTCCAAAGAAGAGGAGGTTACAGATAGCTCAAGTTTCACAGGGGTCTTCAAAGAGGAAGTGGCTTCTGACCTGAGCCCCAAGTGATGGGTAGGATGTTGACAGACCTGAGCACAGGGAGGAAGGTCATGGAAAGAGGCAGAAGGTTCCGGACTTCTAAGCATCTCTTGGAGAATCTCAGCAAGGAGCTTCCCATGAAATCCTGCCCTTTCTCCCAACCCATCAAATCACAGGAAGGTATATGCACACACATTGCTGCATCTCTAGATCCTCTGTCTCTGTTCTAGTCTATTTAAGCTTTTTGCAGTTTTACATTGTGCCTCTTCAAGGAAAGAGAAAAGGGGAAGAAAACTAGTGTTTTTGATTACTTACTGGGAGCTAATTATATCATTTATTTAATTTTACAACCCTGTAAAATTGGCATTATTATTGTGCCATTTAACAATGGAGGGAAACCACTGCTCAGAGAAGTTGTGATTTGTCCAAGGACACACAGTGAACTCATTCATTCAATAATTATCTATTGTTTGGGGTAGAACCAGGAATTTTTAAAAAAATTTTATCTTCTAAAATTTATTTATTTATTCATTTTTTATTTAGCCTCACTGTAGGGTTTGCAGGATCTTAGTTCCCTGACAAGGGATTGAACCTGGGCCCCCCACAGTGGAAGTATGGAGTCCTAACCACTGGACTGCCAGGGAATTCCCCAGAACAGGGAACTGAACCTAGGGCACCTTGATTTCAAAGGCCCTTTTATCTTGTTAACACAGGACACTGCTGCTTCTCAATAGGGTCAGATCCTTAAGGGCATAATCCTTTTTCATAGACCCCTCCAACACCTACCAACTGGCATTCATCTTTGGCTCTATAAGGGTCCCAAACAAGGTATTTAATTAATATCATCAGTGTTGACAGTGTTTGAGGGATGGGCTCCTCATCTAACTACCAAATCTTCTTCTCCATCAGGCAGCCAGTTGCCCTTTAATACCTAGTGTTCTCCCCATGTTCAGTTTTGCCAAGTGTCATTAAACCATCGCCCATGGGACTCCCAGGAGCCTCCAGCCCCACCCAGTCCAATGCCCTGTGTTTACGAAGAAGAACCTGAGCCCAGAAAGGGCAGGTGCCTGGTCCAAGGCCACACAGAGATTTAACAGCAGAGCCGGCAGCAGAGCGCTTATTTAGCTGGGAGCCTTGGAAACCACAGACTGCTCATTTTGCTAGGAAGCCCCCAGCTAGACCTGCAAAGTATCTCGGCCAGTTGGTTTAAAGGATTTTCTTTTTCACTCTTTTCACTGACTCCTGAAACAGATTGGGCTGAGCAACTGAGCAGTAGGGAGGCGAAGTAAACAGAATGGGTCCTCGGTGCCCCCGGCATGTCTGTTGTCTGCAGCGACTCATCACTGCCTGTGAGGCTGACAGACACAGCCGCTCCTGCGCCGGTTCCCAGGCTCCTCCTGGGGTGCAGAAAGACCCGCATGGCAACGCCAGGACAGGGGCGCACACAAGAGCCTGTCCTGGGGAACATTTGTGTTATCTTTGTATGCCCCCATGGTGGTGAAGGGGGGTGGGGGATGGTGCCAGGGAGGGGCTGTTGTTGGAGGGGTTCCCTATGACAACAGCACACACTTAAAATCCAAATCTGCAAATCTCACCAGGCTTTCCCTAAGCGCCCCATTGGATGCTTGGAGTCCCTACAGAAACCTAGCGATCAAGAGGAGGGTGTCCAGGATCTGCTACTTTCCAGATGCTGAGTTCCAGCTCTAGCTCTAGCACTACTTTACCTGTCTGACACTCACATCCTAAACTGTAACCTCAGAGATGTCACTTTGGCTCTCTGAGATTTAAGTTGTCCCAGAGGTCCAAATTGGATGGCTGATGTCTATTTTGTAGGGTTCTTTCAGGAATCTGTTGGAAACTAGGGGTGGCTCCAAGTAGAATATGTTTTACAGAAGTATTTTGTTTGTAGCACAATCTACTTCGTTGAATTTTAATGCCTCTGGGGATAGGGTGGGTGTGCACCCTAAAGTTGATTTCCTACCTGTCCCCAACACACATTGTAAATAATACACCCCCTCACCCTTAGCACATGCAATGCCCTTATGCATGTTAGAAAAAAGTAGCTCTTGGTTGGCTGAAGGACCATCCAGTGAAAGAAAAGTTGTTCCTACCTGTAGCTAGACCTTGCTCTGTGCCCTGGTGCATGGTTTGGTGAGCACAGAGCAGACTGCATTTCAGCCCATTCTCACCCTCTCATTGGGGCCCTTCTCAGGTGTACAAGCTGCTCCGTCATGTACTAGTGCCCTGTGTAAACACACTCCCTCCCTCTAAGCAATCAACTGCTTCCCTCATCAGACTGACTAATGCAGCCCTTCAAGGCACTTGAATTTTTGTTCTTTGAGGACAAATGATACACTATACTGAGCACAGTGCCTGTGACACACAGTAGGGTCTGAACAAGAACAATCACAGAGAAGGGGGAGAATTAAATGAGGCAACCCATGTGACAATGCTTGGTGCATAATTCAATGAGTACTTACTGCATGAATGAATGAGCTCACAGAATGGTTGTGAAAACAAGACATAAATCCCCATGTGAAATGTTTAATAACAATAAAATGTTCAAATTATAGCTCAATACAACATCTCAAGAGATGGCGCAAGTTTGCATATGAATGTCAAATGCCAGGCAATAATTTTTATAGGAGTTCAGAAAGGTGGGGGAGATCACTGTGGTGGACTGAGGGTCAAAAGGCCTGGATAGGTGCTTGTTCACGCACTTACACAGCGCATTTATTCATTCATCAAATGTTTCCCAGTCCAGTCTATGGATTCTGGGGAGGCCAAGATGAACAATACAAAGCCCATGGCCTCAAGGTGCTCACAGACTGATAGGAGACTCCAGCAGAGGGACAGTGTAAATATAATGCTAAACTAACATACTGTGGAGAGGAGGGAGAGGGTTCAGTGAGCCAGTACACACAGGAGTGTCATAAACTGTGGCATAGTAACACATGCCTCTGATTACCATCTCTGGCCAGAGATGATTACCATGATTACCATCTCTGATTACCATGATTACCACATTCTGAGTGCATCTCCACCACTCAACCCTTGTTAAGTCCCTAACGTGAGTGTGTGTGTTAGTCACTCAGTCGTGTCCTACCTCTTTGCGACCCCATGGACGGTAGCCTGCCAGGCTCCTCTGTCCATGGAATTCTCCAGAATACTGGAGTGGGTAAGCCTTTCCCTTCTCCAGGGGATCTTCCCAACCCAGGGACTGAACCCAGGTTTCCCGCATTTCAGGTGGACTCTTTACCATCAGAGTCACCAGGGAAGCCCATTAAGTCTCTAAAAAGCCCACCTTTTCTCCTCTTCATCTTACTTGCTCTTTCCTTAAACCTGCCAGCAGCCCTTAAGAGTACTGCACCCTCTACTAGTCAAACCCTTGGAGAGGGAGGGGATGACGCACGAGACTGGACGGGGTGGTTTGCAGCTGTGAGGGAGGCTCATGCCATTCTAGAGCTCCATGGAGCTTCCTCAGAGCCTTTCCTGCAGAGTCCTTCCTCACTGCAGTCACTGATCACCCTGGCAACCGTGCACCCATAGATCCTTTGGTGACAATGCCAGTGATAGTGAGGAGTGTTCTCTTAAACCACCACTGAAGAGGGAGAAAAATACACGCTCTCGAAAAGGCAGCCTGTGGCTCTCAGGCCCCTCTCTCCCTAGGATAAGGGCCGAGCCAGAAGGGACACTTTCATTTCAGAAGCCTTTGTGACCAAAGGCCCTGGGGAAGCAGCAGTGAGGCAGGGGGAAGAGCAGCATCTGTGGGGCCAAGAATTCTCAGGGTCAAATCCTGGCCATGTGACCTCAGTACAGGGGAGCTCAGACACATTAGTTCCTTATCTTTGGGGCTCAGTTTCCCTCTTTGGACAAATGGACATAATTCCTACCTCCCAGACTTACAGTGGGAACTAAAGGAAAGGGGATAGGCATTTGATGAACATAGTTGAGTGTAAAACAGAGGCTCAGAGATTAGCAGATGCAAACTAATATAGAGAGAATGGATAAACAACAAGCTCCTACCATATAGCACAGGGAACTATATTCAGTATCCTGTGATAAAGCATAATGGAAAAGAATATGAAAAAGGATATGAATCACTTGGCTGACACAACTTTGTAAATCAACTATGCTTCAATAAAATAAACTTAAAAAAAAAAACCACCCAGAGGCCCAGATACTGTTTCTAAGATCACTGAGCTAGTTAGCAGCAAAAGCTGAATGAGAACTTCTCTTGTCTTTTGACTCCCAATGTGGCAATCTCTCCCTTCCCCCCTCCCCTCCCCTCCCCTCCCCTCCCCTCCCCTCCCCTCCCCTCCCCTCCCCTAGATGTTGTTCTCCTGCAGGGTTGAGAATGCAGTATTCCAAGGAATATTTGATACTTGATATTAAGCAGTGACCCTACCAAAGGATTCTCCAGGTTATGGAGTGATAATCCTTCCAATCCTACCAAGCTGGGCTGTGGTTTTACAAGGCAGGGTCAGCAAATACGTGGTAAATATCGGCACTATCTAGTCTACTCATGGCCTCCATCAGGAATCAACTGACTTTTCTTTTTCACTGATCTCTGATAAAGACTCCTTTTATCTGATAATGAATCCTTTCATCTCCTGCCAATCAACTGGGACTGTCATTCACTCAGTAAACATTAGGAGCTGTTAGTCACTCAGTTGTGTCTGACTCTTTGTGACCCCATGGACTCTAGCCTACCAAACTCTGTTCATGGGATTCTTCAGGCAAGAATACTGGAGTGGGTAGCCATTCCCTTCTCCAGGGGATCTTCCTCACTCAGGGATCAAGCCTGGGTCTCCTGCATTCCAGGCAGATGCTTTACTGTCTGAGCCATCAGGGGAGACCACTCAACATTAACTGAGTGCCTAAAATGTGTTCCGTCTGTACTGAGGAATATGTTAGACATTGACTCATGAATCTTTACCATTCTAGATGCAACCCGCTGGCCCTCTCGGGTTTCTAATGCTGCTGTGCTCCAAGCTTGGAATCCAAGTAGGACCACAGAGAGGGTTAAGATTTGGGGAAGCCAGGATCTGAATTTGACTCTGTCACCACAGTGGATGCCTTCAATTTTGTCTCCCTGGTACTCCTTCCCTTTTGGGGTCACAGGATCTTGCTGTAGGGGGACTTCCTCTCCTCCAATCCATGGCACCTGGCTACAGGGTTGGGTCTGTGTCAGGCTTGGCCAATCATGGTATCCCTTTATCCTTGTCCAGAGGTTGGATAAGCATATCTCCCTGTCTGGGACAGGGAGAAGTGTTCTGTATTTCTTTGTGTAATATGGTAGGATTCATATGTTTCAAAGGGGGAGAGAATCTCTCTGTCTTGAGAGGATACAAGTGTAGAGCTTTTGTTAACCACATCCCCATCCTGCACTCTCCATACAGGTGAGAAGCTCTCTGCAGGGGAGAGGATGCAGGAAAGGCTAGAGATGGAGGAAAGTGAAGGGGGGGGGGGAGGGGGTGAAAGGGAGACGAAGTGAGGGAGGGAGGGAGGGAGGGAGAGAGAGGGAGAGAAACAGAAACAGAGAGGGAGGGAGAGAGATCACAGACATGATGACATCATTGGAATCAATGAAGACTCTGGTCTGGCTTCACCCTGGATTGCCAAGTGACACCAGCCAATAAATTCCCTGTGCTTTAAACTAGTGATCTTGACCTCCTCTCAGACAGAGGTGAGTGGGGCAGAGGGCAGCATGAGAGTAAGGAATGACCACATTTCTGTAGACAGCGAGGAGGAAAAACAGCAAGGTTTCTGAAACAATTCTGTCTTTGCTTGTAATTATAGTTACATTGTTCTGGCTTCGTACCCCAATTGTCTTTCTACCAATAAGTGTTTAACAGGGGACTAAATGTGTATCTTGTCTCATGTTTCCCTTTGAGTGTAGATCTGATGTGAGGGTGTTCAGGGTGGTCTTGCCTCCCGTGTGGTTGATATGTCCCCCCCAGGGCCTGGGATCTGTTGCTCCCCATTTTTCCTTCAGCCACTAACTGTAATATTCATACTTTCATCTTCCTAGGGTGCCTTGTGCTATGCAAAGTCCTTTCATCTGCATTATCTCATTAGATTCTCGGAGCATCTGTGAAGAAGGCAGGGCTGGGATGACTATTCCTGCCTGTCAGACTGAAAAAGAGGCTCAGGCCCTGGGATCTTGGCACTAAAAGAGAAAGACACGGGCAGGGCTTATGCAGTGATCTCATGGGCAATGAATGAGACAGAGGTGGAAGGGTCCCTGGATTTGGAGCCACACTAGTCCCAGGCTTGCATCCTGCCTTCTTTACTTTCTAGCGACCTGACTTAAGGCAGATCACTCAGTCCCTCCCAGTCTCGTTTTCCCCTTCTATCAGGAACAGTGATGGCATTTTCCTTTCAGAATTCCTGTGACTATCACAGGAGGTGAGTAGAATAAAGGTGAGCTGGAAGGTGTGCTCACCTGTTCAGGGCTGCTGGTTTTTCGGTGTGATGGATAGTGGTGTGCCAGGTCCAGCTGGATAGGCTCATGAGAGCTATGCCATGGCTGTTTGTATACCCCCTCCCAACTCCACACTCGGTGACATTGTGTTGGTAACTTGACGACAGCCACGGTGAGGATATTTTCATTGAGGAAGTTGGCACATGCCACAATTTTACCCTCCCTGCCAAGTCAGTTGTGAACTGGCACACCAATGGCAGTGAGGACGGAGGGGAAGAGAAGAAAAGGATACTAATATGTGAGTTTCACCCTTGGAGCATCTTCTTCAGTCCATATGCAGATGCCGTCCCTGTCTGACAGATGAGGTCATTAAAACCTAAAAAGGGTTGATCGCTTGTTCAAGAACACACTATAAATGAGAGAACAGGGATTCAAGTCAGATTTCACATTCTCTCCGATAACCATGCAGCATCCCAAAGCTTTTCCCAGTAGAGCTTGCTCTTTCCTTGATCTCTAACCCAGCAATAGTGAGATGTTAAGTCAGTTTCTAGGGCCACTTAACATGTAAGATCCCTGTTTGGACTTCAATATCCTAGTTTCTAAATAAAACTGGCTTGGAGAAAGATGGGAATGAGTGCAGGGCATTGAGCTGGATACCAGGGGAAAGGTTCTGGGTCTCAGTTGGATAAATGTTTCAGGATCTCAGAAGTTAGGCAAGATCATTAGGTTGGGCCACCTGAAGCATGAGGTATGGCAAGGGAGAAAGTCAAGTGCACCTGAGCCCAAGTCCCAGCTCTGCTACTTCACCTAGTGGGGGGTTAAACTGCCTCATCTGTCAGAGGGGGACAGCATCCCAATATACCTGTTTCATCTTATTGGGTTTCTATGGTATCAGTGGGCTTCCCTGCTGGCTCAGTGGTAAAGAACCCACCTGCCAATGCAGGAGACATAAGAGACGTAGGTTTGATCCCTGGGTTGGGAAGATGCCCTGGAGGAGCCCTTCGCAACCCACTCCAGTACTCCTGCCTGAAGAATCCTATGGACAGAGGGACCTGGTGGGCTACAGTCCATAGGGTAGCAAAGAGTCAGATATGACTGAAGCGACTTGGCACGTATGGTATCAATGGGGGAAGGATTCTGAAGGCCTCTGGAATCTGTTGCACTGCACAGATGTAAGAGAATGATCATGTGTCTTAGCTGAGAACCTTTCCTCCTGTTGCTAAGAGAAAGGACTGCCTGTTTTCCTCTCCTGCCATCTCTGGCTCTTCCCCGCCCCCCAGCCCTTTTTTTCCCCTTCTATTTTTATACCTTGAGTGTTCATATGATGATGTCCTGAATGCTTCAAACTAGATGGGGATGGCAGACAGGAAAAAATAAATAAAAAGACCTAAACAAAGTGAAAATCTGTTTGTTGCTTAAGAAGATGACAGATGACTACAGAGGCTAGAGTTAGCTATAGGCTTTTCCCCAGATGCTGGGATGAAATCTCCTGGGATCCAACATGTTACCCTGGACAGAACAGTTTCCAGAGAAAGATGATCAACCCTCTTTTCTTCCAGATGGTGACAGGGGTACAACAGGAGCATTTGGGAAGGTCCCGGGGGATTTAAAGGGGGACTACAGTAAGGATGAAATTAATGGTTATTTAGTAGCTTAGGTACCTTTACCATCTCACTTAATCCTTGCAATAATTTTATGAGAATATATATTATTATATACACTTGCCAGTTAAGGAAAGGATCCTCAGAAAGTGGTGGGAGAAGTCCACACTAAGGCTCTTGGGGTTTCTGGCAAGTGGCCTCTTGCCCTGTAGACCTACTGGAAGAGGCGGGGGGCTCACTGTAGTTGTGCAGGCCAGAGAATGGAAAGGGACTTCTATTCAGCACTGCACAGGAGCCTCTGATTATTTCCCCTGCCCCCACCCAAGCTCCCTCCAGTTGTTCTCTGCACAGGAGCTGGAGTGAGCTTCTACAAACACAAATCATACTATTTCCTATCCCCTAAAAATCACAGTTGTACTATCTCCAAAACAATTGCCTACTGACATCCTCCTATAAGACCAGCCTCTCTCTTTAACCTCTGTATCTTATACCATTAGTCACCAGCCTTGATACATTTCAGCCACAGTTGGTTTCCCTCTGCTCCTCAAATGCATTCAACTCATTCCTGCCTCAGGGACTTTGCACTTGCTATTCCCCCTGCCTTTAATGCTTTCTGGCCTCAGGCCAATGGTCATTTTCTCTGAGAGTCCTTTTCCAATCCCCAGACTGATGTCCTACCCCAGCTTTTTCTTACCACACATCACCATCTTTTTAAATTGGTGTCATAGCAGTTATTACTGTCAGGTTTTACTAATTTACTTGTTTATTGTCTCTATCCTCATACTGGAGAGTAAATTCAAGACCTTAAGGATTACTTCTCTATCTTTTTGAAAGTCTTATCCCACTCCATAGATGAGACTGGCACAGTTAGCATACAAATAAATTCTTAGTGAATGAGTGGATTGTTATTGATGTATTATTATCCCAGGAAGAGCAGACTTGCTGTGAGTAGGGAAAAGTCCTACCATTTGCTATCACTTAACCTGTGTAGAGATCGATGTTTATGTCATTTGGTTCTCACAATAATTCTATGAGACAGATAATCTGGTTCCCATTTTGCAGATGAAGAAATGAAGCCTCCATCATTTATTCGGCAATTTGCTTAAGATCTCAACAAGGGCAACTGGAACCCTTGTCTGCCCGTTCTTGTGCGCACACACTGGATCCCGGGGGAGGGCAGAACTTCCTCTCTGAGGATTCTGCTCCTGCAAGACAGTACACGTCTGCTGCCACAAAACCTCATGTGTGTGAAGACTCTGCCCAGGATGAGGCTGTGTAAAAGCACGTGCAGGCCGAGAGTCTAGCGACAGCTCCCGGAGGACTTCCTCTAATAAACCGTCATTACTTGGCCTGAAGTCCAGATTTCTCTGGGGAATAGAGAGTCCCAACATGTGAAGGCTGCGGAGTGGCTGCAACTTTTGGCCTCGCTGTGTTTAGAGCTGGGAGGGAACTTATGAGTGGGTACTGAGGTCCTTCTTCCCTCTAGCGGTGCTCACGTCCTGTCCGGGTCGGCCTCGCCACTAATGCGGGCGCCTGCTTTTTGCGCTAGGTGGCGAAATGCTGTGGGGCTCCCCTATTCGGGGGAATGCGGTAGTGATGTATAAGGTATGAAAGATGTGGCCTGCAGAGAGCCAGCACTATCTCTACTGCTGCCGCTACTGCTGCCGGCAGAGCTGCTGGGAGTGAGCATCCCCCGTCAGGGATACCCAGCTCCGCGGCATCTCCTGCGCCCCAAACGGACCTGCCACCCCCAGGAAACAAAAGCAGAGCCCCCTCGCCCTCTCCTGCTGCAGCCGGAGGATGAGTCGAGAGGGCTGAGCGAAGAGTGTGGTCCTCGGCGGCCGGCGGGGAAGGTAGGAGAAGGTGTTGCGCTCGCTCGCTCAGGCGTGGGAGGCTCGGGGTGGGCGGGCAGGGGCAGGGGCGGCAGAGGGGACCAATCTGTCCCCGGGGTGCTGTCCGGCCCTGCGAGGTGGTCATCTGGAACGCAGCGCCCGCACCGCCTGCCCGCCCAGGGCAGGGCGGGTGCGGAGCTCCCGCAACCGCGAGGGAGCCCCCTGGGTGGAATCGGAAACGGCTGGGGGAAAAGTCCAAAGCCGAAGCCCCACAGGCAGCGGTCCAGGGCACTCGGTGACGCGCGGCTGGCTGTGAGGCAGGCGGCGTTGGCTGCAGCGTGCGCAAAGTTTTGGGTGGCGCGCAAAGGCGCGGGCGAGGGCCCTGCGCAGCGCAAGTTGCGGCCGCAGCCAGAGGGCGAACCCCGGGGTGGGGGGGACGGTGCTCCAAGCGGACTCCCCGACACTGAGGCTGGCGGCTTTTGCTCCCCCATGCCAGCCGAGGCTGGGTTTGCCCTCAGCCATTTAACCCTTTCTGACCTGGGAGAAACAACTTCATCTTCTTCGGAGGCGGCTGCACTCAGGCTGGCTGGGTGGCGTCGAAGCTCCCAGCTTAGTCCTTTTGAGGTTTTGCGAGTTTCCCAGCACGCGTTCTAGGTTTCTGTTCTTTTCTGGCCACCTCCGTGTCCAAAAACCAGGCAAGCTGGCTGGGGCAGGGTATCTTTCCCCGCTATCTGTAATTTTACCCCATGTACCACCCAGACGCATGGTTTCTCTTTTCCCACTCAGCTTGGCTCTTTGATGCTGTCTTGAAAAATGAGATGATTAATCAATTAGGTTAGTGGCCAATTAGGCATAACCTTGTAGAAAAATAATTATGCCCAGCTTTCTGGGTTTTCACTGTTGATGAGGTGGGAATCCAGCCCAGGTGGAGGGGCTGTTCTAAAAAGATAGGGCTGATGAGGGAATTTCTGGAAATTTAAGATTAAAAAGATTCAAACGTGTGGTAGTGGCGGAGGTTGTGCGGGTGCTGTAGGGGTGTGTGTGTGAGAGAGAGAAAGAGAGAGAGAGAATCAATTTTTGCAGAGGAAATTAACCCTTGGCAGCTCGGTCTAGAAGGACTTTGTAGGCAGCCTGTTTCAAACAGCTCAGTAAAGGTGTGTCCCCTGCTTGCCTTCCCCATCCCCCCTCAACGCTGAGGGGCTCTCGCCTGTAAATCGCCTCACAGTCGCTTTGCTGTTGCTTTGGGAGGCTGAGTTCCGATGAATGCATTTAGTTTCATGTCCGAGGAATCGCGTCGTTGCAGAGGGAGGTTTCTATGCTGTGCCTTCCGAGGATACACATTTCCCCGGCTTGCGTTCAGTAAAGCGGTTATTAAACGGGTGTAAGACAGAGGCAATCTGTTACCAGAGCTGGGAAGTTCTTGCTGCTGAACGAGGCTTCCTTTTGCTTTTGGGGGAAGGACTGGCGGGGTTTGGCACTGCGGTATTACAATACAGCCATATTAAAAAGGTCCTCAGAGCCTAGAGCCGTCCACCACTGCAGCCCCATCTCCCACAGACTTTACTGCTCAAATCCTTCTTGCGGGCAAGATGCAGTGGATTTCTGATGTGTACTGAGTGCATTTTAACCCCATTCTGTTTCTATTTTAATCTTCTTCTGTTTATATCTCTGGAACCTGGAAAGTAGATTTCCTGTTCAGAAGGCAAAAACCTAGAGGTGTTCCCAGGGTGGAGGCATTTTTGCAACAGGTCCTAGGTCTGGGTTTTCTGATAATGGGTCCCCCTGGCATTTAGCAAGCTGGGGACCTGCTTCCTTCACCAGTGACCCGACTGGGGTAAAACAGGGGGTTCCTGAGACCCCCTGCAGTGCTGGTTCTGAATTGTATGGCTTTTCTTCCTTTCCGAGCTGATCCAGAGCAGTAGCTAAGCAGTGCAGCGAGGCAGTGGCTATGCCACCTCACTCCCAGTAGAATGGAGGGGGACTGGCTGGGGCTTATTGGCAAATAGAAATGGTGCAGCTGGAAGACTGCCTAGTGATACTGGTGTCCAGGGACAACTGGGACCCATATGCCCCACCTGCCTTCGTTGGAATCAAGGGCCACCATTCAGTCTGCTCTCTTTTACAAGATTTTTTTTTCCTTGTCTTTTCTTGAAGCTGGACTCAGCTAGTCACCTTACTGTGACCCTATTTGTTGGTCTGACTCTTGTGCTAGCAAAAGCCTTGCTCCTTTTCTGAAATCAAAGCTTTTTTAGATAATGGGAAGGGATATAGGGTGGGGGGAGAAGGAAGGGAGAGAGAAGAGGTAAAGAAGAGGCGGGGGCGGCAGTAGTAAGAGAGACAGAGACAGCTTAAGACTTCAAATACAGACAGTGGGAAAGAGGGGGGAGAGATGGAGAACAAGAAAGGAGGAGGGAGAGAGGAGGAGGAGGGGGAGGACGGGGAGGGGGAGGAAGAAGAGGGAGACACAGGCAGAGGGAAACAGGAGGAGTTCCAGACTGAGAAGGGGAAAGAAGGGCCCACATGAAGCAGAGTTTTGTATTATATGAGTTCTTTTAAATGCAAAGGAAAACCCCAAACTGCAAAGGACTCATTGCCTTTAGACTAGCTTGGACCTCAGCGCTGACATCATCAGATAATGACTCAGGAAAGAAAGCCATTAGCTCTGTTTCTTCTTTTTTCCTTGGCTTACACTCCAGTTGTCAGTATGGAGGGTCAGAGTTCCAAAGGGAGTCGGTTTGCTTGTGCTTTTATAGCCCCAAGAGCATATTCTTGTTTAGGTCAAGCTGAGGCACTCCATTTGGACCCACTGGGTATCGGAATGACTTTGGAAGGGAGGCATCCTTTGTTTTAGATTTGTCTTCCATAGAATTGACTTTTTAAAAAATAGTGCATTCTTAATGTATTTAACCTTGGGGGAAAGAAGAATAATAAAGGATAGTGTAGTGAATGCTTTTACCTGCCACCCGGAACTAAGAGTAATGGGAAAATCATTACAACTTGTCTTCACTCCAGCCTCCTGACTCTAGTCCAGAGTATTCTTAGCACTTCCCAACTCATACTGGAGAGGGACCTCCAGTATGGTCCCTCTCCACAGGTGTGACATCATCTTTCTAAAGGGTTAGGATTAGAGTTAGATTTGATCAGAACACACCAGAGTTTCCCTATTGCCTAAAGCATGTTATTCAAATCACTGACCATAAACTTCAAGGCCTTTCATAGCCTGGCCTCCTTGCTCCCTCTCAATGGGCCTCACACATACATAGATACATTCTCATACACACACATCTACACACACATACATACCACTACACACATGCATGCTAATAAACAAGCTTACACCTTCACACACACAGACACTACACTTATATTTCACATGCATACTGTGCACAGTTTTCATACCTTTGCAGGTGCAGACTTCTTTTCTTGTCTGGAAAATACCTCCTACTTTTTTACCTGGAGTCCACTCATCTTTCAGGATCCATCTCAAAAGTGGCATCCACTCAGAGATCCTTTTCCCTCAGGAAGCCGTGTTCCCTCAGCACTCTTAACACACTTCCTTGGAAGTGCAATCCATGTGTTCTTCTTCCTCAGTAGATTGTAAGTTCCTTCCAAGTGAGGGTAGCTTATCCACCTCTTCAATCTCAAGGTGTATATATAACACAGTAGTGCGCGCAAAGCTATGTGAGCAAAGGTCAATGGATACATTCATCTCAAGAGCTTCTAGAGGATGATTAACATTCATAACCTCTTTTTTCTTATTTTATCTTGCTCTCACTATTTTTGTTTTTTATTTTGATTACAAAAATTTTAAAAATTCAAATGGTATGTGTAAAAAGTGACAATTCTCCCCACTCCCACCTAAATACCCTATGATTTTTAATGCACATGCTATTAAATACTTGAATTTCTTCCTGAGCTTTATCTTACACTGTATTTTCTTAGCTAGATCACATGCAGGGATCATGTAGTATATATCTGTATGTATATGCTGTAATTCTTAATGAATAGTTGTGTATGTAGTAAGTGCCCAGCAAATATGGTATAAGTGAACACATACTAATTTGTTTTTTTTTTAATTACATTAAATAAATTGCTTCAGTAATCTTCACAATAGCCTTATGTGATTAGTGTTATAATCTTTATTTTACTAATAGAGAAAGCTAGGTTCCAAGAGGTTATGTAAATTGGCAGATTAGAAAGGGAAGTGGGAGTGGGGTCCAGATTCAAACCCAGATCTTATTCATTTTATTGCCTCTGCTCTTTCCACTCTGCCCCATGAGTGGACCTGTGGGCACCCAGAGGAAAAGCATCTAACTCAGGTTTGTATGCCCAATATTTGCTCAGAGCTTATGAGTCTGTGGAGCCCGTAACCCATGCCTTCTCAGGTGTCATTATCCTTTTAGGGATGAGAAAGGAAGGCACATGTGAGATGTTCACAGGACTTGGCTGAACCTCTCGATCCAGGAAGAACCCAGGACTGGGGCTCAAGGCTCATTCTCTCTTCTCAGATGTGATAGTTGATTCCAGAAAGGGAGAGGGCAACTTCTGCTTTCCCTTTAGTGCATGACTCAATGGGACAGAAGAATCTAGCGGGTAAGGCTGCTTCCTGAGAAGGGGTGTGTATTGTAGTGCTCAGCCCTAGTAGGGTCCACATTTCCTGGGACTGTTAGAAACTCCCTTTTTGAATGCTCATCTTCATGTCTGAAGTTTTCTGAACCACAACTGTGGATGGAGTTACTTTCTTGAGAGTTTGGTGAGCAACCATGGACATAGTTTGTGATTCAGTAGTTATGCTACAACACCTAATGGGGATGGTTTGAATTTTTGGTTTTGGGATATTTTGTCAGTGAGGCATCCACCGGTGCTGGAGGCCTCCAGAACTTGGCATAGGTAGCAGCTGCCGTCTGAGTTGGGCTACAGCTCCTGTTAATTGGTGCATCACTGACTCTATGGACATGAGTTTGAGCAAGCTCTGGGAGTTGGCTAGGGACAGGGAAGCCTGGCGTGCTGCAGTCCATGAGATTGCAAAGAGTCAAACACGACCGAGCGACTGAACTGAGCTGAACTGATAGGCAACAGGCACTGGGTTAGACATACAACCTGCATCCTCTCATTTGATCATTATAGCAGTCCTAGGGATGGCATTATAATCCTCAACTAGAACAATGCCCGGTACAATAAATGTCAATAAAATATTTGCTGAGATGTTAATGAATAAAGAAGAAACCGTGCATCAGAGATGTTGAGTAACTTGTCCTAGCTCACCTAGCTAATGTATTTCAGAACTTGGATCTGAACTCAAGTCTTTTTGATTCTAGAGACTGTACCCTCCCCCACCCCCTGCGTTTTTTTTTTTTTTTTCTTCTAAAAAAATATGGAACGCTTCACGAATTTGCGTGTCATCCTTGCGCAGGGGCCATGCTAATCTTCTCTGTATCGTTCCAATTTTAGTATATGTGCTGCCGAAGCGAGCACCCCCTGCGTTTTTAAATCACACTATTTCTTTTGGACTGAAAATCCTCACCAGGTAACATAATAGAACTTGAACCTATAGATCCTTTTCTCCAACTGCTTTTTTTAAAGAGAGGCAAAAATTTCCTATGGGCAATGTGCTGCTCTACACACTTAAGATGGATTAACTTGTTTTATCTTTTTTTGTTTGTTTAGTTCTTCTGTGTTTTCTTGTCACTTTTCTGAATATCTTCTGCTTCTGTTAGGTCCATACCATTTCTGTCCTTTATTGTGCCCATCTTTACATGAAATGTTCCCTTGGTATCTCTAATTTTCTTGAAGAGATCTCTAGAGTTTCCCATTCTATTGTTTTCCTCTATTTCTTTGTGTTGATCCCTGAGGAAGGCTTTCTTATCTCTGCTTGCTATTCTTTGGAACTCTGCATTCAAATGGGTATATCTTTCCTTTTCTCCTTTGCCTTTTGCTTCTGTGCACAGCTATTTGTAAGGCCTCCTCAGACAGCCTTTTTGCATTTCTTTTCCTTGGGGATGGTCTTGATCCCTGCCTCCTGTACAATGTCATGAGCCTCCATCCATAGTTCTTCAGGCACTCTGTCTATCAGATCTAATCCCTTGAATCTATTTGTCACTTCCACTGTATAATCATAAGGGATTTGATTTAGGTCATACTTGAATGGTCTGGTGGTTTTCCCTACTTTCTTTAATTTAAGTCTGAATTTGGCAATAAGGAGCTCATGGTCTGTGCCACAGTCAGCTCCCAGTCTTGTTTTTGCTGACTGTACAGAGCTTCTCCATCTTTGGCTGCAAAGAATATAATCAATCTGATTTCAGTGTTGACCATTTGGTGATATCCATCTGTAGAGTCTTCTCTTGTGTTGTTGGAAGAGGGTGTTTGCTGTGATCGGTATGTTCTCTTGGCAAAACTCTATCAGCCTTTATGAGGTGCAGCTAAGTGGTAGAAATAGAATTTGGGCACAGGTAGTCTGTGCTCTTTGCTACTCAAGTATGTAAGATTCTGGGACCTATTTAAGATGCTGGAGTTGCTTAGCGGTAGAATCATTGCCATCATCATTGTTATCATCACCGTCTTTGTCATCATTGTCATTGTTGCCTTCATAGCAGTTATCTTTACTGGGTACCTATCTTGTGCTTATGGGCACTTTTCATGTGTTATCCCATTAATTCTCAAAACAACACCATATTTCTACAGAAAGAAACTGAGGCACGATAAGGTTAAATGGATGCTGAGACTCTCATTGCCAATAAGTGTGGAGATGATGGGGTTGGGACCCCATGTGTCCGGTCTCTTCTGTCTTCATTTTCATTCTCCAATCTCTTTTTTTTTTCACTGACTGATCCTTGTTGCTGCTGTTAAGATCCAGCAAAGCTTAAAATGGTGAAATTTTTCTTGGTTTGTTTTTTCATTGTTAGCCCAATGTTCAGAGGATCCCTGTCTAAAAAGACACAGGCTTTAAGTTCAAGGACTTGAGTTTTTTTCTCCTGTTTCACTGTCAGGTATAAGAAGGGTTACCTGATGAGTTCTCTTTCAATTTCCTGGAAATGGAGTAATAATATATCTGCCATGCTTCCTAATATGGTGATGGGAATAGGAAAGTTGGGGTCCTTGTGATTTTAACTTCCACTTAGAGAACAAGAAGTATCTTTTGAAAGAGCAAGGGGAGTACCTCTCAGTTTGAAAATTAGTACCTTGGGCAGCTCTGTGACCCTGGTTGCCCTGAGCAAGAAAGTGACCATCAGTTGGGCTCTTTGTTGGTGACTGTGCAAGAACCCTGTACCTTTCGTACATACACTTGTGGCATCAACAGCTGTATTGTGGATGACAGGGGGCCCCGTAACATCAGACAACCTTTCAATTTATCAGCAAAGCACATGTAGTTCCTGTCTCAAAGGGGGCAGAATTAAATAAGAATGAATACTAAGTAAAGAATTCATTTGTATTCATAGGCTTTTAATAAATAGAAATCTTTTTTTTTTTTTTTAAATGAGCTCTGAGCCCTAGGTCTTGAGACATCTTGTTTAATTAGCATGCAAAGTATGACTTCTTCTTACTTCAAAATGACCATTTTTTTGGTAGCTTGAGCTTAGATCTTTAGTGACATATTTTTTTTCTGCAACAATTATTTATAGCCAAGTTGGAAACTGACAGGAAGGAGGGATTGAGATGAAAATGTTACCCAACTGAAGTTTACATCTGACTGAAACACATGGTGGCACTGTGGACAGAGTCCTTAGAACTCAAAATATTTGTCAATTGTAGCACTTGGAGCAACCAAGCTGTTTTCATTTGTTAATGTTAACTCTAAAAATCACATTTTTGTGCATGCATTATGGTGGCCATTTCCACTTCTTCTCTGTTTGGTTTTATTTGGTGGCATGGACCTGCATCCATTAGCTTATTCTTTATCTTCTGTTTCAGATGAGCTAGATGTCCCTATGTTTATTTGTACTACCATACTTCTGCATCTCTAGTTCTTCCTGCCTGGAACACCCTCCTTTTTCAGATATCCTCCAAACCCAACAGAGTCTTTTTTTTTTTTTTCCCAACAGTGTCTTGACGTCAAGTTCAGGTATCATGCCCCGCATGTAGGCTTCTTGGCTAACATCACTCAGCATTGACCAGCACTGACATGGGGTGTCTTTTATCACTTTATTCATTTTCCAAAGCATATAAATAAAACAAATCCATTGTAAGAAATGCCAAAGTATAGAAAAAGCTTTAGAAACTGGTAAAAAAATCACTTGAAATTCTAGTTATTTGTCTTGCCTCTAACTTGGCCACCATCCTTTTATTTGTCTCTTTAAACACAAATGCTAGCATATGTAGATAGACAGAAGTTTATTTGCTCTGCCTTATTATGCAAACTGTTTACTTTTTATCCTGGACATCTTTTTAAAAAAATATAGTTATTTATTTACTCTCCTTTGCCCCTCAAACTAGTCTAACAATGAGGCTGCCTTCCATATCTTCCTCTAAGTTCCTGTAACATTTACAATATATGTTCATATAGACACATATACAAATATAGGGATTTTTATCGTGGGTGTAAAACATGAGATCATATATACATTCCTTGGCATGTTGCTTTTATCACTTTAAACACTATGGAAAACTGTTCTCTTCCAGCCCCCACCCCCCAACCCCACCCCCCGACAGCGGGTATTGATAAAAGTCACTGTTTTCAATGGCTGTATAAGTTTCAGTGGTATGAACATGCCACTGATTTTCAACCATTTCTCTCCTGATAGGCATTTACTTTTGTGTCACTGATTTTTACAAACAATGATGAAATAAGCATCCTTGTACTTTTGTCAGTATCTGTTGATGTTTTAAGTTTTATGATTCCCCAATCTACTACTAAAGAGTCAAAGGATATATGCTTTTTAAAGTTTTAGTAGGTGATACTATATATCTTTCCAAAGAAAGTATAATAATTCTCATTTCCACTAACCTCATATGAAGTAACATTTCCCTATGTCTTTGTCAACAGCAGATAGTATCAACCTCTTTTACTTTTGCTAACCTGAGAAGTAACAAGTGATCTCATTGCTATTTACTTTGTATTTTCTTTTTTTCTTTTTTTACTTTGTATTTTCTTGATGTCTACCAAGGAAGAGCATCATTTCACATTTATTGGCCATTTGGATTTGCTTCTTGATGGACAGATAATTCATTGTCTTTGCTCGTTTTTCTTGGGATGGTTCATCTTTTTCTTATCATTGTATAAGAGTTTCTTTTAGATCATAGACAGGAATCTTCTTTTTTTCATCTACATTGTATCTGATTTTCCATCCATAGAGGTTTGAGCTAGTGTTATAGTAATCTCTTTGTTTGTCTATGTTAAATCTAGACCAGGAATTACTAGACAGAAATGATGTGTCTGATTCATCTCTAAGACATTACATACAGGGTGAGGCCTGGAAAAACGTAGGTTCAGAGTGAATGGTTTTAACCCTGATTACAGGTGTGGTGTCCAAATGTATTTCATTTAATGTTGAATTGTATGAAATTATATATATGGCACCACATAGACTGAGATGTTTCAAATAAGTGTAGTTTCAAGATAACCAATGTTTAGAAAATATTTATAAATGAATTACATACTTTCCTGGTTTGTAAAATAGATTACGACTAAGAGCATTTTGAACATCAACTATTGTGTCAAGCTATATATTTGGTATTCTTAAGGGCTATTTAGAGATGCAAGACTATTTGCCCTTTGTATGGGTGGCTCTAGACATATGGATGTATGGACTTATAATTCTAATATCTAGTTTTTATAACTTCCCTCACTGTCAGATTGTGTCTTCATGTCTTGGTATTGTCAGTTTATCTGCCTCTAAAAGCACTTTTTCCCCCTTTCTATCCATCCTTTTGCTGACTCTGGGCAACTATATCAGGAACCATGTTCACTGGAAATGCAGATGTGATAAGGGTCCATAAACACCGACCAAGTCTTGGCCAGGGTACCATCCCTATAAGTAAAGTCTCCAGTGACAATATAAGTTAGGCTGTTTGAGGGTGGTTTTTTGTTTTTATCTTTGTTTACAACTGTTTTCTGGAAAAGTGAGGTTGCTGGATAAGTGAAGTGTTGGCATGCCATCTCAGAGAATTAGACTATCGATCCAGCAGCAGGTAGCCAAAACACCAAATAAAGCAGCTTGAATGTGTCTTTAAAATGGTAGAATTAGATGTCCCAGTCGTTTAAAAGTCTGAGTGCAGAGGGCAGCTCCCAGTGGGGAAGTCATGCAGGGTCCAAGCTCTTGTAGCTTGTCACTCCTGCTCCATCCCCATGACATTGCTGTTATTATTATCATCCACAATGGGACAGCACCACCTCTTCATTCAAACTAGATGGCTGGGAGGACCTCCCCATTTCTTTTAAGGGCATGGCAAGAAGTTGGACCCATAATTTCTTTTTACACTCTCCTTGGCTAGGACTGAGTCAGTGGGCCACTTCTAACAGAAGAAAGACTAAAGAGTACCATCTTTATTCTGGGTGGCCATGGGTCAGAACTGGGTGCTGTGATAGAGGATGTGGAGAATGGATGTTGGTCTCTGCCACACCCATTCCCATCATTCCCTGTGTTCCCTCAACTTTCTCATAGGGTTGCCAGCCCTTGAGTGCAATTATCACCTGTTTTGTTCACCACCTCCCCTTGTTGTGTGAACTAGTTACTCAACAAAGACAGCTTTACTTGCCATCTTTGTCTCCTCGTTTTAGGGAGGGGAAAATTGAGCTTGCTAATAAGAGGTTCAAGGACTAGAAAGCTTTAGCCTTCCTGGTTGATATTTCTTTAATTTAGTTCCTGTTCTATCTAGTCCTTTATGACTCCACACAGGGTTAGTTATATTCCTCTTTCTTATTCATCCCTCATTTTCAGCTCTAAGAGGTTCAGGTGTGCAGACCACATGCTTTGGAAGCAGGTGTGTTGGGCAATTCTGTGAGTGTCAAGGGGGAAATCAGCCCCCTGCAAATGGTACAAGTGAGCTGAGAGCCTGAGATTATGACCTCTTTGCAAAACAGGCTTCCTGGTAATCAACAGATTGCATCTCACTGCTGAAGTTTCTGTACCCCATGGGCTCCCATTGCTTTTCTGATTAGCACAGAAGCATCCCTTCTCTTACTCCAGACTGACTCTGGAATTGTGTTTGCTTCAGCCAAATGGCTGATTCTAACTGGTTTCCCTGCCTCCAAAGCACAAATGTGAGCTCATTGTTTTTTTTTGGTGCCGGGTGGGGGAAGACTTTGAGAGATACTCATGCTTTTTCTCTCTTCAAGTTAAAAACCAAATGGGAGATGAAAACTGGAGTTGAAAAAGATGAGGCCATGTGTCTTATTTCTGTTAATGCTTCACTGGAGAATTTAGGTTTTGCCTCCTGAACTTTCTTTTTAAGTTCAACTGGATATTGACAGGTTTCCCTTTTCCTTGTGGGAGCACACGTGGCCTCATCGGCTTATTTCATGGATGAGCAGTGAACGAGGATCTTCTGAGGTCAGAAAACTCTGAATGACAGAATGAAAGGAACTATTCTATAGTGTCAATTAGGTTCTTAGTTGCAGATGCAATAATTTAAACAGAAAAGGATTTACTAATGGGTGTTGGGTAGCCATTAGCATTCCAGGAGGGGCCTAAGAGCCAAGCTTGGATGTCAGCATGGTTACCCAACCATGCCATGGCGTAATAGGGTGGAGACTACACTGTTGTTGGAGATAGGAGGATCTTCGTCTGAACTGCTGCAGAAGAGTTCCTCTCCTTGCACATGGCAGATACTGCCTATCTGTGTCCTCCTCCTTCCAAGCCTCGTGCAAGTGTGTCTGCTTGGTCCCTAGAGCACCCTGTAGTCACTTCTGAGTCTCCTGCAGAAGGATAAGAAATGCAAATATGGAGTTGGAATGGTGCCGGGAGAGCCCATATCTGCTACTGCCACACATGTTTGTTCTCTTCTGATTTCGCGCAGAAGATAAATCAGTCCCTTTCCTTTGAGGCAAGAGGATGGAAGCGTTGCTGCCCACTTTTCCCCTCTGAAGGGTGGAGTGGAAGCTGCGGTAAGTGTTCCCCTTGAACACACTTGCATACAAACCCTCAGGGGCTGTCTGGGCTTTCAGGCTAAAACTCAAACTCCTTAGGCTGGCAGAAAGCCTCTTTTTGGTTTCTACCCTGTTTTTCAGCCTCATTCCTCTCCAGTCTCCTGTTCATTCACTACCTGACTGTCTCCTCTGGGTGCAGTCCATTGTGAATTACTTAGAAGACCCTTGAACTTGCCCATGCTCTCCTATGTCTCCATGTCTCAGTGCTGACAGCTCCCCACTTTGCCTACCATGAGTGAACTGCCCTCCATGCCCTCCTTTGTGTGACAGCCTTCTATTGACCCTTTCAAGAACAAGGCATCATTTCTTCTGGGAATCTTCTTCAACACCTCCTAGACTGGGATGTGCCCAGAGAACCCAGCAATCCCTTCTGTTACTACCCTTTGCGCATCATATGTGACCTTTAGTTTATCTGACTGCTCAAGTTCCTGTGAGCTTCCTGAAAACATGGTCTTGTCTTTTATCTCTCTATCCCAGTAGCTAGCGCAATGCCTGGTACACAGTGATTGTGCAAATGAATACAAGAATGAATGGTAGGGTACCGGCAAAGAACACTGGCTCTGACATTGGCATCTGACTTTGCCACTGGGTAGTTCTTTAGTTTTGGGCAACTTAAACATCAGAGGATTGTTGTATGAAGGCTAAATGAAATAATGCATGTGAAGTGCTAAGCATTGAACACATAATAAATATTCAATAAAGTTGAGCCATGCTTTTGAGTATAAGAGAACCATTATCATTGCAGGTGTTCAACAAATAATAGTGATGACTAGAACACTTTCTAGACGAAAGTGTTAAGTGGTGATCTGTGACATTTCCTACCCCCTGTAGAACCTTCCCCAAATACTTTGAAACCACCAGTGGATTGAAAGAAGGAGTGAAAATAGACAGAAATTGACAGAAGTCACCATCAGGCAAAATCCTTTAGAGAGAGAGCTCAGTGACAGCAGGAGACAATGCCTTCTGACATCAGGTTACAGTAATTGCACTGTCACTGGCATTTTACTAAGAGTTCTGCCTCCTTTACATACTCCTTTCTTGACTCCAGAATTTTTCCCTAAAAAAAAAATTGACACCTAGGTGATGCAGAAAACAATGTCAAAACTTCAGTGAAGGTCAAACATTTTCCAAGGGATTGCCTGGAAGCATACATCCCGCTGTGTTCTCTCTGCGAGTATGAGATGTAAAGACAGTGGGAAGCTTGAAGCTGATGTCGAAAACCAGCTTGGAATACGGCAAATGTCTTCTTTGTGCCAAACTCCCAGCACAGCGTCTTCTTACAGAGTAGATGCATTTCCATCTATGTGTGTGCAAAATCCCTTCTCGTTCTCTCTTTTCCCTGTGGGTCCACACTTATTTCACTCTATTCAATTCAGCAAACATTTATGGAGTCCCTGCTGCTACAGGGAACACTCCTGCTTCTCCCCTTCTGTGGCGTTTCTCCCACCACATTAAGGTTATTACTTTATCAGACGTAAAGACTCGTGTCAATAAAGAAATACGTTAGTTGCTGGCATCTACTGCTTTTAAGGGGACAACATAAAAGTATTTTTATTACTGGCATCTGTAGCAAGAGTCTTTGTTATTGGGGATTGAATGGACGTTGAGGAGGCAGAAATTGGTCTGGGGAGAGTATGCAGACCAAGGACCCAGTGTGTGGTCTTCAGTGTATTATTAATCTCTCTGGGTTCCAGCATTCTGGTGATTATAAAGGACCTTTCCAGTCCTAACATACTATGATTCAAAAAAGTATAAAGAGGAATATAGCAATGATTGGATCTGACATCCTAACAGGGAAAGTGCAGTGGCTTTGGAATTAGAAGGTTTGGTTCGGGGAGTTCCCTGGTGTCCTAATGGTTAGGATCCCAGGCTTTCACTGCATTGGCCCAGGTTCAATCCCTAGTCTGGGAACTAAACCAAGCAGAATGGCCAAAAGAGAAAGAAAAGAAAAATTATGATGAGATACACATAGCGTAAAGTTGACTATTTTGAAGTTCCCCTGGTGGTCGAGTGGTTAGGATTCAGTGCTTTGACTGCCAAAATTTTAAAAATAAATACATAGAAGAAGAAGAAGACTTAGTTTGGACTCTGGCATTGACATTTGACATGTGTGATCTTAGGCTTAAGCTCACAGCCTCCCCAGATCCTTCTCTCTAAAATGTGGACTCTGCTTCTTGCCTTTCCTGTTCTATAAAGTAGTAGTGAAGCTTCAACGAGATGATGCATGTGAAAGTGAATTATGAATGACAAGGGAGTGTACACACACATATAAGCTATTATTACTATTAATAATCATCTTGATTTCAATATTTTACTCTAACGGATGCTTTTGCATTTTACCTTCTGGGTTGTTTGAAGGAAATATCATTTTTTGGTTCTTGTGTTCTTTTTTCACCTCCTGGAAGCAGGGGATTTCTTGAAGGCATGGGTGGCCGTGTCCTCTGCCTGTCTTTCTGATTCACAAGACACGGGTCTTGGGCCCCCACGCTTGTCTGAGTGCATCATGTTGTATTTGTTGACCTGAAAGGAAGCCATTTGTTCCCTGCTAAATGAGCTGTTACTGTGCGCCTCTGTCTCCCTCCCCCAACACCTGGGGCTGTATTCATGGGAGAATCCAGCCGTGGATCTCAGGAAAAAGTTTATTAGAAGAAGGCAGAAAGCATTTCTCTGCAGGTTACACCCTCCATCACCGGCTGTGGCTCATTAGTCAGAGCCGGGTGGGTCACCTGGGGGTGGGGGCAGGTCTGCAGGCCTCGGCTCCTGCAGGTGCTGCCAAGGGCCTGGGGGCAGATCTTTCTGCAGCCTCTTTCTGGCCTTTCCACTGCCCCCTGCTCCGCAGTTGGCTAATTAGCCCTAACTGGCTGGTGCATTGCTGCCTGGGGTTCAGAGCTTGCCACCTGGGGCATCTTTCCCTTATTTTGGCCTCAGGTCTAACCTAGTCTCACAACCTATCACAAGGAGACTTCTCTGCAGAGCCTGCCCTTTGGGCTCTGTCCACCATGAATGGCCTGACTCTGAGAGCCATAGGAGCAGTTTCTGCCCAGCCCATGGTGACTGGACCTGCCCAATAAGGACCACGCTGGGCAGTCTGCCCTGGCCATTTGGGGGTTTAGTTCCCTGGGGGTGATGCCACACTGGGGGTTGTTATGGCTGTGCCAGGGGTTGGTCATCTCAGCCCTGGGTATCCTGTGATATCCTATGGTCACAGTGTGAGTCCACAGTACAGGGAAGAGACCCAGAGGGACTGTTTTGTCACAGCCCCTTCCCCTATCCCTTCCTCTGCACTGCCCACCCCACTGCTCTCTACATACAGGCCAACTGAATTCATCACACAGCCAGGGCTAGAATTCAGGACGCCCAGCCTGAGAATGTGTGTCTGTCTTCTGCCCTGGGAGACTCTGCTTCCTCATCTCTATACCCTTCTCAGCCAGGTGCTCAGAAAATCCTTGTGAAATACACTTCTGAGAGCCCTGAAACAGAAAGCTTTCACAGTTAAGCATCTGAAAGCTGGATTCAAATCCTGCTTCTACACTTACTTAATATCAACTTATGTAACATCTCTGAAATTTCGTTTCTATGCTATGAAAAGGGGATGATGATAATCGAGTCTCTTCACAGGGTGCTTATAGGTGTGAACTGAAATATAACACCAAGCTCAGAGGAAGAGTTCACTAAATGCAAGTAATAATCATTTTTTTAAAAGTCATGATCAGTTTTGATTAGCTACCTAACCCTCCACCCGTCACACAAATGAGGATACTGAGGCTCAGGGTGATGGGCTGGACATTGACTTGTCCAGTGCTAAACAGCTAGTTACAGATAGAGGCAGGGCCAGAATCTAGTCTTCGCTGTATTCTGCTCCACTGGGATCCAGATCTGAGAAGCAAGTGTGTCCTGAAGTTGTTCTTCAACCAGAGGCACTTAGGTCTTTCTGTTTCCTGTTGTCCATTTCTCCTTGTTTGGACCCCTCCAGATTCTGGGAATGCTGCAGATATGAGGCTGGGTAAAGATCACAGGCTCTGGAATTAGTCATTCAGAGCTCAGAGCCTGGCCTCTGCGTTTCAGCCTTAGTGGTATCTGGCAAATCCCAAATCTGAGGGCTTATTTCCTCTGTCTTCAGCCTTCAGTGCCCCCCGCCCCCAGCCCTATAGCCTCAGGATAAAGTGCAAGCCTTTACCACTTACCCATCAGCTGACCTGGGCAATCTGGTCTCAGGGGATCACTCGCAGGTGCCTGTGTGCCCAGCTCTCGTTCCCTTCTGAGCCTTCGCATGTGCTGAGATGTGTTTTTTTTTTTTTTTTTTTTAACGGAGTGCAGTTGCTTTACAATGTTATTAGTTTCTACTGTACAACGAAGTGAATCAGCTATATACACATATCCCCTCTTTTTTGGATTTCCTTTCCATTTAGGTCACCACGGAGCACTGAGTGATATATATACAGAAGGTCTCATTTGTTACCTATTTTATGCATAGTATCAATATTGTATATATATCAACCCCAGTGTCCCAATTTATCCCTCCCACTTTCTCCCCTTGGTGTCCATCTGTCTGTGTCTCTATTTCTGTTTTGCAAACGTGATCATCAGTACCATTTTTCTAGATTCCACATATATGCGTTAATGTACAATGTTCGTTTTTCTCTTTCTGACTTCACTCTGTGTGACTGGGACATAGTTCATTGAATGAATGGTGCTGAATGACTCAAAGCCCTTCCAGCTTTCCAGAGCTGGGACTTCAGAACGCCCGGGGAACAGACAGGTGGGTGCAGCAGGAGGAGGGCCCACCCGTTCCAAGGCTGCCGGGCCCCTGCCCAGGCCACCTTTATCTTTCTCCCGATGGCCAAGCACACTGCCTACTGGAAAGGCATTTTTGTTGTTGTTCACAGGACTGTTTCCCACTCAGTGTGAAATCTCTTTTCTGTTGGACCCTCTCTCCTCTCTGCTTCCGAGTACCCTGCCTTTCCCCGTGATGTCACCCATCCAAGGGATCACCATCCTGTTGGCTTGGCTGGGAGCTCCCAGAAGCACTGGCCAAATCTGTTCTGCTTCACATTGTAGCTTCCATGCTTGGTGGTCAGGAAGCAATAAATATTTGCTAAAGGAATGAAAGAATGAATGGATCCAGGGCTGCAGCAGTGGCAGAGAGGCAAGCAAGCGTGAGCTCCAGGAGACGGTATGATCCCAGGTCCTGGCACGACTGATGTCTCTTGCTCAGCTGATTGTAAACATCAGGCCGAGCCTTTATTTTTCTTATTATGTTTAAAACCCACCAGTTGCCCAATAGTATAATTTTCTAAGTGGTTTTATTTCAGCTCTGCTAATTGAAGGTAACCCAGCTCTTTTTGAAGCCTTACTTTGTATGTGTCTGTCACTAGTGAGAGTTGAGACTGATTGTCAATCATTTACAATAGCTCGCTGTTCTGGAATAATTTAACTTCAGGTCTTTCTTTCACTCAGGCATTCATACCCTGTTATATGTTTTCATACTGAGCTGAGAACAATCTGGGGTGAGAAACTGTCATGTGTTCCAGAAGCTGAAATGTAGATTTCTTGTGTGTTTTCAAATTCAGGTAGTCCAAGGAGCTTGGCCAGGGATGGTCACAAGTTTGGAAGTCAGGCCTTTGGTTTGAATCTGTTGCTTCTCCACCCTCTTCTTCAGCTGTGAGACCTTGATACAGTGTAGTCAGTTTCTGAGTGTATTTCCTTATGCAGTTAAGGGTCTGTGAGTACTTTGCGCCAGAGATTATCATGACAATTAGTGAGATAATGGAAAGACCTGGATAAGAGCAGACCCTTGGGGAGCCGCAGATCCTCACACTGTGTGCAGGTTCCATAGGCATCTCATTGCAGGCAGGGTTCCCAAGGGGGCCCCACAGGGTCTCTGGGAATCAAGCAGACCTGCGTTCAAACCCCGGCGCTGCTACTTCACTTCCCAGCTGGGAGACTCTGAGTAAATCACATGCATCTAGAATTCTTTTACTATAAATTGGGGCTGATGATACCTACTCATCAATTTTTTATGGATATTGAGATTATGTGAACTCAACATAGTTAATCCTCAGTGAAGGTTAGTCCTTGCCTTGAGGTCCATTTCCAGATCCTCTACTTCCTGACTAGATGAGCAGTTCACTCACTCTCTCTGGACTGTTTCTTCATATAAATGATGGAGATAATGACACGGCAGCATACACGTACTGAACTTTACCATGCACCATAAACACTTTACATTTATTAACTTATTTACTCACAGTAATCCCATGAAATTGGTATTATTATCATCCCCATTTCACAGCTGAGGATACAGAGGTACGGGGAGGTTAAGTAACTTGCCCAAGGTCACCCAGTTAATAAGAGACAGAGGTGGGGGTCAAACTGCCTGGCTCTGGAGTCGATAGTATTAACCATCACATTATACTGCCAACCGAGAGGCTGTAATTCTTACCATGCAGAGCTGTTGTAGGATTCAGAGAGACTAACTAGAGAATATCTATACCTTTGTAGATATCTAATCAATATTAGTATTGTTATGCTATACCTCCTTGGAGCTTAGCACAGCCTCGGTTTAACAAACACTTATTTTGTGGCTGCATTTGGCCATACGTCTGCTTCTGATTAAGCTGTGATTTTCAGGACCAGGCATTTGTCTGGAGTTATTATCCTTTGTATGGGTTCTTTGTTAGTGGTCAAGCCATTGGATAAGGCTGATGTTAAATACAGAATTGAGCTTTGTTGTAGAGGTGGGTCCTCTTTGAGCATGAAGGAGGTGGGGTCAGGTCTGCAATTTTCTCTGACTCCTGGAACAAAAATAGTCCTCCTGCTCCTCTAAGCTGGAAAATCTTGAGAGATTGGTGGTGACCTCCAGCCTGCTGATGATTACACACAAAGCCAAGAGCAATTTTTAAGGTCTCCTTACCATTTTGCTCTCTCTTTAAAAATTAAATGCCTAACACTGAAGTATTTTATTCCCAGTCCAGCTGACCTTTAAAAGGATGGCTTGAAAGTGAGAATGTCTGGTGACTTTCTGACCTCTGAAGTTCCAAGGGTGCGAGAGGCCATGGGAAGGGAGAGTGCCCTCATTCTTTGTGTCAACTTAATGAAAAAGAAATGAAAGCATCAGTCTTGATGACTGAGTTTGGTAGTGAGGAAGCCATGGGAAGATCCGGGAGCAAGGATATGACAGGGTATTGAAGACTCAGTGAGACTGGGAAATGGGCAGGGTCTGTGTGGCATGGTGGAATGGGTTCTGGACTGGGAGGAGGAAGACAGGGAAGGAAGACCTGGGTTCTAATGTCAAGTCTACCACTAACCGTCTGTGTGTTTCTGGGGAAGTTTCTAAACGCTTTGGAGTTAGGTGCTGTATTCTGTGGTTAGTGTATAAACAGCATAGTAGAGTGGTAAAAGCAGGTTTTGGGGTAAATTGAGTTGTACCACTTCCCACCTGGGTGATTTGGGTAAATTACTTCTCTCTCTGAACCTCAGTTTTCATATCTGTCAAATGAAGGTCTTGGAGGCCAGGCCTTTGTTAGTCCTGTCCTTAAAATGCCCCTATCACCCCTTTCTACCCTGATCTCTATGTCTTTGCATGGGCACAGCCACTATGTTCTTCCTTTGGAACACATCCCTAACTGCCCTTCAGGTGGAGAGGGTTTCTTGATGCCCAGAGTGACTGAGATGCCTCTCTCACCCCCAATCCCTGTGGTTTTAACACCATGAAGGTGTTTATCACTCTCCTGAGGGACCTTGGGAGCCTGCGTCTGGTTCCTCTCCAGCTCCTCAGAGCCCACACTGGACCCGATTCTCAGATGCAGTCCCAAATACTTGATGGAATGAAAGAATTTCTTCACAGCTCTGAAATTCAATGCTTCTAAAGCTTTTGCCTTTACTGGCACCGAATTTTCAAAAACAGACAAAAGAAATATATAGTTTTCTTCCCTTCCCAAAAAAGGTAATAATTATAATCCTTTACTTTGATATAGATGTTCACACTTGACAAAACATTTTTCACATTTAGTACATTTAGTACCCTACTGTCCTAGTGGCTTCTCAACACTTGAGCTTCAAAATAATACAAAGCCACAGCTGGATTTCATCCAGATAGATCTAGCTTTTGAACTTCCAGAACCATCTCCAGGTAACACATCCTTGCCTTGAACTGACCATATCCACAGAACTATTCCCCTGTCCCCCTCTCTCCAGATGGTCTTTTTACCAAGTCCTGAGGTCTCACTGATTTCCAAGTCATGGTCTAGATTCGGCTGCTGATCACCATGATCTCAGCAGTTTCCTTTATTGGTCTGGTTTTTAAGCAACAGTATTTGCCTCCGGTATGTGATCTCCAAATTCACAGCCTCACAGAGGAGCCTGCTGTTGACAGAGTTGTCAGCAGGGGAAAAATAAGAATGTAAGATTGTCCAACAGAAATAAATCTCAGAGTGTTTTGCCAAGCCATCCAAGCATTCATACATTTGCTGCTGCATGCAGAATACTGGGAGGGAAGGGAAGGAATGTGGGGGGAGGTGAGCAGAGGAAGAGCTGAGACCGCCTTGTATTGTGGGCAAATCAAAGTTCTTCTCTTCCCCTAGGCCCAGCTTCTCCCTTCCTTCCAGAAAGCCCCATATGAGATGCATATGGTATCACTTCCTTCTTCATTTATTTTCTGTCTGTGCCTTTTCCCATTGTCCCTTAGGCTCCTGACGGACTACATGCTGGAGTAAAACGAAGAGATCTCAGCGTGCTGTGGGTTCAGGGCTAGTAGGCAGAGCTGGAAACAGGCCTTTCCCTTACTAAGTTCACCTCCCTCAACTACATGCCATTTTACCAGGCTTCCCTTTGCTACTTGAACCTGTTTCTAGACCCCAGTTGAATTTTGAATATGCTATTCCCCTGCCTAGAATACCTGGCAGAATACATTTCTTCCAGTCTTCAAAGCCCACCTGGAGTTTCCTTCCCTCCACGGAACCTTCCCAGACTAACCCAGCTTTATGCAGACTCTCCGCTCCTTGATTTTGGATGGCTTTGGGACGAGAACCCTGCAGATAATCTTTTGGCTCTGTTGCCTGCAATTTACTTCTTTGTACCTTTCTCCTTTGTGTATTTCACATTAGTTACTTTTATAAAATGCTGAAGTTGTTGAAGGAAGAATGAAATTTTCCCTATTTCTGTGTTTTAAAATGATTCTGCTTCTAGCAGAATCCTGGACAGTCAACATCTCTTAGCCACAGTTTCCTTCTCTGTAAAATGGGGTAGCAATGTCGACCTTACAGAGTCTCTGCTCATGAGGATGAAATGAGTTAATGTGACTAGCATGGAGGGCTACATCTGACACTTAGTGGCAATCAATAAATATCATCAATAAATATTGGGTTTCTCCCTAAGACACTGGTGGGAAGTGGTGCTGAGGATCAAATAAAGGATGATATCATTAGGGTATGTGGGGTCAGACTGCCTGAATTCAAATCCAGAATCTATCACCCTGTGCCTAGAGTAAGTTATTTTACCTCTTTAAGCCTCAGTTTCCTCATCTGTAAATTAATGATGATCCTGGGACCTACCTCATAAGGATGATACAAAATAATCCTTGGAAGGCATTTGGCAAAGTGCCTTGAATGAGCAAGAGCTCAATAAATGTCAACTACTTTTTGCGGAGGTGGATAATATGTTCATTTGTTTACTTAACGGACATTGTGCCCCAGCTGCTCTGATGAAGGAACTGTGTCCCACTCTGTAGACTGCGGAGGTTCACATCATACCTTTGGTAAGTCAGATGGCTGAAAATTGCAAGAAGGCTCTAAGACTTGAATTTCTACACACCCATCTTAAGCCTGGCCTCTGTGCCTTACTTATTTTGCAGCCTTGAGAAAGTGAACCCCTCAAAGCCTCCTCTTTAACATCTGAGAAATGGGATAATAACATCCACCTTTAACAGTAAAAATGCAAATGAACTAGTGCCAGCATTTGTCAAGGTACTTTTTGAACTGAAAGGTGTGCTACCAAGGAAAGATATTCTGTATCTGTTGTTATGACTTTTATAATAATCAGCCAAGCAACATTAGTATAGCATCTCTTCTGCGCCACACAGGGCTGGGTCTGAGGAGGTCTCCCACATTTTTTTGAACAGAGTAATTGTAGTCAGTGGAAATGCCCTGAATTCTGAGATGCACAAGGCTGGTGCTCCAAGCACAGATCAAACCCAGTCCATCCCAGAGTGGTTCAGGCCCAAAGCAATCAGTTGAGGGTGAGCAGTTAGAAGGTCCCCCCAATCCTGACTCTGCCTTGTGTCCAAGACACATTTAGTCTACCAAATGGAGAGATTAAAAAAAAAAAAACCCTGAAGGTCCTGTAAAGGTCAGTGAGATGACCAGTGTTAAATTTCTGGGATAATATGCGGTATGTACTGTGTTGCATTTTACATTTTCCAGTGACACCACTGGTCTACAAGGTTATAGGAGTGAGTGACTGTAGTCTGTGTTTTTTCAATGCTTAAACAATGTTCATAGCAGCACATTCAGAAGATGCTCCATGGCTGGGAATAGACAGCATCATTGCTGTTCATCTTATTAATAAGCTTCCTTCTTTCACCTCCTAAACCCTTGCCAAAAAGTGCAATTCCTTTAATGAGGTTGCCTTTTAAGCTTTACCCATTGAAGCTATTACTACTACTTCTATTACTGCTACTAATTGCTTCTGCTTGTTCAACACCTCCTCTATCCTAAACCCTCGTGTTAGGTACTTAATATGCAGTATCTTTAGCACTCAAGGCACTTCTGTGAGGTAGGTGTGAACCTAGGCTCAGAAAAGCCAGGGGAAATTTGCTCAAGGGCACACATCTTACAAATGGAAGAATGGGGGTTTGAACCTAGCTTGTCTGATTGCAAATTCTATGCTACCCCACTGCCACTGGGAAGCCAACCAGCGGCCCAATTGCCTCATAAATAGCACACAGTTGAGAGAAGCAGTGATTTCTCTGTGAGTGGATTAGAAGTAATTCCCACTTTGAGAACGCAGAGGGTGGGAGGAGCAGACAGGCCAAGGTAAAAAAGCCAGAGAAGCAATTCTTCTTTCAAAGGAAAAAAAAAATAATCTGTATTTGGATTCTTTTTTACACATCCAACCCAGCAGAAAATTGGTTTGCGGAAGATGTAGGTCGTGGCTCTGGCCCCAGCATCTGGACACCTTATATTGTACACTATATTACCGGAGTAATATCGTGCACTTTATTAGCACCAGCAGGATTTGGGATTCCCGTGGGGACTGTTCTTTGCTGTCAGATGTATAAGGCCATTTAATCTCCTTTATCAGATCTGGTTCTGTCTCCCCCACTCCCACCTCCTCTTGCAGACCACTAAAGAGAATTTCTTCAGATTCATTGGTCTGAAAACCCGCTTTTAAATACTCCTCCATCCTCACCAACCTTTGTATCTAACAAGCAAGCAAACCAAGGAGGTGTCAATGCCTTGAAAATCAGCCTTGTGCAGTTGAGTAGCAATTTGCTTGGGAAATTTGTAATTGGAACTTTGTCTTCCTTAGGCAGAGGTGAGAGGAAGAATTCGCTAATTACACCTTGCCAGCTCCGGTCTCACCCAGGCGCTATGATCACTGGGGACAAGGGTGGCATTCTTTCATTAGAAACCCAGTTACACCTTTGGTTCTGACTGGGAAAGATGGCTAGGGTCCTTTGAGGAAGAAGGAGGATTTTCTCTAGACAGAACTTAGATCTGTGGAGCCTCTGCGGGGGCATTTTTTGACAGACCCAAACATGTTCACACAGACTGGTTCCAAATAGAAAAAGGAGTACATCAAGGCTGTATGTTGTCACCCTGATTCTTTAACTTATATGCAGAGTACATCATGAGAAACACTGGGCTGGAAGAAGCACAAGCTGGAATCAAGATTGCCAGGAGAAATATCAATAACCTCAGATATGCAGATGACACCATCCTTATGGCAGAAAGTGAAGAAGAACTAAAGAGCCTCTTGATGAAAGTGAAAGAGGAGAGTGAAAAAGTTGGCTTAAAGCTCAACATTCAGAAAACTAAGATCATGGCATCCGGTCCCATCACTTTATGGCAAATCAATGGGGAAACAGTGGAAATAGTGGCTGACTTTATTTTTTGGGGCTCCAAAATCACTGCAGATGGTGACTGCAGCCATGAAATTAAAAGATGCTTACTCCTTGGAAGGAAAGCTATGACCAACCTAGATAGCATATTAAAAAGCAGAGTCATTACTTTGCCAACAAATGTCCATCTAGTCAAGGCTATGGTTTTTCCAGTGGTCATGTATGGATGTGAGAGTTGGACTGTGAAAGCTGAGCACAGAAGAATTGATGCTTTTGAGCTGTGGTGTTGGAGAAGACTGTTGAGAGTCCCTTGGACAGCAAGGAGATCCAACCAGTCCATCCTGAAGGAGATTAGTCCTGGGTGTTCATTGGAAGGACTGATGTTGAAGCTGAGACTCCAATACTTTGGCCATCTGATGCGAAGAGCTGACTCATTGGAAAAGACCCTGATGCTGGGAAAGATTAAGGGCAGGAGGAGAAGGGGATGACAGAGGATGAGATGGTTGGATGGCATCACCGACTCAATGGACATGAATTTGGGTGAACTCCGGGAATTGGTGCTCGACAGGGAGGCCTGTGCTGTGGTTCATGGGGTTGCAAAGACTTGGACACAACTGAACTGAACTGAACTGAAACATGTTCGGGGTGCAGAGAGGTTTATGTTCATAATCCAGTTCTGTGCTTATGCCTTGTGTGCTGTGATATGGAAGCACATGTGTAGGATGTATGAACCCTGGAATTGGTACGGAATTGTGGGATTAAGACATGGTCCCACATTTGAACAGATGATGTGTCTGAGCAGATGCTATCAACAGTGGGATAAGTGCCATGGGGGAGGGGGGTCACAAGGCCCAGTCATGTAGCTCAGAGCAGGAACTTGGAGTAGATGAAGGCCATGCTGACTGAATCCTTGGGTTAGTCTCTTCCTCTAAGCCTCGGTGTTCTTAACTGTAAAATGGGGGCAATAATACCTATGTGGAAGGGTTATTTGGGAAATCAGCTAGATACTCTCTATAAAACGCTTAGTCCAGGGTCTACCACATAATAACTAGTGTTACTTAAAAAAGACAAAGGGACTGAATAATAGTCCATTTCATTTGTGTGAAAGAACTGGAGAGAACTGTGGATAAAGATTTGGGAGATCAATATTTGATTCAAGTCCCTTCTTAGCTGTTTGACCTTGGGTAATTCATTTCACTCTTCTGGGCCTCTTTCTAGCAGATGAGCATAAGGTTGGAAGAATCAAATAAAATGGTTAAATGGGAAGGAACCTGGAAAATTGTGAGGTATTGTACATCTAGAGGGAATTCATTTTGTTATATCATTATCATTTTAAGTGTAGGTTTAGAGAATGTGAAAAAGACGGAAAGATATTGGATTCCCAGGAGGTAACTTGGAGGTTGCACCAACTCTGAGCTTGCTGCAATGAGTGTCTGTCTGTAGGACATGATTTTCAACAGGATTTTTCCACCATAGTAGGCTGGGAGGAGAGAGACAATATAACAGTTACACAGGTAATTATTGTCAAAATGTTGATGTATGTATTCACAGCTCCTCTTCCTCCCAGTTCCACCCAAGGGATTACCTGAGGCATATCAGAATTAGCAGTGGACATTGGTGATATGCATTTATAAAAACTTGATACCCCCTTTCCTAAAATTGAGTTTTGCAGTTTCAAAGAGCATTGAAAAGCCCACTTGGTGCTAGACGCACATGTTTCTGCCTCTTGTCATTTTTGGCCATTTTCTTGTCCTTAGGTCTTAAAGGCTGTCCCACTGCATTAAACACTTGGCCTCCATATTTGGCCTCTTCCTATCACTCTATCTGGTGTATCCAGCCAGTATCCCACCAACCGGGGAGTTCTAACACCTGGAACCTTAGATGTTTGAATTAAAGGGCTGTGGTACCTGTAGGACGTGTTGAGCTGGAACATCTTCAGGAGCAAACCAGGCTTTTGAGAGTTAGAACTGAAGGTTCTGTAAGACCTTGGGGTGTCGTCCCAGTCATCCCTGGCTCAGTCCCTTGCTGTTGATACTGCTGTACATCTGCCCAGCTTTCCACGGGGCAAACAGCACTTGCCCACAGGCTGTGCCAGTGAGCTCAGGCATCTCTATCAAGTGACCAGAGCGTGTGTTACTGCCCCATTTTACAGATGCAGTGAAGGATTCCAGTTTGTGAGGGATGGAGCTACGCTCATCCAGTGGGGAGACTCCCTGTCCACCAGGTGCTGGGGGCGTTTCCTGCCCAGGAGGGAGGCTGTGTCAGTGTGGGGAGGTGTGACATGGTTTGCTTATATGAATCAGTGACTGTTCTTTCAAACAGGACACGCTCTGGAGCTGCCGTCATATTACAAACTGGCATGGAGAATCTGTTTAAATTTCCCTTCTTTGCAGCACAGTCCCTTGAATCTTCCCCCATTGTTTAGGGTCAGGTGTTCAGTTCCATAAGGAGTCTGTAAGCAATAAGTGGGCGGATCATTTCCAGTAATATATATGTGACCCTACGACCCCGTGGGAAGACAGCACGGCCCAAGGAATCCTGTTTCATATTTTCTCAGGCATGCTGTCATTCGGACGGGACTCAGAAAAAAGGAAAAATATCTGTATGTTCATGTGCGTATTACACATTTGTATGTGTGTAAGTGTGTGTGTGTGTATTTTTAAAAAAAAACTCAATCAATGCCAGAAAGCAAGAGAAAACCATAGCTCTCCAAAAATGCTTCTGGGTTTTAAAAAGAGAAAAAAAAACCCAGCTCATTAGCTTTCAACCTAGGCCAGGCAGTAGTCACAGTGATAATGCCTTATAACTATACTTAGGCTTATAAAATGTATTCACATTGATAAAAATAAAAAGCATAGTATCATTATTATTTATTACTGAGAACTTACCTTGTGCTAACACTTAGCAACCCCCTTTTTATTTCTTATTTTATTGAATTCTCCCAGAATCCCTATGACAAGATTATCCTTATCTCTTCTTTCCCTCTCTCCTCTTTCCTTCCCTCCCATCCTTCTCTCTCTTTTTCTCCCTCCCTCCCTCCCTTCCCCCACTGCCCCCCTCTCCTGCTCACTCCCCAATCCCTCCTCCTCCCTCTCTTCCTCTTTCTCAGAAGGAAAAAGTGGTCTTCACTTTCCTGGGGTGATAGCTCTTATAAGAAGAAGAACATTTAAAGATCATCTATTTTACACTAATGGTTCAGAACCATGCTTCACATTAGAATCGCCTGGGTTAAGAAGCATTCCTGCTGGATCCTATTCCATAACAATTAAATCAGAATCTTTGGGACAATCAGTCATTTTTTAACTCTCCAGTTGTTTCTAAAGGGCAGCCAAGATTAACAATCAGTCATCTGGACCCACTGATCACCCTTCTACAATATCCCTACAAAACTGTATCCACCTTGTGTTCAAAGGCCTCCCAGTGGCAAAAACTTAGAATCCTAGGAGGCAGCTGATTTCATTTTTGAGCTCCTCTATTTAGGAAATGAACAACCAAGAAAACAAAACAAAATCTTGTTATGGGTCAGGTGGTGTCACTTCTGCTATCTCATTTACTCCTCATAGGAGTTTTATTATAATCTCTACTTTACAGATGAAGAACCTGAGGCTCATTTATTTCTTCATTCAACAAAGGTTTATTCCATTGATACTGCTAATGAAAAGCCTATTGTAAGCCCTGAACATGCACAGATGAACCGGCAGGCATGGTCCCGGCCATCAGGGAACTTTATTTGGGGAAGACAGTCAGAAAACCAGATGACACAGCTAACTAACCACGGGTGCATTGAGAGTTTACAGAAGGTGGACCTGGACTTGTGTGGAGCAGCCTCTGAGCTGAGCCCTTAAAGACAAGGAGACATTGACTAAGGTAGAGGTTTTGCTGCAGATGAGGCTAACTGTGGACAAAATGGTCACAAGGCAGTTTGTGTTGTCTCTGAGGGACTGCAAGGTGACCGACGTGTCACCCACACTGGGAGACAGGCTCCAGAGGTTGACAGTAGTGGAGCGCGGGCAGGCACAGCCTAGTCCACTCATTCAGACCCAGAGAAGCCCTTGAAGGAAACTAACCACAGGAGAGGCGTGGCTGGATGTGTGTGTCAGAGACATCGCCCAGTTAGGAGACGATGGAGATAGAACTTCCACCACCCCATCATTTCCTGCCTTTCTCCTTTCCTCTCTTCATTCATAGATGTGCTCTGAGGGGTGAGTCAGAACCACAGACAAAACATCCGTAGATTCCAGTAGGAGAAGCCTGCATGAGGAGGGGGTGCCAGTCTAGACAGAAACCCAGAGGATCTGTGGGAAGCTGAGCCATCGATTCAGAGCCCATCTCTCTTCATTCTAGTGCTCACAGCACTATGTGCTTAAGAATAAGGTATACTTATTTTAAATTGAAACAGAGAAGGATCTCACATATCTAAGTGAAAATGAAATGACCAAGGTTGTAGGAGTTTTAATCCTTAGAAAAGAACTTGGAGAATATGTAAAACCCCATCTTAAATCCCTTCTTAAAAACCACCCACAATGTAAAAGGAGACTCTTAAAACAACCAGGTGTCTTAACAATCTGCTTATAGGATGTGTTCGTCTCTTGGGAAGCTGGAAAGATGGACATTTTTCTTTCTTTATGTAAAAAGCCACGCACAAAGCCCCTTCTGGAAAAGATGCACAGTTAGTGATCATTGAATATTTGATTTAAATACTTCACTTTGCTGACTTATTCTCCTTTCTTATTCCCTAGCACCCTTATCCAGGCAGCACACAAATCCTGGCCTAGGAATTCAAACCCAGGTCCAGGGACAGAGGACCCAACAAATACAGGTACCCACAAAGCCATGGTCCAAAACACAAAACACTCATGTACACACAGTCATTCACCTCTTTACCCTCCTGCACAAACATACGCAGATGCCAAACACCTAAAAGTTTGGAAGCAAAACATATCTCACCTGGGCTGTAGAGTGGATGGAGCATGGGCTTTGGAGCCAGTGAGACCTGAGGTCACGTCCCTACCCATCATTTTGACGTGGACAAGCTGTTTATCCTGACTCAACCCTCATTTGTTTTTTTATCTGTAAAATGTAGACAAGAACATCTAGGATTGTTTCAAGAGTTCATGTATAGAAAATACTCAAATGTACTAGTGTGTGTTTAGTCACTCAGTCGTGTCTGACTGTTTGCGACCCCATGGACTTAACTTCCCCCTATGGAGCCCGCCAGGCTCCTCTGTCCATGGGATTCTCCAGGCAAGAATACTGAAGTGGGTTGCCATTTCCTTCTCCACAAATGAACTCGATGCTTTTCCTAATTGTTATGTGCTTATCCAAAATCCCATGCCAAAATAAAACTGCTCGGATCACAGTTCAGTTCTAGTGATTGAGAACTGAACCCTGATTGCAAGAGCCTTGAGAGCATCCTTCTGAATTCAGTCCCATTTATGTTGTGTTTAAAAGGTTATCTGTAAATGAAAACAGTCAAGGCTTCTGATTTTTCTCTCCATCATATCCTAAATATCTCATCAGCCTTCATTTTTCATGCAGTCTCTGCCTGGAAAGAACATCATGGTCTGTTGCCTTCCTTCTGGATTGGTTGGCCTGTAAGAGCTACAGTCCATCCATCCATCCAGCCATCCAGGCATACGTACATCAAGGTCAGAGTTGCCACGTATGGTCTATGAGGTATGAGGGTGCAGGGGCTAAATTAAAGAAGCCCATTCTCCAAGAGTGATCTGCTGGTTGCATCAGGATGTCCTGCAGAGGGCAGAGCTTCCCTCCATCCCACTGAAATGGAATCTCTAGGGGGTAAGGGTCCAAAACCTATATTTTAAACCCAGTAGGATCATTGAAAAAGCAAGAGAGTTCCAGAAAAACATCTATTTCTGCTTTATTGACTATGACAAAGCCTTTGACTGTGTGGATCACAATAAACTGTGGAAAATTCTGAAAGAGATGGGAATACCAGACCACCTGACCTGCCTCTTGAGAAACCTGTATGCAGGTCAGGAAGCAACAGTTAGAACTGGACATGGAACAACAGACTGGTTCCAAATAGGAAAAGGAATACGTCAAGGCTGTATATTGTCACCCTGCTTATTTAACTTATATGCAGAGTACCTCATGAGAAAGGCTGGGCTGGAGGAAGCACAAGCTGGAATCAAGACTGCTGGGAAAAATATCAATAACCTCAGATAGGCAGATGATACCACCCTTATGGCAGAAAGTGAAGAAGAACTAAAGAGCCTCTTGATGAAAGTGAAAGAGGAGAGTGAAAAAGTTGGCTTAAAGCTCAACATTCAGAAAACTAAGATCATGGCATCTGGTCCCAGCACTTTATGGCAAATCAATGGGGAAACAGTGGAAGCAGTGGTAGACTTTATTTTTTGGGGCTTCAAGATCACTGCAGATGGTGATTGCAGCCATGAAATTAAAAGACACTTACTCCTTGGAAGGAAAGCTATGACCAACCTAGATAGCATATTAAAAAGCAGAGGCATTACTTTGCCAACAAAGGTCCGTCTAGTCAAGGCTACGGTTTTTCCAGTGGTCATGTATGGATGTGAGAGTTGGACTATAAAGAAAGCTGAGCGCCAAAGAATTGATGCTTTTGAGCTGTGGTGTTGGAGAAGACTAAGAGTCCCTTGGACTACAAGGAGATCCAACCAGTCCATCCTAAATGAGATAAGTCCTGGGTGTTCATTGAAAGGACTGATGTTGAAGCTGAAACTTCAATGCTTTGGCCACCTTATGCGAAGAGTTGACTCATTGGAAAAGACCCTGATGCTGGGAAAGATTGAGGGCAGGAGGAGAAGGGGATGACAGAGGATGAGATGTTGGATGGCATCACCAACTCGATGGACATGGGTTTGGGTGGACTCCGGGAGTTGGTGATGGAAAGGGAGGCCTGGCATGCTGCACTCATGGGGTCACAAAGAGTCGGACACGACTGAGTGACTGAACTGATATGACTGAGCCTGAGTGAGAATCCGCATTTTAGAGAGCCTCAAGGAGTAATTAGGACACAGTGAATGAAGATGGGCAGAACCTGGCTTATGAGTGAACCTTTTCTGTCATTTGAAAACCTTCATTTATGTATCCACTTAACAGAGTGCCTAATCTGTGGTGGGTGCTGTTTGGTTAATTAAGATGTATCAGTGTGAGAACTCTCACGGGGCCCCTGCCTCCAGTAGGCAAACAGTCTAGTAAAGACAGACAGATAATGATCACCTAAACACAAAGATCAATAAGGCTATCTCTTGGAGGTGTTCCTGCTGCGAAGAAAATACCATCAGAGGTGGGCTCGGGGTTGATTGGGGTTGAGGACTACCATGACCATGGTGGTTACTGGAGCCCTCTCTGGGGGCAGGGAGGAGCACATTTGAGCTGAAACCATGATGACTAGAAGGAGACAGACTTGCAAGGATCTTGAAGAAGAATTTTAAGCAAATGGAGCACATTGGAGTGTTTAAGGTGCACAGAGAAGGTCAGCAGGGTCATAGCTGAGAGAACCAGGGAGAGGGTGACAGGATAGGAGAACTGAGCGGTCCACCTTGCAGACCGCAGTAGGTCACGTGGCTTTCATGCTAATGGTCTCAGTGAGGCCCATTTCTGCAGCTGCATCAAGGCAGAGAGGGAAACCAGAGCCTTTCTCTCTCCAAATGGTCTTTGATACATTGGCTTCTCTGACAGAGGCTCTCTGATGCCTGCCTGTGCTGAAAATCCTACTGCTGGCAGGAAACCCCAGCTCTGACACCCACCTGTTGTGATTCGATTTTCCAGGATTGCTTACCGTAGCTATAAGACACAGGAGCCCTGTAGAGGCCACAGTGGCCTGCCCCAAGAGCACTCGCTTTGAATCTACTTGCTTGGAAAGGGTGATCTCAGGCAAAAACTTAACCTTGTTCCAACATAAGACATAATCTCATTTTTTAAAAAAAGATACAAAAACATTACTCCTACACGTCTATCGCTTCTGAAAGCTAGCAAGTTCATAAATAAGAATTGAGATCAGTAAAGAAATAGATCTGTGTGTTCTTTCATTATTCAACATATCCAAAAAGCTTTTTCTGAGCTCACCAAGGAATCCGATATTGCTCGATTCAATGGTCACTCTTCAGAACTCATTTCGCTGGATGTCCAAGCAGGATTTTATACAGAAGATCAACTCCATGTTTATTTTTTATCCAATTGTTTTCTTGTGGTAAAATATACATAACATAAAATTTACCACCTTAACCATTTTAAGTGTATAGTTCAGGAACATTAAGTACATTTGTATTATTATGTAACCATCATGACCATCCATCTCCAGAACTCTTTCCATCTTGTAAAAACTGAAACTCTATACCCATTACGCAGTAACTCCCCATCTTCCCTTCCCCCAGCTCTTGACAACCACCACTCTACTTTCTGCCCCTATGATTCTGGCTACTCTTGGTATAACGGGAATATTAGTCTTTCTGTAACTGGCTTACTCCACTTGGCACAATGTCATTAAAATTCATCCATGTTGTAGCATGTGTCAGAATTTCCTTCCTTTTTCAAGACTGAATAATATTCCATTGTATATATATACCACATTTTAAAAATCCACGTGTCCCTCACAGGACACTTAGATTGTTTCCATGTTTTAGCTATTATAAATAATCGTGCTGTGAAAATATATCTATCTGAGCCCCTGTTTTCAGTCATTTTGGACATATACCAGTAGTGGAATTGCTGGATCACATAGTAATTCTATTTTTAATTTTTTGAGGTGCTGCCATATAGTGTTTCTTATAGCAATTATACCATTCTTAGAAACAGTACACAAGATTCCAGCTTCTCCACATCTTTTTTCAACAGCACTTGTTATTTTCTGCATTTAAAAATAGCATCCATACTAATAGATAGAAGGGGATATCTCACTGTAATTTTGATTTTCATTTCCCTAAAGAGTGAGGTTGACTATCTTTTCATGTGTTTATTGGCTATTTGTATAACTTCTTTGGAAAATGTCTATTCAAGTCCTTTGCCCATTATTTAATTGGGTTGTTTTATTTTTTCTGAGTTGTAGGAGCTCTCCTTATATTCCTTTCTTTTTAAAAAACTCCTTTTCATTTTGGCTTTGCTGCTGCCATGGTCTCCTGGTATATGTAGCCTCCTTGGTTTCTCCTTCTGAGTCTCCTTTACCAGATTTTAATCCTTAGTGTAGCTTCTAAATGCTCATGCTCCTTATGGCTTAAAGATGAGCAAAAAGTATGAACAAGGTACTATGAAAACACACAACATGGGCAGTTGTTCCAAAAAGGGTTCAAGAAGTCATCTAGTTCAGAGGGTTCATAAGTAAGAACTACTAATATGAAAGAGTAGGGCAGTGCATTCCAGACTCAGAGAACAGCCAAAGCAAAGGCTCAGAGGATTTAAGGGCATGAGATGGCACTGCAGAATTTGGCATTTTTAGAGCACAAAATTTATGATGGAAGACAATGAAAAATGAGGCAGTGAAAATGTAAGCAGAAGTTGGTTAGGAAGGTTTTTCTTCTCTAATTTCTTTTTTTTTTTTATCCTGTAGATTATGATAAGACACAGAAATGTTTTAAATGAAAGAGTGACGTGTTTTGCATTTTAGAAATGATTCCTTTTCCTCAATGTAAAGAATAGGATTGCTGCTGCTGCTGCTAAATCGCTTCAGTTGTGTCTGACTCTGTGCGACCCCATAGACGGCAGCCCACCAGGCTCCCCTGTCCCTGGGATTCTCCAGGCAAGAACACTGGAGTGGGTTGCCATGTCCTTCTCCAATGTGTTAAGTGGGTACAATTAAAAGGCCCTTGTAATCACCCAATTAAAATATGTTGTTGACTTGGCCTAAACTGATGGCAACAGAGATGGAGAGGGGCAGATGGTGTCCAGTGGGTGGAATGAGAAACAATTTCAGAGCTGAGATCATCAGATATAGAGATTATTGGATGAGGAGAAGATGTCTTGAAATCCTGATTTAGGAAAGCATAAAGAGGTAGTCTCTAGAATATACTCATTCAGCCAAAAAACTCATTCAGTCATTGTAAATAGTGCTGCAGTGAAACTGGAGTACATGTATCTTCTTGAATTGTGTTTTTATCAGGGTATATGCCCAGTAGTGGAATTGCTGGGCAATTCCAGTTTTATTCCTAGTTTCTTTAGGAACCTCCCTTCTGTTCTCCAAAAATAGTGGTTGTATCAATTTACATTCCCACCAACAATGCAAAAGGGTTCTCTTTTCTCCACATCCATCAGCATTTATTATTTGTATATTTTTTGATCTGTGGCCATTCTGACCTGTGTGAAGTATGGGGCGAATCGAGAGGGTAGCATTGACATATATAGACTACCATGTGTGAAACAGATAGCTAGTGGAAAGCAGCTGTATAGCACGGGGTGTTTAACTCCATGCTCTGTGGTGACCTGGACAGTCCAATGGGGGTGGGTGACAGGGAGGCTCAAGAGGGAGGAGATATATGTATGTGTTTGCTACTGTTCAGTAGCTAAGTCATGTCTGACTCTTTTGCAACCCTATGAACTGTAGTCCGTCAGTCTCCTCTGTCCATAGGATTTCCCAGGTGAGAGTACTGGAGTGGGTTGCCACTTCCTTCTCCAGGGGTTCTTCCTAACCCAGGGATCAAACCTGCATCCCCTGCATTGGCAGGCAGATCCTTTACCGCTGAGCCCCCAGGGAAGCCCAGGGATATATGTATACATAGAGTGACTCACATTGTCCTACAGCCGAAACTGACGCAGCATTGTAAAGCAATTAATTTCCATTAAAAAAAAAAAGTTTGGGTTTTCTATAACATCTTATGGAAAAACCCAAATGAACTTTTTGGCCAAGCCAATAGACCGTTCATCAGTTCAACAAAGTAACTTGGTTTTAGCCAAATTTATATGACCCTTTCCTTTGATCTTCAAGCTTAAAATCTCTCTATATGTAACATCTAGGCTGGAAAAGACCTAGTGATTCTTTAAATTCCATGTTAGAGGTATGGAAACTGAGGCTTACAAAAGTGTTGCCCAAATCTCTTTACTCCCATTCCTTATCACACCAAATCTGACCTCTAAAAATTATTGGAGCACTGTGAGTTCCTCTTTCCCAACATCAGGTACTTACCTGAAGATACTAATATTAAAAACACAGCTTTAATGATGTGTGTGTGTGTGTTTAATTATTTTGGGGATTAACTCAAAAACCAACATTCAAAAGAGACAAAATACCAGGTGAGGGAGGTCTGGGGCTTTCTTAGCCATGTTGAATCTGCAACACTGATAACCCTACCACCTCCATGCAGCTGTTTGTCTTGTTTAACTGAAAGTTTCAGTAACTAGCTGATTTGTACCTAAATGGAACTTGAATCAAAAGAAATTAAGACTCATTCCAGTGAAATGTACTCTTTCTAGTTTCATGAAGTTTTCCTCCTAATTTAGGGGGGGGTGATAGGGAGAAATAAAAGCCTTGAGATGTTGTACTCCATTAGGTTAATATAAGATGGGATGTGTTTAAGTTTCTGCCCACCAGCTGCATTTATCTTAATTTCAGGGAACTCTAAGAGTAGGGGATGGTTTTTCTGTAACTCTTGATGTACCCAAGAGAAGAGGCAGTAAATGTAGAAAGGACTGTACAGTCTTCCCAAAGCAAACCATCCTTTGGGCCTCAATGTCAGGGCTTCAGGCAGAATTGCCTGAGGGTGTCCATCCTGGTGGTTAAGAATGTGAGCCTTAAAGTTCACTTCGATGAATTCAAGCCCTGGCTCTACTACTGTACTTATTAAGTGTATGGTCTTTGCACATTAAGTAACTTGTCTGTGACTCACTTTGCTCATCTGTAAAATGGGAACAATAATGGCTTCACCACAGGATCATTTTCAGATTCAAAGAGCTGTCAGCAAGATGGTGCATGCAAAGCACATAGTAGAGAGCTTTGCACCTAGTGGGTGTTCAGTCTGTTCTTTTCTGCCTTCAAAACCTGAGGCTGCTGCAAGAGACTTACATTGGAATCCAAGAATGAAGAAGAGGTTCATTAACAACTGGCCCAGGGAGAATACACTCCACAGGAAACTGCAGGGTCATTAGACACCAATGGTGGTAACAAGGCCATTAATTTCCCAGGGTTTCCTTTATCGAGCCACACAGTGAGGTGATGCTTAACCCAGCAGGAGGGAAGGGGTTTGGTGGGCTCTGGGGGCAGAAGATCACAGCTACTTTATAAGGTAGACCAGCTGTGAAATGCCAAAAGGATTGTGTACTCATTGTGTCTGTTGTGATCATCCCTAAGGACAGAGCATCCGAAAATCATTTCTGTGTGTTCATTGCAGGCAGTGGGATGTAGAGAGCATTGACTTTGGAGTCTTAGACCTGACTGTGAATTCCACTTCCACCATAACAATCAGTGAGACCACAGACAAGCTGTTTTACCTCCTACTGCCTCAGTTTCCTCATCTAAAAAAAGGAGAGAATTACGAGTAGCTGGGAGGGAAAAATTGGGGAAAAAAAAGGAGAAAGCACTTTGAGATTTTTTTTAAACCTTAAAATCCTCAGAAATAGAATGTATTATCTTATGATTGTAAGAGTTGAAACATGTGCCTTTTCTTACTTCCTCATATTAACCTTCCTTTTCTGCTCCATTTGTTTAATTGGGATAGTAGATGTATGTCTTATTTCTGGAAATTGTCAACTACTCATGCTTTGGCTAAAATCCATTGTAAAGCTCACAAAAAGCAAACAGCAGGTGCAACGTGATCTTCAGAATAAGTGATTTCATTAGAATGAATTTCTAAATGTGAAAAATCAATATCACTTCAGAGGAAATTTTTGGAAGAAATGAATAGACCTACATATCACCGTATCGATTTGAGTGGAATGTCTAAAATAATTTTAGCTCTGATTTTTTTAAGCAACTAGGACAAAAGAAAGAATTCTAGAGTTATACAGATAACTGTGTCAGACAGTGGAGATTTTTTTAGGACAAATCTTAGATGTGGAAATAACTCTAAAGAAGTTTTTACAAGGTGCCAGACACCAGAACAGTGTCCTTATTGTGGCTTATGAGACCCACCCGCCTTTGGTGGGTGTCCACCCGCCTTTCTGACCTCATCTCCAGTACAGGCTTGCCTCAGAGATGCTATGGGATCAGTTCCAGATGACCCTGATAAAGCAAATATTGCAATAAAGTGAGTTACATGAATTTTTTGGTTTCTCAGTGCATTTAAGTTACGTTTATACTATAGTCTATTAGGCGTGCAATAGCATATCTAAAAAATAATGTACATACCTTAGTTATGAACACTTTATTGCTAAAAATACTAATCATTATCTGAGTGTTCAGTGAGTGGTAATCTTTTTGTTCATGGAGGTCTTGCCTCAGTGTTGATGGCTGCTGACTGATCAGGGTGGTGGTTGCTGGAAGCTGGGATGGCTGTAGCAGTTTCTTAGAATAAGACAACAATGAAGTTTGCTGCATTGACTGAATCTTCCTTTCATGAACGATTTCTCTGTAGCATGCAATGCCGTTTGATAGCATTTTACCCACAGTAGAACTTCTTGCAAAACCGGAGTCAGTCCTCTGAAACCCTGCCCCCGCTTTATCAGTCAGTGACACAGAGACGTGAAGTGAGCAAACGCGGTGGGATGGTGCCGATACACTTGCCGGAGGCTGGGTTGCTACAAACCTCCCATTTGTAAATAATGCAATCTGGGAGGTGCAGTAATGCAAAGCCCAATAAAAATGAGGTCTGCCTCTTCTCCCCACCTTGCTCGCTCTGCCCTAGCTTCTATTTCTCCACCATCCCATAATAACTTCTACCTTAGGACCATGGCAAAATCGATTCCCTCTGCCTAGAATGTGTTCTTCCCTCACTCTTCCTGGCTAATTTCTATTTACTTTTCAGAACTCATCTAAAATAACATTTCCTCAGAGAAAGTATCACATCTCCCAGATTCCTTTTGCTGAACCCCTTACAGCCTCCCTCCTTCCCCAGGACCCATCTTAGTCCATGACTCATATTTGGTCATTGTTTATTTTCCACCTCATGCACAGTGTGCTACCCGGGAACAGAAGCCGTATTTGTTATGCTCACCAATAATTCTCTGTATTTAGTACAAGACTGGGATTTGATAGGTGCTAAAAAACACCTGGGATGAAAACAAACACTGAATAAATGAATCTATGAACTCTCTATAGCAACACGGCTTCTTAAACACAAGTGTCTTGTACCAGAGGGTTCTGGTTGCTCATCTTTCATCATGGCAGTGGGAATGATCTGGACATAGATTGCAGTACATCTTCTCATCTCAGAAAGGGGACATTGATGAGAAAGAATGCTCTAGTATCTATTAACCCATTCTTTGGCTGGATAAAGTCCAGATTATTTCATGTGACATATCCAGTGCTCCCTGATGTGGCCTTTGGATCCTTATCATTCTCCATTCAGAGCCTGTGTTTGACCATGCATTTCTGCTGACGGTTGCATGAGCATGCTGTGCCAATTTCAGCCTCTGTGCCTTTGCTTGTATCCTTCCCCCCACCTAAAATTCCTTTCCTCAGGAAGAACACATGCAACATAAGGTCAAGAGCTCCAGCTCTGGAATCAAGCAGATACAGAAGCAAATCCTGTTTCTATTACTTAGCTCCTAGACCTTGGACTTCTTGAGGCTTTATTTTTCTGTTTTAAAAATTGAGATGATAATATTTACCTTGTAGAGCTATTGCGATGATTACGTTTAATCATGTATATTAAAAGTTTATCACTTTGATGGGTACTTCAGTTCAGTTCAGTCACTCAGTCGTGTCTGATTCTTTGCGACCCCATGAACCGCAGCACACCAGGCCTCCCTGTCCATCACCAACTCCCAGAGTTTATCCAAACTCATGTCCATAGAGTCAGTAATGCCATCCAACCATCTCATCCCCTGTCATCCCCTTCTCCTCCCGCCCTCAATCTTTCCCAGCATCAGGGTCTTTTCAAATGAGTCAGCTCTTTGCATCAGGTGGCCGAAGGATTGGTACTTAGGTGCTCAAAAGATGGTAGTACTATTGCTATTGTTACACCTTTCCAGAAAATTCTCACCGAGAGTCAAGTCAAAGGTCATTTGAAGGATTTTCTGATTCTCCTGGTTAGATTAAAGGGAACCTTTCCACTGCACTTTATATACACCTCTGATATAGCATGTATTGCATCATTTTCTATTGTGTGTATATCTACTTTCCCATCGAATTGTAATGCCCTTAAAGACACGGTTCAAATATTTCCCAAATGTGCTTTCAGTACTGAGGACAGTACCAGAATATCATACTAGTGCTTCATGAACATCTTTCAATGAAGGAATAAATGAATTAATCCTAAGCCAGCTAGAAAAAAATGCATTCAATATAGCAGATACAACTGGATCAGGCTTTTTTATTGACTTTCATTTGTTCATATCCTGTGTATATGTCAGTCAAACATTTTTTGCCTTTCTGTTGAAAGGTCTACACCATGTTAGCATTCATGGTCTTTAAAAAACTCTGTTATACAGTGGCTAGATGGCATCTTTATTTCACTCTCATCACTATTTGCATTGGAAAACAGCTACTTAGCACATTTGCCAATGACTTTTCATAAGGTATATTTTTCCTTCTTTTTCTTCTCTGTTAGCCTTAGGTTCTCAGCATGTGATACTACAATGTTTTTGCTCCAGATTTGCAAGTGCATTGGTGTTAGTTCCCAAGTCAGTTTGTCACATGGGAAATGTTCTACAACAAAGAAGATTAATTGTTTTCCTAATGTAAATGTTTTCAAATGGAAAGAAGCCCATCTCTCATTGTATGTAGTGATGGTGCTTTGGTCGGTAAGTTGTATCTGACTTTTGCAACCCCATGGAACTGTAGTCTGTCATGTTCCTCTGTCCATAGTATCTCCCAAGCAAGAATACTGGATTGGGTTGCCATTTCCTCCTCCAGGGGATCTTCCTGATCCAGGGATCGAACCCACATCTCCTGCATTGCATGCAGATTCTTTACTGCTGAACCACTAGGGATTCCCCTCTCATTGTTTCTGGTTGGCTATAACTACAAAAACTCCAAACTATAACTGTCTCTTTTATCTTCTTTCCTGGCAAACCCTGACTCACACTCTATACTGAAGCAAAGCCAATCAGACTAGAGTTTCCAACATAACCCATGTGGTTTGTCCAAGTTGTGCTTTCCACTTGAAGCGTCACATCCTGCTTGTTGTTTTTCTTTAGTTGCTAAGTCATGTCTGACTCTGCAACCTCATGGACTGTAGCCCACCAGGCTTCTCTGTCTATGGGCTTTCCCAGGCAAGAATACTGGAGCAGGTTGCCATTTCCTTCTCCAAGGGATCTTTCCAACCCAGGGATTGAACCCAAGTCTTCTGCATTGGTAGGTAGATTCTTTACCACTGTACCATCAAGGAAACTCTCATCCCACTTACCTTCTGACAAACTCCAATTTATCTTTTGAGATTCATTTCAGGTGTCACTTCTTCCAGGAAGCCTTCTTTGAATGGCCCAGTTTGGCTTGGCTTCCTCCTCATTATTCTATCTCCCAGCCATCTGCTTCGCAGTGATGGAAGTATGTATGTGGTGGGGGAAGTTCCATTTAAGAAAGTAAGTTTTGGAGTTAGCTTGAGACTGAATTTAAGCACCACAATTTACTAGTTTTGTGGTCTTGGGCAAGTTACTGACTCTACCTGAGATTTCATTTTCTTTCATGGAGTGAGATGACTTTACAGAATAGATATGACCATTAATAAGGAATTCTGTATCTAGTACTTCACACAATGCATAACATATAAGAAGCATTCAGTATATTGTGGACTTAAGTAATACTACTACTGTTAATACGACTACAACTATGCATACCAAAGCACTTAGATTTCACTTTAAAACTATCTGTTTGGGCATTTGTCTCTCGTGGTAGACCTAGAATAACCAGCCATCTCAGGTTGCCCAGCACTGAGGGTGTTCCTGGAATGTGGGACTTTCATTGTTTAAACCAGGATGGTCCCAGGAAACCAGGAAGGCTGGTCACACTCACCCTCACTGGAATATAAATAACTTGGAAGGAGAGACTCTAACCTCCAACCTTTGGCTCCCAGTGCTAAGCACATTGCTTTTTAATCAGAAACTGCAGCAGGAGTTGGGCTAACAGAGGCTTTGCACTTTTTCCAACCATGTTTCCATATCCTGTTCCTTTCTGTTTTCCATATTCCTTTCTGTTTTCCACTTGTGGTAGTCTGCTAGGGCTACCATAACCAAACACCATAGAATAGGTGACTTAACAGAGATTTATTTTCTTATAGCCTGGAGGCTAGAAGTCCAAGATCAGGATTCTTTTTTGAATTTTGTTTCTGGTTAAAACCTCCCTCTTGCTTGCAGATGGCCACTTTGTCAGTATGTCCTCACACGGCCTTTTCTCCAATGTACACAGGGAGAGAAAGAGCAAGCTCTCTCGTGTCTCTTCTTGTAAGGATCCTAATCCTATTGGATCAGGGCCCCACTATTATGACCCCTGGAGAAGGGAATGGCAACCCACTCCAATATTCTTGCCTGGAGAATCCCATGGGTAGAGGAGCCTGCCAGGCTACAGTCCATGGGGTTGCAAACACTGAGCGACTAATACACACATACATATTATGACCTCATTTAACTTTACTTTCTTAGAAGCTGCACTTCTTTTTTTTTAATTTAATTTTTTATATAAGTTACAGGTGTACAGTATGGTGATTCATAATTTTTAAATGTTGTACTCTATTTATAGTTATTATAAAATATTGGCTATATTCCCCATGTTGTATGCTATATCTCTTAGCATATTTTACATGTAAAAGTTTGTACCTTTGAATTCCCTACTCTTCAATATCTCCTTCTCCTTTCCCTCTTCCCGTGCTAGCCACTAGCTTGTTCTCTATACCTGTGAGTCTGTAAAAGCCCCATTTGTAATACAACCACAATGTGGGTTAAGTCTTCAACACATGAGTTGTGAGGGAAACACAAACATTCAGTCTGTAATACCATCCTAACCTCCATTAGACACCAGATCTAAAACCAAATGTGTCTGTTAGTTATTGTTGCATAACAAACAACTCCAAAACTTCGTGGCTTATCACAGCAAGTATTCAGTTAACTTATGAGTCTGTAAGTCAACTGGGGGCCTTGATGCATCTAGGATGGCTTTCCTCATATAGCTACAGGGTTGCCTTGGCAAGTCAGCTGAGGCTTTTTGATCTTGGCTGGTTTCTCTGACATCTTTGAGGCTCCAGCTGGATGAACTGGCTAACTCAACTATGCTTTACATGGCTCCATCCTCCTCCCTGGTAACTCAGATGGTAAATAATCTGCCTGCAATGTGGAAGATCCAGGTTCAATCCCTGGGTCAGAAAGATCCCCTGAAGGGAATGGCAACCCACTTCAGTATTCTTGCCTGGAGAATCCCATGGACAGAGGAGCCTGGCAGGCTACAGTCTGTGGGGTTGCAAAGAGCTGGACATGACTGAGTGAATCTCTATGTTCCTCCTCCAGTAGACTTGTCCAAGCTTGTTCACATGGTGGAGGCACAGTCCTGAGGGAGAGCAGAATTGTGCAAAGCCTTTAGGGTCTGGGCTGGGAACTGGCTCACCATCACTTCTGCTGCATTGTATTAGCCAAATTAAAGGCACAACTCCAGCCAAGACTTAAGGGGAATGGAAATAGATGTCATGATGAGAACTGCAATCTATTGCAGGATTTGGAAGCCTAGTGTGCTGCAGTCCATGGGGTTGCAAAGAACTGGACATGACTGAGTGACTGAATTGACTGAGCTGCAAAATCATATAGCAAAGGGCATAGATACTCAGATGAGTACAAGGACTGTGGCCATGTTTATAGTCTGCTACAACTGTGAACTTAACACAAAGCTAATGCTCAATAAATGATGATGCTCAGAGCAGACATTATGCTTCACATAAAACACCAGAAACCGGTAAATACAGTGGCTAGAAATTAAGGACATTTGATATAGCATGTCAGTGTATCATATGTTTATATGAGGATATAGCACGGTCGTAATACAATGATGCAAGAGATGTCAGAGATGCGGATTCAATCCCTGGGTTGCTGGATCGGAAAGATCCCCTGGAGGAATGCAGGCAACCTACTCCAATATTCTTGCTTGGAGAATCATTCTTGCTTGAGACCATAGGGTCTCAAAGAGTCGGATATAACTGAAGTGACTTAGCACACATGCACAATACAATGATGGTGTTCTTCCTGGAAAGTGATCCACAAATAAAGTCCTAAATGGTTAGAATAGTACTCAGCTGTGCGTTTTAGAAAGTTTCACAACATCAGAAAGGGATATGAACTTGTCCTTGCCTCTCTGAGTTCCTCCTGAGAATCTAGAACAGACTATATCAGAGAAGGAGGAAACACCAGAGAGAAGCTTCCAGAGCACTGAGACAGGGACACCTCCTTCCATCAATGTATCATCTGCATGTTTCCATGCTACTGCTAATGACCAGTGTTCATTGGATTTCCTTGCACATTCATCATGCAATTAAAGAATTTTAATGACAGCATTGGGGAAATCATATGGTTTGGCCCCAATAGCTGATGAAGTGGAAAACAGTGAAAACAAAAGCACTAGGATAAAAAGTAGCCATTTAATTTGATATTTTTTAGTTCAATGAGCTAAACAGCTGAATTAATTAAAACCTACTTTAGGACCACTTACTTAACTTGCACAAATAGGATCTCAGGGCCTCCAGGGGCCGTGGGTGAGAAGACCTCAGACAAACACTAGCAGAGAGCTGCAGTTTTAAAAACACATGTTGTCTGAAAATCACATGCCTTGGTAGGGGAACCCTGAGGTTTATTGTGGATGTGGGAATAAACCAGGTCATAAGCTATGATGTAAAAAGGCCTGAGAGGGTGGTGATTTGGGGGCGGCAGATGAATTAAGCTCAGACAGTCTCTGCAGAACAGAATGGTACTATTCTAGACCAGAGCTTGTAAGAGGAAAAAATAAGGCTTGCCAGAAGGAATTGACCAGAAGGATTCATACTCGGCTGGACATCTGCACATGGGCTGTGAATTTAGGATGCCTAACGTAATCCCATGGAGAAGGAAATGGCAACCCACTCCAGTGTTCTTGCCTGGAGAACCCCAGGGACGGGGGGAACCTGGTGGGCTGCCGTCTATGGGGTCGCACAGAGTTGGACACGACTGACGTGACTTAGCAGCAGCAGCAGCAGCAACTTAATCCCAGGGATGGCGGAGCCTGGTGGGCTGCCGTCTATGGGGTCGCACAGAGGCGGACACGACTGAAGCGACTTAGCAGCAGCAGCAAAGTGTGCTGTTGGGTTGTAGAGCAGAGAGCCTCAGATGGGGACAGACAGGTTCGTGTGTCATTCTGGTTCTGTTTCCAAGCTGCTGTGTGACCTTGGGCAAGTTGCTTCAACAGTCTTGGCCTCAGACGTCTCATGGGTCACTTGGATAATCTTACTGTAGTAGTACTTCTTGCTGGCTTTCCCTGGTATCTCAGCTGGTTAAGAATCTACCTGCAATGCAGGAGACCTGGGTTTGATCCCTGGGTCAGGAAGATCCCCTGGAGAAGAGAATGGCTACCCACTCCAGTATTTTTGCCTGGACAATTTCATGGACAGAGGAGCCTGGTGGGCTACAGTCCATAGTATCACAAAGAGTTAGACACGACTGAGTGACTAACACTTACTAGACAACTGCTAGAAGACTAGTAATGTCACAAATGTACTACACGTTACCTGTTAATCATCATGAATCTTAGAATCTCAGGGTAGTCTGGCATCTTAAGACTTAGCTGGCATTGCATTGTAAGTGATGGTTTGCATTCACCTCCTCCTAGCTTTCAGGCACTATTTGCAAGTGGGTGTAGCAGAGGCTGTTGGTGCCCCACCCACATCCACTGGTACTCAGCATTCCACTGGAGGCTTCTTGGTGTATCTGCCTGCAAATGCAGCATGTTGGAAGTGCCTAGGGATTCATGTCCCCAGGAGCAGCCTTCAACCAACTACAGGTGAGAGGTGGTGGGTAAACATCTCGCCTTTCCCTTTCCCTTTCCTGAGACAGTGTCTGTCACCTCCTGGGGGAGATCCCCAGTGAGACTGAGCAGCATTTGCCCACAGAGATCATCTGTGTACTGTCAACCCTGGTCTTGGCTTCCTCTCTTCCATTTCTCATGTCTTCCTTCCTCTACTGGTGCTTATGGGCATCGCTTCTCAAATAACCCACTTGCATTTAAATCTTTGTCTCATAAGACAGTAGGACAGTGTCTGGTTCATTTTTGGGTGCTAGTACTTCACTCCTGGGGCATGAGTAAATGTTTACTGATGGAAGTTTGAGTTTTGGTTCCACCTTCTGAGACTCCAGCAGTAAGTCAATTCTGTTTTCCTCAGGACTGTTCTTTGTGTCAACCTGATTTTAGCTCTATTTCTTCCTGGTCAGCCTCCCACCTTCTATTTTATCTTTTCCAAAAGCTTCATTTCCAATTCTCTAAAAATGTTCTCTTATGTCTTGGTTTTATGTTTGCTCCTCATCTTGACTTCTATATTTACGTGATACCCTCAAATGGTGAGAGTTCAAATCCAAGCCCAGTAATATATTGGTGTTTGCTAGGTGGCTGGGAGATGTGGCATCTGTTAAGAAGTGTCTTAAATTTTTAGATATACAAGATACTTGGCCAAGTTCCATACCCACTGGCCACTGTTCCATACCCACCTCAAGCCTTTCTCTAATGCAGTGTGTATATGCATGTCCTTTGACTTCAAGATATAACATTCATTTAGTCATCTGTTCAACAAACATTCAGCAGGTCTACTGTACATCAGGCTTTGGGCTTATGAAGGAGAAGACAAATGCCTGCACTTGAAGAAGTTCACCATGGTCTTCTGTAAGAGACAATAGATATTTAATACAACTTTTTAGAGAAACACGCAAAGAGATTATTACAGGACAGTCTGATCAATGATATATGACACAGCAGTAGACTCAAAGCTTGGTCCTTGGACCTAAAGTATTAGCATTGACTGAGAACAATAACATGCACATGTTTAGACCCTACCCATTCGGACCTATGAAATCTGAAACTTTGTCTGTTGGTCAGCAATCTGTATATTAGTAAGCCCCCAGGAATTCTGATGCTTCTTAAAGTGTGAGAACCACTGTGACGTGGAGAAGTAAAGAATTCTATGGCAGAAGAGAGAAGGGTCTGGGTGTATCTGAGTGTGTTTATGTAAGAGTTGGCTGCATGGAGGAAGATAAATCAAGGAAGGCTGCCTAGATTAGGTGAACCCTGGGCTAAGTCTTGAAGGAGCAACATGAGGGTATTGGCTACCATTTGCCTTGGTACAGACTCATCCTGAGATGACCTTAGTAAATTAAAGTCCAGACATTCCTCATGGCAGGTCAAAACCAGGTAAAATGTTTTATTACAGTTGTGTCTTGATTAGAGATAAATCATTATTTAATAATTTATAATTGTAGAATGGAAAATTTAAAGAACTAATTTAGAGATTACAGAATGACCTTTATTTTACCAAAGGATCCATTGAAAGTCCCCTCCAACTGGCTGCCCCATTTCCCATGATGGGCATATTATGATTTTAATTAAACCTCTTGAGAGCAGGACCTTTTTTGACTTGATTTTCTTTTTTAAAATCAACTAGACCTAAGGTCAGTGTATAGGTGCTCATCACATATTTATTGATTTGATTTCCCAGAAATAAATGGTACAAGGAAGGTCTGTCTGTGTTCTTTTCTTTTGATTCACATACTCACGTAAGCAGTTTGTTGAGGTGACTTTAAATGAAAATAGCTGAACTGAACAGAACAGGTGTTTTGCTGTGCAAAGACGTAACCTACCTGTGGAGAACAGTTTGGGTGTGTAGGTATTGCATGTTGTTCTTTAGGATCCCCACAGTCTAAATTACTCATATGGACAAAGCAACCCTATACTGCAGGTGATTTTCATTGTTATGTAATAAAATACAATATAATTAGGTTGTACAAACATGACAGTCATTCTTAATGCCTGTGTAGTGCTTTCTCCTTTGCAAAGCACATTCACATCTGTTAACTCATCTGATCCTCACTACTTTGTGAAGCAGCTATGGCAGTTATGGTCAGGATCCTTGTTTCTCAGATGGGGGAAGCTATGACTGGAACTGCTGTGCTCAATTGGCCAGAGAAGTCACAGATCGGCACAACTTCGAGAGGAGGAAAAATAAACCCCACCTCTCAATAGGAGGATATCAGAGAAGTTGTGCCCTCTTTAATCTATCCACCCCAGTATTCTTGCCTGGAAAATCCCATGGACAGAGGAGCATGGCGGGCTATTTAGTCCATGGAGTCGCAGAGTCAGACATGGCTTGGTGGCTAAACAACAACAGCGACCTTGGTACTTAAACTCTCTGAGCCTCAGTTTCATCTGTAGAAGCCAGGTAATGCTGACATCATGTGGGTAACAGTAGGTGCTTAATGGTGGCGACGACTATCAGTAACCAATGAGGAAATCACTGGATTCATTTTAAGAAGAGTGTGTTAGTCGCTCAGTTGTCTCCAACTCTTTGCAACTCCATGGACTGTAGCCCACCAGGCTCCTCTGCCCATGGAATTCTCCAGGCAAGAATACTGGGATGTGTTGCCATTTCCTCCTCCAGGGGATCTTCCTGACCCAGTGACTGAACCTGGGTCTTCTGCATTGCAATCAGATTCTTTACTAACTGAGCCACCACAGAAGCTCTGGTGAGAAGAGAATAACTGATCATAATATATGACTCCATGGAAAGACAATAAAAGTAAGAAAGCAAGACTTAAGTGTGGACTTAAGTGACTACTCTGGAGTCTTCAACACTGCCATCTAATTTCCAGGCTGATATTTTTCCTTTGAAGCTAATATTTATAAGGCATTCACTATGTGCCAAACACTCTTTTAGATTCTTACACTTATTAACTTGTTTACTCTTCATAACAACCCTCTGAAGTTTATGGGATTGTGGTCATTCCCATTTCACAGTTGAGTATAATGAGGCATAAAGAGATAGAAGAGCTTGCTCAAGTGAATAGTAGAAGTTTGGCATGTTGGACCAGATATTGTGTTCTTCACTCTTATACTCTGCTACCTATCAGATGCATTACCTGTATATCAAGTCACTCCTTCCCTTGCAGAGCAGAAGAATTCACTTTTGAAAGTCAAAGTGTTAGTTGTTCAGTCACATCCAACTCTTGTGACCCATGGACCTTTGCCTGCCTGGCTCCTCTGTCCATGGGATTCTCCAGGTAAGAATACTGGAGTGGATAACCGTTCCCTTCCCCAGGAAATCTTCTTGGCCCAGGGATCAAACCCAGGTCTCCTGCCTTGCAGGTAGATCCTTTACCATATCAGCCACCAGGGAAGAGCCAAATTCACCTTTGAAACAAATAGTTAAATCACAATTTGACCCAGATTTTAAAACAGAGTAAATTTGGACTCTCTGAAGAAATACGGAGAAAAGTTTTAAAATGAGATATTTGAGAAAGCAGGAGACCAGCTATTTGTTCAGGGTTTTTGTCATCTTCTGCCAGGAGCCCCTCCCTGCTTCCTGAGGTCATTGCCTCTTTCTGGAAAACCTCCCCTGGGATGAGAGCAGACAGTGAGCATGGAATATCCAACAGTTCTCTCTGTGAAACCCTGAGAGTTGAGGTTCTTCATCTCCTTTTAAGTGTGCATTTGTCAGTTTCCACGATTGTAGACATCCTTGAAAGGGTTTACCAATATTTTCTTTTCATAGGTTTAGGAGTATTGAGATGGGGAGATGGTTGAATTATTTATCAACTGTTTATGGACCTTTGGTGTCCAGTGAACACAGGCACAGTCTTGGAAAGATCAACATGTCCAGTGGATCAGTATTCTGAAAGGCTACCTGTAAAGTGGCATTTCTAGTTTGCTGCCTGGATTGTCAGAAGAGAAACTGAGTTAATTAAAAGCATACATCATTCATAGGTACTAACTGGTACTGATGAAGGCCATGCATCTAGTAAGAAATGAACCAAGCTAATTGGAAACGAAATTGACAATGTTCTAAATTATGGCTCTTTTGATAGTTCTCTGAGTTGTGCTAATTATTAGTTTCAATAGACCTCATGTTTGAGTTGCCCATGTTAGCAGGTGAATGTATTAGTGGAACTTGGTTACTTGGAGAAGGGCTAGGTTTGCTGAATGGAAACAGTTCATTTACTCATTGCCACGGAAGAACCCAACCACTTAAGGCAAGAACATGTGAAAAAACAGTCATTAGAACTAACTTCCGTATATGCCAAATGTTTTCACGACTACACATAACATTTTTCCTTAGGTGATTTATGTAGTCACTGTGATGGTAAATGTATACATGGTGACCTCTATCCTGGTGTCCTTAATTTCAAACCCATGTTTTATGAAAGGAGGCAGATGGTATAAAGCAATAAAGTCCTTGGATAAGAAATCTATGTGTAAAGATTAGTAAATTGTCTCCCATAGACAAATAATTGGCTAAAACTAGTGTGCAAAAAGGCTCACTGATAGATTAGATTTGGAAAGGGAAACTTAGAGAAGAGGTGATTGGATGGACAGAGGAAGGACATACGAGTTAGGAGTGGGTTCTAGCTAACACTCTGCCAATATCTATTTGTGACCTGGGACGAGTTCATTTAAGGAGCTGGTTGGACTTGGGTGCATGCATGCTTAGTCCTCAGTGGCCCAGCTCTTTGTGGTCCATCGGACTATAGCCCAACAGGCTCCCCTTCCATTTTCTAGGCAAGAAAACTGGAGTGGGCTGCCATTTCCTCCTCCAGGGCATCTTCTAAACCCAGGGATCTAATCTGAGTCTTCTGTCTCCTTTCTTGCAGGTGGGTTCTTTACCCACTGAGCCATCAGGGAAGCCCCAATCACAGTAGCCCAGGGACTCTAATAACCAACTGGCCAGGCTAAATCACATGTTCAAACTCAGAGCCAGAGGACTGGGTCAATTCTACCAGAAACACATGACTGAAAATGTAGAACAGGTTGTTTTTTAAGAAGAAATTCTGTTATTGTTACCAAAAGAAGCCATGGACATTGGACAGCCAGAGTGCAATGAATGGCCTTGATAGGGAACCTGAGGTTCAAAGAAGTTAAGGGACTTGCCTGAAGTCACCCAGGTGATAAACTCAATGAAATAACCTATATGTAATTAAGCTATGTTATTCACCTTTGCATCTCCACTACTTGGTAGAGTGACACTGGCAGAGCCACTTTGAGAATGAAGAAAGGAATGAATAGCATAGGCTTGAGAATTGAACCCACATCTTCTGTCTCTGCATCTTAATTCTCTTTCCACTGGGTTTCTCTGGAACCTACATGGCACCACACCCCTCCTTACAAGGTTGTGAAGAAGAATAAGCAATTGTTGTTTGCTGTAGAAAGTGGCTTTGAGTTTCTCAAGGGAAGTGCTGCTTTGAGCATTGGGACAGCTATCTCTACTTTGGCTTTCTCTCCCCTGGAAGCAGTTCTCATTTCCTGATTAACTTATCAGCAAGAATAGAGAATTCAGCAGAATGTTGGCATTGCTGATTAGTCTTGTCTTTCATGATATGAAGCTGACAAATCCTTCTTTGAAGAGTCGCTTCATGCCTGGTAGCATTGGAACTGAAAATATGATGCAGTGTGAACTACTGTACTTGGGAATCTCAATCAAACTTGTGATGACGGGAATAGATTTACATTTACAGCTTTCAAGTACAAAGCGGCATTAATGCACTCATGTTGAACTAACATTATGCCTGGGGTTTAATTTCTAAGTGAGATTTTGCCACACAATTATTTTCTCAGAAGCTGTTAAGTAGAAATTAAGGAAAAGATAGAGTTCAGATGTAGTTCTGAATTTTGCTAGGCCCTTGATCATGCCTATCTTGTATGTCCCTGAAAGTGTTAATCGCTCAGTCTTGTCTGACTCTTTGCATACCTATGGGCTATAGCCCACCAGGCTCTTCTCCCCATTGGATTCTCCAGGCGAGAATACTGGAGTGGGTAGCCATTCCCTTCTCCAGAGGATCTTCCTGACCCAGGGAGTGAACCCAGGTCTCCTGCATTGCAGGCAGGTTCTTCACCATCTGAGCCACCAGAGTCTCTATCTGTCCTTAAAATGTAATTCTTCTACAGGTTTTTTTTTTTTTTTTTTCTTCCCCTCTGAAGACCATAAAGTGAAAAAGATAGCTCAGATCGAGTCTATGACCAGGTCATGTCTATTTTACTTCTGTATATCTGCTTTATCCATCCCCTGTTCTTTTCCAATTCTCACTGTCTTCAACAGACGTTGTCATGGTTTATTGTAGCTTTATCCAATAAAACCTTACTTCCTGCACATGTCATAGGTCAGCATAGTTTGCCAGGGGGCTCTGCTCCATTCAGTCACTCAGGGGCCCCGGCTCCTTCCATTGTGTGACTCCATCATCACCTAGGGCCTTGTTCCCTGTATGGAGCTCGAAGATGGGGAAGAGAAAACAGGAAACTCTCATGGGAGGTTTTTAGACCTAGAAGTAATGTGCATCATTTCCATCCTTGTTGTATTAGGAGGAGCTCAGTCACTTGAGCTTCATGTAAAGGGATGCTGAGAGGTGGAGTCTAGCCATGCCCAGGAGGAAAGGAAACGTCCTTGTCACATTTGGAATATTGCGGTGTTTTCCAAACTAAGTGTTCTCTTAATCTACTGTGTGGTCACACTGTCACAAGAAGTATCTAAAATTTGTCTTCTTGTTGTTGTCCAGTGATTGTAGTAATTGCCCTCTGCTTATAAAAGAAAGCCCAATTACCTAGGATGGCACGTGGAAGCCTTCCTGCTCTTGCCCTTCTTCTCCAGGACCTTCCCCCACACCTGGTGCTCCAACACCTCCTCATCTCTTGTGTGTTCCAGAACACACAAGACGGCTTTTGCACTTCTGACATTTGTACGGGCTGCTTCCTTTCTTTGAATTGGACTAGTTATTGGTTGAGAAACCTCATGTTTTGGTTGGATGTGTCAGTAGATGAATATATTAATGGGGTTTGGTTTATTGGATGAAGAGCTAGAGTTGCTGAATGGAAACAGGTTCATTTACTTATTACCACTGATGAACACACCACTTAAAGCAAGAAATGTGAAAAAAAATGCAGTCTGTCTCTCTCATCTGCTGATTCAATAGCCATCTATATCTTTTGAGATTCAATTAAGTTCCTCTGTGACACATTTTCCAGTGCTCCCTAAAGTAACCATGCATGCCTTTGTTCTTCCCCTTTATCTGTAAAGAGCATAATACTCCTTAGGAGCATGACTGCATCATTTTAAGAATATAGGAGTTGGTTTTTGGATTTGAATCTCAACTCTACTACATGCTAGCTCTGTGAGCTTGAATGACTTACTGAACTTGTCTAAGTTTTTCTTTGCTGACATGAAGAGAACTAAGTGTAATGCTTACTATTAGGGTCATTGTACTTGAAGCATAATAAACTCTCAAAAAGTTTAGGTCTTATATTATTTTTGTTGTTTCATGTCTATCTCATGTTATAGATTCTATAGTGACTTCTAAGTGACAGACACTATATCTTCTGATTTATCTTTGATATATTCAAGCAGCAAATCATACGGTTGGAAAATATTGTTGAATGAATGAATGAATGTTGTTGCTCCACAAAAAATATCTCTTTGTATTTTAGAGAGAAAAAAATCTTTCAATAGAACTTGGTAAAATAGCAGGTCTGTTCTTTATCCTATGTTTGTCCCAACTTCCTTCTTTTCCTTTATTTTTTTCTTCTTTCTGTGACTTTCTCCAGACTTCATTCCTTTAAAACAGTTTTTTCTCTATGTCCGTGTCTTTGTACTCACTGTGCCAGTCCCTGGAAGTGCATTTGTCTATCTCTGATAGAAAATTCTGCTCATCCTCAAGTCAGTTATCTTTTTTTCTGGGTTCTTGATTTCCATTTATCCCCTCCCCCAGCTAAAAGTATCTTTTATTGCTTTAATTTTATGAAAAGTGAGAAAGTATCAGTTGCTCAGTCGTGTCTGACTCTTGTGATCTCATGGACAATAGCCAGCCAGGTTCCTCTGTCCATGGGATTTCCTAGCAAGAATACTTGAGTAGGTTGCCATTTCCTTCTCCAGGGGACCTTCCTGACCCAGGGAACAAACCCAGGTCTCCCGCATTGCAGGCAGATTCTTTACCATCTGAGCCACAAGGGAAGCCACCTTAATTTTATAGGTTTCACAAATACAAGAGCAACCATGCTTTCAGCACTTACCATGTGGTAGGCAATATGGTAATAAGGTCTTGATCTCTCTCTCCTGTGACCCTTGTAACTTCCTACAGCTATTTGTGCCCTTGTCTATTTCTCCCAGTTGAATACAGTCTCCTTGAGGACAGGATTCAAGTGTATATGTATTTATTTATATTTAGTGCATTTAGAGCAAGATGAGAGACAAAATCATTTCTTCTTGTTTACCGAGAATGGAATTTATTCTTATACCAAGAGAACAACAAAGCAGAAAAGAATCTTAAGTGTAATATTGGCCACAGGTTCAATAGCATTGTAGGCTGTGTTTGGACAATTATCAAGCCAGTATTCAGGTTCAGTATAATCTTCTGATTCCATTCAGCTCCAGTCAGACCCATAGGACACTGTTTATACCAACACCATGACTTAAAGTGATGCTGTAGGAAGCCAAGATGAATGAATGGAGTTGGAATTATTCAACTAGAAGAATGAATGATTACAGGAAGAAGATACCCAGAATCTACAAATGGACTTTCAGCACGGAGAGCTGTCATCCATCAGCAGTAGAGTGTATTTAGGCTAGAAGTAGTTTTCTTTCAGATGACCATATTTTGACTTATTGAGAAATCTTACTATGTAGATCTTGAGAAGTAGTACAAATATTAATCTTCCTGGAGCTGTTAGAGCATCTTCACATCCAGAAGCTGAAGAGTGTACTAGACAAGAATTGAGGACAAGTTATTTTTATTACTCAATATTTTGTATCTTTAATGAGAATGAGAACTAATACATGTTAAGCCAGGCAGGGGTCTATTGCTTTTACGTGTATTGTCTCATTTAGTATTTACAATATCTATGTTCAAGAAAATATTATAATCTCTATAGGTTCCAAGAGGTCACATGAAATGTCAAATATCACATAGGCAAAGAGTGCCAGGGTCAAGATTTGAACTTGGGTTCTATCTGAATAGAGAGTTGCTGATCTTGGAGTGTATCTGTCTGTATTCAGCCTGAGAAGTGAGTTGAAATAAAAACAAACATTTTTCAGGTGCCCTAACATAGCAAAGTAAAGTAATGCTCAAAATTCTCCAAGCCAGGCTTCAGCAATATGTGAACCAAGAACTTCCAGATGTTCAAGCTGGTTTTAGAAAAGGCAGAGGAACCAGAGATCAAATTGCCAATATCCGCTGGATCATCGAAAAAGCAAGAGAGTTCCAGAAAAACATCTATTTCTGCTTTATTGACTACACCAAAGCCTTCGACTGTGTGGATCACAATAAACTGTGGAAAATTCTGAAAGAGATGGGAACAACAGACCACCTGACCTGCCTCTTGAGAAACCTATATGCAGGTCAGGAAGCAACAGTTAGAACTGGACATGGAACAACAGACTGGTTCCAAATAGGAAAAGGAGTACATCAAGGCTGTATATTGTCACCCTGCTTATTTAACTTACATGCAGAGTACATCATGAGAAATGTTGGGCTGGAAGAAGCACAAGCTGGAATCAAGACTGCTGGGAAAAATATCAATAACCTCAGATATGCAGATGACACCACCCTTATGGCAAAAAGTGAAGAGGAACTAAAAAGCCTCTTGATGAAAGTGAAAAAGGGGAGTGAAAAAGTTGGCTTAAAGTTGAACATTCAGAAAACTAAGATCATGGCATCTGGTCCCATCACCTTATGGGAAATAGATGGGGAGACAGTGGAAACAGTGTCAGACTTTATTTTTTGGGGCTCCAAAATCACTGCAGATGGTGACTGCAGCCATGAAGTTAAAAGGCGCTTACTCCTTGGAAGGAAAGTTATGACCAACCTAGATAGCATCTTAAAAAGCAGAGACATTACTTTGCCAACAAAGGTCCATCTGGTCAAGGCTATGGTTTTTCCAGTGGTCATGTATGGATGTGAGAGTTGGACTGTGAAGAAAGCTGAGCGCCGAAAAATTGATGCTTTTGAACTGTGGTGTTGGAGAAGACTTTTGAGAGTCCCTTGGACTGCAAGGAGATCCAACCAGTCCATCCTGAAGGAAATCAGTCCTGGGTGTTCATTGGAAAGACTGATGCTGAAACTGAAACTCCAATACTTTGGCCACCTCATGTGAAGAGTTGACTCATTTGAAAAGACCCTGATGCTGGGAGGGATTGGGGGCAGGAGGAGAAGGGGACGACAGAGGATGAGATAGCTGGATGGCATCACCGACTCAATGGGCATGAGTTTGAGTAAACTCCGGGAGTTGGTGATGGACAGGGAGACCTGGCAGCTGCGATTCATGGAGTCGCAAAGAGTTGGACACAACTGAGTGAACTGGACTGAACTGAACAAAGATGGCCAGGTATGTGATAACAAGACAAATTTAGACAGAGATACCTACATTTGCCTAAAATAAAACTTCTGCTCCTTCAGCAGTTCCCTCACCAAACCATCTTCCCTTTATTTATTTCCTGTCATGACTAGAAGTAGTCTCCTTGGGTTTGTCTCTTGGGTTACTATCCATGTGACTTTGGCCAAGATACTTCACTTCTTTGTAACTCAGTTTTCTCATCTTTAAATAGAGAGAGTATTTATATCTAGGCTTGTTTTTAGGATTAAAGAACCTAAAATGTTGAAATGGTGCTGGCATATAACAAATGCATCATAAACATTAGCTACTGACTTTAAAAAAAATTTAGTTGTAGTAAAATACAAATATAAATAACAAAATTTATAATTATAATTATTTTGAAGTATAATGTTCAATGGTATTAAGTTCATTTGCATTATTATGCTACCATCACCAGCATCCATCCACAGAGCTCTTTTCATTTTACAAAATAAACTCTGTACCCATTAAACAGCAGCTCCCCATCTCCCCACTCCAGCCCCTACCAAGCAGTCTTCCACTTTGTTTCCATGAGATTGACTATTCTAAGTATTTCATTTGTCTTTAGTTGTTGATTTCTTTTTTTTTTTTTTTTTTTAAGATTTTGTGACATAGACCATTTTAAAGTCTTTGTTGAATTTGTTACAATATTGTTTTTGTTTTATGTTTTCACTCTTTGGCCATGAAGCATGTGGGATCTTGCTCCCTGACCATGGATTGAAGCTGCACCGGTCTGCACTGGAAGGTGAATCTTGACCACTGGACCACAGCAAAGTCCCCTTAATTATTGACTTTTTAAGAATTGGAAGACCTGAGCACCACCTTGGCTCCTCTACTTCCTGGCTATGTGTTCTTGGAAAATAAACTCTCCTTCAGGTACTAAAGTCCTTCTCAGTTGTTACTGAAAACTGAAGATGACGTGAAGCCTGGAAATACTTTGTATTCTCCACAGGGTTAGTTTTTTAAAATATATATAACAGGTTAAAATGTGCTTACATATTCATTCATTTATTTCTCTGTCCTTCAAAACTTTCATTTATTTGATTCATTTACTGAGTTGCAGCAGTGTGCCAGTCTCTGTGCTAAGGCCACGGGGGGCTGTACAGATGAAGCAGGCACGGTCTTTGCTCTCAAAGGTCACATACATGTCAGGAGGCAGAAGCTGTGGTGGATGCTGAAAACCATGTTCTTGGTCCGGTGATGGTTCAAAGAGGAGATAAACTTTTCACAAGGAGGCTCTTCAGCTGTGAAATACAGTGCTGGAAGGAGTAGGGTGGTGGGCTCCAAAGACCCGTGGTCCCCAGCTTCACTGTAATCTGGCCCCTCTCTGTTCCCCTCTCTACTCCTTAGCATGTGCTGAGGGAATGGTTTCCTAGAATTCCAGACGCTGGGATCTGTGGTACAGGATCCTTTCTTTCATCACTGCTTTCGTCTGTTTCCATTAGTGGGGTTCTGAAGGAATAAAAGGAAAAATATCCCATTGCTTCATAAAGTTTGCGGTTAGAAGTGTCATCTTGTACAGAGTTGACAATCTTTATGCATCTCAGTTTCTTCTTTTGTACAACGCAGATGAGAACAGTACTTACCTTAAGGGCATTCTTGGAAGGACTAAATGCGTTTACAGTCATAGTAAGTGCTCAGTGAATATTGTGTGTGTGCTATCTCTTCAGTCATGTCCGACTCTTTACCAGCCCATGGATTGTAGCCCTCCAGTCTCCTCTGTCCATGGGATTCTCCAGGCAAGAATACTGGAGTGGGTTGCCATTTCCTTCTCCAGGGGATCTTCCCTACCCAGGGATCAAACCTGCATTTCTTTTGTCTCCTGCATTGGCAGGCCGGTTCTTTACTGCTAGTGCCACCTGGGAAGCTAATGTTGTTATGATCATTGTTATTTGGAAAATACTGGACAGGAACATTTTTCAGTTTCTTCCACTGATGACCTGGGTCCTGCAGTGTCCTCCCTGTGTCCTATATCTTTGTTTGATTTCCAGTCTCAGGATTCTTGATTTCCTCCTCACACGTCACAGCTCTCAGTTCTCACACTCCTGCGCCTCGGTGCTCCTCTTGTGTGTACCCTGGGATGGGGACTCGGAGAGCCTGCCTGTGCAGGGATGTCACACATGTGCCCTTCCCTCACCCTGGGCAGGAAGTCCTTTTTCCTTTCCTCCCCATTCCACAGTCTCATCAGCTGGAACACAGTCCTCAGCCTCAGAACAGTCAACTTGCTCAGTAAGTGAACTAATTACACTCACTGCGCTTCTCTTTTATTCTCTGATCTTGCTGATTTGCTATTTATAGCATTTCCAAAGATGTTTGCCAGCAGTGTCCCTTCTAATCCAGCTTCAGAGATATGACATTGGGGGTGAAAACAGCTATAACAAAGCACTAGGGACTGCTGTCCCCTCATCATTTGTGGGGCAGTTAGTGCTATATTTAATTTATTTATTTAGCTTGGTATTTTCCCAACAAAGAGGCAATAGATGGTAATCAGTGTCTTTAGGGCTGGAGTGACTTGTGAAAGAAGGAGAAAGAGAGAAAGAAAGAAAGAGAGAGGGAGGGAAGAGAGGGAAAGAAAGGAAGGAAGGAGGAAGGAAAGAAAGAGGGGAAAAAAGGAGAGAAGAAAAAAGCAAAAAGGGGAAGAGAGAGTAAGAGAGGGAGAAAGGACAGTAGAAGAACACCCAGAAGTGTGTCTGGCTGACTGTGAGCCAGGAAATGGGACAGAACGGTGCCTGTCTGACATCACAGGTCAGCGCAGGCGTGATGAGCTGGACAGAGGGCCCAGAAGGGCAGGTGAGTTGGTGCACTGCATGGCCGCAGGTGTAGTCAGGTGTCAGGAACAGCTCAGCAGCCTCTTGAGGCGTGGAGTGGATGTGGTGCAATCAGTCAGGGGTTTCTCTCTCTCCTTGGCCTAGCAGAAAAAGGGTGGGGTTGTCTTTCTTTTATCCAGCATAAGTTAGGATGGAAAGATGGCCGAAGGTAGAGTCCTTCATGCTCAGTTCACATTGTAGATCCTGTGGTTCTCTGTAGGTGTGCCTGAACATCTTGTGGGGAGCTTAAAAGTACCCTAGTCCAAGGTACCTCAACTCAATAATAGCTGGCCTGGGTCCCAGAGGGCAAAGCCAATGCAAAAGCTTATATCCTACCACTTTACTGGAATTAGATGCTCAGAGAAGTACCAGGAGGACAAAGGGAGTGAGGAAAGGGAGTAATACCAGTGCAAGTATGTGACTGAACTGGCTGCCTTTTCATGGCAAGTGAAACTAAGTTCTCACAAGATGGTCTCCCAAGAGCCTGTGGGACCACTGTATCAGGATGATCAGAGCAGGGGGAGGAATGAGACTTCCTCCACTGTCTCTCATTCCCATGGCTAGAGGCTCTCTATGGAGCATGAATTCCTCTGCACTTCTGGATTGAAAATGCCGGGTGCCAGGTGGATCTTGTGACCTTTTGTACCTCAGACATGGCAGTGAAGATGAAAGTTGAAGGCCCAGGCCATTGGCATATCACAAATGTTGTCGACCACACTCATGGGAAGTCAGTAGGGACCTGGGAGATCTGGTGGTTACAGGAATGGCTGGGGTCAAGCAGGTGGTTGAAGGCCCCAGAGAGAAGCAAAGCCAAGTGCATTTCTACTAGTGCATACAAGGCGTCTGATACACACCCTAAATGACATTGATCATGTGGTCTGGGGATCATACTTTGAGAAACCTTGTCTTAGACCGAGTGACCATTTAACTCCTCTATATGTTAATTTCTTCACTTAAAACAAAGAAGAGCAGGACAACCCACTTTCCTGAAGATAAAACTAAAGGAACCTCAAGAAAAACTATTGAAATGACAACAATCTGTCTGAATCTGCACCACTATTTTGTACTGGAGCAACCTCAGTTTGGGAATATAAATATCATTTCCCTCTCTTTCAGTAACCCATGGAGTGGAATGTGCTTATAGTTGATACACTTGGACATTGTAATTAAGCAAATATGATAAAGCTGAATTTTGTAGGAAGCAAGCAAGCAATTCATTCAATATTTAACAAACTTTAATGATTAATTTTATGCTAAAATGCTGGGAGGTGCAAAGGCAAATAAAATAGTGCTCCATAGACATGTAAAAAAAGCAACGAGCAATTTGGGAATTGTACTTCTGTTTATCCTTCTAATTATAAGGCTAATTAAACCCTGATTAGTGGTCCTAGTGTATAAATACTTTTGCTGTGCTTGGATCCCTTGTGGAACATTCAAGACCCATGAAATTCAGGTATACAAGCAAAGTTCCATTTACTGAAGGTTTTGCTACCTACAGCTTTGGTCATATACGTGTACATAGGGAAAACAAAATAAGTGAGTTAACACCTTTCCTAGTCTTTGAGGGTGACAGGTATACACGACCAACACCTTCAATATTGATGACATAACTGAATAAATTCCAAGTTGTTAAGATGCCATGGCTGATTGTTTATTTTTGGACTGTGCCATTTCCACTATAGAGTCTGTTCTATGTTTGGTTAACTGAATCTTCCAGTAATCACCTTTTATGCATCAAATCCTAGCTTCATGTTGTAGACTCATGGGATCTTAGTCCTAGACAAACTTTTGGGGTCATCTAATTTTGCTTCTTTTCGAAGTAGAAATGTGCTATTTCTGATGAACGTTCACTTTCCTTGTAAATGTTTGAAGTGTGGAGAAACTCAGTACATGGAGACTCAGCCCCATGTGTTTGGGGAGAATTGTCATTAATGGAGAGCTTCTTGTAAGTTCTACACATTGATCCAAAGTGGAGCCTCTAGATCAACAAGTCATACATTGTGTCCATTCTTTAGCAAGTTTTTTTTCTGTAACAAGCCATATAATAAGTATTTTAGGGTTTTAGGGCCACCTATATATGCTCTTTGTTACATATTGGACGGAAGAGACTGGTAGGCTACAGTCCATGGGGTCGCAAAGAGTCGGACACGACTGAGCGACTTCACATTCACATTCACATTCATAGTTGATTTACAATGCTGCATTAGTTTTAGGTGTGCAGGAAAGTTAATTAGTTTAAAATTAATTAGTTTAAAACATTTGCTTTTAGATTCTTTTCCTATTTAGGTCATTACAGAGTATTGAGTAGAGTTCCCTGTGCTTTAAAGTAGATCCTTATTAGTTATCTATTTTATGTATAGTAATGTATGTATGTCAATCCTTATTACTCCTAATGTGTCCCCAGACTTTCTCCCTGGTATAGCAGTTTGTTTTCTATACCTGAGACTCTATTTCTGTTTTGTAAATAAGTTCATTTGTTCCATTTCTTAGATTCCACCTATAAATTATATCATATGATATTTGTCTTCCTCTGTCTTATTTATTTCACTCAGCCTGACAATCCCTAAGTCCATCCATGTTGCTGCAAATGGCATTGTTTCATTCTTTTTTTATGACAGAGTAATATTGCATTGTATATATGTACCACATCTTCTCTATCAATGGACATTTAGGTTGTTTCCAAGTCTTGGCTACTGTAAAGAGAGCTGCAAGGAACATTGGGGTGCCCAGGAGTGGGATTGCTGGATCACATAGCAACTCTATGTTTAGTTTTTGAAGGAAACTCCATATGGTACTCCCTAATGGTTTTACAAATTTACATTCTCACCAACAGTATAGGAAGTTTCCCTTTTCTCCACACCTTCTTCAGCATTTATTTTATTGTATATTTTTTGATGATGGTCATTCTGACCCCTATACCACGTTGTTGTTTTGATTTGCATTTGTTTGTTTGACTTTACAAACTTTAAAAGTGTAAAAAACCATTCTTATCTCACAGGTCATTTAAAACAGCTGGATTTGGACTGTGAGCCCATGATCTGTTTGCTTAATACACATAAATATATGTATGTGTACGTATAAACACACACACAGTAATATATGTGTTTGTGTTGTTGTTGTTGTTCAGATGCTAAGATGTGTCCAACTCTTTGTGACCCCATGGACTATAGCATGCCAACCTCCTCTGTCCTCCACTATCTCCCAGAGTTTGCTCAAATTCATATCCATTGAGTTGGTAATGCTATCTAACACCATCCCATCCTCTGCTTTCAATCTTTCCAGGATCAGGGTCTTTTCCAATAAGCCAGCTCTTTGCATCAGGTGGCCAAAGTATTAGAGCTTTAGCTTCAGCAACTGTGTGTGTGTGTCTGTGTATATAATATGTATATATATATTTACATATGTAGAGATGTGTGTATGTGTGTGTGCATGTGTGCTAAGTCGCTTCAGCAGTGTCTGACTCTGTGCAACATTATGGACCATAGCCTACCAGGCTCCTCTGTCCATGGGATTCTCCAGGCAAGAATACTGAAGTGGGTTGCCATGTCCTACTTCAGGGGATCTTCCCAACCCATGGATCAAACCTATATCTCTTAGATCTTTTGCATTGGCAGGCAGGTTCTTTACCACTAGTACAACCTGGGAAGCCCTGTGTATAGGTGCATATATATGCTAGTATGTGTTTCGTAAATGTATAAAAATATAAAATATAGTTATCTATGTTTCTGGGTGTTTGGGAGTCAGATTAAAGTGGGTTACTCTTTCATTATCACCACTTACTGCATTTTGGAGGCAAGACAGTTTACCCAATCTCTTTGAACATCTTTAAAAATCTGTAAAATTGAGATGTGTATGTTGCAGCAGATTGCAATATTGACTCCAGTTATTCACTCTTTCTGTCCGTATCCACATCTTTTGCCATGTAACTCTGTAGTGATCTTTCACTCTGACCTGGGATGTTAACAAATGTGATACAAGCAGAGACTTCAGTAATACTAGTGTATTTCCACTCACCCCCTTGCTCATCTACCACAGTCAAGAAAACATGCTTGAATTAATTCAAGCCAGTTTAAAGACGAGAGTCATGAAGACAAACTGCCAGCTAAATTGCCCCAGCCAGAGCTAGCCTAGATTATCAAAAACCCAGTTAATTCTCAAACATATAAAGACATCCAGGCTAAATCAGAACCACCTGCATGACCCTCAAACTAAATAATTTACTGAGCTTTAAGGTGGTTTGTTATTTAACATTCTTGCAGAAATAGAGGACTGATACAAATGCTTACTCATAGAACTGCTTTGAGAATTAAATCACAACTCCCTTCACTTTGATTGATGGAATGTGTTCATCTTTTAAAAGACAGTGAAAAGTTTTTAAGTTTTTTCTGTTTTTCTCACTGTTGGAGTTTACAAGATATTTTAATTTCTATTTACTCCTTTAATGCTTATCACAATTGTTATCTCCAGGCTTCTTGGTTGCACATAACATAATCCACTTCAACTGAGTTAAGCAGAAAGAATTTAATAAAGAATATTATATAGTTCACAATAGCTCATAAAGAGGCTGATAACAAGACTTGGATGTTACACTGGCAAAACACCATGGGCAGGAAAGTCACTCTGTTGTCTCAAGAGAAAATCTATCGCCCTTGGTGCCTGCCCTGTAACATCTTTATGACTCAGTCCTGAAATCAGAAATTCGAAACTGGCTGCTCCAGAAGAACAAGACCTCTTTTGTCACTTGGATTGTTGGAAGATTTGCTCGCCTGTGTGGCCGCTTCTTCACGCCGCCCTTTGTATAAACGTCTTGGGTGGCTGTGTATAAATGAAGGAAATTATGGCACATGACTGTACCCTTGCTGGAAGAGAATCCAGGAAATGCGGTTTTGCTGGTAGAACAGACTACAAGCTAGAAGGGGGTTAAGTGGGTGCCAAGTGAAATACATCACAATCTCAGCCACACAAACTCTGGGATCAACAACTCTGTTCATACTTCACAGATGAGCAACCTGAGGTTCAGAGAAACCCAATGACTTGCCCAAAGTCTTATAAATTTTGAAGGGCAACAGCATCCAAGCACAAGTCTTCACATATCGAGGGCCCTGTTTATTCTGGAACACAACAGCCTTCCCCATCTGATGCAGGGTGGCCCAACATAGGTGCACATAGTGCTGCTGACTAGGAAAGTGGGGTGAGCTGCCTTGGTCTGAGTTTCTTGGAGGTTGCTGAAGTTCCAGCATGAAGCCACTTTGCCAGAAGTATTGGTAGGATGAAATCATACATCAAAGATTCAAAATTTTCAAAAAAGCTGTGGTAGGTCTCAGGAACCAGCATGAAACAAAACCTTATAGCCAGGCCTGTTGTCCAATTAGAAAAGCATTCCAGGCGCTGAATTGTCAGGCTCCCTAAGGCTTCAGGCTGGAAAGATTCAATCTGGGTGACTGCCACACGATATGGCAGCAGGATGCTTGCCCAGCATGTATTAATATTTGCTGCAGGCCCTAGAGATATGTCAGGAAAATACTACTCAGGGCCCCATTTATGTGTATATTTCCTCAGCACATAACTGAAAACCACAGATTCCTGCAGATAATGACTCCACATCCATGGCACTTTATCCATCCTTCTCTTCTTATAGTTATCTCTCATTTATCATACCCGTGAGATGGGTTAGCCTTGATATTGATGAGTTGGATCAGGAGTGGAATATGCTGATTAAGTAGTAACTCTTATCAAACCAGCAGTGGTTCTCCTACATTATATCTAGGGAATAGAAACGATAACTGAGTTTTTCTCAGAGTCTGGAATAAGAGCATTCATCCAGCTGAGAAGGCAATAAGGAGCCTTTCCCATTCCTCAGTATAACAGACTGATTTGGGTGCGAACTCCTCTTCTTGGTATTAAACATGTCCAGGCTCTTGGACTGTTCCCATAGACACAGACTCAGTCATATTATTCCTTTCTATGTGTCTCCATGCCTGAGCTTTTAAGAACTCAAACAGTGTAGCCTTCAGAGAGGCAAAATGCATTCTGAATTAGAGTGAAAGGCTTTTCATTTATTCTTTGAGATCTATTATGCATAATAACAAAAGACAACTTTGACTTATTTCTAAATGTCAGCTAGCAAAACATCTGCTAACCAGAGAAAACATGGCCTTCCCCAGAACATGAGCTCACCTCAGCGCTTGCTGTGAACAACTACTTATTTCTTTGAATTCATGCTCCAGCCAATTGGAATGAACATGAAATTGAATTAAAGGATAGAGCATTGTTTTTAGCTGATGTTACTGTGTTTCAAGCAGTTTATACCAAGTAGCTTTTACATGTGTTTGGAGAGTGGACTTGGAGACTAGGAAACCCTCATTTTTCCATTTTATTTGTTGTTATTATCATTCAAAATAAGAGACGTGAATAGGATGTAGATTGTTTAGTTGATCCAGAATTCAAGGGCCTAGGGTTCTAGTCCTATTTGTTAGGAGTGCCTTTCCACATAATATTTAATCTAATCAATTCCAGTTTAGTTTATGTAGAAAAAGAATATGTTAACATTTAAAAAAATTCTTTATTTCTAATAAAACTGATGACTGGTGAATGATAAAAACAGTGGTTTATATCTATAAGCAAATAGATTTCTTAATACCAGATTAAAGAACAAGAAAGACTTTCTCTCTGTAATCTCAGGCGGTAATGGACCAGGCAGGTCTCCCCTACTCCCATAGGAGCAAAGAGGAGCCCTATAAAGCATGCAGGGTGGTTTTATAATGGTAGAGCAAACTGAAGCTTGTAGCTTTGCCGCTAGAGGAGACTGGATTGATTTGAAGCAGTGTGTATACCCAGTGGCATTGTTAAAAACAATAGCAATCTCAGTGGCAAACACTTGGAAAGCCAATTGGCAAATACTTGCAAATATTGGGACAAGACATGTCAACAGATTATATCAGAAATTTAACAAAGAGATCCAGAGAATGAGATAGCTATACTGGACTCTGATAAGCTGCCACGTTCCCTGTTGGTCTGGAAGCTACACATATGCTCAAGGCTGTGTGTGTACTTAGGAGGCAACCAGAGGGCCCTTGCTAACTACTCATCTGTGGCTGAAGATGAGGCCTAGTGAACTCATAGAGGAGATGCAAGAAGGCCCATCAGAAAGTAAACTGGGCAGTTTTAAAAGTGCTTGAACTTTACTATGTTCTTCAACCCACCCACAGGTTCATCAGAAAAGGGCAGATATCTTACTAAACCAAGGTATTTAAGTACTACTTCTGACCAATTATTGGGTGCCTGCTAAGCTAGGGCAAACCCTAGGAAGCCAGGGTTAAAATAAAAACAGGAATTTAAAAAAAATAAGCATAAACATTAACAGTTGCACATTTTGGGGGAGACATATTCTGTAGGATTAGTCCAACAAAGTCATTAAGCTAATAAACAACAACAAAAACCATGAAAACAAAAAACCTCTGGAAATTAAAAAAACCCAGAATTCCTTCAATGTTTTATCTTAAATGTAGATTTTCAGCAGAAAATGTAGCATGTACGGGTATAGCAAATTATGATGCATGTGTAGGAAAAAAATAATCAATAGAAACTATCTCTGAGGGGCCCAGGTTTGGACTTAATAGAAAATTACTTCAAAGCAGCTTCACAATATGTTAGATTAAAAAGAAATCACATTGTAAAAAATAAGGAATATATGCTGACAATGACTCATTAAGTAGAGAATAAAGATATAAAAATTATAAAAAAGAACCCAGTGGAAATTCTAGAGTTGAAAAGTTCAATACTTGAAATGGAAAATGCTCAAGAGCAAATTCAAGATGTCAGAAGAAAGAATTGGTGAACTTTAATATCTGTAACTAGCATTTATTCAATTTGAGGAATAGAAAGAAAAAAGAATGAAAATGTATGAACAATTTCAGAGATACATAGATTACCATGAAGCATGTCAACATATATTTAATGGGAGCCCCAGAAGAAGATGAGAGAGATAAAGAGGAGGAAGAAAATATTTAAATAATTAATGGCCCCGAACTTCCCAAATATTATTAAAAATTTAATATGCACATCCAGGAATGTCAATAAACTACAAGTAAGATAAACACAAAGAAACTTCTGACTAAAAGCATGATGTCAAATGATTAAAAGTCAAACATAAAGAGATAATCCTAAGAGCAGCAAAAGTAAAATAACTCATTGCATACACAGAAACCACAATAAGATTAACAGCAAACTCATTAGAAACAATAGAGGCCAGAAGGCAGTATGATGACATTCAAAATGCTGAAAGATAAAAACCTGTAAACCAAGAATTCTATATCCAACAAAACTGTTTTTCACAAATGAATGTGAAATAAAGATATTTTCATATGAAAAAGGTTCAGAGAATTTGTTGCCAGCAGACCTGCCTTATAAGCATTAGTAAAGAAAGTTTTGGGGCTGGAAGGAAATGACACCAGATGATAGTTTGAATTCACATGAATAGACAGTATTTGTAATTATGTAGGTAAATACAAATGAGAGTAAATATGTGTATTTTTTTCTCTTGACTGACTGAAAAAGCAATCACATCAAACAATAATTATAAAACTGTATTTGGGGGCATATAACCTATAATAATGCAAAATATGACTATAATAGAACAAAGGTGAAGAAAGCAAATAGATATTGGAACAAAGTTTCTACACTTTATTGGAATTAAGTTAGTATTAATCTTAAGTATATTCTAATTGATTAGGAAGCATATTAGAATCCTGGGAAAAACCACTTAGAAAATAACTCAAAGGACGGTGTGAAGAAATCCAACAAGGAAGTAAAATGGTACACTAGAAAATATCTATTTTACTCCAAAGAAGGTAGTATAAGAGGAACACAAAAGTCTTGAGACATATGGAAAACAACTTTCAAAATACAGATGTAAATCTAACCATATTAACATCACATTAATTGTAAATAGAACTTTTATTAGATGTGAATATCTGTCCTATTAAAAGCAGATCACTGGACTAGATAATAAAAAGATCCAACTATATGCTTTCTATAAGACATACTCTTTAGATTTAAAGAGTCAAATAGGTTGAAAATAAAAGGATGGAAAAAGATATACCATGTATATAACCAAAAGAGAGCTAGAGTCATTATATTAATATCAAATGAAATAGATTTTAAGACAAGATGTGTTATTGGGGACAATTCCTCAGGATGCTGTAACAATTGTAAACCTAACTACAGAGTCCCAAAATACAGACAGGAAAAAAAAAAAAAGTAAACAATTAAAAAGAGAAATAAGCAATTCAATAATAACAGTTGATGTCAGTATTTCACTCAGAACTGATATAAAACTAGACACAAAATCAGCAAGTAAATAGATGACTTTAACAATATTATCAACCATTTTGACCTAAGTGCCAATTACAGAGCACTCCACTCAACAGTGGGCAGAATTCATATTCTTTTCAGGCACACATATAACATTTTCCAGGACAGACAGAAGCTAGACCATAAAGTGAACCTTCAGTTCAGGTCAGTTCAGTCGCTCAGTCATGTCCCAAGAATTGAGATCCCAAGAATTGCGATCCCAAGAATTGCAGCATGCCAGGCCTCCCTGTCCATCACAAACTCCTGGAGTTTACTCAAACTCATGCCCATCGAGTCAGTGATGCCATCCAGCCATCTCATCCTCTGTTGTCCCCTTCTCCTCCTGCCCCTAATCCTTCCAAGCATCAGGGTCTTTTCCAATGAGTCAACTCTTCGCATGAGGTAGCCAAAGTATTGGAGTTTCAGCTTCAGCATCAGTCCTTCCAATGAACACCCAGGACTTATCTCCTTCAGGATGGACTGGTTGGATCTCCTTGCAGTCCAAGGGACTCTCGAGTCTTCTCCAACACCACAGTTCAAAAACACCAATTTTTCGGCTTAGCAAATTTAAAAGAATTGAAGTCATTCAAAATACATTCTCCAACCAAAACCATATCAAGTTAAAAATCAACAACTGAAAGAAATTTGGGAAGTTAACAAATATTTGGAAACTAGGCAATACAATTATAAATAAACTGTGAGTCAAATTAAAAAAAAAAAACCACAGAGTAAATTAGAAAATATTTTGTACTGAATGAAAATGAAAACAAAACATACCAAAATTTATGGGGTACAGCTAACACAGTACTTGGAGGAAAATTTATAGCTTTCAATGACTATGTTAGAAGAACAGAAAGATTTCAAATCAGTTACCTAAGTTTCTACTTTAAAAAAATAAGAACAAACTAAACCCAAAGCAAGCAGAAGGCTGACCATAAAAAAGTATAGTGGAAAAAAATGAAACAGAAAGCAGAAATAAACAGAAAATCAATGGAAAACAGAAAGCAAGAGATAATAGACAAAACTAGAAATATAGTAGAAATATTGACAAAAATTGCAAATATTTTGCTAGACTGATAAAGCAAAAAGAGAGAGAAAGCACAATATCAATCAACGTGGCATTTTTGTCATACTCAGTTCATGTTGCTGTAACAAAAGATCATGGATTAGGTGGCTTGTAAATAACAGAAATTTATTTCTCACAGTCCTAGAGGCTAGGAAGCCCAAGATCAAGTGTGAGCGTTTTCCTGTGAAGGCCTGCTTCCTTGTTCCATCTCTAGCTGGGTCCTCACGTGGCAGAAGGGGCTAGGGAGTTCTCTGGGATCTCTTTTGTGTGAGCGTGTGCTTAGTTGCTCAGTTGTGTCCAACTCTTTGCGACCCAGTGGGTTGAAATCCACCAGGCTCCTCCGTCCACGAGGTTTTCCAGGCAAGAATACTAAAGTGAGTTGCCATTTCCTCCTCCAGGGGATCTTCCTGACCCAGAGATTGAACCTGCGTCTCCTGAACCAGAGTCTCCTGCATCTCCTTCATTGGCAGGCAGATTCTTTACCACTGAGCCACCTGGGAAGCCCTGCGATGTCTTTTATAAAGGCAGAAATTCCATTCATGAAAACTCTAGCTTTATAACCTAATCACCTCCCAAAGGCTCCACTCCCAATCGTCATTACATTGGGGGTTAGAGTTCAACATATGAATTTTAGGGGGCACAAACATTCAGTCTATAGCAATTATTAATGACCTTACAGAAATTAAAATATTTGTAAGGGAATTCTATGAACAACTTCATGCCAACAAATAAGGTTACTTAGATAAAATGGGCAAATTCCCAGAAAGACATAAATTAACAAAACCAATTCAAAGAGAGTTTGAAAATGTGAATAGACTTATAGCAAGTAGAGAAACTGAATGAATAATTTAAAACTTTCCCATGAAGAAAACCCAGGCCCAGATGACTTTACTGGAGAGTTCTAACAAACTTTTAAAGAACTAACGTTAATCATTTGCAAACTCTTCCAAAATATAAAAGAGGAGGGACTACTTCCCAACTTGTTCTATGAGGCTAGTATTAATCTGATATCAAAGCCGAACAAGGTATCACAGGAAAGTGAAACTACAGATCAATATTCTTCATGAATATAGATGCAAAAATCCTCAAGAAAATGTTAGGAAGTTGAATTCACAACCATATAAAAAGATTTTATGCCACAACCAAGTAGAGTTTATTACAGGAATGCAAGCTAAATTTAACATCCCCAAACTAATATAATACACTGTATTAATAAAATAAAATATAAAAACTATATTATCTTGTGTGTGCATGCATGTTGTGTGCTAAGTCACTTCAGTCATGTCCAACTCTTTGTGACCCTATGGACTGTATATAGCCTGCCAGTCTCCTCTGTCCATGGAGATTCTCCAGCAAGAATACTGGAGTGGGTTGCCATGCCCTCCTCTCGGGGATCTTCCCTACATGGGGATTGAACCTGGGTCTCTTAAATCTCTGGCATTGGCAAGCAGATTCTTTATCACTAGTGCTACCTGGGAAGCTATTTGAAAAAATTCAACATTCATGACAAAATCTCCCAATAAACTAGAAGCAGGAAGAATTTCTAACTGTAAATCATATCTATGAGAAACCTATAGCTAATGTGACACTTAATGGTGGAAAAACAGAAAGTTTCCTCTATTGATCAAGAAAAAGACAGGAAATCTGGCCTCATAACTTCATTGTATTGGAGGTTCTAGGCTAGATTGTGCAAGGGTTAAATTTGGCCTATGTGCTGTTTATATGTGGCCCACCAGATAAGAATGATTTAAAAATTTTTTTAGGTGGCTGTAAAACAAACAAATGTAATGTGATGGCTAATTTTGTATGTCAGCTTGGTAGAGTCAAGAGGTACCCAGTGAGTGAAAGTTGCTCAGTTGTGTCTGACTCTGTGACCCCATGGACTTACAGTCCATGTAATTCTCCAGATAAGAATACCAGAGTGGGTAGCCTTTCCCTTCTCCAGGGGATCTTCCCAACCCAGGGATCACACCCAGGTCTCCTGCATTGCAGGCAGATTCTTTACCAGCTGAGCCACAAGGGAAGCCCAAAAGTATGGGAGTGGGTAGCCTATCCCTTCTCCAGCGGATCTTCCCAACCCAGAAATCGAAGCAGGGTCTCCTGCATTGCAGGCGGATTCTTTACCAACTGAGCTATCAGGAAAGCCAAATATTTGAGGTATCCAGGTATTTGGTTAAATTTTATTCTCTGGGTATATCTTTAAAGATGTTTTTAGATGAGTTTAATATATAAATCAATAGGCTGAATAAAGCAGATTGTCTTTCCCTGTGTGGGTGGGCCTCACCCAATGTGTTGAAGGCTAAGTAGACAAAAGTGTTGAGTAAGGAGAATTCTTTCTCTCTACTTGACTGTTTTCATGATGGGACATAGTTCTGCTGCCTTCAGACTGAGACTCACACTGGAGCTCACACCGTCAGTTGTCCTGGCTCTCAGACCTTCAGACATGGACTTAGAACTACATCATTGGCTTTCCTTGTAGCTCCAGCTTGCCAACTATAGATCTTGGGACTTCTCAGTCTTCAAAATCACATGAGCCAATTCCAAATAAATATTTGCTCTATTTCTCTGGAAAACCCTGACAATAACACAGATAAACAAAGAACAAAATATGACAGTGACCGTATGTGTCCTGAAAGGCTAAAATATGCACTGTCCATCCTTTTACAGAAATTTGCTGACCTCTGATTGTAGAACACTGAATGCTTCTGCTACTAATATAGCTGTTGTTTACTATATTTACTAGAAATTGGACACCATGCTCAACACTCAGCCCTTGTTATTTCAGTCACTCTTTATAACAATCATTAATGAAAGTTATTTTTTTAAGTGATGTTATGTTTAATTTCCATTTTTATAGTTGAGACTAAACCAAGTTTAGAACTTAGGTCTGATTATTTTCATAGCCCAGACTTTATGACACTGCTGTCTATAAAAAATCCACATTAACACAGGGGAGAAATTATTATTTCATGACTACAGATAAAATGTGTTAGAACCAACTCAGGTACCTGTTGGAAGGTGCTTTTATGCTCTCTGATAACACTTATTAGAAGTGAAAATGTCAAACAGGAGAAATAAATTTGATGTCCATATAGATGGGATCACTGAAGCCATGATACTGCATCAGAACAACTAGCCATAGAGCAGAGAGAGTATAGAGAGAAATGAAAGATTTGAGGCATATCTTAGGGAAGAGGTACATGAAGATATTGGAGAGAGGAATGGAACGAGAGAAGGAATGGTCAGAAGAGAGGTGATGGATGGTGTGTGTGGGTGCAAGTGTGTGAGCATGTACATGAGAGAAAGATAAATACAGAGATGTGGAGACAGTGTTTCAGAAAAAAAGAAGAGGGAGTAGATACTGGTATCAAATATTTCCAAAAGGTTGCAGGGGGAACGTGGCTGAAAAAGACTGTGAAAATGTTGCTACCTGATTTGTAGGAGGTCATTGGTGATCTTGGAAAGAATAGTTTTGAAAAATGGTAAGGGGACAGAGGCCCCATCAAGGGATTGGGACAGGGAATCTTATACTTTCTGTCTCAAAAGTCCTTCCACATTTGTTGAAGCAGCTGACCTTTACAACCCTACTGGGAAGGGGGCACATTTATGACCCATTCTATGAATGAGGAAACTGAGGCTCAGAGTCACTCTACTTTTAATTCATAACATTTCTTCAGTGAATCTTAAACTGGCTTGTAACAGTTCAAGGATTGTTTTCCTCTGTTGTTATCTAATTCTTGGATCACAAATGTAGATTTTCAAACCTTTTGTGGTGAAGTGCAAAGAAGAGGGCTTCACCAAATATGGGTGACTTTGAGCAGGTCGGTTCTGGATATGAGATGAAATTGTTTATATATAGGTTTAGGGTTGTTTGGGGGCTTAAAGGAAACAGAAAAAGTAGGGCAGCTGGGTACTTAATAAATCGGTTTCCTTTCCTAATAGCTTTCTAAATCCAATGTGGATCAGGTATTGTATGACATTCCTTCAAATCCCATAGCAACAAGTACAATACCCTGTACATGGACAGTACTAGTAAATACATGATCTTTTTCCTTCCAGTAACACTTGAATATTCAGTTACATTAAGACAGTTATACAGAACTTATTTTTTTTCTCCCACCTGAAAATCCATGTTGGTTATCAAATAAAAATGTAACATTTTTATCACATATATTTATGGAGCACTTTTATTCATTTGAAAGATACTACTTACAGAGCATCTTCTGTGTGTCAAACATTATGATTGACACTGGAATCATGGAAGTTAAGGAGGCAGATTTATTCTATGTGAGGGCAATGGCCCTTAGTGGGCAACTCTGGCACAGATAGAGGCCTCACCTCAGTCCCTAAGGACGTGGAGTTGAGTTCCAACTGGACCACTTCCCACCAGCTGTGTGACTCTGGGCTAATTGCTGAACTTCTCTGAGTCCCAGTTTCTTCTTCTATAAAATAGGATTAATAACACAACTCAAACTTCACCTTCTTTTATTTGGAACACCTCCAATTTTACCATATTATTTTGCATATTGAATATGAAGAGATGAATTTGAAGCCCCCCCCCCTTTTTTTTTTAATACAACGGCCCCAGGGGGACTTTGCTTTACAGTGAATGCTGTCCCAAATTGCAGATTCTTTTCACCACGGACTATTCAGTTTTTAAACATGTACATTCTAGTGGGGGGCCACCCTGGTGGTTCAGACAGTAAAGAATCTGCCTGCAAGGCAGGAGATCTGGGTTTGATCCCTGGGTTGGGAAGATCCCATGGAGAAGAGAATTGCTACCCACTCTAGCATTCTTACCTGGAAAATTCCATGGACAGACCTGGGGGTCTACAGTCCATGGAGTTGCAAAGAATGAGACAGGACTGAGGGACTAACACTTCACACATATTCTAATAAAGTTGGATTTTCTTTGTCTATGTGAAGTAGAGTTTCCTAAGATGGCACAGAGCATAGCCCAGGGCAGACTGATGACTGCCACCTTGAACATCTACTGGGCCAGATAGGTGACTAAGTGTTGGTTAGGCTATGTTTCTCCCTGAAGTGTATGGAGCTTCTTTGGAAAACAATTTGAATTTCTTAAAATGTTAATCAGGAATTTACCATATGACCCAGAATTCCCCTCTTGGATATCTATTCATATGAAAACTCATGTAACAAAAGACTTATTTGGGAATTCTCACAGCAGCATTATTTATAAAACAATGAAATCAATTCAAATGTTCCTGATCTGGTAGAAGGACTTATAAAATGGTGTATATCCATATGATGAAATAAAAAGCAATGAGATGCTAAAACATGGATGAACCTCAAAAATATGCTCAGTAAAATAAGCCCAATGTAAAAGTTTACATATTATATCATTCTAATTATAAGAACTACCGAGAAAAGCAAATCTCTGGAGGAAGAAAGTAGATTAGTTATTGCTGGGAGCAGAGGGTAGGAACAGGGATTGACTACATATAGACACAAGGCATCGTTTCAGGGTGATGGGAATGTTCTAAAATTAGATTGTGGCATTTTGGAAATACACTAAAAATCTTGGAACTGTATACTTAAAAACAGTGAATTCTATGGTATATAAGTTATACCTCAACAGAGCAGTTTTATATTTTTCTTCTTTTTCATAAAAAAATAAACAAAAAAAAACCTACCTTGTTGTTCAGTCCCTAAGTCACGTCTGACACTTTGCAACCCAATGAGCTGCAGCACACCAAACTTCCCTGTACTTACTTTCTCCCCGAGTTTGCTCAAACTCATGTCCATTGAGACAGTGATACCATTCAACCATCTCATCCTCTGTCACCCCCTTTTTTTGTTCCCCTCAACCTCTCCCAGCATCAGGGTCTTTTCCAGTGAGTCAGCTCTTTGCATCAGGTGGCCAAAATGTTGGAGCTTCAGTTTCAGCATCAGTCCTTCCAATGAATATTCAGGACTGGTTTCCTTTAGGATTGACTGGTTTGATCTCCTTGCTGTCCAAGGTAACTCTCAAGAGTCTTCTCCAGCACCACAGTTCAAAAGCATCAATTCTTTGGCACTCAGCCTTTTTTTATGGTCCAACTCACATCCATACATGACTACTGGAAACCACAGCTTTGACTAGATGGACCTTTGTCGGCAAAGTGATATCTCTGGTTTTTAATATGCTGTCTAGGTTTGTCATAGCTGTTCTTCCAAGGAGCAAGTGTATTTTAAGTTCATGGCTACAGTCACCATCTGCTTCGATTTTGGAGCCCAAGAAAATGAAATCTGACACTGTTTCCACATTTTCCCCATCTATTTGCCATAAAATGATAGGAGCAGATGCCATGATCTTCATTTTTTTGAATGTTGAGTTTTTTTTAATTAATTAATGCATTTTAATTGGAGTCTAATTACTTTACAGTATTGTAGTGGTTTTTGCCATACATTGACATGAATCATTCATGGGTGTACATGTGTCCCCCATCCTGAACCCCCATCCCATCCCTCAGGGTCGTCCCAGTTTAAGCCAGCTTTTTCACTGTTCTCTTTCACCTTCATCAAGAGGCTCTTTGGTTTCTCTTCACTTTCTGGTATATAATATTTGCTTAATAAATGCATCTTCTTCTTTTACCCTTTAACTACAGAGAAGCAAAATTACATTGCCATTCAGAATTCAGGCCCTGAAATTGAACCGTGGCTTTTTCACTTACTTAACTAGCTGTGTGTCTTTGGAATATGACTTAATCTCTCTGGGGCTCAGGCTACCCTTTTTGTAAACTGAAAATAATAACAGCTATAAAGATTTTTTAAAAGAATTAAATGAGATCAATGAGATCATGGATATAACGGAGAAGGCAATGGCACCCCACTCCAGTACTCTTGCCTAGAAAATCCCATGGACGTATAAGCCTGGTATGCTGCAGTCCATGGGGTCGCGAAGAGTCGGACACGACTGAGCGACTTCACTTTCAGTTTTCACTTTCCACTTTCTCACATTGGAGAAGGAAATGGCAACCCACTCCAGTGTTCTTGCCTGGAGAATCCCAGGGACGGGGGAGCCTGGTGGGCTGCCGTCTATGGGGTCGCACAGAGGCGGACACAACTGAAGTGAGTTTGAAGCAGCAGCAGCATGGATATACAGTGTGTAGCCTACAGTAAGGCCACAATTAAATATAGCAACACTGTTTTCCAGATTCATCGCTTCCCGTTTGCTCATCCGCTGTGTTTAGCAACACAGGTTATAACAATTCCTTTTGCTCTACTACTCTTTCCCACAATGCTGAGATTTTTCTCTACAGAATTTAGTCAACTTATAGGTCTGTAGTAGAATCTGGACTTGAAATACTGCTTAGCATTGTCTGATCATGGGTTGTGTACCACTTCTTTTTATTATTATTATTATTTATGCATTTATTTGTTTTTGGCTGTGCTGGATCTTTGCTCCTGTGTGCCGGGTTCCTCTAGCTGTGGTGAACGGTGGCTACTCTTGGCCATGATGTGTGGGTTTCTCATTGCAGTGGCTTCTCCTGTTGCAGAGCAGGGGCTCTAGGTGTGTGGGCTTCAGTTGCTGTGATCCATGGGCTCGATAGCCGCTGCTCACAGGCTTAGTTGCTCCGTGGCATGTGGGATCTTCCCCAACCAGGGATTGAATCAGTGTCCTCTGCATTGCAAGGCAGCCTCTTTACCACTGGACCACCAGAGAAGCCCTGCGTACCACTTCTATGAGTGTCACTTAGAGGGGGATAAACAACAAATAACACTCAACATGTTAGCATGTATCCTTGGGTACTTGCCTGTGGGAAGCTCATCACTCTTTTACAGATGTTATCAAATGGCTTCTGCAGCCTTCTTATTGGGTAGAGGAAGAGAGGATCAAGAAGGAAGCCCCTTTTTGCAGACTGATAAACTGATGTACAGAGAATTGGAGAGATTACAGGAATTGTATGGCAAACTGCTGGAGAGGTGACTGATGGGAAGGGGGCCCTTCAGGTTTCTTCAACAGAGTTTGGGGTCTCAATGAAGAAAGTAAGAATTTCTTACATTTCTTGATGTAAGAAATCAGAGCGCTTTCAATCTGTGTTTCATTCCCCAGAGAGGTCCGGGGACACATGCTTTTCTTTACCATAAGGAAAACAACAGTGTGAGTGAGGTGATTAACATGGTCCAGTTGACATTAGGGAGTGGTAGGGACTGTGGTAAACTGGACCACATTGATCACCTCATTCACGCTGTTGTTTTCCTTATGGATGCAATCCCACTCCAGAATATAACCTAAAGAACAAAACAAAAACATTAATTCAAAAAGATACATGCATCCCTATGTTCAGAGCAATTCATGTTATTTGCAGCTGCCAAGATATGGAAGTGGCTTAAGTGTCTATCAACTGATACACACACACACACACACACACACACCCCTATATATGTATATATACACACAATGGAATGTTACTAAGCTATAATAAAGAATGAAATTTTTCCATTTGCAGCAATATGGAGGTTATTTTGCTAACTAAAATAAGTCAGATGGTAAAAGAAAAATACTGTATGATATTATTTACAAGCAGACTCTAAAACATACAACAAACTAGTGAATACAACAAAAATAGAAGCAGACTCAGAAACATAGAAAACAAGCTAGTGGTTACCAATGGGAAAAGGCAAGGAGGAGGGGAAGTATAGGAGTAGGAGAGTAAGAGGTACAAACTATCGTGTATAATATAAGCTACAAGGATATGTTGTAGAACACAGGGAATATAGCCAATGTTTTCTAATAACTATGAGTATAACCCTTAAAATTTGTGAATCACTATCTTGCACACCTGTAACATTTATAATGTTGTACATCAACTATACTTCAGTAAAAAACGAAAGCAAAAACAAACAAAAAATCCCAAATGACAAAAATGAAACCCTCAGCTCATAGTGGGCTATTCCACTTGTAGATACCAACAATTCACACACAAATAAGCTGATGTCCATTTATAAGTCCACTCTGGCACATGTGTGCTATTGTGCTCAAATGAGCAATGTGCTGCAGTCCCTTGTGTCAGTTGTGATGATGTATGATCTCCTTTCTTAACTCAAATCTTCCAAGCATGCACTGATTTCTGCACTGCAGGAAGGATGGTCTCTCCTATGGGCCACTGAGGAACCTAGCCCTTCACTCCTGATGACTCAGCTAAAGTAGTTTGCAGTCTTGGGCCATGCAAGTTGACCTAAAGACCTGCTGCAATGAAAACCCAGATCATTGCTAAGCAGAGGCTCAATGTGTGTTGCTAGAAGGTGATTCCTCTGTTGGAGGGGCATGACAGTATATCTAGCTGGATACATTGTGTCCAAAGCAAGTTATCAAAACCAGGGTATGGGGTCAAATTATTAGTAGAGAACCAGGAGAGATAAGACAGGGGTTACCTATCAAAAAAGGAAAGACAGAATGGCCAATAAAACCAAAGATGGAGACTTTGATAGTGAGGTTGGGGCCAGGCTAGTTACAGCAGAGATTTTTACTTTTAAAAATTCTAGCATGTGTTTGCCTTAGCAAAGCAAATTTATTCAGTGAACATTTATTAAGTCTCTGTTATGTGCCTGGTATTAAGTATTAATATACGGTGGTGAACAGGAAAGACAATGTCCCTGTCTTAATAGGTGTAGAGAGACATTAAACAGTGAATCACAGAATTGACTTCAATTATAAAATGCGGCAAATACTATAAAAGAAATAATTGGGGTTCTGTGAGAGAGAGAAATAGGAGTGGTTGGGTGGGCTCTGCTTTTGGTTGAGTGATCATGTAAGGTCTCTCCAGGAAAATATTTAAGCTGAGACTTGAATTACTAGACATAATTAGCTATGGAAGAATGGATGTGGTGGAGAGTTCCAAGAAGAGTGAACAGCATGCATCTGAGACTTAAAAAGTAAAGAGAAGAGCAAGTTCCCTGTACAAGGGCTAACCCTGAGTTAGAGGACAAGCAGGGTAACTTAATGAGGATACCTTTTGGCTCAACAATTCTATCTCAAGGAAATTATCCTGGAGAGATGATCATACACATGTTCATTCTAGCACTGCTTATGATGACGAAATATTGGAAATATGCGTCTCGTAGGCAGGGGACTCATTATAGATTTCTGTTGCTACTTGGATATTTCTTTGTGTCTTTCAGCAGTTTGACTATGATGTGTGTAGGTGTAGATCTCTTTGTATTCATCTTACTTTGTGGCTTATCGAGCTTCTTGAAGTTGTAGATTAAGATTCCAACACTTAAAGTTTGTAGATTTCCACCAATGTGGGAAAATGTGTCAGTACTTTTTCAAATGGTTTTTCTGTCCTTTCTCTCTTTCTTGTGTTGCTGACACACATTCACCACCAATTTCAACCCCTTCCAAGCCAACTTTGCAAAACAGAGAAGAAATTAAGTGGAAATAATTAGTTATTTCTACCCACTGTTGCTTAGAGATGTGTTACAACATTTTGAAATTCATTAGTTCTTGGACCATTTATAATTTCTGCTTTGAAGTCTTGTTCTGCATAATCCAACATCTGGGACACTCAGAGACAGTTTCTACTGACTGCCTCCCCACCCTACCCCACAATCTGGGTTCTACTTTACTTCTGCTTTGCTTGTCTCATAATATCTTGGTTGGAATCTGGACCTTCAGTTATTATATTTTAGTAACTCTGAATTATAAATTTTGCTATTCTTTTTTTTTTTTCATTTTTTTGGTCTGTCCGCATCTCTGTTTATTTTTATTTATTTATTTGCATCTTTGTTTAATAACCTGCATGAGCTAAATCTGTGAGCTCTGTCTCCCTCCTCTCTCAGTGTACAGTGCTAAGGTCTATGCTCAGGTCTTTTTTGTTTGGTTTGAGCCTAAGAGCTGCCCTGTGTTTGCTTGCATAGCCTAGTAGTTAGCCAACAGTCAGACAGAGGTTGTGTTCACACACTTCAAGCCAGGAAGGCTGCCTTGGAACTGTTTGTGGAGGAAAGAGCTCATTCAAAGTTGAGATACCCTGGCTTCAACTCTCCACTGTGCTTTTTTTTTCTGTGATCTGTGTATTTGTGCTCAGTCTTGAGATTAACCAGGAGTATGTGGACACATTAGTAGCCTCAGTCAAAAACATGCTTATCTCATCCACGACTGCAATCTCAGACTTGTGGAGCCATTGACTGTCCCCACTGACCAACTCAAGGTTCATCCCTCCCACTGAAAACACCCCTGAGAGTGGTTATCTCCCACCCCTCAAGTCCAGGGAGCCCTTTTCTACCTGGTGGAGAAGCCACTGGTCCTTGAAGTTTGTCCTGCCCTCTTTGAGCTTCATATCAACAGAGCCTGATGGTGATGGAAATGGAGGCAGTTCCAGGCAAGAATACAGCAGATTCTCACTGTTGTGACCCAAGATTTTTCAAACATCAGTGTTTCTCAGATTGTTCTATACTTTTGGTAAATTTCCCGAGTGCTTGAAATGGTTGATTTTGTTAGTTTTATCCAGTTTTATAGATATGTTGAAGGGAGAGGAATTGCTCAGCTCCTCATTTGGCTGTTGCTGGATTCATAATAGACTGTGATACATACAGTTAATGAAGTAACACTTCAGCACTGAAAAAGATGTCTTCACTCCAGAGTCATTGACTTTCTTTCCATGAGAGCGTAAGTGAAAAAAGTGGGTTTCCGAAGTAAAAAGAAGAGTATGTGAATGTGTGTGCGTGTATGCCATGCAGTCATGAATGCCTGGAGAGCCCTTCACCAAGGTGTTAATGGGGGTAAGATTTCAGGCAACTTTTTTTGTTTTGTTTTTCATATTGCTTGAATTTTCTGCATGTTGCATTTGTTATTTTAAAATAAAGAAACCTAATATGGTTTTACTCATTAGCAAGAAAGAGAGACAGAAAGAAAAAGAAAGAAGGAAGGAAAATGGGAAGGAGGGAGGAAAGAAAGAGAGAAAAAAAGAAGAATTAAGAAGGAAAGCAGTGTCATTGTGAGGCTGACAGCCTGCTTAAGGATGTTTGTAATTTGGATCAGCCTTCTGAATTCACACACCTGGGCTCAAAGACTTGACAAAAACATCATCAATCTCCTAGAACTCTGTTCTTTGTCAGGGTAAGGTGTCCTCTTTTCTCATTACCTGAAGGGCAGGATCTGCCTATTAAGACTGAATCTACACTTTGAAGGATCATCCTTTATACTTCCTTCTCTCACGTTGTACATCCTGTCTGTCACCAAGTGCCATTACATCTTCCCCTTGCGTAGCCTGCACCAACTCTCCTGTACTCATTGATCCTTCCTCCCTTCAGCACCAGTTCCCTGCACATTGAAAGGCTTCCTACCTGGCCATCATGTTTTTTTGTTCTATACACCTCAAATCCCATTCTGTGTATTGCAATCAGTTGAAACTTTCTAAAAAGTAAGTCTGACTGTGCCATTCCCCAGCTTAAGAGCCTTAAGGAGATTCCTATTATTCCAAACAATAAAGTCAACTGTCTTAAACTTGGCCTTCAGGTTCTCGGTAACAATGCAGTGGCTAAGATTAATTCTAGAGTTTATATGTGTGTTTTACTGCTTACTAGCTGAATGACCTTGAGCAAGGTATTTAACCATCTCAATTTTCTCTTCTGTGAAATGGGGATGATGGTAATTCATACTTATAAAATTGCTGAGATGATGAAGTAAACTTATACATGTATATAATCACTGAGAACAGTGCCTGGCACTCAGTAAATATTCAGTAAATATTGACTTTTATTATTCCTTCTCTTCTGTAACTCTTCATTCCTTGATCTATACTCTAGCTACACCAGAGTTTTCTAAAGCATCTAGCTGTTCTAAACTTCTGTGATTTTGAGTAATGCTATTCCTGTTGCCTAAAATGCAAGATCCACCCTCTTGTTTCTACCTGGATGTCATGGAAGATGCAGGTGTCAGTTAAGCTTAGTTTTATTCATTCATATTTAGAAGGTCTGTTTCTCTGTAGAAATTTTTAGGAAAAAAAAACAACCTGTTTTTACTTTTCCCTTCAGGATGAAGGGATTAGTCTCTAAATATCTTGAAAGAAATTTTCCAAACAGATAGAAATACCTTGGAATATGAAGATTTGCCTTCTTTCCTTGACTCTGCTTCACTAGCTGTGTTCATGGACAAATGACTTCAGCACCCAAGTCTTTACCACCCTGAGTTCCTCAGCGGAGCACAAGGGATAAGAATGCCTTTCCTGCCCAGCTCTCAGTATGAATTCTCCTATTAGAAAGAATCAGAATTTTAATAATCAACCTCTAGCTCCAATGTGTTGCAGAAGGCATCAGCCAACATGTACCCTAAATTCAACCCCATCTCCTCACTCCCTGCAGTCACATCCCTGTGGTGATGACAGAGAAGGTGACTGATGACCCACAGGCTGTATCATGTTCCTGCTGTTGATGACAGTGGCAATAGTAATGCTGTTGCTATCTTTTTACTTTTTTTTTTTTTCCCAAGGGATATTAACACTTACTGAAAACTTCCTCTGGACCAGACATCATGCTAGGCACTCCGTAGGCTTCTTTGCATTTTCTTAAAGAAAAGAATTGAAGGGTGACAGAAAAACAGTATAGTGCTTACAGCGCATTGTAACTGCTATGGGGGATAAATAGGACTTGAAAGAAAAGAAAAATAAGTATAGAGCATGGAGAGTTTTTATATATGTATATACTTGTATGGGGGCTTCCCAGGTGGCTCAGTGGTAAAGAATCTGCCTGCCGATGCAGGAGATGCAGGAGACATGGATTCAGCCCCTGGGTTGGGAAGATCCCCTGGAGGAGGAAATGGCAACCCGCTCCAGTATTCTTGCCTGAAAACACCATGGACAGAGGAGCCTGGTGGGCTATAGTCCATGGGGTGGCAAAGACTCAGACAACACTGAGTGACTGAGCACACACACATACACTGTAACCATCGTAACCATGTACAGAACACTTCCAGAATCCCAGCACTTTCCCTCACGCCCCTTCCCAATCAGCTCCCCCAGGGGTGCTTTTCTGAGCATCAGTTAGTCATGCCTCTTCCTGAACCTCATAGCAGTGGAATTATGCAGCATGTTCTCTTTGTTTCTGGCTTCTTTCGGTCATCATGATGTCTATGTGATTTATTCCATGCTGTGCATGTATCGTTGTTGTTCAGTCACTAAGTCATGCCTGACTCCCTCTGTCCATGGGATTTTCCAGGCAGGAGTACCAGAGAGGATTGCTATTTCTTTCTCCAGGGGATCTCCCCAACCCAGGGATCAAACTTGCATCTCTTGCTTCTCCTGTGCTGGCAGGTGGATTCTTTAGCACGGAGCCATCAGGGAAGTCTGTATGTATCATAGTTCATTCTTCTTCTTCTTTTTTTTTTTTTAAAAAACTTTTAAAAATTATTTTTTGTACAATTTTAAAACGTTACTTTCCATTTACAGATATTAAAAAATATTGGCTTTATTCCCTGTGTTATACAGTGCATCCTTGAGCCTGTTGACACCCAATACTTTGTACCTTCTGTATCTGTTGACTTGAAGGAGTTCTTAGAGTGAGCCAGGCACTGTCTTAAGTAATTTCACATATATTATGTAAAGCAGTGTCTTGAGGAAGGGACTGGTCTCTTCCTTTCACAGATAAGGCTCAGAGAAGTCAAGTAACTTGCCGGGAGTCACAGAGCTATGACTTGGTGGAAAATCAGTTCTGGTTCCACAGCTGGAAAGAGCTTGAGCTACTTTCCGAATTAGATTCAATCAGATTTGTTCCCCATTTGAAGTGAAGGTCATGTGATTAGTTCCTGGTTATTCACAGAAGGGTCTCTATGGGAACTCACACTTCATCGGAATATTCCATCGGGATATTTTCTCTCCCTTACTTTCTCATCAGGGCATCTCGTGTGTGTTTGTATGTGTAGATTTGACTGGCTTCCCTGCCTGTGGCTGCATCTATTCAGGAACCAGACCTGTTTCTTCCTTGGGCCTCCGTGGGAGGCTCCTTTCTTAGGCCTTGCCTGAAGGATTAAGCTGCCCAACAACATCTTCCTCCTCCTTCCGGTATGTGATCTTTGATGAAAGAGTCAGGAGTAGTCCTGTCTGACTGTGTGGGTACTTTCCCATTCTCGGCTGGTGGGGGTTTCTAAGGAAACGCAGCTGCAGTGGATGTTTCTCTCTGCCTGATGTAGCCTGAGTGGCTGTCCTCCCACCCCCAAGCCTCACCTCAGCTCCCTGGTGGTGGATAGCCGTGGTCCGGGGTGAGCTTAGGGGTGGGGTTGCCTTTGATGGAGCACAGGGGACCATCCGAGATGTGAACTGAGAGTCGTGGCTCTGGACAGCACACACCCTACCCCTGGACTCATGGGGGTTGCTTATAAACTCATTAGACTTTGCTCTTTTATAAATTCATCCTCTGAATTCATATCTCTGCTCTGTACAGCTTTCCTTCTGAACACAGTATTCATGCCTTTTCCCCATGGGCTCTGAACTAATCCATTACATTTGGCTAAGACAGAGACAATAGGTAAATGCCCCCTTGCAGGCTGGAGAATTAAATAGATAATCTGAGCTCTGTTTGGGTCTGTGGCTCAATGCGTGGGGTAATGGGTAAGAGGCTTTGGCTCTCCTTTCTCCATGCAAATGAAGAGAATAAGTAAAGGCAAAAAGAGATGATGGTGGAACCTTTTGAATGCTAGCATTAGAGTCACTAGGGCAAGCTGAATATGGCTTTTCATTTAACCCCTTCTGGGCCGTTGCCTTTTAGCAACTTCTCTTCATCAAGAGATCAGCATTTTGCACTGATCACACAATCAATCAATTCCTTACCCAGTGTAAATCCCATGCACAATAAGTTGCACCTTATTCATTACTGAATCCCTAGTGCCTATAAGTGTTAGCTCAGAATAGGCAATTAATAAATATTTTTCAAATGTTTGCTGAGTTGTTAATTAGCAGTATAAAAGTTACTTGAGTGGGGAGCTATTGTAATGCAGTAGGTAAAAAGATGATGCAAACCATTAACCCTGCTGATTTTTAAGGCCCTGCCAGATTTGGTTCTGGATTCTAGCAACTCAGAGTTCATGGGTCCAGAAAATTGAGTTCTGGGTCTATTGCCTGCCTCCCTACCCAAGCCATTCTTTGAACCTCCCCTTCCCCTCTACCGCCCCTCCAATTGCAACCGTCTTTTTTTTTTTTTTTTTAACAAAGCACTCAAATGAGAGGCCTGATGGCACCTGCTCCTGTGCCTCTTGGGGTCAGGTACCCAAATCCGGTGGCTCAAACCCAATGAACCTGGAGAGGAGGAAGCCACAGATTTTCACAAAGAAGACTGGGCCTGCTGTCAATTGCCATTTCCTCGTGTTGGCCTCAGCATGGCCTCTGAGAGTACAATGTACACAAAATTATAATGTTATCACACAGGCTGGTGCCCACAGCGAAGACAGCCACTTAGGAAGGTGCGCGCCAGGGGCAGGAAGGGACAAAGGCCATTCTGAGGCTAAAGTCACGTGTATTTGTATTTTTAGCAGAGAGGGGCGGAAATACAATTTCAGTGAAGATTGCATTATGGATTATTGCTTAAGAAAGCTTTGCCAAAGGACTGGGGAGAATCTTTCTTTTCCAAAGGGGACTTTTTTTTTTTTCCCTCCACAGGGGTTGAGGGAAATGGGAGGAAAGAGAAGGCGGCTGCTCGTATTTTCTGAAACTGACTTGAGATGCTGTAGTGATAATGTATGACAGTTTTCCTTAGCCAGTGTGAGCCTGCGCATTTGTCTGTGTGTCCATATGTATTTTATCTGAACAACTCGGATCTCGTTTGGTAGGCAGAGCAGATGCTGTTACTACCATTTTACATGGTGGAGACTGAAACTCAAAGAAGATAAATGGCTGGGCTCACGTCATTAGCTAGTACCATTATAAAGTCCAAATTTCTTCACATAGCTTGCAGATCACTTGTTCTGGTTCCTACTTCTCACTTCAGTCTCTTCTTGCAACATTATCTTGTTCTCAGTCTAAACTCCTTCCACAGTCAACTCGCAGACTCTTAAGGTATCACCTTCTTTTTCTCCTCTGTACTTTACACATCCCGTTCCTCTCCTGTCCAGTCTACCCTCACCATTTATCTCTTCCCTCTCCTGCAGGTCTCACCTCGTACAAAGGAGGTTCCCTGACTTCTTACGACTGGTTCTCTGCCGTGTCATTATGATACCACGCTTTCTGAGTACCTTTGTGAGCTCTTCTGTTCTTTCTTACTATGATATGTTTCTTTGGTGGAAAATTGATATCCTGAAATGGTTCCATTAACTCTGCAAGCCAGTGGGGGTAGAATGCATGGACGGAAAAATAAAGGGTTTAGCATAGCATAAGAACCTAACTATACTTGAAGCTTGCCCAGGCTGGAAGGGCTAAGAGACACAGCAATATCACAATCTCAAAGAAATATACAAAGCTCTTTCCTGTCACCTGTGCCGGCTCTAATTTCACTCTTCTACTGAAGATGCTACTTCACTTCGCTTCACTTGAGCCTCAGTCTTCTCATCTAGAGATGGGGAAGAGGGTGCCGGATAAAGCGAGATAACAGTGGTAAAGTACATTGTAAGGGATAACTGAACTGAACTGAACTAGGAGATCAGTCCTGGGTGTTCATTGGAAGGACTGATGTTGAAGCTGAAACTCCAGTACTTTGGCCACCTGATGCGAAAAACTGGCTCATTGGAAAAGACCCTGATGCTGGGAAAGATTGAAGGCGGGATGGAGAAGGGGACAACAGAGGTTGAGTTGGTTGGATGGCATCACCGACTCAATGGACGTGAGCTTGGGTAAACTCCGGGAGTTGGTGATGGACAGGGAAGCCTGACGTGCTTCAGTCCATGGGGTTGCAAAGAGTCAGACATGACTGAGCGACTGAACTGAACTGAAGGGATAAGCACTAAATACATCTTTATTAAAATATAAGCAGAAATCTCCAAGATACTATTGATGAGTGAAAGTCATATACTCTCGTGTATAAAAAGTAATGATGAAACAAAAAAGAGCCTAGCACTTTTGACAAATTCTGTTATCTAAATGTCAGGACATACTCTATTCCTCATAAGGTAACAGACAAACAGAAAGCAAAATGCCAAGTTCAAAGACAAAAAAAATTCACTATCATGAGACACTGTTTTCACGCTTAAGTTAAGACTTTCAAAAACCACCAGGAGTATTGGTTTGGAAGAAGTCCTACTGGGAATGTCTCATCCTGAAGTCATTCACTGAATAAACGCTTGCTGAATTCCAGTCTGTGCTGAGCACCGACAGTTTATTGGCATTGCCATAAGCACTCATGGCTGCTGACTCTAGCCCCCAAATGCCACTCTTGTATCTGCCATCATGGCTTTGTTTATTCCGAGAACTTGGCCAGAAACGTTGGTGCCTGCTATTAACTTACTGGCACTCAGCTACAAACCCATCCTTCTGTACTCAGCTTTGTGACCCTGGGGCTGAGTCTACTTTGCCCACTGGCTCCCGCTTAGACTCTGTCAGTAGGGGATGCTAGAGGGAGACACCACAGCTGAATGGGGGGTACTGGAACTTGCTCCTTCTTGTTTGCTTCCTGCCCTTTTCAGGGTTAACCTAGAACAAGTGTCTCACCTTTGGCACTATTGACATTTCGGACTTGGTAATTCTTTGTCAAGGACAGGGGTGTTTCTTATGCATTGTAGGATGTTTAGCAGCATTCCTATCCTCTGTATACTAAATTCCAGTGGCAACCCCCCAATTGTGACAATTAAGAGTATCTTTGGGTATTGCCAAGTGTCCCCTAGAGCACAAAACTGACTCTGGTTTAGAACCACAGACCTAGAGTCTAGGTACTTCACCTCGGCAGCTGTAGTTCCTTCTAGTAGCAACAGCTGAATCCAGGCTGCACTTCTCCCAACACTTGCAGACCCAGCTTTTGTCATAACCCAGGAGGTGTCAGCACCAGCTGGCCGGTACCTGTCCTCAGAGCCCTGGGCCAGCCCACGGGGCCCCTCTTCTGAGCTCAGAGTCACCAGCCCCATCTAAGTAGTGCCTTCGTTGGAAATGAGTTTCATGCCACCAGGTACCAGTGGGATTCCCCCTCTAAAATTCTAAGTTTTTCCCTTTGTGACTGCTACTTTCATGATGCCTTAGAGTTCCTTTTAATCTCTCAGTTACTTAGTTAAGAATTTTGCAGCCATGTAATACCTTTTCTTTTTATTACAGTCTCTGTGCTAAGGTAATAGAGATGATTATTTTCTCAAACTGGACTCAATATTCTTTCTCCTTTCCCTTCCTTTCTTTTCCCTTCCCTTCCCTCTCCTTTTCCTCCCCCTCCTTTCCTTTTCCTTCTCTTCTCCTTCCTCTCTTCTTCTTCTCTACTTGGTAAATTTCTACTCCTTTTTAGAGCTCTGATAAACATCACCCTTTTCTGGAGCTTTCCAGGCAGAGTCAGTCACTCTCCTCCCCAAGTTCTTGGTTCAGTGCATCTTAGCCTATGGTAGATCCCCGTCTATATATCTCTGTCTCTTCTACTAGATTGTAAAGTCCCAAGGGCAGGAAGCACAAAACAGTTTCTGTGCTTCTATCATATGTTCAGGCTTGTTAAAGGAAGGGAGGGAGAAGGAAAAGATGGATGGAAGAGGGAAGAAGGAAGGAAGGAAAAAAGAAAAGAAAGAAGGGATGGAGGAAAGAGTATATAACACAGGACTTTTGCCTGGTGCTGTCTTCCCCCTGCCTAGGAGTCTCAATGAGGGTCCGGATGGAATCCTCCACATCCTTTACAGTGGCTGACCTGTTGCTTTGCAATGACACCACTACAGCACCTTCACTGAGTTGGGTTTCTCTGAGCTGGGTCTCTTTTGCTCAGTAGATATTAAATTCCTTGAGGATAGGGTTTGTTGCACATAAAACTATTCTTCCCAGATCGTTGTTGTATGAATTGCTGAAGGAAATGAGGGAAGGTTTCAAGGGAAAGGCCTTGAAGGATGGGGAGAGATTTTAGGAGTGGAAGCTTCATCCTTGGTAGTGCTGATGTGATGGGGATGATGTGACGAAATGAAGGTAAGCTGTTTAGGGAATCTTGACCTATCCTAGCCTGGTAGACTAAAGAGCATTTAGGAAGGAGATTTGGGAGATGGGGCTGTGAAGTCAGTAGGGCATGGACTTTGGATACCTTGAGAACCAGGGTAAGCAACATGTGCAGCATTTGTTGGGTAAGTTTGGTGTCTTTGTTGTCAGGGACTGGCATCACAAGATTCTACTTTTGGGGAGAGCTCTAGAGTTCTAGAAGAGACACTGATGGTGGAAGCCATTCAGGAAGAGCTGAGTGCCCTAAAACCCAACAGGAAGCGTTCACAACAGAGAGCAGAGCTCCCACAACCACGATCCTGACAGTTCTATTCTGTAGAAAGTGGTTTCTTTTTTGTGGAAGCAGATGAATGAATACTCCATGCTACAGACAATGGAGACCAAAAGGAGGTGAGAAAAGGAAAGAATAGGAATTTAACAATTATCCTAGGTTGAATGGTTCAGCTTCAGGTTTTTGTTTTTTCTTGTGGTCTAATTATCACAGAGATCTTCAGGATTTGATGTATTATATAGGATATGAGAGATAATAACAAAGTGATGGCTTGGCTTTTAAACAGACTTGTATGGCTGGGCAGCAGCCTTGTGTGAGATTCAGCTGGCTTCTGCCCCAGGAGGGAGGGCGAGTCTGTTATAATTCTTTAAAGAAAGAAAACAGCCTGGGTGTGACCTGCATATCATCATGTGGTAAATGCAGATAATGATATCAGCTTTTCTTTATGTTTCAGAGCTTTTAGGAAAATCAAGTAAGATGGAAGATGTGGAAAGAGTTTGTAAACCATTAACTGCCTACAAAATCCATCCATTCATCCAGCAAACATGTATTGAGATTGTCTGCTATGACACAGAGGGGTGGGGGGGGCGGTGTGCAGGCACAAATAAGACATGGTCTCTGTCTTTTGAATCTCTGGATAAACCGACAGGCTTTGGCAAAGATACTTGCTATAATGTAGGAGAAGTTCCCATAATTCACAAGGGATTGGTACTAATATTACATTTAGGAAGGTGAGCTTTGTTGCTAACGGCTGCCAAATTCAATGTTTTAGGTTTTTGTGGAAGAGTACTCAGAGATGCAATACCGTGCTGTTAAAGAAACTAGGCTTTGGAGATGAAGGATGAACCTGCAAGTTTACCCTCTGCCACGTGCAACTGTATGAATTTGGGCAGGTCACTTGTTTCTCACCTATATCATTGACGTAACTCTTCCTATGTAACTCGGAAGGTCACTGAGATCATCAAATCAGCAGGCAGATGTTAATGTGCTTTTAAAACTGCAGCATGCTTCACATACATTGTGAATCATTTGTTAAGAATAATAGGAGAAATTGGCAATATTGTCTTTCAGGGCCATTATCATGAATGGTGGTTCAGTTAAGGAGAAGAAAAATGGAAACTAACAAGAATAACAAGGAAACATCAGACACGGCAAGAGGCATTAACATAACCCTATGCCATAATCATCGTTCTCCCCATTTTACAGATGAGGAGACTGAGAGGCAGAGATTGTCACACATTTCCCATGGTATGTGAGTGTGCTTGTAAGAGCCAGGAGCTGCCGAGAGGAAGTCTCTTGCTTGATTGACCACGTCATTTTTCAGACTCCCCTTGCCTTTCCCAGTATGGATGGATTTGGAAGACAGATTCACTACAACATTTTTCTCTTATGACGCAGTGGTGGGCTGGAGCATCTCATTAGGCAAATACCTGCCTAAGAATCAGTACCTCACCTGCCTGGACAGGATTCAAGGATAATAATCATCTGCCTGGAGAATGTGGGGTGAAGTTTGTCTCTCTGTGGGCTTGAGAGAATTTCCCTTCTCATGCATACCTTCTTAAATGCATCACTGGGTATCTTGGTATTGACTAAGAATGATGCCTGCCATGTCAGTAAACAAAGAATGTTGCAGCCTGAGGGTGAACCCTCAGGGAACTCAGGATGGAGACAGAATGCCCATCACCAGGCCAGTCTGATGCTCCCCAACACTGGCCCCACCCCAAATAACTGAGGTGTATATCAAAGGATTCTTTACCAGCTGAGCTATCAGGGAAGCCCAAGATTGAGAAAGGAGTATGTCAGGGCCGTTTGCTGTCATCCTGTTTGCTTAATCTATACACTGAGTACCTCATGAGAAATGCTGGGCTGGATGAATTACAAGCTGGAATCAAGATAGGCAGGAGAAACATCAACAACCTCAGACATCTGGATGATACCACTCTAATAGCAGAAAGTGAGGAGGAACTAAAGAGCTTCTTGATAAGGGTGAAGGAGAAGAGTCAAAGATTTGCCTTAAATTAAATATTAATAAATATAAGATCATGGCATCCAGCCCCATTACTTCATAGCAAATAGAGGGGGAAAAGGGAGGAGTAGTTACAGATTTCCTCTTCTTCGGCTCTAAAACCCCTGCAGATGGTGACTGCAGCCATGAAATCAGAAAATGTTTGCTTCTAGGCAGGAAAGCAATGACAAACCTAGACAGTGTGTTGAAAAGCAGAGACATTGCCGACAAAGGTCCATGTAGTCAAGGCTATGGTCTTCCCAGTGGTCATGTACAGTTGTGAGAGCTGGACGGTAAAGAAGACAGAGCGCTGAAGAATTGATGCCTTCAAACCATGGTGCTGGAGAAGACTCCTGAGAGTCGCTTGGACAGCAAGGAGATCAAAGCAGTCAATCTTAAGGGAAATCAACCCTGAATACTCATTGGAAGGATTGATGCTGAAGCAGAAACTCCAGTATTTTGGTCATCTGATGTGAATATATATTTGGTCATCTGATGTGAACAGCTGAGTCCCTGGAAAAGTCCCTGATGCTGGGAAAGATTGAGGGCTAGAGAAGAGGGTTTCAGAGGATGAGATGGCTGGATGGCATCACAGATGCAGTGGACATGAACTTGGGCAAACTTCAGGAGATGGTGAGGGACAGGGAGGCCTGGTGTGCTGCCATCCATCGGGTTGCAAAGAGTCGGATGTGACTGGTCAACTCAACAAAAACAACAACAACATATCAAAGGCATGATTTCAGTGATTCCAGACCCTTGCATCTTCCCATATGTAGAAGAGCACTACATTCTTTAACTTGAGATATCTGGTTTTGTTTCATTAACAGTAATCTTTTGACTCCCTGGTCTTTGTTGCAGACACTCCTGTATATTCTGGCTTTCTCCTTGCCTCTTCGGAGCAGTCTCTCAGAGTTATCTTAGATGCTGTGTCTCAGATTAAAGTCCTCAGGTTAAAGTTTTGTCTACCAAATAAAACGTAACTCTTAATTTTTATGTTGTGTGTTTTTTTCAGTCGACAATGGAAATGGGTAGAAAAGTACTGATTTTACCCTATGTTCACCTAATGGATCTGACCTCCTCGCCCCTCCCCCAGCCCTGTCGCACTTTGAGTCAGTTTTACCCTGGAATCAGCTCTGTTCCTGACCCTAATTCTCCTACCTTTGTGTACTCTGTTGTCTCTGCCAGCAATATGGTCCTGCTTCTCACACCTCTGATGAAGATCTGCTTGGTATTCAAACCCAGCTTTTAAGAAGCCCTTTCCCCAGGACAGAGTTGTTTCCTTTTTTTCAACTGTTCCTCTGACATTCCTCCTTTTTACAGTTTATTCAGCTGTATTTAACTGTAGACTTGTCTGTCTTCCTGGCTAGAGTGAACTCTCTGGGGGAGGAATTGCAAATTGTTTTCATCTTCATCCTCAGACTCCAGGACATGCTTTTGGCTTAGTAGGAGTTCAGGAACCATTGGCCGAAGGAATGTACAAGTGAGGGAATGTCTGCCTCTGTCTGGCTAGGTGTGGGCAGGGCAACCAATTCTCTGATGACCTTGTGGGAAATTTTATTTTCTCCCATACAAATTATCAAGAGAATTGATACTTTTGGAATGACTTAGAGAGAAATGTTTAGCACAACCTGTGGTCTTCTTATTCAAGAGCAGGTGGTACCTACCCTGGACCCCTTAGGTGCAGCAAAGCAGGTCTCCCACCTTGGTTCCCCCTTTTGCTTAACTTTACATATCTTTGAATTTTACCTGAAGGCAAATTCACTGCCTTGGAGAGTGTGAGTCCAGGAGGAAATCCCTTTGGGCAACTTGCCACATTTTATCTGTGTTCCTTTTTCTATTTTAGCCTGTCAGGTAGTTATTTTTGGTAAAGTACTGCTCTGAGGGGAGAAGCCTGGCGGTGAATAGAGGCTGCAGAAGAGCTCTGAAGGTGCCTTGCTCAGGCAAAGGGGGCATTTCCTTAACTGCCGCATCCTTTACTTTTACCATGGCTTCTGGGTTTTGTAGGATCATAGCAGCTCTGAATATAAGATCTGGGCCATTAGAAGTATGGGGGATTGTTGTTGTTCAGTCGCTAAGTCGTGTCCTATTCTTTGTGACCCCATGAGCTGCAGCACACCAGGCCTCCCTGTCTGGATGTTATGAACTGAATGTGTCCCCCATCCAAGTTCATATGTTGAAGTCCTAACCTCATCACCCCCTCAAGGTGATGGTATTAGGTGGGGCCTTTAGGAGTCATCTAAGTCAAGATGGTTCCAGCCTCATGAATAGGATAAGTGCCCTTAGAAAAGAGGCTTTGGAGAGCCCTCTAGACACTTCCACTATATGAGGACACACAAGAAGTCTGGGACCCTAAAGAGGGCCCTTACCCGACCAGACTTACACCTTGATCATGGAGGTCTAACCTCCAGTACTGCGAGAAAGAAATGTGTGGTTTGTAAGCTATCAGCTATTTTGCTATCACAGTCGAAAAGAACTAAGACAGGGATCATAGTGGAAAATCCATGGGCCTTGGAGCCAGGCATATCTGAGTTGAAATCTTGGCTCTGTAACTTACCAGCTATTAAGCATGGGGAAATGTATTAGCCTCTCTGAAGTTCTCTTCCTTTATCTATAAAACAGGGACACCACCACTTATTTTGCAGAGAGACCTAAGATTTAGAGACAATGCATTTTAAAATGTCTGATCTGTAGAAAACCTTCAATGAATAGAAGGTATTTGGTCATGGGCTCTCTCCCTTAGTTTTTGAATAATTGTAAAAATTTCCCCTGATGCGTATTTAATCTTCCTTTGTGGCTGAAAGCGTCATCAGTGAGTGGTTGTCTTAGAACCGCTATGAAAGGAGTTGTCCCTATTTCTGTTATCCTTTACATTAGCTACTTTAATTTCAAAATCAAAGTGTGGCATTTTAAAAGTAAACCCATATTTATCAGTAAAAGCTGCAAAGCTAGTAGTGGAGGTGGGATCAGGAAGGGAGCAGAGAAGTAGGATTTGTGAAAACTCTTCATGCAAATAACCTCCCGCCTGTAGCAGAATATGTATGCAGACATGCAGTTGTTAGTTTCAACACACTGTTTCCAACCTAAGGTTCCACACGTGCTGTTTTGCCCTGGGGAACTGTTCCAGCTCTGTCAGGTTGATGGTTCAGGGTCCAGGTATGACTCTTATCAAATTTGGGATCCGAAGCCCTGTATGAACCCAGTTTAATATTCAGGAAATATATCCATAGCAGCTGCTGTCAGGGTAACTATCACCAAGGGTAGACAGTTGATGGCTTTCTTCCTGCCGTGTGTCTCTTCTAAACAGTCTTAAAACTAGCACCTGCCCCCATCACCACCCGTTTGTAAGACAGAGGGAAGAAAGTCCGTCTTCTCTCCATAAATGGCAGTCCTCAGGTCCCCTCACTATAATTTTTGTAATAGTCAAGACCAAAGTTCCTATTTGTGGAAGGGACATTTGAATCATTTGAATGACAAGAAGTAGCTATGTGCAGAGGTGAGGGGAGAGGCACTCCTGTCATCCTGAGTCAAGGCAGCCTGTGGTCCCTTTGATAATCTGAAGGAAGGTTTGGGTTTATGTGTCAATCACAAGGGAGAAAAATGCGTGCGTGCTAAGTCACTTCAGTCATGTCCAACTCTTTGCTACCCCATGGACTGTGGCCCTCCAGGCTCCTCTGTCCATGGAATTCTCCAGGCAAGAATACTGGAGTGGTTTGCCATGCCCTTCTCCAGGGGATCTTTCCAACCCAGGGATTGAACCTGGGTCTCACACATTGCAGGCAGATTCTTTACTATCTGAGCCACCAGACAAGCCCCAACCAGACAGGCAAGTGGAGGTCAAATCATGAAGGACCTTGAAGGACGTGATAAAGAGTTCAGAATTGATTCTAAGAGAGCAAGAAGTCCTTGGCAGGTTTAAGCAGGAAAATGGTACCATTTGGTGTATAGTTTGAAAAGATCACTCTGGCTGCCATGAAGAGTGTATAGTCAGTCCTTGCTATCCTCAGCAAGTTGGCTCAAGAACCCCTGCAGGTACCAAAGTCCTCAGATACTCAAGTTCCTCATATAAAATGGCGTAATATTTGAATCTGACCTGTGCACATCCTTCTGTATACTTGAAATCATCTCTGGATTACTTATAATACCTAATACAATTGCTTGTTGTTCAGTCACTAAGTCGTGTCTGACTCCTTGAGACCCCATGGACTGCAGCATGCCAGGCTTCCCTGTCCTTCCCTATCTCCCAACATTTGCTCAAGTTCATGTCCACTGAGTTACTATCTAACCACCTCATCCTCTGCTACCCTCTTCTCCTCTTGCCTTCAGTCTTTCTCAGCATCAAGTCTTTTCCAATAAGTTGGCTCTGTATCAGGTACCAAAGTATTGGAGCTTCAGCTTTAGCTGAATACAATGCTAACGCTATGTAAAAATTGTAAATGCAATGTAAATGCTATGTAAATAGTTGCTGGTATGCAGCAAATTCAAGTTTTGCTTTTTGGA